>NC_056408.1:9375000-10000000 GCF_905147365.1 Aricia agestis | reverse complement strand
TGTAAATATTAATTCAACTTCAACAGGTCAGTAATGTCCATAACAAAGTGGGGAAATTTTCCCCAAACCGGGGAAAATTTTAAATTATTTTTAAATAATCAAATAATTAATTTTATTGTCTTTTATTAGTGTCATGTAAGTATTTAGTATACTATTGACCAGTAATTAGGCAGGAATACAATAATAGGGGTGTAGACAGTAAACGAAATCTAATACAAATCATTGTTTTTTTGAGAGTTTGTATTATAGAATTACCGAAAATGGACATATTTTACTTAATAACTTTATAATATTTTTTATATTTAATAAGTGATTTTTTAAATTGAAATAAGAGTGTATTAATTTTTTATTCATATTTTTAGGTGTAACAAAATACTTATGTACTATCAGAGAAGTTGATTCCTATGCAAATCGGGGACATAAGTAGTTTGGTTGCGTTACGTCAAACCCAGCCGACAGATCACAATTAACATTGAATTGACATAAGTATTCGACCAAATAACGTTGGTCTGTCAATTGCATAGGAATCAACTTCCTTGATGGTACATCTCTAAAATAAATATATTTCCTAAAAATAGTCTACACCCCTATTAATTTCTTAATTTACAAAAGTGGATATAATTGTTGTTTGACGACCTCTGTGGTTCAGTGGGTGGGCTGTCGGTAGCTCAAGCCGGGGGTCGCGGGTCCGAATCCTGCCGACGGAACAAAAAGTTTTCAAAGTTCCTGGGTCATGGGTGTGTATTAAATATGTGTATCATATAATAAAAATCTTAAATATATGTATAGTATAACAGTATTAAATATATTTCCGTTGTCTGGTACCAGTAACACAAGTCCTTCAGGTACATAGCACGGGGTCAGACTGACGTGGCGTAAGCGTCCATAGATAAAATTGTTGTCTTAGATTTCCTTCAGTAGTAGGGGAGGGAATGTGCTATTGGTGTAGTCACCCGAGCGTCATTGAGACCTAGTAGGAATGAAAATATTGAATGGACCTCTAGACCAGGAATAAATTTAACACCATGTTAGGTGATTTGATTTGACGTTAGCGCATGGTAGAACTCTCGATAGCTCTAACAGGCCGTTAACTGATTTAACAAGTCATTATTTATTTAACATTACTTATTGTTTGATGAAACGGGTTACGGGACTTAAGTATCTTATATCTTTTCGTATACAGGTTTCGTATATAGGTTTCGGGGGCGATAAATCTATGTAGCTAGGAATTATTTTTAGAAAATGTCATTTTGTTCGTGTCAAATAGCTAGTAATAATTTTATTATTGTAAATGTTTGTACATAATCATTATTACTAATAATGTTATGTAAATAATATACTTCTCTGTACGTAACATGTGTTTTTTTTCTATCTATAGTGTCATAAAAATAATATTTTCATTATGACATCTTTAACAACCGCTTACATTTCTGAAGCGAAAAAAACATAATGTTTAAGTATAAAAAATACATTTAACTTGTCTGAGTTTACAAAATTTAAAAAGTAGGGAAATTTATGATTTATATGGCAACCCTCATATCACGCACACGTCCTACACGGGCGGCCATAACTAGGCTTCACTCGTAATTATAAGAAGGTTATGTCCGTATTTTTTTTACGTCCGTGGTCTATACCTACTATAATATGTCACGCAGCACTCTACACATAATATGAAACGTATCCCAATATAGAACCATCTTTCGTGGCTACTGAAGTAAGATATTTCCCAAGGGACAGCGTTAAGAGACTGTTTATATAGAGACAAGAAATTGATTTTTACCCTTTCAAAGGTAACAAAAGTTACTTAGTGTATTAAAGTACGGCCAAGAAGATAGAATAAAGGATTTCATAGACATTTTTAGATTAAGCCAATGTTTGATAAGTTAAATGATATTTTGATTAGAGTACAATATTTTTCATACGACTCGCCGATACTAGAACACCATATTTTAAGGGTTCTAGTTAGAAAATAAATGTCACTCAAAACTTATAATATACTACCCACTAACCTAGTTTTTAAGATATTTGTTACTAACAATTTGGGCCTTAGAAGCTCTCAATAAATTATTTATTTATTTTATTATTTACTTTAACCAACGTTAAAAAAAAGGAAATACTATTTACATCTTAGTGTATCAAAAATATTGTCATCATTATGTAAATTATTTTACTTTTAAACTATAATTTAGTATAATTCGGAAATCTTGTTTGTAATTATTTGTCTCCTAAGGTATTAGCTATCTATAGTTGTTTATTTTATATCATTTTAAAGAACCTATTTACTGCTTTTAAAAGACATAACAATAACTCATAATTAAGGCAATTGGCTCAGATTAAGTAACGCATACCAATTGATTCGAGATCCCGGGAGCAATGAACTTCGTATCTCCATAATAATATTATCTACAGGGTTTCATCTTAGAACTGTGTCAAGTAAATATTGAAACTGTTTTGTATAAGTTTAAGTTAATATTAAAGTTCTATCAGTTATAAATATATAGTCTTTTATACTATATATAGTAAACAAAAGCACTATTAGAAGTGAGAGAACAATATATTCTTACATAATACTAAATATTCAAAAGTAGGTAATTATAACAAAAAATATATATATATATAATACAAAGTTCATAAGCGTAAATTTGTATGTTCGAAAATATAATGCATAATAACTGAATAAAGATTTTATTTGTTTCTATTTTCGTTTGCTGAGGTAAATGCTCAAAATACCACCCTCGCTTTTTGGTGTCACATTAATATTAAGAGCTCATGAGATATATGTTGCAACTTGCTAACGACAGCGATGACTTTGAAAAAAATCCATGAAAATATAGTAACCTAAAGGTGCCAGTTGGCAGCGGGCGACATTAAGCGGCAGTAGACGACGTGTCGTCGTGACACTACTGGTTTCTAATTTCTATGAAAAGTGTCGCTAGCTTTGTGTCGCTAGCTACGGAAGGTACACTTTTTGCTCTACCAAACCTATTATAGTAGAGCGAAGTAAGGAATTCTGGAGCCACTCGAATCTGATATGCAACTTAATGAGACGGCAAGAATAAAGAAAGATTATTTGCTTTCATTCTAACCGAATTCAAAATTTACGTTATTCGATCCTTGTATTTAATAGTTTCAAAGACATATAAATTAGTTTAAATAAATTATACGATACTTATAATTGCCGCCAGAAGGCTTTACACGGTTTTCTTGTTATTATAGGTCAAGCCATAATAATTATAACTACCTATTATTATAATTAAACCTGACTTTAACAACCTTTAATTCATACACGTTGGCTAATATATACTTATATTAGCCAACGTATATGAATGTAACTAATAAACCTTTTGAACTATAATAATAATGCTGACAACTAGATACTAAAAAAAAGTGTACAGGTCCAGTTTACCGCTCTTTATTACAATTGTATAAAATAAAAAGAGTTCATAAATGGGTAAATATGAAAGCTCAGATGGTATAATGGTTAAGTATTTATACAGTAATAATTGTTTTTCAATAAACTTTATCGTGTTTCAACATTTGTGTGGTCCAAAGCCAGCTGGATTTGCCGGTAATGTCAAAAGTTAACAACCCAGAAATTTCAGAAATAAATTATTCAAATGAACCGCTTTTGGCTTTCGCCGGCCAGACCGTTAATTGCAAAATATTTTAAGTTATTCTATACCGCTTTTTATGACCATTCTGAAATTTTAATGCCGCTTAAAGTAGATATTCAGTTTCCAACTCTAGGTGTCTTAAGCTTTGTTATCTTCAATAAATTAAACCAGTTTTAAAAATACAACTTGTGTAGTGCAAATTTGATAAAAATGTACTTTTGCAGGAGAAATAGAACATACAAAGTAAGGAAAAATTGTTTTTGATTTTAAAAATATGTCTGATAACACTTAATTGTTAAATTAAGTGTCATCAGATATATTACAGTTTCTATTTTAGGAGAGAATACAGAGAGCAAATCATAAGCCTAACATGCTGCTATATCGTGGGACGTACCTTCAACTCTTATAAGTAAACTGTTTCACCAATCCAACCAAGGCAATGGGGACATCACAATATAATTTGAATCTCAATAGGTATATCTTCCTGATCCCACCACAATCCCAGGCACTTACTGTGGATTATCCCACTCACATCCTGCACATCACTCACTACATTCACTGCACCGATTCAGTCACTAACTGTGAGTTCGGGTGCACTGTATAGTTTCACTTCATTTGCATCAAAATGGGACCCCGAAACTTTCTAAACCAATTTTTTTCGTTTTGATGTAGGATAATATTTATTTAGCAATACAAATGGTCAAAGAAGTGGGAAAATATAGGTAGGTATATATAATATACACCTACTTAGAATTAGGTAGCTATACCCACTACTAGTGTGAATAGATGGAACTAGGAATAGAAGTAGGTAGGCCTACTTATTAACTGTACTTACTATTCAAGTAATATGATAACTTTTAAAAGTTAAGTTATTATATGCGCTGGAAATGTGTTTAATTGCTTTTACAATGAGTGATTCCTTCATAATTTACTTATGAAGGAATTACATATATGATAATTACTTGTTTGCATGTTTACAAGCTAGCGATGTAAAGATAACTAATCTTATTATTAAAAGTAATTGTGAAATTAGTTTACGTTTATTTTATGTTAATCATTACTGCAATATATAAAACTAGTGTTGGGATTTTTTATAATGATGTGCATAAAACTTTTAACTGCAATAAAATGGTAATTGTTACTTGTAAGCGTATGAAAAAAAAAACTAGAAATATTATTTAAATTTGAATACTTTAATTATTAGAATTAAAATGATTATTTAAAAGGTTTTAATGCAATTTATCTTTCAAAACAGCATGCATGCAATACTGTATTGTTATTTTTGTGTAAAACTGAAAATTTCAGGAAAAACCTTTGTATTCTACACACAAATGGCATCTTCTTAAATCATTTTATACTGAGATAACCCTATTTAGGTACTAATAGCATGCTTTTTCTATCATTAATACGACAAACGAGAGAAATAACATAATATTTAACCCAGAGTTAACTGTTATCCTAATAAAAACAACACAACGACAAGTAGTCTTAATAGCAACATTTTCATAATTTAAATACCACTTTTTGGTTGCCTGAAAGAAATTGCTCACAGCAGTCCAAATCGGCATTTATATTTTATTATACAGTACTTATGTTTAAATTTTTGTAAACTGTATTTTTTTCGAATATAGAGTTTTTTTTTTCTTTACTTATTTATTTTTCTTTCCAAACAAAGAGTTACATTGAAATAAACTCCTAATGTAGAGACGCGTAGGTGGCATATTATACTGATCACCCTGGCCAATCACCGTTATTTTTTTTTTTTTTTTTTTTTTTTTTTTTTTTTTTTTTTTTTTTTTTTTTTTTTTTTTTCGTCCCCCTAACATTATCAGGGCTATTTATTTTCTATTTGTCTATACATACAATCCAATTCCAATAAAAATACAAATGATTCCACTAAAATAAACAATTAAAATAAAATACAATTAAAATGTCAAATAATAAAACAACGGCACAAATATAAAACCAAAATTACAGAGACTATCCTAATATCACAATTCACAGCTTAAAATTAGATCCTAATTATTGTTATCACACAAAATACTACCGTTACGCTACGGCCAATCACCGTTAGCGACCTGGATCCACTATAACCTTCCACCGGTTTCGGTGCAGCGACCGAACTGGATCTGTATACCGGTTTATACATATAAGGTGGTATACGATATAGAGTCAAGTGTGGACATCAGTATTGAGAGTTGTTTGTTATTCTTTACAATATATTCTGGTTTGATTTAGTATTGTTTTTTTGGATCCTATCTTTACCTTTTTAGTTTATCTTTTGAAGGAGGAAATTGAAAATAGATGCAAGTGTCAATTAGTTCACATTTCTGATTTCTGCAAGAGTGTTGCAGTTTTTATGAGGTTTAAGTTGGTACTACTAATATATATTCTGTGGTTTAAGTTATAGTGATTCCTATGCCATACATATTATATACACTAAACTGTTTTTTATTTATTCAGAGTTTAAAAAAAACTTATTACCTAAAATTCTGATAAACACAGTAAATCAGAAATTTCTCAATATATTTTGCAAAATTTATGATATTTTGTGTGTAGTGTAAAATTTTATCTAGCGCTACCAAAAATCGAAGGATGTTTGCTTTACCGAGGGTACAGAATTATCATAGAAAGTGTGAAATTTCAAAGAACGAACACAATGAAAAGAGGCTTGGCGTAAATGAAATATGTAAATTAATGGTA
Organism: Aricia agestis; assembly: GCF_905147365.1. Lineage (NCBI taxonomy): Eukaryota > Metazoa > Arthropoda > Insecta > Lepidoptera > Lycaenidae > Aricia > Aricia agestis. The sequence goes on along the minus strand of NC_056408.1, from coordinate 9,993,683 downwards.
GGCCTCGGAGCTTAATGACATTGTTGTGACTCAATCTTATTCTTATGCTAATTTAGGGAAAGCTGAGCTTCGATTGTTGTTTGAAATAATTTAGAAACTATAGCCCAATTTTTTTGTCGTAATTTTATTGCTACTGTAACAAATGGTAAAAGATATAGACGAGCCCAAAGATTGAAGTACTTAAAGCTTTTAAGTAATTATAAATAAATTATCTAAAAAATACATACATACATACAGGTACTAGCATAAACAAATAAACGTTGCTACTTTGTTTTCATAGTAGCCTGATACTTTTATAATATTATCCACAGCACAACGACTTACCTTTAAATTATATTATCAATGCTTATCTTGAGAAATGCATTGATCTATATTATAATAAAAAGATTAGAGATACAAAACAGAAAATGTAACCTAATAAAAACGATTGAATTTAGATAAAATAAAACTATTCTCACTATAAACAACTCTATGGTCTCCATTCTCTACATTTTCATGCAACTTAACTGGTATAATTTTCATATCATAAACATTTGCAAAAAAAACTAGCGTATAACATTAACTGACAAAAGCTTATTATAAAGAGAACTCCACACTCCGACAGGCATTACTTAACGGTGTCTCTAATTGAAGCTTATAAGTGCATGTTCAGCTCAATGCTGGACTGTAAATTTCGCATGCGAGGACGTTAACTGCTATGCAAAACAGATGCATATTACATACACAGCTATAACCGACCACCACGGGCCGCTCGCAGTGCCCCACCGCCGACCCGTGAGTGATGACGCGTGCATGTCATTAGTACTCACGGTGTCATGACGTAAATAGTACTCACAGTGTCACAGGTCACGAAGTCCGCACAGCACAAACCACAGATATTTCCACTATCACCGGATCTGCTCGCGAATGCCAACTGATTTTTTCTCGCGTGACAGCCCATTAACCTCGTAGACTTCCGTCTCGCTTGCGGCCGCGCGCCGCCGAGACGCTAGACAAAGAAGGCTGTCGTTTATAGGTTGTTGATAGAATTCGTATCAACGTGCGCCGTGTTGCATATTAGTGGGAGTGACCTTGCTCGGCCGGCCTTAATTGTTCCGAAATGACTCGCTAATTACTATTCTACTCCACACCAAAGTTTCATACTCCGAGATATTATACTCGTACTACTCGTATGAAACTTGAGACGCTCGGCTAGATATGAGAGTACGATAAGAGTTGAAAAATGATTACGTACTTACAAGGCCACGGTGTGCGCTATTATAACGTGGAAAGATGTTTAGGAAATATAGGCGGCGCCCTTAGCGCAGTCGTACATCTTGCTCCATATCGGCCGCTAGTATTGGAGAGCAGACCATCAAACGGCGTTATGGGCCCCGGACGTGCCGACTGACGCCTGCCAGAGAGGGATGGAAGTACGCGGAAAAAAGAGATAGATATTTCCAACGATTTTTATTGTTGAGTTAACGTAGCGTTGAATAAATACGAGTAACTTTTTAAAATATTAAACTTGAAAGTACATATAGATATGAAAGAAAAATTCTGAAAATACAAAAGAAATATATATATATTTTTTAATTACTTATTTAAGTACACTTTTTCTAACCTTAATTTTATTTTTTAAAATTCGTTTAAAAAAGATAATCGAAAATGATTTCCCGATTAGTCATTTTAGGAAAATAATATTATCATAATATTATTAATAGTTAATCCTTGCTAGAGCTCTTTGGTAAGCAAGGTGAATGCCCTTCTGGCAAATTTCTCGTCTGCTAAGTTTGTTATGACTTATGAGGGTGAATTTTGAACTCTACCTTTTATCTAATGATAGATAATATTATATAATATTATATTATATATTTTTAGTTATGTATTTGTTTATTATAAATTATAGTAGATAATAAATACCTACGCCATTAAAATTCTAGTTTTATCTAAAAGTAATAAAGCAATATAAAATTTACCTTATTATTTTTATACTAAACATAAATCAATAAGATTTATGATTTTTCCGTGTTCTCAATTAAGATTTTATAAAAAAAAAATACAAAATAATATTATAAAAGATTTTTTTTTATCTAAGTACTTAGCTTTATTATTATTAGAATAACTATGCATTGATTTAAGTTTTAACAAAAAATTATATTACTATTTTCAGGTGATATTATAGTATCCTAATTTCTACATAGGTATTTTGTTAACTATCTACATAGGAGTATAATCAGACCGAATGTATAAAATATGTACTAACTACCAGCTAAATCTTGATGAACCAGCTAACTCATGAATTTTAAAAATTATGAAAATACTAAAACTATAGTTATTAAAAATTTTGTACCAAAAATGCCTCATACAGTTGAAAACCCAACTCTGTATTTAAAAATCGAACACCTGAGTTCCATAATAGAGTCATAAGACTACGTGACGGGGCATTTTATTTACATCGTCGCAAATTGAATCCCGGCTCCGGAGCACATATCCCCATTCTCCCCGGATGAGATTCGATTTGCCTAATAGCCGGGGGAGGGGAGGTGGGACACTCAATTACGTAGAGAGCTGAGGTGTCCCGTACTGAACATAATTACATTATCTGATAAACGGGCGCGGGACTCGTGAAAAATTTCACGGAAATTTTCTTTGTGAGATTGCGTTGAATTTTTTGTTGTTGTATTTGAGGTCGGGGAGGGTACTGGTACTGGTAAATGTAGAGTTGGCTAGACATTTCTAGTCCATTAAAATAGTCTAGCTTCATTTTAATACTTATGTGTACTGTAGTCAGTAAATGTTTAAAGAATAAATATAAATAATTTTACAGTCAAGATGTGGTAATGTGTCCCTTAAAATATTTTCACTTAACAAAAGCAAGTTTTTAAAGCGATTGTCTTTCTGTTGCATTTTCATGCTTTTAATTAATTATTACATTATTTTTTAGTAAAATATTCATTTACTAAATAATAATATTGTTAGTCCTACGAAATTATTAAAAAATATTAAATTTGTAACATAAGGAACGCCTTTATCCACCCATTCATTTTATTTTACATATAACTGGATATGTTATCTAATACCTCTATAACCCAACGTTTTGAATCACCTTACAATATTGTTATCTTGTGATAAGAGCTGAACTGTAAAGTATTTTGAGTGCTATCCTTCAGAATTTAAGGTGTGATTTTCTCTGGCCGTACGGTTTTAGAAATTAATTCTATAAACAAGTATCCATAACAGCCTAGAGCAGGGGCCAGCTTGGTTATTTATTCAATTATTAGCATATTTATGTAGAGATGTAAGTAAATAAGGCGCCTTTTAGCCGAGCCAGGAACAAATAATGTTAGTTATTTATAAGCCACAATATTAATTATAATAAAAAGGTTTCGTAATTTGCTAAAGTAACGCATAACGTAAGTATACCTACCTAAAGAAAGGAAACTATAAAATACCCTGTAGAATCTACAGGGTATTTTATAGTTGCCATGAGAAAAGGCAGAATTCTATCTTTTCTCATGGCAACTATAAAATAATATAAAAGATAGAATTCTGTCTTTTCTCATGGCATTTTTTTTCGTTTCGTCCATCTTTATTTCAATATTTTAGAATCAAGATCCTATTTAATATATTTTTTAAAGAATTACTGAACTTTTTAAATTACAAGGATTATTATAATATTATAATTTATAACCTATCTGTGAAAAATTAGAATACAAGATTAAGCCGACTATATTGCTCAATTTTCTATTTCAATTTTATAAATTGTCATTGGAGAGGTCCTGATTGTGGTACCATTTAGTAAGCGAGTTTATCAGTCCCATTAAATTGAAAAGCATTAAATCCCATAAAAGTTCTTTATAATGTATCACTTTTATCACTTAATAGGCAAACACTGTATTAAAATCAAGATCAATACATCTTTTTTTTAATGAATATTACTTATAAAGTATTTTAATATTTTACGTCGACTGCAAACCGGCAATATATTTCAACGGCTTAGTTCGAAAGTATATAGAATAAGTACATTAAATAAGGGAATGCGTGTTTTATCCCCATAATTATAGACTTTAAGCAGCTTATAGATGTAATAACTAAGCTTTCAATAACACTAAATTAAGCGAACCCATTGGCATTTACTTTTATATTGCTTACAATGTAAAGATAAAATAATAAGCTTTCGATTCCGAGCATATAATATCGAATATGTGATTGGTCTACAGTCTACATCGATTCCAATATAAGGTTAATCGACCAGCCTGCGAGAGCCCTATCGTTGAGAGATTCCGGGGTATCTTCATCGTGAGGGCAGGTCAGACTTGACTGGATGCTGTATAAAGTTGTCTCGGCTGTATTCATTTATATGCTAATTAGCGGAGAGACCGCGCCAGAACCGGTACCGACGAGACATTGTAAGCATTTCGAATACAAAATATGGGACTTTATACGAAGAAAAACAATTCCCTATAGGATCTTGTTTGAAGCTTATGTACAGTTTATATTATTTTGTAGACTCGAGTTTCATATTTTATATTCTTGCTTATTTTACTTTAGATACAAAAGGACCTTATGCCGTCTTTACACGTTCACAGTATATTAAATTATTATTTATAAAGTCTTTCAATGATTTTTAGTAGTAAATTTTAAAACATAGAAATTGCAAATAGATAACGTTTAATTAGTGTCATGTTTATAAAATACTTTTAAAATACATTAAGAGCTTATTTAAAAAATCTACATTCTAGAAGAATAAACAAAAAAGAAATTGAATAATTTGGACACAGTAAATATGATAATTTCCTTAATTTAATCATGAAACTCAAATTTATTGCTTTGAAATTTTAATAGATTCTTTTGTAATCTAATTTGGTTTTATTGGTGTCTTAATAGTAACTATAAAATTTATAATGGACTAATAAACTTTATTAGTACATAATAATTACTTTTTTGTTACCTGATTGATTCATTTCACACATAATAATAATAAAATTAATTTTATTGACTTATTGATCATTAAGATCTACTGGTGCTAATCCGACTAAAATTAACCCTGCGTTAAATTATCTTGCATTTATATTAGCAGCAGGAAGTGAGACATTATACTATTCAAGCCAGGGTTAAGTTTAACACAGACATTAGTAAGTTTAGTTATTAGTACAAGAGTATGAGCCTGAAAATTGTATAGACGCTCAAATCAACGTGTGCGGCCACCATAATATTATTTCATATATTCAACGAATAGGTACCAAGTTCCAAAGGATGTTGAAATTATCAGTAATATATTGATAAATAAATAAAATGGCCACTTGGCATCGTAAGTCGTAATGTTAGTGGGCGGGAAATAAGTACATTACTTTATCTATGCTAATTCTGGAAGCTATAAAGATATACATTACTTTACTTATATAAAGCGGCATAATATATTTTATTTTCTGTTAGAGCCTTCTTTATTCATAAATACCAAATGCTTACTTATTAGCCTTAACTCTGTAGGCTGTAGCTATACAGGACACAAAACAAAGTTCTTTAGGGAGTGTATGTGTCACTGTGAAAGTAGCAGCGCTAAAAGAGCAATTGTTTCCGATTTGTATGGGCAAACGTCCCAAACGTCTTTTTTCCATACAAAAGTAAAAAAGCGTTACTCTTTCAGCACTGCCACTTTCACAGCGAACTCTATATAGGAGACCTATAATATACACCCTAAAGTATTATCACTTAGTTTTGTTACACTCTGTACATGTAACGAAATTATATTGTAGCTTAATATCTAGTTTATAATTTGTATGTTACTTTTTCCGGAAAACAAATATTTGATCTCCTTTCTCGAGATTTAAACTACTTATCTCCGTCCTAAATTTTAACAAAATCGTTTCAGCGGCTTATGACTTATGAGGTACCTACCATACAAACAGAATAAAGATATTAGACACTGACTTGTCTTTTCGCAATATGTAACTTGTATTTTGTACCTACGGATGAATCATAAACTAGACTATTCCTTAATGAAGGTAACTTAAACCTTCCATGGTCAAAATAATATTATGATGTTATCTTAGTCTCTGTTGTTAACATATTAGGTTGCCTTGTTTTTGTGTTATATCCATACTAATATCATAAATGCGAAAGTATGTATGTCTGTCTGTCTGTCTGTTACCTCTTCACGCCCAAACTGCTGAACTGATTTTGCTGAAATTTGGCATGGAGATACTTTAAGTCCCGGGAAAGGTCATAGGACACTTTTTGTCCCAAAAAAATGTACGGTTCCAGCACGATAAACGAGTTTTGGCGCAACGAAGTTGCGGGCGTCATCTAGTTAAAATATAACACAATACTATATATAATAATAATAAACAAGGCAACTTCATTCATTAATAAGTGAATCTTCTTTAATAACATTTTTACATGTTGTCAGTAACAACTTGTTACTAGGTTATATACTTAGGCCCACTTGCGCCAGACTGGGTTAACACGCTTAACTCTGAGTTAAATTATACTTCGAATTTAAATTCACATCATGTCTTGCACCACCAAGAGTTAGGAGTTAACCTCGAGTTAATTTTTTAAATTTTTAACCCACCGATGTCGGAGGGTTAAATCAACTAACTCTGGGTTAGTAATATCAAAACTGAGATTTTTCGGTTATGACTTATGTACTTTGTTGTGTTCAGTAATAGGTACCGATTTTATTTTGTGTTTAACCATGATAAATTATCAGTGGTTGTTATCTGATGATGATGAAGAAATTATCGAATACATTAGTTCGGACTCGTATTACAGAAGGATTGTAGAACGGACCGATCTGTTTAGGGTCCCGTATTTACTCACAAAGAGACAAAGATTTCCATCGAAGATTTCGCCTAGAAAAAGAAACTGTTCTCTTTTTATTAAATAAAATTGAATATACAAATGAGCATAAAAAGTAATTCCCTACCAAAGTTTAATAATAATATCATTGAATTAGTGCGTCTTTAGTGAACTCCTTTATAAATAGGTAGACTAGATAAACATTGGACACAAGTGTTTCTTCCCAATTTTTATCATTTTCCGCTTAATTTATTATTATATTAATTTCCGCACAAAATATCACAATTCACAACACAATGCGACATAGAACCACGTGTCATTTCAAATCTGACATAAGGAGATAGCCTTATTTAAAGTATAACTGTGGAGCGAGAGAGAGCAGTACACTTAAATTGTTCAGCAATCGCTCTATCATATTTGGCTGGATGTAAAAAGAATGAATGAACATGACATAAGCCCGGGTTAGTTGACTCTGGGATAAATTCTTCTGGTGCAATATGTAGTATGAGTTAAAAATTATAAACGTTAACACTGAGTTATTAAGCCCCGGGTTATTTATTTTACTCAAAGTTTTGGCGCAAGTGGGCCTTATAATGATAAATTATTGTAAGGAGATAGGGTTCTTACCAATAGGAAACGAAACGATGAAAATTTTACGTACTTACTTTTCCCAGGAGGCCAGGACTTACAGTACCTGCAGTTATAGTTCGGCATACTTTCACCTATCGTATTTCTATATATATAAAACTCAAAGGTGACTGACTGACTGATTGACATAGTGATCTATCAACGCACAGCCCAAACCACTGGACGGATCGGGCTGAAATTTGGCATGCAGGTAGATGTTATGACGTAGGCATCCGCTAAGAAAGGATTTTGATAAACTCCAACCCCAAGGGGTTCAAATAGAGGATCAAAGGTTGTATATAATAATACTTCTTAACGCGAGCGAAGCCACGGGCAATAGCTCGTATAATATAAACTACAAGATGACCGGGCGAACTTCGTATCACTTTCCTCTTAAATCCTAATATAAACCTTGCCTGAACTTCCACGAATAATTCTAGACTAAAATTAGCCAAATCGGTTCAGTAGTTCTCAAGTCTTAGAGAGACTAACAAAATATAAAATTCGTTTTTATTTATACTAGAGATCGCCCAATGGTCGAAATTCGACCTTAGTTTCAACGACATTAGGACTACTACGTTTAAATTGTAAAAAAATATTGACTTTATCATATATATATTTTTTTCAACTTTCGTCTCTGGGACTCAGATCTCAGACTGGCCGTGTAAGCATTGTCTAATAGTAATAATAATAATAATTGTAAATCTTTATTTTCTCTCAACAATCTAACTTAACGGCTAATTTACAAATTATTATGCTGCATTACATTAGAAAGTGAGGAGCTGGTGTCTGAATTAGGCAGTAGCCTATGTTACAGATCACCAGGACCCTAGTTATACCGCGGACACATAAATAAGCGACCGTTTAGATTATATATTTTTATATCTATGATTATGAATACAATTGTAATAGAAAATAGTACTAAGGAGTACAATTTTGGGTTAAATAAATGGGGAATAAAACTGTCTAGTGGCAAGTGGGTAGTGAAAAGTAAAAGTAATAATTGTATAATGTAATGTTGTGATTAATTACTATTGATAATAAGATTTTCTGTAGATTTGTAATTTAATTTTTGTAGCCAGTCTGAAGTTAAACGTTTGCATTTGCTTTTATTCAAAGGGTATATTGATAAACTCTTGTTGATTTTATTATATAAGTAAGGACCCAGGTAATTAAAGAATCGGTGAGCAAAAGTGGTTCCGCATAATGGCACAGTGCATACCTTACTTCCTATGCGTTTGTGCTTGTTTTTGTCTGACTCATAAACCGTAAGAGTATGTTGCTTAAGAACCGTTTTAAGGATGAAAATTTGTCGCACTGTTAGTAACTCCAATTTCAGATAAAGGTCAGTAGTGGGATGATAGTAAGGTAAGAATAAGCCAACCTTTAGAAGTGCTCTCTGTGCTCTTTCTAGTTTTATAAGATTTGTTTTACATTTACCGCCCCAAGACGTTACACAATATTCAAGCTGTGATTGACATACTGCATAGTAAATTGATTTAAAGTAGATTTAGGTGCTGAATGTCTTAAAGGGTGGAAAATGGCTATTAGTCTGCGTACTCTAGTTACAAGAAGGTTAATGTGATCGTGAAACTTAAGTTTGTCATCAATGATCACACCCAGGTACTTAGTGGATGTAGTATTTTTTAGCCTTGGGCAAAGACAGTCAGTAGATGAATCAGGACACACATGCGAGACAATAGATAGCTCAGTATTTGGTTTGTCATTATTTCTGATGGAGAACGTCATATGATTGGTTTTTTCGACATTAAGGCTAAGTATGTTAAAATTTAACCATTCGTTAACTGTATTCATCCCATTCTGAGCACTTGAAAAAACTTCCCGCCAGGAGGTTCCACTAAAAAGTAGGGCCGTATCATCAGCAAAAGCGATTATTTTTGCATTTGTAAGTTTAGTCTGACAAAGGTCATTTATATACACGAGGAATAGTGTTGGTCCTAATATACTGCCCTGTGGCACACCATAATATACAGTAACTTCCTCACTAATCACATTTCCGATTTTTACACACTGTGTTCTATCTGTCAGGTAATCTCGAAGTAGTTTTAGCTGAACATCTCGTATACCCTAATTTTCTAGCTTCTTCAAGAGTATGGGAACAGACACCGTGTCAAATGCCTTAGCAAAGTCTAAAAATACTCCTAGTGTATCTATAAAAATACTCCTAGTGCATCTAGATTTTAAACTTAGTCGTTTATTTATTAATCGTTCTAAAATTTTTGATATAACGGGAAGAATGGAAATAGGTATATAATTGCTAGGAGAGTCTTTGCCACCATTTTTGAAAACCGGATGTATTCTTGACTATTTATAAATTTTTGGAAATACTTCCGTTGTGAAGGACAAGTTACATATATGTGTTATAGGTGGTGCCAGAATACCTCTATGAGTCTTTAACAACACACTGGGTATCATATCTAGGCCCATGGAGCTCTCGCTTTTTAGTCCCGAGATTAAGGATTCCACTTCAGTGTTATCAGTGGGAAGAAGAGTGAAGGAGTGACATTGGTTAGGAGTGAGGGGTATTTTCTGTGTATTTTTATTAAGATTTTTTTCCGCAAGCTTTCTTCCTACGTCAGCAAAGTATTGATTGATATTATTAACCGAACTTTGAGGGTCATCAGGTCTTATTAATTCTGTAGGATATTCTTTTGGCTTATTTAAGTACGTGGTCTCTTTGATAATTTTCCAAATTTTTTTACTGTTTCTTCCTGCGTTTTGAAATTGCGCTGCCTCAAAATCTCTTTTTAGTTTTTTAATTAATGTAGAGCAGAAGTTTCGGTATCTTTTGTATGTTACACGCAGGACGTGATTTTCAGGATTTTCTTTGAGTTTTTTGTACAAGTTGTCACGGTTTTTTATGCATTTTAAGATACCAGGTGTTATCCACGGCTTAAATATTGTCTTTCTGTTTGATATTTTAATTTCTTTGGAGTTACTTTGAATTAGAGAGTACAAAGCGTTTTAGAGAAATTCTGCAGCCTCATTTGCATCATTCATCAAATACAGAGGACCAAAATCTAGGTTTATTATTTCTAATAGTATATCTAAGATTCAATAAAAAAACTATAATCCATTTTCAATTTGTCAACTTGTTGTCAGCAGACTTCAACCATAAATAAAAGAGTACAATTCGTATGTATAGGTTTGTCACTCAAAATCTGTCATCTTTTTAAGTGTGCGTGTTGTAGTGTGTGTAATGTTTTATTGAAAAAATGTGTGATAAAAGCATAATTTCAAAATAATATTAGCTCGATGCACTCCATATAAACTATAACTGTGCAAAATTTCATTCACCTACGTTTCCGCATTTTTCTTCAAAAGGGATACAAAATTTTTCGCTTGCGTATTAATATATTTTTCGCTTGCGTATTAATATATAGATAGATAGAAGAAAGATTAATTATGGGTTCCATATGTCATTAAGCCGGGTATTGAATGTTCATAGTTCTAAGAGTATTTACGATCGCGTGAAACCTGTACCTGCAGTTTGAGTTCGAGGCAGTTCTGAAATTACGCAACGCACGACATCACAAATTCCAAATACTTGCCTTATACATTAATACTTCTTGGCAACTGATGCCTGCCATATACATACCTAAATACTTCTTGGCAACTGTTTGGGAGTATTTTTGGTATACCTCGCATGTAATTATAGTGTTTATTAGTGACGTTAGTGTATCGGTGTTAGGTCATAACATGCTATTTAGGTACTGATGTGACGATTAAGTGTTGATAGTAAATAAATTGCGAGCGATTTCAACTCCTCAATAATAAGATACTACTCATATGTAAATCACAAAATATACGTAAGACAAAATGACGCCCGCAATTCCGTTGCACCAAAATTCGTTTATCGCACGGAAATCATATATTTTTCTTGGATAAAAGTATCGCCATACCAAATTTTAGCACAGACAAATTTCAGCCGCAGATAGACAGACTAACATAGTTTCGGATTTATAATATTTGTATGGATAGCCATGCGCATTGAATATGCAAATAGACAGACAGACCGACATACTTTCGCATTTATAATATTAGTATGGATAGACTAAAATATATGCAAATTCGTACAAAAATGTGAATTTCGAAATAATATTTCTAAAGAATTGTGTACACAATTTGCGTACACCTGAATCAATAATATCCTGGAGTTTTACAGCCTCGACCTATAGAAAATCTCTACTATACTCTACCATAAGAAAAACATCATATTTTAAATCACAACAAAATTCATAATAAAAATGTGTATTGCGTTCATTTTCACAATCTTGTAAGTTATAAGTTACTTCGTGACATTAGCAGAGCTTAAAAACAACTTAATAAAAGCTCGAATAAGCTCGATTTTTCGTTAGCTTTACATTTTTATCTACGGATTTAAAAAAGCTCTAACGTCAACTTTTCGGTTGACCTGCTATCAAAATTGATATGAAAAAAGCTTCCTTATTGAGACGCCTCAGGAAGCATTAATATAATTGAAAGCATAAGGCTACTCTATATATATATATATTGTTAGCATAAAGAAGTCCCGAAGGCGGCCATGTTGGCAACCCAGCTATATAAGCAGAGCGCTTGCGCCGGTCACTCTTTTTGCTCATCGAGCTTTCGTGCCGTGAACATCTCGTGTGTCGTGTCGATAATTTCGTTTTTGTTAATTTCTGTTAATTTGTAAAATTTATATTTAGTGCATTAAAATCTTTTTTGTATTTTGATTAATTTTTTTTAAATAATTAATACGTCTTCGCCAAAATCAGAAGTGGGATAGAGCTCTTTTGCCTATTCCCGCAGCTGGTGGCAGCGAGTGACATTTTTTAAATTGTAGTGGTTAATAATTCTAAGTTTAAATAATGTCCGGACGCCGAACACGTGCTAGTGGCGGTAGGGCTACGCGTCGCGACGAGAGCTCGAATAGCAACTTGCAGGAACAGATAGGCACGATCCTCGCGCGACTACTGTCGTTGGAGGATCGCGCCATCCCATCGGCCAGCGTGGGCTCCGTGCGCGCGCTTGCTATCGAGCCCGACCACGTGGCGTCCGAGCCATCAGCACCGTCGGAAACGGTTCCACCGCCGGAATCTACCGCCAGTGCTGCCGAAACGTCCACCGCGAGTTCGTTACCTACCCTCGACCCGACGGACAGGATCATCGAAGCACTCGGCGTGCTATCAAAAGTAAGATCCAACCATTATTACATTTCAAATTTTGATCCGAGCTTACACGACATCGATTCTTGGTGTGAAGAAGTTGAAAAAGCTCGCGCGATCAACGGGTGGGACGATAACGAGTGCTTAGCGAGAATAGCTAACTGTTTAAAAGGGGACGCCCGTAGTTGGCTGAACGACTGGGTCACCAGTGATCGCAGTTGGACCAATTTTAAATTAGAATTTAAGCCATTGTGCTCGCGAAGAATCGATGTCGCTAACATACTTTATGAGGTTATGAGTACGAATTCTGATCGCTTTGCTACATACGCGGAATATGCTAGACGCTCGCTTTTACGCTTGAACATAGTAAAAGGCTTGAGCGATGATTTAATCGTTGCTATTGTTATTCGCGGCATTTGCGATCCGCAGATTCGTGCTACAGCCATGAATGCTCGACTTACATCTAAAGACCTTGTTGAATTTTTGTCTATTTACACTAAACCGAAACCGAGTGCATTCCGTGATCCTGTGCGTCCTTCGCGTAGTAAATTTGTAGATTTCAATAATCGTAAACGTAGTGCTACGCCTAGTCAAACCCATACCAGACGTGATTTAAAATGTTATACATGCGGTAACGTCGGTCACGTACAAAAACTTTGTCCGAAACGTCCTAAGCCTGAAAACAATACCGGTTCTACGATAAGTTCAAATACTACGAGTAATATTAATACTTCATTAACTGTGTGCGCTTTTTGTAAGAAAACCGGTCACGACGTCACGACTTGTTTTGCTAAACAGAGATCGGAATTTCGTAATACAAAAAATGTAAATTTCTGTCGTGAAATTGTAGGCTCAATTAATAGTGATCTCACTACCGCGGTCGTACAAGGTATTCCGACTGACGTTTTAATAGACAGTGGCTCCCATATCTCGTTAATTTCAGAGTTTGCGGTAAAACATTTTAATTGCGCGCGGGTACCCACATATCAACTTTTGCGCGGTATCGGTAATCAAAACATTGTTTGCACTAGTTACGTGACATTAGTGATCGAATTCAGTGATATCTCGTTAGAAGTTGATTTATTTGTTGTTCCGACGGGTTGTATAAATGTGCCAATTTTGATAGGAACGGACGTTTTAAATAGGGACGGAGTGGCTTATATACGTGTGAATAATGAACAAAGAATTACTCGGGTGTGTAATACGAATTCAGTGAGTACTGTGTTAATTGTTCGATCTGACGATCCGTTGTCGATTGATACGCCATTGCAAGGAATCGATCGGGATAAGCTTTATGAGGTAATTAATCAGTTTAAAGATAGTTTTATCGTGGGTACCGCCTCAACTACCGTTAATACGGGCAGTATGCACATCGAATTAACGAGTGATGTCCCAGTACATTATAGGCCTTACAAGCTTTCTATTGACGAGAAAATGAGGGTTCGAGAAATAATACGCGATCTATTAGATAAGCGGGTGATACGCGAGTCCGAATCTCCATATGCCAGCCCCATTATTCTTGTCAAAAAGAAAGATGGTAAGGATCGGCTTTGTGTAGACTACCGGGCGTTAAATGCAATAACGGTGAAGGATCGCTATCCATTACCGTTGATTCAAATCAAATCAAATCAAATCAAAATCATTTATTTGCTGAAATAAGGTACAATATGGTGTTATAGAGGTATTGAAGTTCTCTTATTTTGCCTTAGGGTGGCGTGCAAATTTTATAGGTATAGTCTGTCAATCTTATTTGTACATTTTCTTAACATTCCTTTTTTTTAATAAATATTTATAAAAATGTTATACAATATGTCAATTTGTGTTTTTTTTTTTTACGAGTTCAAATGTCAATAGTTATTAAGATCATATTGATCGACTTGGTAAATGTAAGTTCTTCAGTTGCCTGGATATGGCAACTGGCTTTCATCAAATAGGATTGGATAGCGATTCTATACCGAAAACGGCCTTCGTTACGCCCGAGGGCCAGTACGAATACTTGAAGATGCCCTTTGGTCTAGCCAACGCTCCGGTCGTCTATCAAAGAATAATTACCAAAACTTTGAAAACATTGATCGAAAGTGGCAAAGTCCTGGTTTACGTCGACGATGTCCTTGTATTAGCTAACACGATCGACGAGGCAATCGAAAATTTACGTGAGACACTCCAAACTTTGACTACAGCTGGATTTTCCATCAACCTGAAAAAGAGTACGTTCGTGGCAACAGAGGTGGAGTATTTGGGGCGTAAGATATCCCAAGGTCAGGTGAGGCCAAGCGAACGTAAAATTCAAGCTCTCATTGATTCACCGGTTCCCACGAACGTGCGACAGGTACGACAGCTCCTAGGGCTAGCCGGATATTTCCGCCGATATATACCGGGTTACGCATCTAAAACCGCGCCCATAGCGTATTTAACACGAAACGGTGTGCCATTCCAGTGGGGTGAGGAGCAGGAAAAAGCGCGGAAATACTTAATCGACTGTTTAACTAGCGAGCCGGTGCTTGCGGTGTTCAACCCTTCACTCCCCACAGAATTGCACACTGACGCGAGTGCTATCGGGTACGGCGCTGTGCTCATTCAGGTACATTCTAATAATCGACGTCGTGTAGTCGAGTATTTTAGTAGAACCACGCAGGGCGCCGAACCACGATACCATTCCTATGAGCTCGAGACTCTCGCAGTCTTGAGAGCTCTCCAACACTTTCGGCATTATTTACTCGGAATTCCGTTTAAAATCGTCACCGATTGCAATGCACTAAAACTGACTAAAAATAAGAAGGACCTACTTCCGCGTGTCGCCCGCTGGTGGATGTATATGCAGGATTTTAATTTTGTTATCGAATATAGAAAAGGTGCATTGATGCAACACGCGGATTTCTTAAGTAGAAATCCTGCTGACGTTCGCCAGATAACACGACCGCGGAATTGGGCCCAGATCGCGCAATCTGCTGACGATGAAACGCGTACTTTAATTGAAAAAGTAAATAACAATGAGCTTGACTCGTCTAGATACGTCGTTCGAAACGACATACTTTATTACAAATACGCTCCAATAGGTGAGGAGCCCAGACTCTTATGCTATATCCCAAAAGGACATCGTTTAAGCCTCTTACGTATCTTTCATGATCAACACGAACATATAGGTTATGATAAAACTGTGGAACTAATTTTACGTCACTTTTGGTTTCCGGGGCTTCGTGCTTTCGCAAAAAAATATACTAGTCACTGCTTAGTGTGCTTATCCTCTAAGAAAATTCCCCGCGCTCCTCAACAACCAATAGCTTCTTGGCATAAGCCAGATACTCCGTTTAGTAATGTTCATGTAGATATACTTGGTCCATTACCCGAATCTAATGGTTTTAAATATGTTTTGCTGCATGTAGATTCATATTCTAAATATTGTTTACTTTATCCAATGAAACGACAAGACACAAACGAGTTAAAACAGATTTTTTCCAATTCTGTATCTTTATTCGGCACACCAAAATTGTTAGTTTGTGATCGAGGCCGTATGTTCGAGAGTATGAGCTTCCAAAAATGGGTAAACGAGATGGGATGTCAAATTCATTTTATCACACCCGAAATGCACGCTGAAAATGGTCAGGTAGAGAGATACTGTAGGACTGTTTTAAATATGTTGCGTATTGAGGCCGGTAACAAAAAGGAGTGGTCCGACTGCTTGTGGCGGCTACAGCTTGTTATAAATTCTACTAAACATAAAACCACACAAACTTCACCTTTACAAGTACTAGTGGGTATTGACGGCACCACCCCTATTATACGGGCTTTGATTCGTGATGTCGCAGTAGAAAATACTCGACCTAACCGCGAAGGTTTACGTGAATTACGTAGACAACGAACTACCAGCCTGTTGGAGCAAAACAGGCAAAAACAAGATGCCTACATCAATAAGAGCCGCAAAACTATTCGCACCTTCAAGGAAAATGACTTAGTTTTCGTCATTAAAAACGCACAGATGACTGGGAAGTTAGACTCTGGTATGAGGGGTCCTTATTGTGTTACTAAGGTTTTACAGCACAACCGCTACCAACTACGACTACTTGGCAACTCCTATGGCAAAACAACGCAGGCCGCTGCCGAGCATATGGTAGTTTGGCGTGGAGAATGGACCCCCGAGTCGTGCGCCACGTTTTTTGACAGTAAGTGTTGTCTTAGTCATTTACTTGAAGTGTATACATGTAAGGAGGCATAGAGCCATGCTCTGCTGTATATGTGTCGAGCGCCGCTCCACTGTGTGTTGAGCGTTGCTCCGCTGTGCGTTGAGCGTTGCTCCGCAGTGCGTCGAGCGTTGCTCCGCTGTGTGTTGAGCCTTGCTCCACTGATCCTATTAGATAATATTATAGTTTAGCCGATAGATCAATAATAGTACTTTTGATCGTGAGGATTTTTAAAATGAACATGTTTTCTCGACACTTATGAAAGCAAAAGTCTATACTATTGTTTAGTTCACCTTGCTTTTAGTGACAACTAAGTAAATTTCATTCTGTTTGCTCTTGGTTGGAGAATAAAAGCGAAGCTATGATTTATTGTTTTATTAAATGAGATTTATGTCATTTCAGTTGCGGATAACGAAACTTCCGAGGAATCTGTTGAAGGTGAAGAAAATGCAGCTGGACCAAGCTGTGTGCATATTGAGGAACATCCTGATGGTAGCACACCATCGGAGACATCCTTCGTCGAGGAAGGTGGTGCAGAAGTGGCCGAGAACGGCCCCTCGTCAGGGGAGGCCGTGTTAGCATAAAGAAGTCCCGAAGGCGGCCATGTTGGCAACCCAGCTATATAAGCAGAGCGCTTGCGCCGGTCATTCTTTTTGCTCATCGAGCTTTCGTGCCGTGAACATCTCGTGTGTCGTGTCGATAATTTCGTTTTTGTTAATTTCTGTTAATTTGTAAAATTTATATTTAGTGCATTAAAATCTTTTTTGTATTTTGATTAATTTTTTTTAAATAATTAATACGTCTTCGCCAAATATATATATATATATATATATATATATATATATATATATATATATATATATATATATATATATATATATATATATATATATATATATATATATATATATATATATATATATATATATATATATATATATATATATATATATATATATATATATATATATATATTCTAAACAGTAGCCTGTAATAAGATGATGATAAATTAAAATTCACTAATTATTATAACCTTAATAATATGGGATCAACTATTTCCTAATATAAACCGGGTAATATACTTTCTAAACAGTAGTCTAAATTAAGATAATTATAGAGTAAAATTCATGAATTATTATAAACTTAATAATATTACCAACCAATTACCAATTATTTCTTTATAGAAACGGGATACTCTCAAAAGTTCGAAACATAAAAGTGCCCAAGTTTAATTGTTTATGTATGTATGTATTTTTAAATAGAATTAAAATAATATTCTCAATTTTTCTTTTCCCGGAAGGTAGCAAAAACTCTATCGCAGGCTCATTGTTACGCTTTCTAACCTAACACTAGATGTCGCTTTTATAGTCTCTAACTGAGAGAGCTCTACAAAAATCATATTGTTGATCTCTATTAATATATTGGAAAGTATTGAAAGATATAGGCTTTTGACTATTTAATTTATGGACAATTGTTAAAATAAATCAAAATGGCAATATCGAAAATCTCATTTACGTATGTATTCCATGTAGAGTTTGTTATCATCCAACAAACACCAGAGGGCGCTTTTAAGTAGTAGAGCTACGGTTTCAGAGTAGGTACGCAGTGCGAGTATTATTTCGGAGATTGTTTTAAATATGACGTTAGCATAAAGGTCATCAGATATATAACTTGTCTAGTAGAGGTGCAAATTTTACACTAAGCCTATTTTTAATTCTATGTCTAAACTAATTTAATACAACTCCACGACTTGACTTTGACTGCTGTAAATGGATTTTGATCAATATTTAAGGTTGTGTTGCACCAACTAACTTTAACTATAACTTTAACTACAGTGCAAAATGTCAGATAGTTAAATATGGCGTCCAAGGACGCCATATTTAACCATAACCGCTCATACGTATATCTAAATTTTTCGTGAAAATTTACTATGTTTCACAGTGTTATATTTTTCCTGGCGATTTTTACGAATAGTAATTTTTTTTATACTGTCAATCCCGTTACCTGTAGCTTGAATAAAAAAATAAACGCAACGTGAATTTCTCCACTCAAAGTTAAGGTTAAAGTTTAACTTTAACCTTAACTTTAACCTGAACTTTAAAGAACGCCATATGTAACTATAACCATAACTTTAACCTTAACTTTAACTTTGACCACGCCTCTGGTGCAACCCACCCTAAGAGTTGCTAAAACAGTCGATTTTTTTATTCTATGTATTCAATATAGACAAAGAAAAAAGCTTTACATTCCTAGGTTTCCTCACTATGTAACCTGCATGCAGAGACCTAAAGAAATTGCTGAACTGATTATTATATTAAATGGCACTTTGTCGTATTATAACATTATGAAACTTCAGTAATATTCCCTTTTCTACTTTCAGTCAACGTAAAAAAAACTTTCCATCTTCATTAAGTATATTTTTTTAAAGAGAGCCATGCTTCGGCACGAATGGGCCGGCTCGACCGGAGAAATACCACGTTCTCACAGAAAACCGGCGTGAAACAGCGCTTGCGCTGTATTTCGCCGAGTGAGTGAGTTTACTGGAGGCCCAATTCCCTTCCCTATCCTCCCCTATACCCTTCCCTTCCCATCCTTACCCTCCCCTATTACCCTATGCCCTCTTAAAAGGCCGGCAAACCACCTGCAGCTCTTCTGAAGTTGCTTTCCATCAGGTGACCCGTTTGCTCGTTTGCCCCCTTCTTTCATAAAAAAAATAATAAAAAATAACCTAAACAAAGCGATTTATAGTTTCATATTTTTGAATGAGTTTTCATCGATATGATTTATACTTACTAATATTAGAATTGGGAAAAAATTTCCGTCTGTCTTTTACCTCTTAACGCAACTGCTGAATCCATTATGATGATATTTGGTATGAAGATATTATGAATCCCGAAAATGGACATAGTATTTCCCGAAACCGACCAAAAATGTGCGATTCCTGCTCAAAAACGGATTTCGATGCAACGAAAGCGGTCAGCATCTAGTAGTTAAATTACATTGGGGCTTACAGTACGTAAAGCTAAATGGAAACTAACTGAGTAGTGAGTAAGGCATACACTATACAGAGAATGTAGCTTCATTAGTAGTGTCAATGAGTTGCAATATAAACTACAAGGCTGTGTTGTCTCTTCCTGGTATACCTACAATTAATTGCAATGCATCGGTAAATTTACTTCTTGTATCGTGTGTGCATACAAATAATGCCATTGCATGCTTGCTTGTAACTATACTTACTGGTGCTGCCTCTTATCACGTAAAGTAGCGATTGGCGTTATTAAGAGCGGCATTAATCGTTTTTGGTCTCTACTATCAAAAAAATATGCTAACCGTAAAATAATATTTAGAACAAAAATTTCATAATCCTAGTAGCTACAGTCTATACTTACCACAATATTGTTGCCAGCTCACCAGCTACAAATTAAAATAGGTTTAAAAGAAAATGATCTGAGACACGACGAAATGTTTAATCTTTTCCCTTTCATACATTCCTTTCTAAATTCGTCAAAACTGTTGAGAGAACATTAATAATTATACTTAACTTCACACTCCTGGCGTGGACTACGTTACTTTAACTGTACAATGATAGTTACGAAATATCATATTAGGTCTACCTCTCTACTTTATTCATACACACTCGAAGCGATACCATACTTTATAAAAGCTTATCGGAAGGAAGAAGTAAGTACACGGCCAATTTCAGATCACCTCATGAAAAAAAATGCGTTGATGACTAAAATAATAATTGAATTTAGATATAGGGCATAAGAAATACAAAAAGTTTTGTTTCAATTCATTGCCATGAAATAAATAGAATGATTCATGAAAAATGATAAAATATAATCTTATTTATAAAATAAAATACATTATATTTTATATTCATCTTAAACGAGGCGATCAAAGAATAATTTTGATGAAGATTTAAGTAAGGCTCATATGGAGACATATTTGTACTTAGTAAAGCAATATTTTAAACATTTAAACATGTTTTGACGCCATTATAATATCATAGAATATTATAAAGAGATAAGTATATGCAGGTAGATGAAAAACAAAATATTTAAATATTTTAAAATTTCTCTCGGCCAATCCACAAACTAGTGATCATTGAAATATTCACAAAAGTTCCACTGCACTTATGTAAAAATTCGGTCACCTAGAAGAGGTCACTTTGTACAACATCTAAAGTATCAGATACATATTGCAGAGTCACTAATTACACAATAGAACATTTAATACATAAATATAGAATTAAGTAGAAATTACATAGAATAGTATCTAAGACCGAGACGATCTCTAAATATCAGACGTACCTACTACATATGAAAAAACTGTACAAAGGACACCTAACATATATTCACTTCGATGTACTAGAACGATACATTGATAATATTTAATATTTATAATAATTCGCGTATAAATAAATAATAAAATATTCAACTAAAACAAAAATAAGTCAGGTTCGCGAACAGTGCTACAGCAAGACAATAATGCACTCGCCCCAAATTACACTAGCATCGATCATAACATCAACTTCAATAGCTCAATAGACATAACAGTAACTTAATGTATAATTCTACTGGAACCGAGTTAAAGCTTTCAGAACTCCATAATTTATAACATTCGAGAGCGACGAGGAAAATAAACAGTAAATAAATATTTGATCAACTCGTATGACGTATCAGGACAGGAAAGTCTAACTCTACTCAAACAACTAGCCCGCTGTCTCGTTATACTACGTCGTCGGTCGCGGTCAGCGACTGCCACCCCAGCGACCCTAATTCAACAATTTGGTAACGAAAATAAAAATAGGCGATCGAGGTGCAACTCGACCGGCGCCACGAGTAACAGTAAAGCAGTCTCACGTAATATTTTACAAAAAATTTCAATAAACTATCTAAAAATTAGATAATATTCGATCGATTAATTAAAGTTTTAAATACATAATCCGCACTAGTATATCGTTCAATATCTACTCACGTACTTAGTCTCGTAAAAATTATCGTAATACTATACACAAATCGACAACACTTTGACTATCTCTAGATTCTCTGGGACCGCGGCGCGGGGAGCGTCCATAGCACGGGTGCGGCTTCACATCGGAGGAACACTATAGTCTATTGGATTTAGCTCGCTATCCCGTGGTGGAGGGGGTAGGTCCCAGAGAAGGGTGCGGGTCACTGGTGGTGCTTGGCGGGCTGGTGATGCAGCCCCACGTGGTGCGGCGCGTGGTGGTGCCCGTGGTGGTTGTGGTTGTTGGCGTTGGAGTTGTTGTTGTTGTTCTGGGCCGCCTGCGCCGCCTGCCGCTGCGAATTCTTCTTGTTCTTCATCCGTCGGTTCTGGAACCATATCTTCACCTGCCGCTCCGTGAGGTTGAGGTTCCGCGCGAGCTCCCACCGCTTCTGCTTCGACACGTACGCGTTAAACAGGAACTCTTTCTCCAGTTCTAACGTTTGGAACTTGGAGTACGGTTTGCGCTTTTTGCGCACCGTGACTTGGCCGGTCCAGTCTAGGGGGTTGGAGGAGCCGCATCCGACGCCGACGCCGACTGACATCGATAGGGATCCTAGAAAAGAATAGCTTCATTATAGTCGGTTGCTATGGTTAATAGCATATTATCAGCTCTTGCTCTTATACCTATAATCTTAATGGATGACCTAAGGTATAAACGAGGCAAAGTCATTATTATATCCTAGTCAGTATCAAACGAGTTATATTCACGTGTACAATTATAATTACGGCAAAGGTGTGACCGTTGGTTAACAAGCTATTTCTATGCTTCACAGAACCGAGAGGCTGAATATAGCGTGACTGGCGGTGTGTTTGATGAGGTCATCGCTTGACTTTGTATGCAGGCGGCCTTCTCGATATCGATGCATTGCACCGTTTCCTATGGCATGGCGAAACGTCGTCTCTGGGTCTAGCGGATAGGCCACACGTATAAAGACTTGAAATTATAGAATTAGAATCCAGAACCGCGATTCAGATTTTTTTACACTTTTTTTCTGGATAATATACTAAGAAGTTTCAATGGCACGTCTTGAAAGTTATTGATTTTAATTCTTGACTATGAATCTAAGATTCATGAAGGATAATTATTATTTCCAAGTACACGTATAATATTTGAGAGAATATTATACACAATGCCCATATTACTACAAAATATAACTTTAAGTACAAATAATTGAAGTGATTCCGAGAAATTATGAATTTGCTAACATTTATTTATTTTAAGCTACCAGGTTCTATTATAATTATTATGAAGAATAGGGGCTAGTATGTATGTGGAAATAGTCAGTGATATCTTTTTACTATTTTAATTTTTTTAAAAGGTTGTTTAAATTCTTATTTTGATTATCTGTTTATTAGGTTCAAAAAACAATGTTAAAACGAGTTTTGTATACAAAACAGTTTTTCTTGTTAAATTATATCCTTAAGATTTAGAGATTTAGTTCTAGCATTAGGTTTGGACACTGGCTCAATGCCAAGATTATAATTTGAAAAAACATTGTTGTGACTAGGGCTTCCATATTATGGAAAGAGGAATCATTATTGTCTCCGTATTTATGAAAGCCTAAGAAATTATTTACTGAGTGTTATTTTTTGTACATGAACTTAGCTCAAGAATATACAATATAATAAATTATGTTTTTTTTTTTGGTTTTTGTCCAATGTAATTTTTCATGATTTTTAAATATTTTAATATATTTTTTGCTAATTAAACGTTATTTCCTTATTAAATACATGCGCGGAAACATACGTCATTATCTCGCAAAAACTGATGTTTATTAGTCGAAGAAAATATTTAATTTCAAGTTCAAAAATTAAGTAGAAGAAAATGTTAGGTTTCAAGTTTAAAATTGGCTCTTCAAGTTTATGTTTTCTCGGCGAAAGCAATTGTTTAGAGAGGAGGTAATGACAAGTCAAGTTGTCAATTATGAGGGGATAGGTAGCGATCAGGGGCAATAAAATTGCGGGGTCCGTTCGACCGTAAAACTTACCTACCCGACCGCCATCTCGCAAGAACTCTACATTATTTCAAGGAGATAAGGCTCAGAATACCCTGGCGCGATCGTTTTCAAATAATATAATTGTTGCCACCGTACTTTTTGTATATTTTGCGTCATTTGTTTTTTTTTTATTTTGCATTGGTTTAAATTTAGTGCAACTAAATATTTTAAATTATTCATTGTATTTTTAAACATCGTCCAAATATAAATAATTATGCTTATGTAGAGAATTTAGCAAAAAAACAATGCATTTTAGATAATTGCATTTAAAATGCTTTTAAGATCGTTATCGTTGGAATAAATCTCGTTTCTTTGTAAATGTTTTTCATGAAAATGTCTTAATTATATTCCTTATAAATGATAAAGAAGGTTGATTAGTACTCGAAATGACCAACTGCTATACTGTGGGAGCCAAAGAAGCGCGAGAGGGCGGTCGCAGTATGGTGTAAAAGCGATTAGGATTCGAACAGTTTATAACCCGTAATGTTCAAATCAGAGTCAATGTCACCTCAGGCCGTAAACACAGACTCATAAAGTGACGTGAGCACTCGTATAACTTTTTCAACAATTGTTTCCTTTTAATGGCCCATTATATACGCGTTTTACGCAAAATTATGTCAAGTTACACCTTCGCCGTAACGGAGGCGCGATAAAACCCATCTTTATGGTTACTACGATCTGGCGCTAGTTTATGAATGAATTTTTATTACATCGAGTAGTGGTCATGAATCCCATGCAGACTAAACACTGTTACCGAAGTGACGTAGCGGCAGACATCATATTTTCAGTGACAGTTTGACTCGACCATTAAAAGTATGAGTACACTCCGAGTTTGCTTAACACGTTTTCGTATATGACGGTTCTAGTTCATCAAAATTTACAACCGATATCTATTTTAATGACTCCCTCAATATTTATCAAGTCAATCAACTATCGAGTGATTACAATTCGATTAACATGAATGGTTAAGTTTTACGATATAATAAACTGGAGGCGCTTACATGTGCATCGGTCTCTGAACTTCTAGGTTTTTTACATCCCGAACAGTGTTTATTACGGCAATATTTGGTTTACGGCTACTCAATGAGCAGTTTATTGTCTCGAGCAGGTATCATGTTTATTTATTAGATATACATTTTTATTGGCGCTTTATTTTACGTAAAGTTTAATTTATTGTCGGCAGTATACACATTTACACTGCCCATAAAGAGGTGCTTACGGTTCGTTTTTAAACATTAGTAGCACGTGTTTTGTTCATTCATCACATTTATGGTGGCCGGTGGGAAAATGTTTGCGTCTGTGACTTTGATTGCGAGTATTGATGAGTTTTACAGACTCCGGCCTGATCGATTAGTCATTTCGGTAACGGATTTGATGATCGACGTAACCAACTTTGTAACTATTTCTCGACTATTTTAGGAATGATTATACTTATTAGTTTGAGTGTACATGTTATGGTCAAAAAAAATAATTTTCTCGGGACTCTACCACTTTACTTATGACAAAGCTGCGAATGTTGACGAACCAGCTTATGTATAGTACTACTAGACGAAAGCTCGTTTGTCAACATTTGTAAGCTCTACAAAAATCTTTCGAGCCAAGATTGCTCATTATAAACGAACAATTTTGACTTTCTAACTTTATAAATTTCACATGATCTGAACGTAGAATATACGACTTCGAATTATCTGTACTATTGGAAATTATGGAAACATGGCTGCAGCTGTGGACTGCACTGATAAGACACTCCCACCGGGTCTGCGTGTGTGCGGGCGGGCGAAAGTGTGGGTGCACGCACACAGACAGGGGGCTAGTGTGCGCGCTGGTGGCGATACCCCGCCATCTAGCGGCCAACAGGGTGAAACTCACTCTACTGGCACGAGTTGTATCAAGGTTGATAAACTCATAATATTATAATTTATTAGAATAAATCTGTCGCACGATAAATAGATGCAATTCGAGACGTCCTAGGAGCAATATCAGTCAAAAAGTCTAATTTTGCGGGATGTAGACTTTCTTGTGAAATTGTAGAATTGTTTACGAAAATGAAAATTGCTTAGCGCGACTCTGATAAGTTCGACTCGAGAAAATAAACATTGCTCCTAGCACGTCCGAGCGTGGAAAGTTAACGTGATCACTGTTCGAGGAGTTATCGAAGGTGCAGCGGTATATAAAAATAGATACTGACCGGGCAGGGCGCTCGGAGGCGGGTAGGGCGCGCTGGACACCGACTCCGGGGCGTAGTTCCTCAGGCCGTACGCGTCGTGAGAGAAGCCCGACGCCTCCGACACCGCCGTCCGCCGCTCCTCGCCGCCCACGTACGACAAGGGCTGGTCCCCCCGAGGTGCTCCGTACGGATAGTTCCAGCAGGGCTGTGAGAAGCCCTGGTGGCAGCCGTCGGCGTAGGGCTTGTACTCCCCTCCCCCAGTCGGCCAGAACGGTAGCCCCGTCTTGCGGTCCCTCTCGCCCGGCAGGTTGTAGTAGGTCGGGGCGGTCGGGTACTGGTGCTCGAACGAGCCGGGCGCGTCCGGGGGGTAGCCCCAGGACTGCTGCGCGTGCCGGATGACACCGGGCTCTGGCTCGTACCGCTTGGCCGGAATGTGCAGGGGCTGCGGGGGGTTGGAGCCGACCGAGGCCGGGGACACGCTGGAGGCGGACGGCGGCGCCGCGGTCGGGGCCGTCGGCGGGGATCCCCCGGGGGGCGACGCGTGCGCCTCCTCGTACAGCGCCCCCCCGACGCCGTTCATCATGGTCCACCACGCCGGCCCGGCGGAGTGCCCGGAGGCGGGCGCTGGCGACGCGGCGGCGGCGTCGCAGGGCGCGCCGAGGCCCCCGACATGGTTGTCAGGGTACAGGGTGGCGGCCGGGCAAGCCACGGGGGAGCGGGAACGGATCAGCGGTTCACGCGCGCCACATCGCAGCACGCGCACACGCGACCACGCAACGGCACATGAAAAGTCAAAACGCGAGGCCGGATTTAGCTAGCGGCAGGCGGGAGGCGGAGGCGACTGCTGGGAAAACTGCGTACACTCCGGCGATCCGGTGTCCGGACGCCAGGAATAACTTCAAAATAATCGAGTCCAAGTAGCACGATAAAGTTTATAAAACTCAACAGTTCATCCGTTGATACATATATTTTGACCGAACGGTTCCTCTTGTTTTGTTTTGAGACACTGGTAATTTTTGTAAAATAAAATGTAGAGCCGCACGAAGTCGCGAGTGTATCGTAATGTATTCGCGACGCTATCTGAGTCTGTGAGACGCGCGGCCGGGAGCGCGGTCGAGCGCGGAGTGGAGGCGCGAGGCGCGGCGGTGTGCGGCGGCCGGAGCACACAGGCGCGGGGGGCGCCGCCATCTAGCGGCGGGCGGACGCACCACGCGCCGCCGTAGCGCGGATGACGCTCGTAGCCGCCCGAACTCTACATTCCGCTTACTCCGTATTTAAACCTTTCTCGTGGAAATTTTCTTTCGAGGTAACTTTTTCTGGTGAAGTTTGTATTATTATAAGGAATTTCGTTGTGCCAAAAAAAGTCGTAGCATTTAACGAATTTTTGCAGTATTACATGATATTTTGAAAAATTTCTTTTTTTTTGCAAAAAATTTCAAAAATCACAAAGAAATAAAATGTGACAAGCAATGTAATCTAATTACTGAATAATTATAGAGAATCAAGTGACGGGTCACCGGTAATAAATTCATTACCCGCTCCTCATCGGCGCTACAAAGGGTTGTCGAGCGCTAGGAGCGCGGGTGTCGGGTGCGTAGTAAAACGATTAATGGAGGCAAAATAGCCATAAACTGCCGTTTAACCAAACTGCAAGCGTCACTCGGCTAGCGCCAAGCTGCCACCAATAAAAAACGCGAGACTTTATGACGGCAACTCACTCACGTTTTATTGGGAGTATAAACTTAATTTTATCGTCTGTTAATTTTACCACAAATAATTCTAGGCACTAGACAGATTATGTTTATAATTGTCAATGGCAAGGTCGCTTACATTGTTTCTGGGAGCATTACGCCGTAAACGTGGTGCTAAGTATGCAGCCGGACGAAACAACCTGGTGCTTAATTTGTTGCATAAATGACTAGGTTGAGCCGTTTGAAACGATTTGCCTCTCCTAGAAAGTGTCTAACAATTATCTAACCATCTTCGCAATTTATACTATTAGTTGATAGTCGTTATTTTCTTTTCAGAAACCAGAAATAAACGAAGTAGAGCTAACTCAACATAAATTCGCTACGGCTTGTAAATTCCTGATTATGTTTACAAAAGGGTTTTCTTTTCTAAGTGTAATTACAACCCCGTATTGTACCTTCACCTTTCGACCCCAAATTGGCTCAATAAAGCCAGCCCCTTTTGTACCGCGCGACGCAACAATACCGTACAACCAATAAATTTGCTTAAATTTCACACCTCTACAAGTCAGTTGTGTTTACACAAGTCGCAATAAAATATGTCATGATAACAAAAGTAATACATACATACATACAGCTAAGTAGTATTATTAGTATTCTTTGATACTTGTCGACAAGATTTAGGGACGATCTAATTTCCCACAGTACAGTAATTAGACGAACGACAATGAATGTAGAGACATAAATTTTCGAATTACATTTGTCGATGAAATTTATTTATTTCAACCCTTTTCATTTTCGGACTGATCAAGGTTTGTGATTGAATTTTAGTGGGTTACGTTAGCAAAATTATGAATCTTTATTTGCTATTACAATATATGGTTGAGCTCCTTTGATAGAACTTTGCGAAGTTAAAATTTTGTGCTGCATTTAAACAGTTATATAAAAGTCTAGGTGAAATTACTGATGATTCTGTAAGTAGTGATGATTCATGTTTCTTTTACTAAAATTTGTAAAACAGGTGTTTTTTACCTTAATCTATATTTATCTACTTATGCATATACACTATACAGACGTACTATCTCATGCTAGACACTCTAAGATACTGTCTCACTACATAAGGTGAATTTCAAGTGTCTCAGAGACATGTTACATAAGTGTGGATAGACGATATCCGTTGCGAGCAGATCACAGGCTGCGTGTTGAATGACAGAAACAAACATAGAACAAGTGTGCGCCCCGACTATAAATATTTACTCTATACTCGGGCCAATGGCACGAATGTCAGTTTTCCCGAGCCATATGTGATATTTCGTTACGCAACTCTTTGTTTTTTTTTCTAATTTTATTTAAAGTGTCTGCCGCTATTAATAAATTGGCATTTATCGTACGCATTTGCACAATATTCAACGAAAGTTAAAATGTTAAAATAAAGCAATTAAAGCCAGTGGGTAAAACTAGATGATAATTTCGAAGAAATAATTTAATGTTATAACGTACCTATATCTTTCATATTATATATGTGCTGTTTCAGATCTAATCATTACAATAATTATTCATAATTTATCAATTTTTATTTCACTACACTCACGTACTACTTGGACTCGATGGGAAACTATTGGCTAACACTTTTAATTAAAAAAGTAAAACAGTTTAATATTAATATACCAATTTTATATCATGTATAGATTTCGTGTCGTGTGAAAAAACATAAACAAAAAAAAACCAAAGGGGAAAATTTCACGGAACATAATATTTTTTCTTATCATTTAGTATTTTAATTGGCTACAAAAGCTTTACTCGTAGATTTACCCCATGTTAGGGCATGATATTATGTAGTTTTACATGAAGCATTAGATAGCTAAAGAATTTGCCCATTTATATACTGTCATGGTAAATAGGATTTTGTTTATATAAAATTAAGTATTTATATTACAATCACCTTGTCTTAAACTGGCTAGCGAACACTGCGTAAACGGGCTGGGCAACCTGTAAAAAAATTGTTATTGTTGAAAATTATTATACAGGATCATTAGAAAAGAATTTTTTATCATTTTTATTAATAATTAATCCGACTTTCTTTAAAGGTGAGACCGCACTAGGCCACACATTACAAGAAAGACGCATCAATTCTCATAGATCTATAGATCTATCAACGCACAGCCCAAACCACTGGACGGATCGGGCTGAAATTTTGCATGCAGGTAGTTGTTATGACGTAGGCATCCGCTAAGAAAGGATTTTGATAAATTTCAACCCCAAGGGATTAAAATAGGGGATGAAAGTTTGTATATAATAATACTTCTTAACGCGAGCGAAGCCGTGGGCAAAAGCTCGTATTATTATAAAGAACATAATATTATTTTGGCCACGTCATGTCGTGTCGCTTTGCAACAATGTAGTGGCTCGCCTTTAAGGTCGATTTTATTACAATATTTTAATCCAAAGCTAAGTTTTTCTATCCTATTATAAAATATTTTGCAATCTCGTAGCTACGTGCTACGAAACAATTTTCGTGCAGACTACACGAAGAATACAGTCAACAATATCATGTCAAACAACACCAAGCAAGCACGTATGTAAGAAATAAAAAGACAAAACCAAATCGGCCCAATTCGATTAACGAAGTTTATTTTTACTCCGCCCCTCCCCATTGAGCGCACAATGAGCGTCTATTTCCTAACGAAATCCTTTCTAAGTCATTCGATACGGGGCGAAGTCACGAAGTTTACATAAAATAGGTGATTTGCTTCGATTGCCATGGTTTTTTCAGGCAGGGTTGTAACCCACTTACGCAAAAAACATGTTTACAGGCTTTCTCCTTTAACGATTGCCTAAACGTGTTGCTCGTAAAGCCGACAATTGCCGCATTATTGCCGATTATGGGGATTACTGTTGATAAATTGTTTAAAAAAATGTTACTTATTACATGTTTTCTATACACATTTTTGTAATGAAAAATTCAGCAAAATAATGAATTTTTGACATTTAGTATGGTAAAAGCCATCGAATAATTTTTCTCGAACAGAATGTACAGCACAGGTTTACCTTGCGAAAAATCTAGACTTCTATTATCAATTTTTTTTCTTTGATAGGCAGAACATAATTGGACACCATTTTAAGGCTGCGTTTCCACCGGAGATGAGCTAAGCTGCATTGCGAGGAATGTTTCACCAAACCAATAGAATCGTTGCGCTGAATGTTGTCAGGTAAATGAAGCGTTTCTATTGGCTCTTAAAAACACATTCCTCGCTACGCAGCTTAGCTCAGCTCCGGTGGAAATGCATCCTAACAGTTCAGTTTCGAGTGTTTTCTAAATTTTATAGTTTAATTTTTTTCTGTTAAAGGTGTCAATTAGGTATCATCTATTACGTCTTTCTGTATAATTTAATATGTTCGTATTTCACTAAATTTAAGTTCGACATGTTACTGGGAAGCGATCAAAACACAAGGCTGAAACTTAATACTCACATGAATTTTTTTGTATAAAGATATGAAGATAAACATAAATTTGAATAATATCTATTTCAAGATAGGCAGATACTAGGTAGCTATCAAGTATCATTTTGACATACAAAAACATAGTTAACTCATGAGAATTGAATTTATTTTGAATTTAGCGATGATTTTTTATGTTAAATAAATTATTTTATATTTATTTTGTATACAAGTAAATACGTGTAATTGGCATTAGAGAAAGATTGTCATAAGTTACTGGTTAATAAATAAAAGTTATATTTTACGATTACTTGATATTGACATTAGAATATTATGAATATTTTAAAATATAATTGATTAATTATTAATATAATATACTGGTTGGTTAAGTAATAATTATTGTGAGTGGATACAAGTATCCAATAAAATATGACGGAGATTCTTTGAAATCAAATTGGCTGACTTTTCTTGCGCGTCTAGGAATCTTGAAGTATTAATTATTGGAATTATTATTTAACTAGATGATGCCCGCAACTCCGTTGCACCAAGACTGATTATCGCGCAGGGACCGTATATTTTTGCGGAACAAAAAGTATCCTTCCTTTCCTGGACTCAAAGTATATCCATGCCAAATTTCAGCAAAATCGGTTCAGCGGTTTGGGCGCGAAGAGGTAACAGACAGACAGAGAGACAAACTTTCGCATTTATAATATTAGTATGGATTAAGAGAACCGCGTCTTTATGAAATCGATTTCTTTTTTACCTCTACATATCGACAAAAACAAAAAGTCAATCCTGTCGGTTTCTTTTATCCTTTCGCCTATCATAATAAAGTCGGACGTTTTGTTTAACTTTTTTAAAATAAATTGCATTAGCGATAGCTCCGAGTTCCTTGGGCGACGTTTACGACTCAATCACGTAAAGGAAACGGGTGCGTAATCCTAATCAGGACTCTAGATATATTGTTGCACTCACACGCGTACAAGTTCAAGCACGTAAGAATGAGATAGCAGGATCCGAAATATGCATTCTTAAGGCTTTAATGAGTAGATCCTCTCACGGCTTCGCCCAATAGTTTATTCAATAGATAAGGCGATGGACTTGTTCCCGATATCTCTCACTTAATCTAAACATGGCGCGCCTTTCAAATATCGAATGCCGGGCCCGATCAAAAAATTTTTACAGTTAACTGACGATAGGACGGAAATCAGAGGATTTTTAGTTTAATTGAATAAATTGTCTTCTACAAGTTTAGTGTGTAGGAGATATTTTTTTCTTATATAAAATAAATAGTTTGTATTGCCTTTAAAATTTATTATATTTTGTCAAGTTAAAATGTTTAGTACTATATAATATAATATCCCGCAGTGGACGACTATAGGCTGATACGATGATTATGATGATGAATATAATATCCCAAATAATTTTCCTTTACATATGCGTGAAAAAAAATTAAACTCATATTTTTTTAACTAGAAACTTCCATATAACAGTAATCATTATACTCGAAACTTTATATTGTAAACAACTGAAACTAAATCCGAATGGTAACGCTAAGATAACGTACGTTGGATTTCAGAGTCTTGTGATAATAAACCTATTTTTAATCTCTTGTAAAACGACCTTATCATGGCTTAAGCAGATTTCGAAATATTTAAATTATTTAAAAAAAATAAAAGGTACCTACCTAGTACCTAATATTTTTCGACTGAAAACGAATTGGTTAGGAATGAAAAATATGACAGCTTGACACGAAAAACCCTATTGCTACATGGCTTCGTCTAATTTCCTAATTTCAGGTCGTAGGTAGGAAAGTGTCGGAAATTTTTTAATTAATTTTTGATTAAAAACAAGCCGTAACCTGGTTAAGTCTACCAGGCATCGCTTCGCGTGAGTCAGATCTGCCACCTAGTGGCCAATTAAATTTCGAAAAAGTTTACCTATGTCGAAATATACTTGGTAAATGAAACTCCTACATGTACAAAGATACTTATGACTTGTATTTCATCGCCCTAAAGCTGTGTGTATAACAACCAAAGTTTGTAATAGGTATGTTTACAAGGGAGTGGGAGTCCAGTGCTTAATGGTGCGAAAACTGACTGGATCATATCACACAGTTTACGATACGGGAGTAAATACTCGATTCATTTGCAATTCTAAACGGAATGCTGGGACTTCTGGGAGGACTTGAAATTCGTCAGTTTAACGTTTAGAAATTCGTTATTATTTACGAGGATCTATCCTACCCATAGATTAAGTCATACTCATCAACAATCCTTGGGCGCTTTGCACACGACAGGGCAGAGGGCCTAGACAAGCGGCAAGCGATTATCGTAAACGCTAACGCCAACGCCACAAAATGTATGGGAATTGACATTAGTATTCGCTAGCGAAGCGATGACTTCTGTCAAATCGCACACATTTTGTTAGCGTTTACGATAATCGCTTGCCACTTGTCTAGTGTCTACTAGGGCAGGGCGGGCTTTTTGTCCGCCCCGTCGCGTCGTCTGCAAAGCACCTTAGATTATATTGCAGGCTAGATGCTGCCGAATAATTTTTGACAGCGCTGATCTTAAGCTTATAGAAGCGAAGTTTAGCAAAACATTTATAAGTTTAATTCCTTCAAAATGTAAACAATATAGTCCTTTAAAGACGATACAAGTATAAAATGTAACTATATCCTTGGATAATATTGAATTGATTCTGAATTTAAAATTAAAATCAATTTACTCATCAAAGTTCAGTAAACTCGAAGGAAACTCGTCATAAGCGTTCAATGCTTACAGTATGTCCAGAATAATTTGCCTTTATGAGGACTCTTACGCTTTCGACTTAAGGTTTACTCTCGTAGAACTCTTGGGTAAAATAACATTGAATGGACTGTAGATGGTGGTCCACTCAGTATTCTGAGCTGGCCGATGTTATCTCCAAGGCCGGGGATTCGTCGTCCGGAATAGATCGACCGTCCGATTACGAACTCGATCGTTGAATTCAAATCTTTTCCATTACGATCATGATATTCAAATAGTTCAACTGTAATCTTAGATATTGTTTTCATAGAAATACTCTAAGATTACATTTATTCACTTATTTAGTCTTAGAACTAATTAGGCAGTCGCCAAATATTAAAATAAACTAGACGTTCCGCGCGGCTTCGCCCGCGTAAATTAGATATTTCACAGACAAATTAGTCAACATTTTTTTCCACATTCACCTCTTTTTCTTCGGTACTATTTATATCACCGTAATAAAGTATAGCCTATAGCCTTCCTCGATAAATGGGCTATCTAACACTGAAATAATTTTTCAAATCGGATCAGTAGTTCCTGAGATTAGCACGTTCAAACAAACAAACAAAGAAACAAACAAACAAACGAACAAACTCCTCCGCTTTATAATATTAGTAAGTATAGATGTTTTTTTTATCCCTTACAATTTACAAACAACAAACCTAATTAAAAGTAGACGAAATCATACTTTCAAATGCATGAATCAAACATGTTTTTGAATAACCATAAAATATAATATATTCCATAGACACCCACATAGTAAAAATATAAAGATAACAAAAACAATAAATTCCATGCTGATTCTACTTTTCGTAGATAACAGCGATTTAAAAGAAATAAAATATATCTGCTAAACTACAATATTTCCTAATAAGTAGATAATATTATAATAGAGCTTTTAAAAGTGTTTTGAGTTAAAATATCTCAGCTTCATATTAATTGTGCATCTCTTCAATAACAATGCATTTCAATGCGGTTCGTTGATTTAATAAACGCAAATGTAATTTATCAGGGAAAAATCTGGAAAATCCATCATATCTAACTGACACGACACTTAAATCCCATTTTAATGGAGACAGAACTGATGGATGAACGTGTATGATGTATGAACGGTCGTAAAATACAAGAATTACGTTTAATTACATTAATTATGTAAATAACCTTAGTAATAAATAAGGAGGAATGCAAATTGATATTATCCGACGGACACGGTATGTATATTATAATATGTATTATGTATAAATGTATAATGTATACCACCCACTTTACTCTGAAGTCCGACGAATAAGATTCAAGTGACGGAAGCTCTAAGATAAGGAATTCAAAGCTTTTAACGTCGAAATAATTTAAAAAAACTACTGGAAGGACCATCGAATATTTATCTACTCGTTTTAGTATTTACGTGGAGTTAATTAATGGATTAAACAGATTTTTAACCTACTGAAGAATTAATCATTTTTGTCACGTAGGTATTTGTTACATTGACCATGTTCAAAAGGAGACACATTTGCTAATGGCCCCCATACACGAGGGGGCCGATCTCTCCGGCAGGCTTACTGACCAGACTGGAAGATGAATACATAAATTTGCATTGATATTGGCTAAAATATAAATTCACATCGTTTAATCCAATACTAATTTAAATCCATTCGATATATTTAGATACAAACGAATTTTATAGTATGTCCTTCTCAGATAATTTAAACTTGCTTGATCGACAAGGACATAAAGTATGTATATTATACTGTGTGAACATTTCTATAATTATTAGTAATAGGGTGAAATATAGTTTAATATTCTTAGTTTATCTCCGCGACATTTTCTACAGATAAGTAAATTATCAGAAACTATATTAAACTAGGTTTGCTATGCGAATAATGAATCGATTAAAAGCAATTTCTATGGGTAGTTAAATAACTAACAAGCAAAGTGATTTGAGCAATTATATAGATACGGTAGATTATAAAAACATAAATATAGTCCAAGCTACCTGCCTACAGGTGCCGTCGTGGGAAAAGGTGTAGGGTTTTGTGATATTTTCTTTGTGTATTCGATATCAAAGTGGGGATGGTGTAAAGTTTTATGTAAAAAATCAAATCGATGACTGCTAAAATGGTGCTAAATGGTGTGTGTCCAAATATTTTGTCGGTATGTTTAAAAACTCCTTTTCAAAATAATGAAACAAAAAAAAAACAAGCGTGGCACATAACACATATATCGTGTTTAGATGCCTTTATAAAAATAATAAAACTCTTTTTCCACCACCCTCTAATTTTGATTGAGCTTTTAGTACCAGTCTTATGCAATGGCCAATTTAGTGCATTTGAATGCCTGAAAGGTGTAAAATAAAAAAATAAATGTAAATACCTATTTAGAATCTGAGCCGAGTCTTTTGAATGTAGGCTCGCCTGGAATGCCGCAGCCTTGTCTATTTCAGCTGCTAACCAGTGGGCCCTAGCAATAAAAACAGCCAATTTAATTAAAAATTAAGTGTGGAGAAGAAAATCGCGAAAAAAAATAGCAGCAAAATTTTATAACCATTTTAAATACAATTTCTATTTTCCTATGTTTAGGTATATTTACGGCACGCAGAATTAAAGAAAAAGTAAATTAGGTATAATTTGATAGCTGTTAATATAATTTTCTGCAAAATTAATAATATAAGTAGGTATAAAAACAAAAATTAAAAATTCTTGTAAGATTCTTGATTTATTGTAAGATGACATAATTTATTATAATGCCCCAAGACTCCACTATAATTGAGAGTAGAAAAGTGGTAGATTTGAGTAATTGTTGTAAATAAAATCAAAAAATAAAAATTCAACACTGATCATGCAAGCAAACTCATTTTTTTTAATGTGTATTTAGTATAGCTAACAACTAGCATTTAAATATATTATATTATGAAACCCTATGTTTGCAAGGTTAAATTATAGTAAGACAAGGGTAAGGAAACGCCTTGACTCAGCTTCTAAGCACTTTGCGGTCACAGGTTCCCGTCAGTGGGTCAGTTTTGGCCATAAACTTAAAAAACAAAGGCACAAAAAACATACAAAAATTATTTTTATCGTAAAAAAAGTTATTAAGCTTTGCAGTTGTTTGCATGAATTAAACCCCGCCGCAGTGTGGAAATAAAAATATTTTGCTTGCAATAATTATCTTCGCAATTTTATGTATTATATAAGGCGTAAATTATAATTAGCAAAGAACTGCCAACACGAACAGCTAATAATCGTAAATCATCATGCAAGCTCGCGCTAAGAATTTAAATTTTTACCTATACTCCTTGGTAGGTATTAGCTATTCAATATTCAATGTGTACCTGATGTAATAACTAAATGCTTAGGTATTAATACCAATGATATAAATGATGTTTTATTATACAGGTGGAGCCATTTTCATAAGACAATAAAAAACAATTTAAAAAACTTATTTTTTCTCATAAAAGACTTACTTACATGGTTTTCTTAAAAAAAAGCAACTTTTTCATAGTGTTTAATATTAAAGAAATAGCAATAGAGTGCTATAAACTTTCGGATCAAAAATACGCTACATACTGATAAAATAAACGATGCATGCAAAAAAACATTTTAAAAAGTGCACTACAGTTATGGCATAATCAAATTATTAAAAATTTGAAAATACTTATATAAAAAGCATTTTTAAAAAATAAAAAATAAAATTCAAACCTTAGTATCATGTTCTGTGTGGCTGCGCCGCCTCACCTGTTAGTAAGGTCGACCGCGCGCCGAGCCTTACCCGCTACACGCCTACGACAAAAATAAATTAATATTAATTACATTAAAAAAATATTTAATTAATTAAGGAATACACAAGTGGGTACAATATGCATGGAAAAAGTTTTTCTTTATTAACTATAATAAAAACATTCGTAGGTCCACACAGCCAGTACAGTAACGTATAACTACTTAGTAATCTGTACATAACAATAGTATATTTTTTTCAATTTGTATGTTTGTACACCCCCAGAGCAGATCGGTCATCTTGGCGTTCATTGAGAGAGGCCTATGTCCAGCAGTGGACGACTATAGGCTGATATGATGTTTGTACATACAAGGGTAGATACGTCGACATTATATTTTTTTTAGTCTAGTGAATAATTTCCTAAAAAATTAATACAGATATATTTCAGATTTTAATTTATTAATATTATTCTTATTAGGTTGTTCACATTTAACAAATATATTTTAAAATTACGATATTAATATGTAATTAGAAATAAAAAAAAATCTCGAGACTATTTAATATTTTGTTTAATATCACATTAACGTAATTTTAATTATAATAACAAGTACTTACAATGAGTAATTATACTCATTGCATTGTATTGTAATATTGGAAGTAAAAGAAATGAGTAAGTCATAAAAATAATTAAAATTACACCTTTAAAATTATATTACTACTAGCTGTCCCGACAAACGTGGTTTTGCCATATATTTTTTTTTTTTTGTATGA
Organism: Aricia agestis; assembly: GCF_905147365.1. Classification (NCBI taxonomy): domain Eukaryota; kingdom Metazoa; phylum Arthropoda; class Insecta; order Lepidoptera; family Lycaenidae; genus Aricia; species Aricia agestis. The sequence goes on along the minus strand of NC_056408.1, from coordinate 9,955,359 downwards.
AAAATAGATGTTGGCCGATTCTCAGACCTACTCAACATGCTCACAAAATTTCATGAGAATCGGTCAAGCCGTTTCGGAGGAGTATGGCAACGAAAACTGTGACATGAGAATTTTATATATTAGATTAACTACCAATAAATAATATTAATTAAGTACAAAGTACATTATAATATAGACCGCAAAATTGATATTATTAGATTAGCAATTTGTTCTATAATTTATCCTTACCCCTTATCTCTAAAGTCTACAGCTTCTACTTACATTATTAATCCTGACAGACTTGTTTTATTTACGAAACTTATAAAAATATAAAACAGGTAAAGATATTGAAACGACTTAGTGCGAAATTTAGTCACAATTTCAATATTAATATTTAATAGCCATTCAAGTGTGACACCAAATGAAGCCGACAAGACTATTTCATATTACGAGAGGATATTTTTTACTACGATTATTTACTAGGTAGAGATGACATCTTCATTACAATCAAATTTATTTGATTAGATTAGATTCAAGAATATTGAAGTTATTATAAATGAAAAGCAGCACTTAGAAAACTCACTAGTCTTTTATTTATAAGGATTGTTACAATTCCACGTTTTAGCGCACACCACCATTTTATGAACAGACCGGAAGGAAGAAAAAAGTTAAAACTCATCGGATACACAACTTTGACATTTAACACTTTTTTTTTTTTAACTTTGCAGCAATCTTAATATTAATATTATCTATAAACATTGCCAAACAACACCCCTTCTCAATGTTTATGCATAATAAACAAACTAATACAAATTATATTATCTAATAACTAACAAACCCTTTACTACCCAAAACATGTTTATCGTTTAGCTTACAATTTAACATTGCACTGTACTAGGAACTTATTTAATAAATCCTTACTTAATGGTTTTGTAAGCATATCTGCCAGTTGCTCCCTGGTACTTATGTACTGAATATCAATTTTATTATTCTTAATTAAATCTTTAACATAGTGATATCTAATATCTACATGTTTAAGACGTTTAACTGAGTCTGTACTTGCACTTAAAATAGCTGCCTGATTGTCACAGTACAACTTAACTGGGCTAATATTTTGAATATCCAGATCATGTAACAAATTTATAAGCCAGCATGCTTCGCTTGCGGCCATACTAATAGAAACATATTCTGCTTCAGTAGAGGACAAGCTTACAGAAGATTGCTTCTTTGAACACCACATAATCAAACAATTTGCATAAGTAAACAAATAGCCAGATGTGGACTTCCTATCGCTAGAATCACCTCCCCAGTCTGCATCACAATAACCCTGCAATGCACTATCATTACACATATAAACTATTTTATAGTCTAAAGTATATTTTACATAGCGGAGTACTCTCTTAAGAGCACTTAGTAATGCACTATTAGCACATTTCTGATATCTACTGAGTAAAGAGACTGCAAAACACAGGTCAGGCCTAGTGCCTGAGACGGCATACATTAGGCAGCCAATAATTTGCCTACAAATTTCTTCAATGTCTTTATCACACTTAACATTTGCACCAAATACCTTAGTGTTAAAGTTAATATCCAAAGGTGTCAACATGGGCTTACAATTTTCCATATTAAATCGTTTTAGTACATTTTCTAAGTAATTTCTTTGTGATAATGTTGTTATACCCTTTTCTAAATTTTGTTTCACACTTATTCCTAAAAAGTCCGAAATTAACCCTAAATCTTTAATTTGAAATTCTTTCTTTAATATTGCTTTTAAGTTAATGACCTCATTTTCATTAGTTCCAAAAATCAACAAATCGTCTACATATATCAACACAAATATTTTATCAATACCACTATACTTAGCATACAAGCATGGATCACATTTAGACCTTATAAAACCTTCTCGGGTTATTACATTATTAAATTTAATATTCCAGGACTTAGGTGAACTTTTTAAACCATACAGAGATTTATTTAACTTCACAATATTATTTTCTCCTGAATAAGCCCCTTCTGGCAAAGTTACATACACATTTTCTTTTATATCACCATAAAGAAAAGCCCCCGTGACATCCATTTGATAAATGGGTAAGTTATATTTAGTTGCAATTATTACAAATAACCTAAATGTTGCTAACTTAGCAACTGGAGCATAAATATCCCTTAAGTTGATTATGTCTTGTTGCTCAAACCCCCTAGCAACAAGCCGAGCTTTATATTGTTTAACATTATTTACAATTTTTATCTTGAAAACCCATTTGCTACTTATAGGCTTTGCGTTTACAGGCAATTCACAAAATTCCCATGTGTTATTATCATTAAGAGTTTTAAGTTCCCTGGCAATAGCTGCATTCCACTTACCGGCATCACTTCGGCTCATCGCATCACTATATGTAATAGGGTCACACTCACTTTGGTCCAGCTGAACATTATTACACTTGTAGAAATGTATTTGTTTCCGTTCACGCTTACTCCTCTCTGCTGTAGGTGGAATAACATCTTTCAAGAGGCGTTCTTCGTCACTGCAAGGCAAATAATCACTGTCACTGTCCGAGTTATCTTCCAGAGTTGAATTACTTGTGTGGGTTGTTTCTATTTCGTTAGGGTCAATAGTTTCATTAGGGTTAATGGTTTCGTTAGGGTGAATGGTTCGTATCTCATCAATATCTGTCTCAGGACTTTTCTCTTGCACGGGCTCGTCTTCAAGGTCTAATGAGAGTACAGCTTGACTTTCACTCGTCTTCTCTTGAGGTTTTAACTCGTCTTCCTGCTGTATGAATACAATGTCCCGTTTTGTTTCTACCACATTCTTTTCAGGATAATAAACACGGTATCCTTTCACATCCTCGTCATACCCCACCATTAATCCCTTCTCTCCTTTAGGATCCCATTTTCTCCTCTTTTCCTTCGGAATGTGTACATATACTTCTGTACCAAAGGCTCTTAATCCATTAATGTTATATGTTTTTCCAGTCCATACCTCAAATGGAGATCGCCCATCTTCATGACTCTTTCCCGTCCTGTTCAACACGAAGACCGCTGTATTTATCGCTTCAGCCCATAGCTTCTTCGGCAATTTTTTGTCATGTATCATTGTCCTAGCTGCTTCCACTAATGTTCTATTTTCTCTTTCTGCCTTTCCATTTTGTTCTGGAGTATATGCTACTGTAGTCTGATGTGTAATTCCACGTCTTTTCAATGTTTCCTTTACATGATTGTTTACAAACTCTAGGCCATTATCACTTCTAAGGATTTTTACCTTGTTTCCAGTACTTACTTCTGCCTTATTTATAAAATCTTCAATTACATATTTTATTTTATCTTTTGATTGTACAAAATGCACAGTCCTGAAGTTTGAATAATCATCCTTTAGTAATACAAAATATCTTGATCCACCAATCGACGGTTCTTCCATTGGGCCGCAGGTATCCACATGAATTAATTCACATGTCCTGGTACTCTTGTACTCACTCCTATTGAATGGCAATCTATGCATTTTTCCAACCAGACAACTTTCACAAACTGGGTTAGTTGTTTGTTTAAACTCAATGTCGTTGTTTCTCAAAATATCTTTCACATAAGAGAAATTTTGATGTGCCAACCTCTTGTGCCATTCATTTAAGTCGTTCTCCACTGCTTTGGCTACGTTCACATGCTCACTTTTAAAACGAAACTCCATGTAATAAGAGTTACCGAGTCTATTTGCAGTAGCACAAACAATATTATTCTTGTAAAAGCGGCAAATATTGTCATCTGTCATCATGACATATCCGCGGTCAGCAGCGCGGTTGACAGAAAATAAATTTGTCTTTAGCTCAGGAACAAATAATACGTGGTCTATGGTCGTGTCAATCCATTTCGTTCCGTTCTTGACCTGCACCGCCACCTGTCCAGATCCTAAGACACTAATTACGGCGCCATTTCCCACAATTACAGATTTTTTCGTAACACTCGAAAATGTTGTAAACAACGAACGATCACGGCACATGTGCTCGCTAGCCCCCGAATCAACTAGCCACTTTGATTTTTCATATTTCTGGTCCACTGAGTTACATACCACAAAAGCATTACTCATTTTCTTACTGTCCTTTGACCTTTTAAAACGACACTGAGATTTGAAATGTCCAAATTTTCCACAATAAAAACAGCTGTTGTTACTACTTGTGTTTCCTTCATGGTTACTTTTGTTTACAGCTTTACAATCGCTCTGGAAATGTCCAGTTTTCCCACACTTGAAACATTTTATCGTTTTCTTATTTTTCACAATAAATGCAGAAGATGATGTTTGCTGAGCTTCTTCATTCTTCCCCCTTACTCTCTCTTCTTCAACTAGAAGTCTGGCCACCAGATTATCGAAAGTTTGCTTGTCGTCAGGCGCAGACTCCCAAGCTGAAACGAAATGCTTATATTCATCGGGCAAGGACATTAAAACTTTTGTAATAACAAATCTATCGGAAATTTCTTCTCCCATCTGTTTCAACTGGTTTTGTAATTCTTGAATCTTAGACAAGAAAACAGACATATCTATGCCCTTTTCAAACTTGTATTGGAAAAATCTTTGCTGTATGATGTGCACACTAGTCTCAGTTTTCTGTTCGTACACACTGTGAAGTTTTCTCCACATCTCCGCAGAACTTGTACATGTGATAATATGTAGCATTGCCTCTTCCGACATCCGTGTAACCAGCAACGTTTGCGCCTTGGCATCTTTGGCTTCCCATGCGGGAATCTCACTTGCTACTTCGGGCTTCACTTGTTTTCCTTCCACAATGTTTAACCATCCATGGCCCCTCAACTGAACTGTTGTTTGGAATTTCCATATATTCCAATTTTTGGCTCCTTCCAACTTGATCACGTTGACGCTGTTGTTATTTCCTTCCATTGTGGTTTTGCCCTTTTCCAGTCAATCCTTATAACTAGCACTTATGCGTGTCTGGGCCAATAACCTGAAGTTATTATAAATGAAAAGCAGCACTTAGAAAACTCACTACGCACCCCTAGATGAAAACGTCACTAACTCAAAATATACTTATACTGAGTTAGTGCCGTTTTCGAAATCCCGGCATGAATACCTACGCGGAGGTAAAACTCCCATATCGCTACTTCGACCGTTGTCGAAAAATGGCGCGAAACTTTGCTTTACTTGAATGACCTTACGCGGGATGGCGCGAATCATACTCCGCCATTTTTAGTTGTCACCCGGCTGTCGCGAGAGAAAGACGGTTACATAGTGGCGTATTTTGAGTTACTGGAGTTTATGTGAAATTAATAAGGTATGTTTCATATTTTATTTCGAGTTAATTGAGTTTTGCTGATATTTTATTGATAAATAAAAAGGTATATTTTGATTTGCGGTGGTTTTGTTGATATTATGTCACGTTTTGTTTATACATTATTTCGAGTTACTCTAGTTTACATGACAGAAAATATGAATTCTGACTTACAATGGTTTACCTGAATGTATCTTTTTATTTATTTATTTTTTAATTTGCTCAATGAAATAGTAATTTATTAATTAAATAGCATTTTATAAAGCAAATTAAATCTAGATTTTTATTCGCTTTTCATTTTCATAATCATTACGGGTTGATAATTACGATTTTTAACTTGCTTGAGTTTACTTGATGGATTCTTTGGTAAGAGAAAACACCAGACAGGTGTTTTCCCTTACCAAAGAATCACTGAAGGTCAGATGGCAATCGCTTTACTGTGATTATTAGACTCGCCAATTCCTGGGATCATAGTCGAATATTCAATATAGGAACTATAATAACATAGTGAACTCTGCACTTCCAAAGTGAAGGCTTAGGGATGAAACCGGGATATTTGCTAAGATGAGAGGAGAGACTTGATTTTTTTAATGATAAAGTTATTTTTTATTTTAGGAAAATGAGAAGCCGGGGGCAAGTAATGTTGGATCTCGTCAATGCAGAAATACAGATTCCTGATCAGCCTGCAACTCAATCCTCTGGTATGGAGATAGTTGAAAGTGTAGAGAGTCTAGAGGAGCCTGCAATACCCCTTGAGGGATTAAGGTCAGTTTCATCGCCGCAGTTTCTCGACGGGGAGTCAACTAATAGTGACGAACGACGACGAGTTCCTAAACGAAAATATACCGTATCACCCGTCCACAGCGGCGACGGGAGCGATTTTGACGACTCGGACATAGACCCAAACTACCAAAATCCTGTACCGAAACGAAAAATAATTTTCTCCCCTTTGCGTAAGTCTCCTACTACTCCCCCATTACCACGACCTCGCTCTCTGTCATCATCGTCTACCAGTTCGAGTTCATCGAGCAGTTCAAGCAGCAGCTCTAGCAGCAGCTCCAGCAGCAGCTCCAGCAGCAGTTCAAGCAGTAATAATAATAATTTAAATAATAATACCGAAGAAAATTTAGCACAGGAAATAGTACAGGGTAAGAAAAAACTGCGGAAGCCAGAAACATGGAAAGCTAACGTAGTCAAAGCTCTTAAAAATTCGGGTAAGGCGTATAAATCCCGTGGTAAACTGAAAAAAGATATTCCCGCTCGCAAAATGCGACCACCTTGCGGAGAAAAATGTCGTTTCAAATGCAGTACAACACTCGATACAACTACTCGTCAAAAGCTTTTTGATGCATTCTGGGGATTAGGTGACCTTCAACGTCAAAGAGAGTACATTGTGCGACATTCTCATGAAATCAAGCCTAAATATCGATACACAAGCACAAATAACTACCGAGCTCTAAATACGGCCTTCTATTTTGAAGAAAATAACTCGCGCGTTCGTGTCTGTAAGAGCTTTTTTAAGGCAACTCTTGACCTGGGAGATCAAGCAATTAAAACAGCATTAGTTAAAAAGACGGAAACTGGTTTCATAGAGGAAGAAAAAAGAGGGAAACATAAAAACCATCCTACGTTAGACCCTGCAGTTAAAGAGAGTGTTGTTAATTTCATCAACTCTATTCCTCGTGTAGAATCGCACTATCTAAGAGCTCAAACTACACGGGAATACATTCAAAGCGACAGGTCATTAGCAGATATTTACCGAGATTATAAGGATTTACGGCAAGCAAGTAACTTACCATTTGCTTCTGAATCAACATTCCAGCGGATATTCAACTTTCAGTTTAACATTGGATTTTTTAGTCCAAAAAAAGATTTATGTGACTTGTGTGAGAGTTATAAAAATGCAAACGCCGATGAAAAATTAAAACTGCAACAAAGCTATGAACAGCATCTACTTGAGAAGGACATGGCGCGACGTGAGAAGGAAAAAGATAAACAAGAAACAGGTGCTATAGTAGCTGTTTATGATTTACAAGCTGTTTTGCAGCTTCCGAAGGGCCAAGTATCGTTGTTTTTTTATAAATCTAGGATAAATTGTTTCAATTTTACAATAAGTGATTTGTATGCAAAGAATGTAGACTGTTTTTTTTGGAATGAGACTGAAGGAAAGCGTGGTGCGGTAGAAATAGGAAGCTGCGTTTTATCCTTCATAGAAATGCAGTTAGATAAGCAGCCTAGTGGGGACATAGATCTGATTTTTTATTCAGATAACTGCTGCGGGCAACAAAAAAACAAATATCTGTTAACTGCTTATGCTTATGCTGTTTTTAATATGAGAGTGAAATCGATCACCCACAAGTTTTTAATTAGAGGTCATTCCCAAAATGAAGGGGATAATGTTCACAGTGTAATAGAAAAACAAGTGAAAAGGTACATCAAATCCGGTCCAATTTATACACCGTTACAGTATATTACATTGATACGAACTGCTAAAAAATCTGGACCAGCTTATAAAGTGCATGAAATGACCTATGACCGCTTTTATGACTTGAAAACTTTACAAGAAGCTTGGGGATCAAATTTTAATATGGATGAAAATAGCAATCAAGTAAAATGGCAGGAAATTAAAGTCCTCAAAGTTGAAAAGGATAGTCCCATGTCATTTTTCTATAAAACATCTTATTCAGATACTGAATTTAAAAAGTGCTGGGTAAATAAGAGGAAGACCAGACGTACAGGAGTAGTATCTACATCTGATATTCCATCAAGTTTGAGTAGAGCATACACACATAAGATTCCTTTGTCGGATGCCAAAAAGAAAGATATTAAAGAACTCGTGGACAAAAATGTCATTCCAAAGTCTTTTTATGATATTTTTTACAAGAATATTTTGTGATTTTTTTAATGTTTTGTACTTACTCAACTGAACTGATTTTTTTTATTGTTGTCTAGTTTAAGAACTAAGTGCCATTCACTAACGTATGTCTATTAGTAGTAAGTAGCTATTGACCAATGATTTTAACTGTGATTTGAAACTATGGGTATTATTGATAATTCTGTAAGCGATAGCTTAAAAAAAAAGAGACTGGTTTATAATTATTGTATAGAGTAAAATAAAAGATAAAGAGAAGAGTTTATTGATTTAATATGGATTATTTTGTCTAAGATAAAAATGTTTATTCCGGTTGTGATTATTATTTAAATTCCATAATATCGTTGTTAATTACATAATAAAAATTATATTTTGTTACACAGAATAGTCTGTGTAACAAAAACCTATGCTTTTAATAGCAACTGTGATTATAAAAGTTATAAATATTATAATAATTTCCTAGTAAGTGCTGTCTAGTTGAATATAGGTCACTAAAACAGTGATTTTTTTCCATGTTTTCTTGTTGTAAAGTAAAATAAACAACCATTTTCATTTGATTACATACCTAATTGTTTTATTTCAATTCTTAATCTTGTTTGACTTATGATAAAAACGCAGTTTTCAACTTTACGTGAGTTTTGAACACCAACAATGGGTCGTATATCTTTAAGGTGCAAAGTAATGCAACTCATTTTTATTTCAGATAAAGTAAGGTAATTCTAAATATGACACTAAAAAGTTTCTTATTACCTAAAGAAAACTATATTAACTAAAAAAATAATATTTTTTCAACTTTTGTAAGAATAGCATTCAAAATTGGTCATTAAATAGGCTTTCAAACATATGAATATCATGTTTGTATTATTAGTTTCTCAATATCCCTAAAAAATATTCCGAAATCAGTTTTAAGTCATTTCTAAAAAAAAAGGTTTTTTGATTTGCCAGAGTTTTCATCTAGGGGTGCGACTGTCTAGTCTTTTATTTATAAGGATTGTTACAATTCCACGTTTTAGCGCACACCACCATTTTATGAACAGACCGGAAGGAAGAAAAAAGTTAAAACTCATCGGATACACAACTTTGACATTTAACACTTTTTTTTTTTTAACTTTGCAGCAATCTTAATATTAATATTATCTATAAACATTGCCAAACAACAAATATTATAGACCCATGATATTTTAGAATTCAAGGATATAGCTTTCAACAGAGCGTATTCGAGGTACCAAATACAAAAAAATACCTATTTTATTTTGTTTAAAAAATGAAAATATGAAAAATTTACAGAAAGCGTCATGCCTTTTTTCGGCCGCGTATCACAAAGAACAATTCTAACAAGAACGATATTCAAAAAAGTGTATAAAAAAGTGATAAAATTTATCTGGAAGCATTCCTTTGTAGAATAATGAAGACGGACCCTTATGCTAAGGAGATTATAAAAATCTCAGTAATAAATTGCCTGAAGCGCTGAATTTATATTTATCGTTTGTTTCACTTAGGAAATAGCAATAGGAGAATGTTTCCAATATTTTTACGAAATGTTTTTTCGTCGGAGCCGTAAAATATTTACGGGAGAGGAATCATACCTTCTTGTTTTCCCAAATTAATTCCCCTCTGAAGGAGGCTCGTATTTTGGAGAATTATATTTTTAGATTAAGCTACTCCATTAATGAGTATGAGGTTATTTCTGGTTGTAAAAGATAATTATTTTTCCCTGGAGCTATTTTAAAATAATTCGGCGTGACACAGGCGTTTTACTGTCGAGCTACTTTATGTGGTTTAAAGAATTGAATCTTTGTCTTACATTGTAACAGATTAGAGGCGTGAAAGAATTTTCTTGTAGGAATTGGTTGTCTTACGAGTTTTATGTAAGTCGGTATGTAAATTATTAGGTATAATAAAATATATATCTAATTGTTTTTTGTCGCTCTACAATCGTAATTTTTAAAGTAACTAAGAGACGAGTATGAAAAACAAACACTGCAGTAGCCATTGAAAGTTTATAGTTAACAAATTTTAAAGCTTAGTTGTTTACAAACTGGTACCATCGATGATCGGACATTTAAAATTGGCGACTCTCCAGGAATCGATTCCTGCTTTCATTAAACTTAAGTTGCCATTTTGCATTAATAGTGGCCCATTATTTATCGACACTGTGTTTATTGCCCAACTGACTGGTGACATCGCTGTAGGAATAATACTGTTGACATATTTTATTATATCACCCCAATTATATGATGAATAAAATTTCACTTAGTTCATCGTAATTCTTTATTAAAGCTTTTTCTAAATGTTATCTTTAGACGAATACTTCATAAAGGTAAACCAGTATCCAGTAACCAATTAAGGATTGTTCACAATATTACAGGCGATTCTACGCGGATCTGTAGATTCGCCATAGTCACTACCAATAATCGCGTGCTAGATCCAGTATTGACCATTACTTTTGTCCACACTGTGCCTTTTTTCCGTTCATCAAGGGCATGCGTTATAGCGCAGTCAACATCGCACGTGAGGCATACCCGCGACGCTATGACACTTTTCTTTCCAACGCCACAGTATAGCAATATGGCATATAGGGACTAATATTGCTATACTGTGCCAACGCGGATGGATTTTGACGCATTCAATTATTGAATATGCCAAACGAAAGTTGAATAGAAAGATGATGACGAAAATTGAAGATGAAATTGCATATTGTGGTCATAGCTATTAGGTAACGCGCGGTAGACTTGTAGATGCTGGTGGAATGGTAATTGAGAAAAGCCCTGTTTAGTTTTCAAAAGGTAATTGTAAACCGACATTGGTATAGCTCCAGTCTTACCAAAATCGCTTGAAAGTTGAAATCTGAAATCTTAGTAAATTCTCTTAAATAATGGAAGGGGAACAGTGTTTACAACATTTTAACTCTCCAATAACATAAACGTCATTGTGAAACCGTATACTCTATCTTGAGTTGCAAAAAAGTGCAATGAACCCCTTCTGAGAAGTGCATTATCTCGCGATGCATTCCCAGATAGCGGCTAAGCAAGTCACATAACCTTTTAATACCGAGTACTTTATAAAGATAAGTCAGTACTTACTTACTTAGGTATAGTATAATATAAAGTTAACCCTAAAGAATGAGTTGATTTTCTTAACTCAAAATAATGTTAAAAGCAGATTTTAACCTCATGGTACGAATTTCATAATTCATAACAGTTATTTAGGCTCTTTTAATTGTATTATACGTTATTTTACTGTAGGTACAAACCATGTTTTGAACGTGCTCAATGATAAAATATATACTGTTATTTATTAATTCGCCATTTTGAAAAAAAAGTTCACTCTATAGGTTTCTGTAAAAGGTAGTATTGAAATCATTGTAAAGTTTCAATATGGCAAATCGGCGTTGAACTATAATGCAGGAGGCGTGTGATTTATTGATCCTTATAACTTTAATCCTTCGCGACCAAATTCCACAGTCAGTGGCGTATTCAGCTAGCGAGAGGCCCGTAGCATATTCTAACGCCACGCGGCTTATTATCGATTGTCGATTTCTGAAGCTAACAGTCAAAATGTATACCTATTAAAGAAATAAAAATAAGTTTTATCAGAATTGTATGATTTATGATTTGACGAAATTATTATACTTATACAAATAGCAAATACACAGTGTCTGATATTATATCCTACTAATATTATAAAGGTGAAAGTTTGTTTGGATGTATGGATGTTTATTACTCTTTCACGCAAAAACTACTGAACGGATTTTGATGAAACTTTACAATAATATAGCTTATACATCAGAATAACACATAAGCTACAGTTTTAACCGACTTTCAAAATGGGGGAGGTGTTATGTTCGTTTTCTTATGTTCAACGATTACTCCGCCGTTTGTTATCCGATTTTCAAAATTTTTCTTTTGGTATGTAGGGTATCATCCCAATTTGGTATTATATTCACAAAAGTGGTGATCTGATGAAGTACCATAAGTAATCGAGGGAACTCCTCAAAATTTATGGGGAAACATGTGGTGACTTCGGTTTCGTGAAAAGTATTCTAAGCATATGCTACAAACAAGTAAGATTTTGTACTGAAGTAAGTATACCTGGTATACCGTGGTTCAGAAGGTGCTGAGAGATCTCCTGATTCTTTATAGATACAAGTTTGGGAGTTTCGGCGTTGTTTTAAGAACGGAAAGCATATGCTACTATGCAAATTACATTCATAATCATCATCATCATCACTACCGTAATATTATACCATGCATCATCCCATGATTATGAGCCTTTTCATAATCTTTTAGATCGAGGCTCGAGTTTGTCAAGCGATAATTTAAAAAAATCTATACTTAATATTATAAACTTGAAGAGTATGTTTGCTTGAATGCGCTAATCTCAGGAACTACAGGTCCGATTTAAAAACTTATTTCAGTGTTAGATATCTCATTTATCGAGTAAGGCTATAGGCTATATTATATTATCACGCTAAGACTAATACGACCGAAGAAACTCAGGAAAATGTGGTAAAAACGGGGAAAATATTAGAAAGGGTTTATCTCACGAACTACTGGAGCAATATTTGGCACTTATATAGAGTAGACCACGTGAAAGGAGTATTTATAGCTATTTTTATTCGAAAATGTACGGTTTCTGTGAAATTCCTAATTTACGCGGGCGAAACCGCGCGGGACATCTAGTTATATTATATGATTTCTAAATATCGTTAAACGCTCCCGAAACGCTTTCGCCAATCGCAATCATTGGTTATTAAGAGGATTCCACACCGCCATTTTTTCCATACAAACGTTGTCCCCTGTTTCCTCCCTGGATAATGCTAGTAGAGTTATATTTTTTTTCCTGAATATCTACGGCCACTAATACAATGTCCCTATGTTTTCTTTTTTTTCATAATTTAATTATTAAATAAGATATGAACGTTCAAAAACCTAAAAAAATGGCCAGATTTTCTGCTGTGTTCAAACGTCCAGAAAACAGATTTGGCTAGATTATACAAAAAAAGCAAAACATAGGAACATAGCTCAAGCCTTTTTTTAATCTTTAATGAAAAAAGTACTTAAATCGGTTCAGTTTTGGAGAAGGAATCAGGGGACAACGAATCGTTGATTTTCTGGATTTTCTGCAGTTGTCTCTATCGCGTTCTGCGGTATAGGCTTGAGGTAAGGGAGACAGCTATAGATATTACACGTACTTTTTTTTCATTTCTCTAGCCCCTGGTGTATCCTCTTAACAGCGCTACTACGGCTCCCGTCGCTCTTGCTACAAGTATTCTATGGTTAATCCGACCCTGTCCACAGTACATATACAGCTGAATAGTATAATAAAATAAAATACAAGATGTTATTACTTTTATTCAATGTATGATTCAAAAGTGTAAAAGAATCGATACTTTAGTATCCTTAACTTAGGTTTTGAGGAGTAAGAAACAAAATTATGAGGCTTTAGGTTTTATAAGGTTTGAATACTGCAACATTGTAACATTTTACTATAAGTTTGGTATAAATGAAGCATATTGTTATGACATATTGTGTATGTATATTTTATATATGGAGACGTTTATACTCTGTAATATTTAGGGTCGGAGACAATGCATGTCTTTGTTTTAGGGTTTTATGTCACTACCGTTACAATCAAGACGTATATACAAAGTTCGTATATTATACCGTGCTTTGGCCTTTGATGTTCAAACACGCAAGATTTTAGTTAAGATTGTAGGTAAATAACTGTAATGTTCAAACGCAGCAAAATGAGCATAATTCATGTAACGTATCTAAATATTGCAATAAACATTACCGCATACAATTCTCATCAAACTTTGTTTTTTAATGTAGAGTTTGTTCCGAAAAAAAAACAGAAAACTTGGAAGAGATAAGCATTTATTTTTAACCCAACTACTCTTTGTAGATAATATGAATAATTACGTAATATCCCTGACAAATCAAATATACAAATAAAACCTTCTCTGTTATAGATCACTTTTTTTAAATAATAAATATTAAATTGCTTTTTAAAATAAAACTTAATTAATAACTTACGTTTTTAATTAGCCGTCACAGTAAAAACTTCACCTTTTATTTTTGCGTGCTGCCACCTGCCGGCCGAAGTATCAACTAAACTCTACGACTGATTTCACAACTATTTTATTAAAATTTATTAACATAATTTTATAATAATAATATTTTTTAACGTATTAGTTATTAGGCATTTGTAACCTTTTTACCTACAAGTAAGTGAGTTATGAAATTAATAGATTAAAAGGTTAAGGTTTTTGGTTTTGCATTTGTCTCCAACCTATTTTCTAACTCATTTATTAGTTCTTCTGTTTCACACATTTTTTTATATTAATTACTTTTAGAAATAATTAAGTGCAGTGCACAGAGAAAACATTAAAACAGGTGACTATTAAATGGGTGTGTTCATGTTAATTAAATAAAATAAAAGCAGGAAATATACTATCGTTGGTCAAATCTATATGGTAGGTAACTCCGCCTAGCTCACATAATTAAAATATTTATCTTTAGCCGAGCTGATTTGAATATATTTTAAAATTCAGTTAAGCCGGCAAGGCTCAAGGTAATTAAAAAAACGTATAACCTATTTCTGTTATCCACTAGTTATCCACTTTTGTTATCAAACGTTACGCGAAAAGTAAATTATAATTGACTAAAAATGTTTCCAGCAACTTTTCGCAAATTCGTTTCTTGCGCAATAGCCCTATTTGGCCATATAAAAAATATAATCAGTATTTTAAGCGTGAATCTGTTACCTAAACAGACAGACATATTTTACAGTTATATAATTTTTTCATAGTAGGTGGTTAAACAGGTGCAGACCGCAGCCATCCCAAGTTGTAACATTATCTTTGACAGGTGTACTGTATTGATATAAAAGTAAATATAGCACTTAAGTAATAAAAATTAAGTAGTATATTGAATTGAATTATGAAATAAGTTTGTCCAAGTAATATTACTTCTATATAGAGGGGGTGCGACCGCCCGCAACGGCTTAATCCCTGCACATATGTCGCAGGGCATTTACTAAGCGGATTTATTCGGGAAAACAATTTTGTTTCGGACGAGGGATAATATATAAATGTATTATGAAAGTAAATGTGATTGAAAAGTTTTGCGGGAGACTTGTTTTGGTATGCTTTGCTTCTGACGTTCTAAATAGTTACGTTTACATATTTTTCCTTTCCATGTTCCTGGTAATGTAGTTTTCTGTACCCTAAATGAGATTTTTTTTAAAATAGAATGTGAAAATTTACCCATTTAAATTAGGGGTTAATCACTTACTTTATTAAGGTTGTGCGTAATAAATATTCAACAACGTGCTATTTATTACAGCGGGGTTTCAGTAAAATTTCACAATACGTATTTCAGGGGCCCATTCCGAAGTCACTGGTCCGAAAGATAAGGTCGTAAAGCCGGCATTATTTCCGAGTTTATTTATAGAATAAATTACATTAAAATACATCGGCGCGAGAACGGCAATACACGTCGAGCCCCGTTCCATTAGTTCCGTCTGGCCTGAAAATTATTTTAGCCGCGCTCCTAATTCTGGTACATTCGCGCGGCTCAACGGCGGGAGAGCTTTTCATCTTTGAAGCGCAACATTTACATTTTCGTCTCATTTATTTGCTATTTCGGGCCTCCCTCCCCGTGATAACGCCGCACACGAGCGGAATGGAGGAACGCTCTATAAAGTCTAATTAACTTTGAAGTGAATGCACAAATGTAAGGAAGTATAAAAACCCGACGCTGGAGCTCCCGCGTTTATGTACGCGTGTTTATTATTTCAACGCTAAACATCCTCCGGGGTATTTTAGTTGAGTGATGAGAAGTTGTCGCGAGGAAGGGAGACGCATGATCGGAATGTGATTGTGCAATCCGAAGAAATACCCCGATGTTGTTATTCAGCGGGTGTCCGATATAAAATAATACGTCTCCAGTTAAACCTTTGTCTCGGGCTGGCGGCCCCACTGTTATAATATCGTTTCCACCCCCACGTTTATGATTCGCCGCTCGCCTCAGCCAGGATGCAACTGTGCTTCGTGATTAGATTTAAAATTATTTTGTCATTTTATTGAAAAAGTTGTGATGTATTTGTTATTGAAAAACACAACCAATATGAACCAATGTGGAGGGACAAGCTTTGTTTGTATATATAATATTTTGTAATACACGTATAAGATTACGTTCATATCACATATGTAACTAAGACCGCACGCTGACAAATAATTATTTCATTTTTTTTTATTTAACGAAGAGTTGATGTTCAGATTTAAGGAGGTTATGCCAAATTTTTGTTAAATTAAAGTTTAGTAATATTAATTATAAAATATAACTCGGAGTTCCGCAGTACCTAACTCTTTACACATAACATTATTGTCTTCAAAACTGTGTAAGCAATGCAGATTCCAAGCATGATACAAATTACAATACAAATATTCGTTTAATCTCATATTTTGGTATTACCATTTTTATATTCGATCGCCGACCAGATTCTAGTGATAGAAAAGGCCCGAACCACTTAAGAATATAAATCGTCTTGTTACATTTTCCGGGACATTGGGATTCATGGAGTCTGCGAGGCCTGACGTTGTTATTTTTTACAATCTGGCTTCAGATATACTTGATTATATTTTATACCGCGTATTTTTTATCTTACCTACCGTTTATGAAAAATAATATAAAAACAAAATATCGTCTCTCAGACTATAATATATTTTAATATTATAGACTTAGTTAAATCTACCGCTAGCTTATAATAGCTAATATTCGTATTAGCTATTATAAGCTAGCGGTAGATTTAACTAAGTCTATAATATTAAAATATATTATAGTCTGAGAGACGATATTTTCGAGACATATTTCTATAAAATTAAATATAATATGTCGAGACATATTTCTGTAAAATTACACGACATGAAAATTACATGCCTGCTTTCTGTATCCTTAATGGCAGAAAATTGGTGGTTTTACGAGAGAACTGCAGACTGTGGCAGTCCGCTTCAAAATTAGCAATTTCCGTCGGGCGTTGCAGAACTCACACTTAAATATGTATATTTTTCATAACAGCTCTTCGTAGCTTCACCGTTCTTTTTCTCTTCAAAAATTTACATGTTTATTCAAAGTTAATAAAACTGGACTGTATTTGAATAGTAAGATAATTAAAGATATAAAACTATTGTAGGTAATTAAATAAAGTTAAATTAAAGCTTTCTGTTTTATATCTACTTTTAAATGCCTTTTTCTTTGTGGTGGATGCCTTAATGAGGTAGATTTGGGATCTCATATTTTAATTATAACGAACACTCCTTTTATTTACAAGTATTTAAAATACCGTAGCCCTTTTTATGAATATAACATTTTTATTTATTCAATCTTGTAGGGACTATAGTTATAACTAGATTATCAGATTTTCTCATAATGAAGAGCAGGTTTGATGGAATAAATACTTAATGTTACGCTTAATTTTGAATTAATTTACACCAATAATAATATTATAGTCAATAAAAATAGCAGACATGGTTAGTGTCACAAAACTCTACATTAATTTGTCTTCAACAATATCCAAGTTCCAACAAAAGAAACAATTTGTTTTTCGGCAAAACTGTCCCAATAAAAAATTATCTGTCTCCGTAGGCCTTGATGAATTCTTCGCAAATTATTTTGTATGACAAAGGGCAGGGAAGGGCAATAAATTAACAAAAAGGGGTACAATGGGAGTTGCGTAACAGTGAACAAAGGGTGAAAGACGGGTGAAAGCAGTATGAATATGAATGAACTGTTCCAAATTGGGGCATGTTTGCATGCTCCTCTGGAATTTTTTCCTTGGAACTTTCTGGAAAGAATGTCGCGTGGTTTGATGTACTTTCTAGTGTTGCCGTGCCATGGAAATTGGAATATAAAAAGTATGTTTTTGTTATTCTGTTTCTTTATTTCTACCACATATTATCATAATATTGATTTTTTCTACGCCGCGCCGTTCCATTTCATCTAACATCTTGACCTGAATGTTACCTAATAGACTGAGAGCGAGTGTTCCACAGATTTACAAAAAAGTAGCAAACTCCATATCAATTTCAGGATTTCCAGGTATAAATTTATGCCACGCTCAAAGGATACTTCGTTGGGAGTAATGAATGCCCATTGCATCAACGGCAGATGAAACAGTATATCTGGCGTTAATTTGGAATTTGCTACTGCAGAACATTTGCTGGACTTTATGTCTATAACTATATTCAATGATAATTAATATTATAAATAAACTATTATTATTAGAATAAATTATATTATTAATCCGTCTGTAGTGACACTTGTAAACATGAGAATACTCCTTGAAACATATTTATTTTATAATAGAGATAGAAATATAATAATATCTATTGTATCACTCGCGAAAATAATTTACCAATAACTACGTATAAGGAAAACACACAAATCCTAGTTAATATTCTAATTGGAAGTGACATGTAATATCGAGGCAGAGCTGACAAGCTCAGCGCAAATGAGGGACCGGGCTTATACCGGGATGAACCCCGTATAGTACACTTCGACTTTATTACATAGAGAATAAGGTCCAAAAGTCGTAGACCGGATCTGACGGCTGTACCTACTTCCCGTGGATTTGCTGATACGATGTATCCTGAATATTGACAGTAGCTGCACTCGATTTTAATCAACAAACTTTATAAGATAAGGTTACGACTTACGTTATTTTGACAATTCAATATTATTTTTGAGGTTCTCAAAATTAGATTTACTTATTTATTTCAGATCTGAAATAAAAAATTATAACAAAAATTTCAACGAAACCTATTAGCCAATTGGGGCTCACTAGCTTTTTAGGATTCCGTACCCAAAGGGTAAAAACGGGAACCCATTACTGAGACTTCGATGTCTGTCCGTCTGTCCGTCTGCCTCCAGGCTGTAACTCAATAACGGTAATAGCTAAAGAGTTGAAATTTTCACAGATTATATTATGTATATCTGCTGCCGCTATAAACAAATACGAAAAATAAAATAAATTTAATATTTAAGGGTATGTAATTTCCATACAACAAACGTGATTTTTTAATCATTTTTTGCTCGATATTAATGATGACAATAGGTAGCCACCTAATATTTTCATAAAATACTCAGTTTTATTTGTGTTTTAATTATTCATAATAAAATTTATAAAATTAATAATTAAAGGGGGCTCCCATACAAAAACACATTTTTCTTATTTTTGCTCTGAAATGGTACGGAACCCTTCGTGCGCGAGTCCGACCCGCACTTGGCCGATTATTATATTGGTCGCTATAGCAAGGCGAGACGCAGCTTAATTTTTGCTATACATATTATACCTGCGGTCTGCCTATACTAAGTACATTTAGATGTGGAATTTAGATAATGATATGTTTTTGTTAAGGTAAATAAGGATGGAGTATAAGAAATTTCTGTAACAACAACCCTTGTTTTGAAAGTACGGACAAACTTCATATCTTTCGGTTTTCCACAAATTATACACCTTGGCCCAGAACGGAAAATGTGTATCCAAA
This sequence comes from Aricia agestis, assembly GCF_905147365.1. Classification (NCBI taxonomy): domain Eukaryota; kingdom Metazoa; phylum Arthropoda; class Insecta; order Lepidoptera; family Lycaenidae; genus Aricia; species Aricia agestis. Next base: position 9,935,687 of record NC_056408.1, on the reverse strand, counting down.
TACCGATCTTGTGAACAAAAGTGAAACGAACTTTATCGATGAAGAAGTAAAGTCCAGTTTTCTCTACCAAATATCGTAGAGTAAGGGCGAATTTGGTGTGCAGGATGAAAGCTCCTGTTTATTCCAGTTGTGAGTCAAGTTACCGCAGAGTTCTTGCCGGTTTAATATATAGTAATGTATTCGAACATGTTCATATACACAGAGCTAAATGAAAATATTATACAGTAGTTTCCAGTTTTGCATGACATTTCATTTTCACTCTATTTTTGTTTTTACCATCAGCGACTCTAGAGGATATCATAATAATTTATATTATAAACTCTATTTTAACTAGCTTCGCTTCTAGAGACTTCTTTTTAACTAACTTCCAAAAAGGAGGAGGTTATAATATGTTCGGTTCTGGATATTTTTTTTATACTATATTCAAGAGTTACTCCGCCGTTTGTGAAACGATTGTAAAAAAAATGAGTTGTTTTTGTTAGGGTTTAACTCCAATTTTTCTTGTGTGTTATTTGTATAAGTAGGTACTTTACCTTTTGTTTTCTTTGATATTAATATCTAAATATTTCTTGTATTATAGTATTTTACGTAAATAGGGGTACGTCATATATGTAATACTGCCATTGTAACTCCTGAATTGTACCAAAAGTAAACAATACAAAATAAGAGTTCTCTATCATCCGAAGCTTTCAATTTACAAAAGCTTTTCATAAAAGTTTTCTATCTTCCGAAGCTTTTTATTTGCCTCCTCGGTTTCCTCTATTTTTTAGCTGGCGAATTTGAAATTGTTTTAATCAAGAAGAGTTACGACTAGAGATTGTCAGGCGACGGGCGGCGGGAGGGAACTGCTGAGTCGGCGGAGTGCTCGTAAATCTCACGATGGAAATAGACGCGATCATGCATGAGCTTCAATTATTACGTACTCGATTTTTCAGTAGTATCTTGAGTATTCTTGAGGTATCTTGTGTATTTTACGGAATAAACGTTATACTTACCATGTACCTATCCGATTATTCCGAGCATCAAAATCGGTTTAGTGATTTAGGATACACTTTCACATTAATTATAAGTAATATTAGTAATAAGACGTATATATATTATATATACGTCTTATTATATTATTATATAAGTATATTATATTCTTCCCAAAATATATAACGATAAAACAACAGTAACAATTTTTTTCTGATTAAACAATAAACAGTATAAATTATTAAACATGAATTACTTACATCCATCTTTAATCCTTGTTTTAAAAAAAAGATATTTATTACTTTTCTCAAAAAAATTTTTAACAAAGTGAGGTTTAAACTTTTAAAACAACAAGTGTGGTTATAATTAACCACACTTGTTGTTTTAAAATAATAATGTATGCTCATTACTTAATCATTATTCTGATTAACAAAGTGACAAATATGTAGAGGCAAGGTAACTGGAATTTTATATCTAACTAAATATTCACAGTTGAGTCACATTTATTTCTATAAAATACTAAAATCGGATACATTTTAAACTTTTATAAAACTCGAAAAACGTTAACATTAACATTCCAGTCGAAATAACAAAACAACATTGAATTGTAACATTGAATTTTTAACTTTAATGTTATGCACACAGGGTGTAGTTTGTTTCGTCGCGGTTGATTCTATAATCGGGCACTCGGAACCGACCGGGTCGGGCCGAACGTTCTTCTTTTAAAAATACACGGCAACCATGTTGCTTTGAGCGCCAATGAGCGCGGTGTCATGGCGGCCGATCGCTCCCCATTATACCTGAACTGATCAATCGCCTCGGGGGCTCTGAATATGTATTTATAAAATTAAAGCGCTTACTTTGAAGATTGCTTTTTTAATTGACTCGTGATTGGGTTGATGTAATAATCGCCGGGATGATACAAGTAATAACAAGTTATTATTATTTTTTAATTTAATCCCATAATTAGGTAAGGATTACAGACTCAAAGTCCTTTTGGCTTTTGGATAAGTATTGAAATAATTAAAAATTATGAAATAAAATTGGCATCAGATTTAACTACTACCGAAGACAAACGGACGTGTTTAAAATGCATAAAACATTTAAAATAATTTACAACTTTGGATAACTGGAGTAAAAAATTTACGATTCCTCTTAATAAGAGATTATAAAGACATCAAAGGGAACACTAAAAGCTGTCGCCGCCATTATTTAGTTCTGATATTTTTTTAAGATTGCGTATTTCGGCAGCCTACTAGATTAAGTGCTAATAAACTCTACGGAACCAGCCTGCAACATTTAATATTCCTATTAAGAGCTTGAATGAACTATCATAATATTATGTTATCAATGCATTTAAGTACAAACCAGTGTATGGTGATAGCCAATACGTGTTTTGAAACCGTCTTGATAACTCTGTGACTGAAATGTGGGAACAGATGTTTGGGGTGAACGACCCCGCGCCGCGACCACTCGCTACCACTTGATTTATACCTAAGTAATATGCGCCTGCGCAACATTATATAAGGGACACATCTTTAAATCACCAAGGCTTAGTAAAAGTGCGAGGAAAAGTTGAAAAATATTACGAAAGTTTCTGTAGGGCTAAACATGATTATTATGTAAACAGTAAACACCCTGTAACTTATTAGAAAACTATTGTTTATTTGATTTATTAGCAATTAGGAAGTATATATTTTTTCTTACCTAAGTATATTATATAATATAAAATATTTTGTATTTATTCTAATTATACTGATGAAAATGATATTTCAAATGAATATTAATCATAATAATTACTATAGTCTATAAGGATGATAAATTATGCTGATAAATTGCAGTAATTTTTTGCGTAGTTTACTTCTTGATAATTGCAACAATTAGCAATTTATTTTATAGTCTTATTTAAAATATAAATATAATTTATGCCTTTATTATAAGGATTTATTAAGTATTATTCAAGGTCACTTTAATTTACCAAAATTATTTAATATTCATTTTGTCTTACTGTATAGTATAAAAATCACTTTAAAACTTAAATTATATTTATTAATAAGTACTATAAAATGTAGTAAGTACTGCCGCCAATAAGTAATTTTAAGAATTAAGGAGATAGGGACCGAGGGCATCAGGTGATTTAAGAAAATTACATTATAAAAAGAGAATAAAGAGGGGTCCGGCTTTTTTGAGGCTATATAAATGTACCAATTTAAATTCAAACCGCGACGGCTCCCAATATTGTAAGCTTAAATGTAAGAGGCCATTAAATATGTATTTTATTAAGTTAAGTATGTCTAATACGATTAATAATATTGTTGCCCTAAAAATTGTAATAATCGAACTTAGTTTTCTAACGTTTGGGAATTGATATAAAAAATTAAAAATTTTGATTTATACCTATATAATCGACCCAAATTAATACCTGGGGTATAACAAAAATGAAACAAAAATAAGTGATAATACTTTAGGGTGTGTACGTGTTCCTTGTAGAGAGTTCACTGTGAAAGTAGCAGCGCTGAAAGACCAAAAATTTTTTCCCTTTTGTATGGGGAAACTCGCTCACACGCTCGGGCCCTTGCCCATACAAAAGGAAAAAAATTTTTGTTCTTTCAGCGCTGCTACTTTTACAGTGAACTCTCTACAAAGGAACACGTACACACCCTAAAGTATTATCACTTACTTTTGTTACACACTGTATATTGGGTTTTAAAATAATACTGTAATGTAACTTTTTTAACATGTTAATAATATCTTTTAGATGTTTATTTACATAATGATTGGAAACTTTAGTATAAAGTTTTACCTTGTGTGGGTAAGTGTCAATTCTACCTACCTTAAGCTACATAACGCCTACGCCTTATTATATAAAAAAATTGCCAAGTGCGAGTTGAACTATACTCTATACTATATTTGAAGTGCCTATGTAATGCCATTATTAATTACGAGCAAAAATAAACGTTGGTTGTATGGCAGCCCCCCTTAAATATTTAATTTATTTTGTTTTTAGTATTTGTTGTTATAGCGGCAACAGATATACACAATCTGTGAAAATTTCAGATGTCTATAGCGGTTCTTGAGTTACAGCCTGGAGACACACAGACAGACAGACGGATAGACGGACAGACGGACAGACATTGAAGTCTTAGTATAATATTATTATGTTACATAACAGCTAGGGAAGGCTGTATAACTCTGCTTGGAATTGGAAAAGCAGTCGGTATCTCCGTAGCAGAACTTAAGTAGTAAAAACTTTCTTTGTTATTTGATACTATCGCACGGAACTCGGAACTCTTTCAACTTCAGCACTCGAGGAAAATGGACGATCTCTTAGGCTAAGCTGGATATAAAATATACTTGAAGAAAGCACCTGAATTATATAAAATGACAAAAACTATGTTTTTCTAATTTTCTAAGACTCCTATAATAATGATTGTTGGCATTGTAGTAGGTACTTAAAGCGGGACCTTCCTAGCTTTTTGCAGGACGATCGTGGGTATAGTTTATAAGAGAAATAGCAATATTATAATCTGTGATACTAATTAGGTTCTATTGATAGGTTAGTGTGATATTAGGATAGTTTTTGGATCGTGCCACTGTTTTATCGAGTTTTTACTATTGACATTGTATTAATTTTAGAAATTTTATTTGTAATTAAGTATTAATTTGAATATTGTAATATAATTGGCAATTTTAAATTGTTCATAGTAGGTCGTAAACAGGAAATGTATTTGGAAAAAATTGTATTATGTGAATTAACAAGCCCTGATAATGTTAGGGGGAGGAACTAAAAAAAAGAAAAAAAAAAGTAGGTACTTAAAAAGAGAGTTTCAATAGTGAGATAGGCTTGGTTGTAACTATAATTATTATAATATTATGAAAGAACCTAGACAAAAAACCTTCATCGTTTACTTTTATAACTTTAGTATTTTTTGTGCTGACAAAAATTTAATAAAATTATCAAAATTGTTTCATCCGCTTCAAAATTACGCTGACACTACAGATAACTAAACGATGAAATAGGCTGGCATTGTCGGTTTCAACACAAACCCTAAAATAAATAACAAAAAAACTGAAAATTACATGGACCCATCAAATAATAAGTTACAACACCCTGTTTTCCACGTTGGCTCTTTGATTTTTTTTTAATTTACACAAGAACGCCTCAAGGATTGTGTAACAAAAGACATAACTCCGGCATCCACAATTACAAGCCCCGGGTTACAATTACAAAACGTTCCAGGCCGCTTCAATTAAAGTGATTATACAAAATTCCTGGGAAGTGGGAAACTTTCGATCCCCGAGGCAAGAATGCTCATACTTCAGATATCTTCGAAATTACTTTCTGCTCCAAAGTATTAATTAAAACTTTGTGTATGATACACGATTGTGTGATTAAATTTTTGTAAGAACAACAGGATCTTGCTTGTTACACAAATAGGTAGAGTAGACATTAAAGTATTAATTCCACTCCTTAGAAGCCTTAAAATGAGACACAGAAAAAGAAAGATCGATAAATAGTTTTAAAAATCGCCTCCGTAATGATACAACTGCTAGATAGGAATATGAATTTAAAAAATATACATAATTTTAACTACCCCTTAAATGGCTTTACAACTTTATTATTTCTTTAAAATCTTTCGACACAATATAAAATATTGTCATAACTAGCGTCCTGCTGTGAGGAATTACATTTTCCGTTGAATTATTAAGTGTTACTTTAACAATAACATAACACCTCATAAACTGAGTAATAAGATTTTAATCGGCCGAACAATCATTCATTTCCATAATTAAGTATTAACTGATTTTAATTTGCAAGACATTTTAAATATACGAATTATAGTAGTTTTAAATCGGTTGTTATTTTGATGCCTACATTATATATGCCTACATATAATATATCAAAATTAATACAGCAAAAATGACTTAAGGAACACACCTTGCGGTTAAAAATATATGTGGCTAGTCACAAAAAAAATTGACATAACTTGAAGTTTCGGTTATTTGGACTCTACCTACAACATTTCAGTTTTGGTACCACAAAATAAATTTTATTCCGAACAATAACATAAGTAAAAGCAATTTACGAAGCGACAATATTCAGTAATATGAAATAGTATAATAGCGTTAAGAGTTCACTACATAAACCTCGCCCCGAGAATAAATGGATTACTTGTGTTCCCGTCGCGCCATCTTGCGGGGGGCGCGCTGACTTATTATTATTACCCGGATCTCCCCGCTTCCGACTTACCGCCCTAGTATAAAAATATAAGTAATAAATTGAATGAGAATATTAATAAATTGGTTTAAAAGTAGAGGTTTAAATGATTTGGGAAAAACTTTACCGCCGATTCTTTTTGCACGCACGGCTCGTTTTCTTTCGCTCGCTCGTCGTCACAGCCATTATTCTACACTCAGCATTCAAAAAGAAATATTTTGATAAACGTTGAACCATTTTATGTAGGTAAATTGTAAATAAATAAACTTCACTTTAGTATACATGTTACGTAGGTGCTCAGTAAAGTTTATAAACTTTTAAAACTATATTTCAAATTATTATAATATTATTATGGAGCAATAACCCATGTAAAACTGGTATAAAACATTGCAATTTCGTAACCACACGCGTCGTGTTTGAAGTATGCTAGTAAATTGTAACTCTACAAAAATAAACGGTAAAGCCAATGTAGTTATTAAGAGTGGTCAGTGGGTATTCTCATTATTTAACATAGTACCTAATAATATGAAACATGTGGCGGTAGCTTATTAGAGAACATAAACGCAATCTTGTTGCTGCGTTTTTAAATGTAGAGTCTCGGAACACCCGCGTCGAACTCTCCCAATTACTTTAAGCCTCATTAAAAATATTATCATCATACAAATTACGCTACCGTACTTCATACAGATACCTCTTACAAATGTATAAAAATTAAGTAATTCGTGTATAAAATAAATTTCACAACGCTCCCGACGATAAATCATTTTAGTTATTTGTTTATTACTTACATTTATTATTCTTGGTTGCATAAAACAACTATGAAAATTAATACCTACGGATTCTTTTTATTTATTATTCAAAATGTATTGTAATAAATTATAAAGGCGGATAAGATAATTTATCACGAAATATTAAAATTTTGTACATTTTATTTTTATCTCAAGGGGTACGTATAATAATTTTTATCAAAATTTTTGCAAAGCTGTTTCACAATTAGAGATAAGACCGCATATAAAGCAGTATTTGGAAACACTTTAATCAAGGACCTGAAATAACCATAAAGCGCGGGCTTGGATTAAGTTATAAATTTAAATTAAGAAACATAATTTTAAAAATGTATGTGATGTTAAATTAGGCCATAAAATGATCAACCACAAAGGTTGGACCGAATGCTAATGAAAATTTTGAAATTTTCTACTCGTTTTACCCGCAATGCGGACAATCACAAGATTTTTTTTCTAGTAGGTGAAAGTAAAAAAAAAAAAAGGTGTAAGTATAACATAGCTTTAGTTTTCTAACAGTTAGGAGTTTAGACATAAGTAGGTACATAATTTTAATATTGTACATATAAACTCACTTATAAACTCACTTTAACTATAACTGTAACTTTAAATACAATGCAAAATGACAAATATTTGGTTAAAGTCAATAATGGACGCCATATTTAACAATAACCTTGAGCTTGACAAGGATTTAAATGAACGTGGCGAAAAAGGGAACTAACGCTGTCATCATACAAAAACGCTATTTTTGACATTTCTCCTTTACCAGCAGCGCCTCCACCCACGATCATTTAAAGCCTTGTCGGACCAGCTATCATCTGTCATTTTCTGTGGTCAAAGTTAGTTAGGCTTAACTATAACCATAACTTTGACCATAACTATAACTATAACCACGCCTCTGGTGCAACCCACCCTAGCTACAACAACCTTGATATCACTTACTTTTAACCGCCGTCGCCATCTAGCGTGTAAATCGTGCAACTCGACATTACAACATTTAAAACTCTCCGTAGAGCCAACTCACGAAGTTTATCGTTCAAACCATTTGAATAATACGATCTCATATTGTTATTAGTAATAATATTTAGTTTCTAACAATAGACAAATGATTTCACTACTTTACGTGATACAAAGTTAAACGTAACTTTTATATTTAGTACTATATTATTGTCGAGAACTTAAAGGCGCTTTTAAGTATCACAGATTTTAGTGAATAATTGGTCAATTTCTTCAGTAACTAACGTTACGTATTACTTTGAACTAATTTATCTAATTATTTACAAAAGAAATACGTAAAATTGAACCAACACAACACTCCCGTATAATATCTTTCACTAAACTAAACTTGTGCCCCGGTTTCAGCTTTCTCTTCGCCAAAAAAAGTGATTTGAATTTATATAGAAAACTAGGGCATTTCGTATGCGTCCACGCACGATCTGCAACAATTTGGCTTTCGAATTCATTTGCATTTCGTTTGTTGGAAGCAAAGGGTACAATAAAAGTTGTGACTTTTGTGTAAACATCCTTTGTTCGCCTATTGAGAGATATTGTTTTAATTTCCTTCATCTATTGTCTCTTGAATACTTTTTTAATAGCATGCATAATACAGTTTCTTTTTAGATAAAGCTGAATACCTATTATATTTTGAGAAAGTTTATAACTCGCTTTTCGTACATGAGACATTTTGATATTATGTTTTTGTAAACTTACAGTAAGTATAATAATTATTTCACTCGTATTAAAAACACGATACCTAGAGGTATTCGTACATTCTTCTCAAAGTATTTGCAAAGTATAAAGCTATTTAAGCTGTCATATGCTGTGTCATGTGGGACTTAGGGCTTTTTACACCTACCGAGTAGATTGGCGAGACAGTGCTCTCGGCCAATCAAATTGGTAGGTATACCAAGGCCCTGAGTGAATTTGTAAACTTGTATCAAACAAGTTCATGTACTGTTGGTGACTAGTGGGCTACTCAGTGACAAATTCAGTCTTGAGCGAAACAACACAAAGTCTACATTTGAATACTCGAGTTAAGTTGGGATTTCGATATGAAGGAATGCGAATACCTTTACTTGAATTGTTGTACTTATTTTAAATTTTAATCTTACAGTAGGTATGTACAGCTTCGATATATTCTGGATCTAACAGAAGAATAATATTATAAACATTAAACGTCAAACAAACTGATAAGTAATCCGAAAGTAGTTCGAAGGCTTGAATTTGGATTTTTTACCAAAAATATATTTTATTTTACCGAGACCGCAAACAAACTTTTCTGATTCTTATAATATAATATATTACTATAATAATTCAAATAGGACAAAATATGATATTATCATAATATTATTCTAAGTAAGTAGAGTACTACTCAACATTACACGGTTTTGAAAAAGTGACATCTATGGAAAACTCTCGGAACTTGAATGGACTCTACCAAAAGCTCTGTCACGTGACGCGGGGAAAAGGACAAAGCGCAGAGTACGTTGAGCAAAGCTTTGAATGTAAAAATTAAATTAATACTATGTATAATATTATTATGTATGTAAATTTTTATTTATTCAATATATTTAATAAGTAATTTACTAAGACACTAAGTATATAAGTTTTGGCAAAAACATCCGACAATTAAGTAACTTCAGATGTTAAAAAAACCATTTTACTAGAAACTAGTTATAAATTGTAACAAATCTGAGTACCGCAAGGCAGTTTGCGTGGGAGAATGGAAATAAGTCTTGACCTACGTACTATGTACTTACGTTCCTAATTAAAAAGGAAAGTTTTCCTAAAGTGGGAATTGAAATTTGTAAGCTTCGAAAACAGCAACAATTGTAAAATATTTTATTTTAAAAAATAATAACGTGGATTCGACTATAATATTATGATATGTGGGCTCTAGCCATCAAAATATGTTAAAAGACTTTTCCAACCGATCGGACAAAGACAACAACATGGATTAGCGTAAGTTTATATCAGATAAAACTGCAAAAAGACTTGCAAACGCCTTTGTTTCACCAAATAGGACAATAAAAGCGCCATCTATGTATAAACGTTGGTACTTCAATGCCAAGTACTGTACGAAGCTTTTAAGCTCGGGAATGACAGACGATATTCAGAAGCTCGTTGTACAGAAACGAAGAAGGAAAATGCAGTAACCATGACTCATAAGATAATAAACAATAATTATAATAAATAAAATTATTATTATCTATTTTTAATTTATTTAGAATAAAATGTTAATTCTGGTAACATAAAATTATTACAAAGTTTATTTAATTTTAAGAAATCGATGTCAATATGTAGAGCCTTAAATCCCTATATGTTTTTATTTTCGATAATATTACATTTTTTGCGTTCTTTTATTTTATTATTTTTTTTTAACTTTAGACCAATATATACCTACCGTACAAATGAAATCCTAGTACTAAGCTAAGCTACATCAGAGGATAGAGCCATGGCCCATGAATCATGATAGAGCCAAGTTTTTATGGAGATAGTTTTTGTACAACAGAGATTAACACAACCAAAACACTAGTGTGAGTTAGACATTCAGCCCGAGGTGCCATATCTGTTTCGTCGCCATGTTTGTTCAACCGCTATCTCTTTCTCTCTCCTACAGCCTGCGGAGAGCTTCTTGAGACAGCCTATGTAGTTCTATCTCTCTCTTGCTCAATATCGTTCTGGAGTTTAGAAGGGGACTGGAAACTCAATGCCGGTTTTAGAATGGCCGATCTCTAACCAATGCATGCTCATTATAAAGGACAGTATATATTAAGTCTATGATAAAGACCTATTGAAATGAAGAATTCCATAGGTCTTTTAAATGAAAGAATTTTATATTTTACAAGTTTTATTGGAAAAAAATATAATTTTTGTTTAATTTATAATTTATTTGCCGATTTTTTTTAAATAAGTACATTTTAATCACTTATAATTTAGAAACCTAGATACTTACCTAAGTATATAATAGACATTATAATATAATATTTTACTCTCTATTAATTACATTTCATTAATTGTAAAATTCCTAATTTGAATACTTAAAATGTTAGTAAGGAGATAATTAGTGCTTATTTTATTATTATTAATTATAGTACTAGACGTTCCGCGCGGCATCGCCCTCGTTAATTAGGAATTTCACGGTAACCGTACATTTTTCCGCAAAAAAATTGCCTGTGTCCCTTCACCCTCTCTTTATCTGTGACAAATAACATAAAACCGGCCAAGTGCGAGTTGGACACGCCCATGAAGGGTTCCACAGCAACAATAAGGTTTATTTTTTATGAAATTAAAAGGTTTTTGATTTATTTTTATGTTTCAGTTGATTTAATGAAAGTTAATTTAAGGTTTACCATATTTTATGACGTATTAAAAAAACTATTATACTCAGGTTAGAAAAAAATTACATAAGAAACTTCAATATGATTTTTGAAGACCTATCCATAGATATCCCACACGCATAGGTTAGATGAAAAAAAATTTATTGTTGGTTTAAGGTTTACCATTTATGACGTATAAAAAACTGCTTGCTAGATCTCGTTGAAACTAATTTTCGTTTTTTAGTTTTTATAGTAATGTACATTATATATATTTTTTAGACTTATTATACTTTAGAAATTAGAGGGGGGGTGACACGCGTTTTACCACTTTGGAAGAGTATCTCTCGCAAACTATTTAGGTTAGAGAATAATAATATTAGAAACTTCAATATGATTTTTCAAGACCTATCCATAGATACCCCACTTCACCTTCACCATCTACTTACCAAGTTTCAATAGTATAGCTCTTATAGTTTCGGAGAAAAGTGGCTGTGACATACGGAGGGACGGACAGACAGACAGACAGACATGACGAATCTATAAGGGTTCCGTTTTTGGCCATTTGGCTACGGAACCCTAAAAAATGGCTCCAGTAGTTCGTGAGAGAAGCCTTTCAAATAATTTTCCTTTTTTTTCACATTTTCCTCTGTTTCTTCAACAAACAAACTAACTCTTCCGCTTTATAATAATATAATATATTGGTATAGAATATAGATCATAGGTTCTCAACGTGGGCGTTTGAGCCTTTGGGGGGGGGGCAGGCGAAGACCCAGAGAAATTAGGGGGCATTGAGATGGAGAGATAAAGGCAAAAAATACACGCTAAAAACGTACTAAAGTAAATTAAAAATTAATATCCTTTTATTTTTGTTATTGTAGGTAAGTATTGTAATCATTTTTATCACGTGTGCACGTATTATAATATATGCAAAATATTGCTCAATATAACTAAGCATGCGTTTTAATAACTCCCATTGAAACATTCTTCTTTCATTCTTCATTTTCATCTATACTATAGTATATTATAGTAAGATGTGCAATAAAAACTTACCTTTAAGGCTTCTTATTGCGGGTTGTTTTGGTGATTCGTTGTACTTAAATTCTTATCCTCCGTTTACACCATTTTGGTTAGAACTGAAACAAAAAGGAGCTGTTAAGTACTTATTAAAATTGTTCAAAAGTTGATGATGGCTAAAATTTTCTTAATTTTCTTTTTGCTTCCTATATAATAAATTATAATATTATGAAGCAGAACAAAGCATAAACTTTGGATTGTATCAATCATTGTGATAATATTTTTAATTTTGAGAAGGTTGTGATTGAGTGTAAACAATATTACCTAGGTATTTATATACATAGTAAACCTACACCTAGGTATATTACATAGTAAACTGTCAATTAATGTTTTTGCACTAAACAGATTTATTAAAAATCAATGTGAATCTGTTTTATTAAAAATCGTTAAAACCTAGTTATCGATGGTGTACACTGTAAGGTACTTACAACATTGATAACTAGGTTTTAACGATTTTTAATAATACAGAGATACTAGCTAAATAATATACTTTAGTTACAAAATATGATCATTGTTCAAGCTTTTGATAAATAATAATTAATATCAGGAACTGAACATAGAACGTATACGTTCTATGTTCAGTTCCTGATATTAATTATTAATTATTAAACGCATTAAGAATGTATACGTATACGTATACCTTCTTAATGCGTTTAAAAATAGCTTAATGTAAAGATTATTCTTATAAAAATATTTGCTACTTTAAAAATATTATATTTGTCTTTAAGCTTTTCATTAATAAACAATTGTTAGAAGCTTTTCCTAATGTTAATAATTTTTAGTGTTTCAATTGCTTAAAGGTACAAGCTGGAAGCCGCCTACATCACAGTATAGCAATATGAATATTGCTATACTACGGCCTACATGAAGTTGCAGCGGACGACATGTCGCGTGACACGTAATTTCTATGGTTATTTCTATGAATGTGTCGCTATAGCTGCGCAGGGTATTTCATAGAAATACATACAAACCAATGTCGCGACGAGAAGTCGTCTGCGGTTGCTTCATGTCGTCCGATGCCAACTGGCAGCTTTAGCCTAAAATAGCGACCTTCTTTTAGCGTGAAATCCTTACGAGGATTTCACGCTAAAAGAAGGTCGCTATTTGTTAATAAGTAGCCAAAGTAAGTTGGTGCAACCCACCCTTGTTGTACGCAATAAGAGTGGGTTGCACCAACTTACTTTAACTATAACTGTAACTTTAACTACAATGCAAAATGTCAAACCTTTGGTTAAAGTTAAAAATGGACGCCATCATATTAACTGTAATCATAGAGTTCGACAAGGCTTTAAATGCACGTGGCGAAAAAAGGAACTAACGCTGTCATCATACAAAAACGCCATTTTTGGCAGTTCTCCTATACTAGCAGCGCCCCAGCCTACGTTCTTATAAAGCCTTGTCGGACCAGCAACGTCTTCTGTCAAATTCTGCAGTCAAAGTTAAGGTTAAAGTTAAATTAGCCTTAACTAGAACCATAAGTTTGACCATAACTTTAACATTTAACCACGCCTCTGGTGCAGCCCAACCTAAGACTCGATTTTATATGCGACCGCGCGAACGAGCAGTTTGGCCGCTACGCCGCGTAGCGTGTTTAGGAGCTATTTTAGGTAATTTAATCACAAGCAATAATTGTATGTATGATATATAAAATAATATACTATTTCTTGTGATCTCGCGGTGTCACCGCCAAGCCACGCGTTCGGGCGCCGGGCGGACGCATATAAATCGACCCCAAACATGTTTAGCTGCGAAACTCTACTGGAGTCGTACTTGCATTATTTTTTATTTTCTGCAGCCTGTTTTAGGCCTGTTTTTTATCTGATAGCTGATACTATCGTAAACACAAGTGCTGGTTATTTACAGCGCAGGCGCAGATTATCTAAGTGCACGTTAAACCTGGCCACTTCACTTGACCATTAACTTTAATGACGCTCAATTTATGACTTTAAAACAGAAGTTTATCTTCCGACGTTGAGTTTTTAAACGATTATCTGAACTGTTTTAAGGAACATGCGGTTTGGGTATTAATTAGGTAGCTATTAGCTGTACAAGGTGCTGACATAGGTAGGTACATCTGTTTTGTTATCAAGCGCTGTTTTGGATAAATGACAGTGTACTATAATTAGAGAAATGCATTTATAAGCAGATGGTGGACTTTTGTCAGCTGGGTTTTATTCAACCCCTTCAATCCAGTCATCTGCCTATGAATCACTTTTACGTCTAGGACTTAAAAATCTATACATATAAATAAAATTGGAGTGTCTGTTTGTAATATTGAAAGAACTGTTTTTTACTACATGCATATGAATGTACAATGTACATACGGTACATATACCAAAATAGCACTTTTTACAATTTTTGTCTGTCTGTTTGTTCCGGCTAATCTCTGAAACGGCTGGGGCAATTTTAACTGGACTTTTTTTGGCAGATAGCGAAAATAATAAGGAGTAACTTAGGCTACCTTTTAATGGACTTTCAATAAATGAGGAGGATATATTTTAAATTTTTATATTTGTTTATACATATTTTGTAATTTCAACTTTCTAGCTAGCACGATGCTTGAGATATATCAGCCTGCAGACATACTACTATAATATTATTGCCGCGGACGAAGTCGCGGGCATCAGCTAGTTATATAATACTTTTAAGAACTTTAGTATGGTTCGATGTAATCACTAAAGTACCTGAGATAGACAAAATATTATTCTTGCGGAAAAGATATAAGGTAAAATAGCTTTATAAACAGGCTAGATGACATTCTTTTGATATAATTTCGTTAATCGCGCGGAAATTTTCCGCAGCACATTTTCCCGCGATAAAACTATCCTATGTCCTTATCCATTTCTCAAAGTATCATCATTTTACCTAATTTAGTATAGCCGTTTGAGCGTGAAGAAGTGACAGACTCTTTCACATTAGTAAGGACGTAAAACAAGCCATTGTTAAGTCCAATATCAGCTTCCGCAAAAGTTTACGGGCGCGCGAAATTTGTAAACTACAATTTTATCGTTCGATTAGCGATTATGGCAATCTATGGCAGTCTATAAAATGTAATTTACTACGCGTCGCTGAGGTCAAGCGGGCCCGGGTGCCATGATTGATATGCTATAAAGTGAATTTATTACGAGCCCGCAGTAAACGCCGCCCTGAATGGCTAATCATCTATTAATCGCAATTTAACGCATCAACACTGTCAAATAATACTTGAAAGAGGCGATAAAGTTTTATTGTGGGAGAAAAACCTTAGAGGAAAAGCTACTGCGTGCCGCATAAAGTGTATAGTACAAGAATATAGAACGTCTACACAGTGCAGCTCGTTGTATGCGATGCTCTTTCCCTCGAAAGTCTAGAGCTGGACAGTCTAGTCTCGCCTAGACTCTAGACATTATGGACGTTGGTAAATATTTAAGTATAAGTGTATATGCCGAATTTCTGCTGCGGAAGTTCGGCTTGGTTTCGCCTGCAATGTATTTTAAATTACCGATGACACACCATGCCGTAATTCCGTCGTGTTATATTGTATGCATTTGACATTACTGACGTAATCATGCGGAATTTCCGCTGCGGAACATCGGCATAGTCTGTTTAGACACTAATACGAGATTTATACTCGCGCCTCGTGGCTCGGCTCGCGGCGCGTCTCGCAGCTCGCGTCGAAGCGCGAGTGTAAACACAAAGCTCGCGTCCCCCTCGAGCTCCTTTGGAAATAGCACCCGACGCGAGCCCTGCGAGCCGCGAGCCGCGAGCCGCGCCGCGAGACGAGCCGTGAGCTCGAGTTTACACTCAGGGCTCGCGGCGCGTCTCGCGGCTCGCCTCGTGGCTCGCGCGCGAGTGTAAATCGAGTTTTAGGATTAAGGCTGTGCATTGACGGTAAGTTAATTCAACCAATGTGTACCTACGTCTAATCACATAGACCTATATAAATGTACGTTCATGTTTGGATGGAAACCGACAATGTTTGTGATTTGTATTGATTTTGTTGGAAAGCCTTCAAGACAAAAGTTCCCTCAACGACACCATAATAGTAGCACTGTAAATCTGCGTCGCATTATCAGTTCGCAAAGTGGACATCTGCTTACAAAATTGCATCATACCGGAAAATTTTCGAGGAAAATTCTGTGCTCAAGGTTGAAAATCCGAAATGATGGATCTTGCAACAAAGCCTGCAAACGAGTATCATTAGTAGAAAAGTTTATATTAAAATAAATAGTATTATGTATGTGGTGACAACGACAAGCAACCCTATTCATAGTTTTAATTATTTTGTACCTGCTGGTACCTCAAAGGATGATTTTAATAATAGATTTTTTTTTATTTATATTGATTGTATGAGTAAAATTGATTTGACTATTAGAGACGAGAAAACTTGCATGAAATCAACTAAACTATCTATCCCGAGAGGCTTGTAAAAGGTTACTCCACCGGGAATATTATCGTAGCGTGTCATATTATGCTACTAAATTATGTCGAGCCTCATTACATACACGGAAGCAGCGATATACAACCTACCGCAAACATTGACATTATAATTTACCGATTGTTCCATTGTTTATTCAATAAATTTTATACCGCTTTAAGGTTACGACTATTAAAATGTGATTGACCCGGTTTTATTATTTCGCGCTGATATCGTGGATTTCGTTATACATGTTTATAACGTTTCATTCAGTAATGTTAGAAAGGTAGATTTTATGAAATAATATTTTAATTCGTTTTATTTCATTTTAATCTGTAAATAAAAAATAAACTAAGTACACTCAATCTTAATTTTAGCCAAGTGCCAACTTTGGCAATGATTCATTATTGTAAGTTGTGACTTGCGACTTGTGAGTAAGTTTGTACTAATATATTGTATTATATGCCTATTGCGTAATGTTATTACGTACGTACGTACATACGTACTATAATAAATGTAAGTATAATTTTTAATGGCACTGAAAGTTAGTAGAGCTAAGGAGTCTACAAATTTTGCTATTCAGTACTGTAAGAACAGGAAGTCCAAATAAAAGGGTCTACTTAATAGCAGTATAGTAAGTTTTCAGGTACATAATATACTACCTATGTACCTATTTATGGCATGTACGTTCTATGTATCTACCAAAGTACATACATAAAATATACCTACTAACTTAAAAATAAATAATATCTAGGAGTACAACGTACAGTTATCTGCCAGACGCCAAGCTCGATCTGCTATGAATAGCGAGGCATGCGATTTGTTTCATTCAAAGGCTGAACCGTATCGCGATCACCCAAACACCGGTTGTTTAGTGATGTTGTAAATCAAATCATCAATTATCGACAAGCGTTTATATTCGTGACGCCGCCATGTAAACAATCCGAACGTTACTGCGTCTACGTTTACGACTATTCAATTTGAGGGAAAATCGATTTTATTCGCTTCTCTTCTAATCGATTTACGGATAAAATCGCTGGTGCGCGCGCGTTTTTACGATAAGGAAGTGGTAAGCGGATACGGCGCGCGCTGCACGAGACATACTGCACTGTGATGCCTGGATATAACTAGCGACTAGCATTATCAATAATCATAAGATTTTCTTCATTAAGTGCCAATTATTTTACAATTGACATTAAGTTTGAATAGCACATCAAAGCTTAAACGCTTATAACTTAACGCTCAAACTCAAAACTCCACATTAAAAAAAATCCCTACTCAGTCCTTGTGTTTTTTTGAAAACTTTAAAATATAAAAAAGTCATTACTAGGAATTGCCAAAAACGGTTTTTTTAAAAATCCGGATTTTCGGATTTTGACAAGCTCAAATCCGGATTATCCGGATAATCCGGATTTTACGACATTTTTCTAATATTTTTGATTAATAGCTTAAAATGCGAGTTACATATTTTCTTGTTATTTCTTTATTAAACATTCATTTTAAAAGCGCAATATCAGACGTCTTAAAACAATTTTCTTAAGTTAGTGATCTTCACATGGGCGTGATGAAGTAAGAAATTAAAATAACAGTAATTAAGACATAATTAACAACTTAAAAATATCTTGATTTTGTAAAGATATTTAAATAAGTGGAATTTAAGTTTTAACAATAAAATCCTAAACAATTTCCGCTTTATGGAGGACTAAGCCCCCTTTTTGCTCCTACGAATACAGATAATAAAAATTACCTTATTCACAATCAATGACCAACAGCACGAGATGTAAGGTCGAGGTAGACGTACTTGGGCCAGTTAGTTTCTTTTGATAACAGACAAGGAAATACAGAGAAACTAGTACATGAAGAAGCTGATGAAGGAAGACATACCCCTCTCAGGGAACCGCAGATTCGTCGACATGTGTATTTCACTCGTCCTAACCAACAGAGCGAAAACTCGGTCATTCGGACTAATTTACAAAAATCCAACTCCGGGCCTGCCGAAGAGCATTGAACCGCTGTAAGTTGGAAGTAAGTCTTCTTGACAAAACAAAAATCCATCCAAACAAGAATCTCAGACGTGGTAGTCAAGACGGTGGCTAAAGTAGCATCGGGCTGGTCGTGTTATCCACATGCATCTAGGCTGGATATCGACAGAGTGGGTATCTAGCATAGGCCTAGGAAAATATAGCTCGATGCTTTAGAGGCATTTTTTCCCTCTGAAGGCAGGTTACTGTACCCCTGAAGTCACCACGACTCCTGAGGATCTACTGTGACTACTTAATCCTCATAAATTGAACGATGTGGTTAGAATTGGTGCCACCAATTTCCTCTATAGTAGAGTAGGTGAGTTTCAGCTACCTGAGCTGCAGCAGCTGCTGAGTAAGGTACTATAGTCAACGAGGTAAAAACAAAACAAGTTAAAAGGTGTCTCGGCCCTTTTCCTAGAATCTGCAAGTCGCAATGCTAGTAATACTAGTTATTGTGTAAACGTAAAGATTTTTATTCTTATCTTTACAGAATAAGTTTTAATAGTTAGTTTTGTAAAAGCTAAGAATTAGTGCTTTAGAATGTTCAGGGCCAGGAGTCTTATTTCATTGCTCTTTTCTTAGTTTGTGTCCCCATGCCTCGAGCACTAGCTTTGTAGTAATGGGAGATGTTTCACAGACCGCTTCTGGACCATATATGAGATTCTCAGCTCTAAGCCTAACCAGCTCGTAACCGTTTTCTTTACCAAAGACGTTAATGTGACCCGGGGCCCATACTAGTCAAAGTTGTTGTTCTCTTCCAGCATGTTGTACGTATCACCACAATCTAGAACCAATTTGGACGAAATTTCTGCTGCAGTGCTAAGTGCAGCTTGACTGTCAGAGAAGATGAATATATTTTTATTGACTATCATCTCTTGGCTCTCTTGTGAGCAACCGATTATTGCAAAGACCTCGGTTGCAAACTCTCCTTTGGAGGCATATCAGCGGTGACGCTGGAGCGAGATAAGTGGAATATCCTAGGGGAACCTTTGCCCAGCATAAATTTGCCCCAATAGGCTTTTGTACAGAATAAAAAACTTAAAATAATTCTTTAAAAACTTTAAATCAACATTTTAATATTTTATAAACCCTTTTCCTTTATTTTATTAGACAAACTTACAAATCAGAAGATTTTATAGAAAACCATTTTATTCAATACTGACAATATCTTAAAAGAATAATTATTGTATATTTCTCATGATTGCAGTCATATTATTAAATAGTAAAATGTATAGTAAAATGAACGGTATTGTGGTTGATTTGTTTATGAGCTTTATGGGGGTGGCATTGGTGGTCACCGACAAAACCCCGTCAATAAATTGATAAAAAAAATAATAATAAGGTCATAAGATATTAAAAAATGACGTTCTTTTTTAAAATAAGATTTTAAAAATTTACAACCGCCAAATAACTAAACAATGCAATATTGGACATACGAAGTACTGAGATAGATACCTATTGAGCGCGCAAATTTGTGATAGCGCCTTTAAACAATTGTGAATTTGTATGTCAGATGCTACACAATACATCTAAATTATTTATATATACTACGTAAAAACTTATTTTTCATTATTTTACCAACTATTCGAAAAAACCGAAAATCCGGATTTTCAAAACCAAAAATCAGGATTTATCGTAGGCCAACAAAATCCGGATAATACGGATTTTTCGGATTTCGGTAAATAATATTCACCTACGTAAAACTTTTAGCACTTTCACTCATAACACTTAAGTTAGTTTCAATCTCCTGAACCAAGTGTCCATGGTAAAGTCACCAACAAAACTGCAGTGTTCAAAATTGTTACACATACTTATTGTAACAAAACAGCAACAAATTGATATGTTTATCTACTGAGGGCAATAAATTCATTCAGGCCAGACCCACCCTTTAGGGATCCACCCTTCGAGCTTAAAAATTGCAAAATATTACATAAATAATAAAGGATCCATTGTCCCCCGAGTTCCCCTATAGGCATAATTTTGGTCGGCTCATAGTTCCGGGGAAATGGTCTGTGATTCATTTGAATAATGTCCGGATATCTTTATAAGTTTAAAAGGACATAAACGTACATAAAGCACTAAAGTGCTCAGTCGATTGCACTGAACTCTAGACTCTACATTTTTAGCCTTTGGATTTTTATTTCTGGATATAAATCAAATACTACTCAGATGGGTAGATATTACAAAAAACTGTTCAGACTTCAGTATTTTTACTCTTAGATATTTTACCCTTTAAAAGCAATTTGCTATGAAATTCACGAACGTTTCAGTACCTACACTAAACAGTTAAAATATGTACTTAAGTAAAATTTTACTTATTGAACAATTTCTACCTCCTTCGTAAAATTATAATCTCCAATATTATCATGGTGACAAAAAATCATCTGAAGTTAACAATTTATTAATTGATAGATATAACCCTAATCGTAATTATTATTTTTGTAATTTCACACACTCCCACCCCTTTCAACGAGTGTAACGAATAAAATCAAGTTAAACTTGAATCAATGATACGGGCTTTTTGTATAGGGTCCAGTTAATAATATTATATCGTGGGAACTCTAAAAAATAGGTACCTAATTCAATATATTTATATGTAAGTAATATAACAATTCACTTCACGTGAAAATCCTTTTAAAATCCAAGAGTAGTAGAATTTCTGAATAATGTTATTTATTTTTAAGATCGAAAATTTTCCAACTTTAAAAGAAATATTTTAATCATCTCATATTTTCCCAAAGATACATCGACTTGCCTAAGTAGGCTATTTATCTATCTACAAGATAAACTCGGTTTGGGCTAAAAAATTCAAAACTTCACCAAGTTTATGTTTGCCGGGTATCTAAATTTAGCCGTTTTTTGTCCCGGCTAGTGGATAATTCCGTCCGTTTACGACCCCGTCCGCCAGACCAGCTCGTTCCAGATACGCTCCCACGCCGTGTCCCTTCATTGTACACAAAATGGCCGCTACGCACAGTAAATATAGCTCGGACAGCTCCAACAGAAACACAGCGCAGAGATTTTCCTTATTTTTTTCTAGATAATATTGGCTTCATTTTATAGAAGAGATACGTCCGTACGTATTATTTTCTATTCCTTTTGCTCATTTTAATATCAGGCTTAGGCTCGAATGCTGAAGATTTTATAGATTCGTGTAATCTGAGAAGCTAATTAACTAGCTAAAAGCCGAGCATTGTGAGAGCTCGCGTCGTCACACCTTGGCTGACTGATGATAACACATCTACATATTATTATAAATTAAAATCACTATGTTAAAGCACAAATCAATAGGTGTGATAGTTTTTCCCTAAAGTGTACGATAAAATGTAAAGATTGTGGAATATACTAGGGCTCGCTTCGCTCGCCCTGATTATAGTGTTGTTGGATATAAAGCTAAGAATTTGCATTAAAAGTAAGCATGGTTGTACCTAGAAGAAATAAAAGTGGATAGGCATGATAAGTTAGGCCTAATTTAAAGACTGACATGCCATTGGCAAAGAAAAGCTAATAAAAACATCAACGATCCTACAAAATTACATAACGACATAAAAATGTCATATCAACTCATTCATAAGCGGTTTTAAAATCAATAAAAACAAAATTATCATACACTAAATACCGAGCAGATTAAGAAATATAAAAAACAAATAAAAATGCAATTTCAGAAACATAAAAAAATTAGCGCTGAATAATGATTGAGTACGCGAATGAATGAAATTTAATCTAAAGAATAAACACCTAGATTTAATCACATTGTAAAACTCGACTCGGGCAGCAAGTTATTCGTTATAAATCCCAACTTTTTATGTACTACTAAACTGTTTTATTAGTTATTAACACGTGTTAAACGGCAAAGACTGAGCGGCGAGTCCGCGCCGAGTACATGTGAGTTGTAAACCGTTTAACCAGTCGAATGCCGGCTAGATCTACGGCTTCCCACCAAAAGTAATTTGTACATAAGTAATTGGCCGCTCATATTTTATTTCATAACGCATTTTATGTTTAATTCACGAGCACCTGGCGCGATTTATTGTCGGCAGTTTTTCGAGTTGACTTGTAAACATTTGCATATCGCTAATTAAAATATTATGGAAGTTAGTTATATCATGTTAAATTTATTAGCATACAATTATTTTTATTATAATTACAATAAATTATATTTCTTAAAAATATAAATTAATATCGTTTAAAGGCTGATTTTAGCTTACTTTGTGTTATATTTTATTATAAATTAAAAATGTTATCTCAAGCAAAGATTACCTAATTTAACCACATAAATCAATTATTCTTTTGAGGCAGTTATCGACTTTTAAATCGCAATAAACTAAACGGCATACGATACATTTATGGCTAGGTGTAAAACGATATAATACGCTATAATCAAGTATGAATGACCTTTATTTTAACAATTTTACCACCAATCACATTTACATCAAATCAAAGACATAAAGTTTATTGTATCCTTCTTATGGTTTTGTAAACATTCAGTTGTGGAGGCTCTGCATTTCGTAGGCAAAACACACTAAACAGTAAACGCAATGATGTGAGAATTAAAATACATATATAAATACGTTTTATTTAATCAGTTATTTACTGTCTACAGTCTACATTGTACATTTAGACATAGAACCTGGTTGGTTGCATTACCTTATTTACTTCTTTACCTGATAAATATAGTAAAGTCACGTAGACTATTAAAATTTAATAGAGGAATGGAGGTATGCTCCGTATTTTCATAGAAAACTAATTAAATATTAGTAACTTCATAATATTAAAATACAAAACAGTAATACCAACAAATATCCAAGGCAATGTCACTATAATTCTAAAGCTCGGGGTGTCCTCGACCCTTTGTCGCTAGGTAGGTGTCCGATCTCGCACATGCAGACTGGTTTCAGTGAATTCACACGTTATATACTTAATATAATCCTACATTGTTGCACGCCACATGCCTCGGAGCGTATTTTTCCCTTGATTTATTTATTGCTCATACAAATTGTCAACAATGAATTATATTCGAACGGAGCGAAAAGGATTACTTAAAGGGCGCCCATTGTAACTTTACCCAGTTATGCAAATCAGTACCCTGAAACCGAAAGTGCACGGAACAATGGCCCGGCGTCACCTTTTCATAAATTATCGAGCGCATTAGACTTATTACCCGCTTTTGTCCGGAAAGGTTGTACTAGACGAGACAATAGTTTACGGCCGTTGCATAATTCGGCGCGCATTCAACGGGTTATTTGCATAATTTTCGGTTCGCCTTTTGGGTTAAATATTTTGATGTTGAAGAAAGTGAAATTCCATTATTGGGTGTAAGTTAGTGATCGAGAGTCATTCTCGATTTTGCCTTTCTGTTGTATTGATTTCTCGCGCACGTAAAAGTCAGTGTATATTTTCGATAAAGCTTGTGTTATGATTTTACAGGTATCGTGTTAGCTGATAGTTAAGTTTTATGCCTTTGATAGTGGGGTTGAGTGGTGTTGAGTAGGTGACAATATAACCCTATGTAAGTGAATGTGTTACCAGTTTGTAAGTGGTTTTAGTGATTTTTTATTGACGTGAGAATATTTCTATGATATTTTTGACTCTTTCTTCTGCTACATCAAAATTATTAGATACTTCATACTATAATATCATTTTAGTTTTAAATATAGGACATGGTAAGAAAATACTTATTACACGCAATTTTAAATGAATATTTGACAATATTTTAAGTATCCTGTTTTTCTATTGCATCAAAGTTTTTAGCTACTTTATGCTGTATGCAATATAATTTAGTCCATGAAAATTAAGAGAAAATGCCTAATAGTAGGAAATTACCATGCTTATATCAAAATAGAAAATACTCAGCCACATTTCTATAAGTGTCAACACTTAACATTTAAAATACCTAGTTTGGCACCTAACCACGATTAAACCTAAAAATAATAGTTCTATTCCAATATTCCTTCAGAGTTATAATCCTGAAGTCTGAACATAGAACTATGCGACCGCAATTTCAAGCGACAATATAAAATGGCGCCCGCGTTGCGTCATTCATCAGTCACATAAAACTCTCTCTGTATGATTACCCCGAATCATCGTAAATCAATCCCGCGTCTATCCCGCAGTCCCGCGCTACCCCGCAAAGTCCCGCAGTGCCCCTCAAAGTTCCGCGTTTACCACGCAAAGTCCCGTACCCGCAGACCCTAATTGTGCTAGATGACTGTAAATCAAATTTCGTGCGGGCGGCCATTTTGAAATATTAGGACATCGTAAATTATCGCATAAAACTTCGATTTGATTAAATTTCGATAATTACATCGGAATTAGTACTTACTTAAGTTTCGTTCGATTTATTGTCTATTTCAATTGTAATTGATTTATTGTTCGAATTGGGAAAGTATAATGAGGAAAAACTTTAGAGAAATTTAATCTTAAATATTACATCACGCACTTCTAGTTCAGAATGTTATAGCTACTTATTGTACTATTTGTTAGATTCTATTTTTTTAATTTTCTAAAGCCATGACTACTAAGACCATAAAGTAAATACTTACTATAGTCGCACATAATAATTGCATATAATATTTTGAACGTAAATAAAATACAACCTAACGACCACTAGGCCCAGGCCATATTGAGTGATTAAAGCAAAAACTTTTTTTTAAGAAATGGAAACCATAATATTTCTGTTGAGCTCGTCAAGTGAGGCGCAGTGGTCATAATTGACGCTCGCTGGGAAAGTCATAAATATATTGATAGTTGTAATAAAATTTCACAATAATTAATCTAATAATGCTTATCTTATTTAGAAATCGTTAAATGATATTTACTTTCTCCGCCCTATTACTTTCATTTTATCCTAACAGTATTCGTTCATTTCAGGTTCATTTATTTCAACAATGGAAAACGTCAAATTTTCTCAAAAATATTGAACGGCTGCGTATTTAGTACTTTAAGTAACTAAACAATAATTATATTATAATATTATCATTCAATGTCCGGTTATAACTTAGTAAAGACCACCTTCACATGTTATTATATTGTACCTGTTTATGAGTAAATATTGTATCATTAATTCATTATTTCAATCGTCACTTCACATTAAAAATATTGCAAATAAAAGTTAGAGACTTGCGCATTGGATTTAAAAACTTTTTCTCTGTATTTTTAGAAGTAAACAGTAGGTACTTATTCTTTCCCCATTCGAGCCCGATAGCGATATACGCTTTTAAACCGTAAATAAGTCTGTCGTTTTGAGAACCTCGCCTAGTATTTTACGTGCATTGGCAAATACCTCGTACAATACATCGAGCCAAGAGCTACGGGAAAATTCATGTACAGTTCTCAGGCGTTTCAATTCGGTCTGTATGTTCTGGTTGTAACGGATGAAAATCGCTTGCACCGCTGCAGTATATAAGTTCGATACAATCGAAACCCTGCAATGGCGACTCACGATTTGAAAACAGATTTATGATCGGCCACGATAACGGGCTCGCGATAAAAATTCTACTATTCCAAAGAGCACGTAGGAAAGAACATGCGGATAATATTGAAAATACTCGTATTTATACGTGGGAGAGCCATGCTTCGGCACGAATGGGCCGGCTCGACCGGATAAATACCACGTTCTCACAGAAAACCGGCGTGAAACAGCGCTTGCGCTGTGTTTCGCCGAGTGAGTGAGTTTACCGGAGGCCCAATCCCCTAACCCCTACCCTATTCCCTTCCCTACCCTCAACTATTCCCTTCCCTTCCCTTCCCTACCCTCCCCTATTACCCTATTCCCTCTTAAAAGGTCGGCAACGCACTTGCAGCTCTTCTGATGCTGCGAGTGTCCATGGGCGATGGAAGTTGCTTTCCATCAGGTGACCCGTTTGCTCGTTTGCCCCCTTATTTCATTAAAAAAAAAACGGTTTTTAAGGTTTTTTGACCTGTCAAAGAACCTTACAAACCAGACATCAGCAGATGAGAGGATCAGTAGAGGAGAACAAACGTGGTTGGTTTTAACGTTTTGACGTTGTCAAATCAAAAGTAAACAGATAAACTGCAGTCAAAGCATAACCAGGCAACGCAACACAGGCAAAGTAAAAAAAACTTTATTTGGTAAAACAAAACATGTACATTAAAAAAATCGTATTAATTAAGATCCAGAATTACGCACATAAACAGTAGGTTTTTGATTATTAGATTTAGTATATTATAGAATTAGGAAACAGTTGCTATGTTATGTTTGGTGCAATAATTTAATTTTATCAATTCTAGAAATATTATCCTCGTGCATTATAATAAGCATGCATTTATAAAAATAACTAAACGATATCAGTAATGAATCTACCTAGGAAATGTAAAAACTGAATGATAAAATACGATAGGTCATAATTTAAAATCGAAAGTGCATAAAAATGACAATAATTTTTAACAGCGTAGAGTGCTACGAAAGTGCTACGAAAAGTTTCAGATATTGAGACTGATAAATTTGTGGTAAGGTAACTTAGTTAAATAGATATTTCTGGTGTGGGCAGTTGCCGGATAAGTAGAAATATGCTGCAAGGTATCCCGTTTACACGTTGTTTGAGCTGGACAGAAATATATTTATGCGCAGGTGTAACAAAGATCTGAGCAGCGATAGCAGACCATTTCCTACATTGCTAACGGACTAACAGATATTGAAAATTAGAAACTAGAGACAAGTGATATAGGTACATACATAAATATTTTTTTACTTTCACTAAGTGAAAAGTTATTTAGTAACGTAGTGCACTTGTTTGGGATTATTTTACGTGATCTAAAATTTATAGGATGAAGGGAGAGTCGACGATTCGAAGGTAATTATATGCCTAGATATTTTTCGCCAAGCGAAAATATTATATGCCTGCTAAAGCCCTCCGTAATTGGGAAAATTTAAAGTTAATGCATTGAGCCAACGTATAGAGGCCTACTAGGCCGTAAATTGGGAGCAACATTCCATTCTCTACATGTTGCATTGCAATGCGCTGGCTCGCTTTAGCTTAAAGTGTATAGCGGGTATAACAAGTTCCAAGTATAGGTTACGTAGTACTCTGTGGTGTAGGTACTAGGAGCGCATGAGTGATGTAGGTATAAAGTTTTCCTTTATCATGTTCGTGTGCCACGACACATAGGTATCGATCACGAGTCCGCGTCGTGGGTCCCGGCGTTATCGCTTCATGCTTCAGTCACGTTCTTCACTAAATCCTATCCCTTGAAATGTTGAAGGTTCTATTTATATTAACTACTCGTTATGTTATGAGGAGGAATTTCTGTTGATTAGCTTCGTCAAGGCTCCAAAAGTATTAACGATCATTTATGGTAGAGAAAGTGTGGAAAAGAGCAATGGAGATTTTCTTTGAAGTGTGGAAAACGTTTGGAAACATGTACTATCAGAGAAGTTAATTCCTATGCAAATCGGGGAACAAGGTGGCTTTTGGATCTTGGAGCGACCGCTATCGGTAAGAATTCAAATAAAATTCTGCCTTATGACATGAAATATAGGTATCATTTTCTACTAACATTTGCGTGGCGACGCATGCTGCCGTCGGCGACGGCGTAAAAGCTAGTGGTAGAGTAAAATGACACCTATAGCCTATATCATAAAGAGTGGCATTTCTTTTGAATTTTCGTCGGTCGTGGTCGCTCGCGGCAAAGATCCGAAAGCCACCTTTGGTAGTTTGGTCGCGTTACGTTAAACCCAGCTGACAGATCACAATTAACATTGAATTGACATATTCGACCAAATAACGTTGGTCTGTCAATTGCATAGGAATCAACTTCCTCGATGGTACATTGTACCTACACGTATATAACTTGGATAATAATTATGTTAATGATAGTTTACATTAGGAAAATATTTTTTAGTGGGACTGAAATTGTTAACTTTGTTTATTTTTATGACTACAAAAGACTCCAACGAAATCGAAAATTGTTTCATGCTTTAACCAATACTTGGTTTTAATGAATGATTACTTTACTACAAGACAAAAACATTACTATGTAATCGTGTTGATTGCGCAAACAAGACAATATTCAATGAACCCAAAGTTAAAATCAAACTTAATCAACATTACAAATAAGTAACACATAGGCGCCATGTCACGCAATGTCGGGTTCTAATTAAAATTATCTATTCGATTAAAACCTATCCAAAATATATGCGCATAATAAACCAAAGATAAGGTCAGGTTGTACTTTCAAAGAGTATTTGAAGACATGAGTGGATGAAGTGGGGAACTAACAGTTTACAACGTAACAGCAATTACTAATAGGGATGCTATATTTTTATTTTTGTGTTTATTTTAAAGAACTAGATAACTAACATAAAAAAAATTAAAACACTGGAATTTACTGCAAAAAATGCGGTTTAAAATTGTCAATTTAAATTTTGGCGCCAAAACGGATCTATTGTCTGTATAACGTCACTACTGTTTGACAATAATTATTGACAATGGTCCCACCTGATCGTACCACTAAAAAAATTGTCATGCCCCGCGTTCCATTTAGCGTTAAAACGATCAAAACGCTTAAAAAGGAGGCATTTTGATCGTTTTTAAAGCTAAATGGAACACGGGGATAACATATGTGACCTAATTAAACGATGATTGGTATTTTGAAATCCGTTCCGTTACAAGTTACTTTTGTAAAAAAACACTTCTTTTATATTTTTTAACGTTTTAATAGCAAAATTTTCATAAATATTATATTTGCATGTTCCCTATTATTTGCCCTTATAAATTGAAAACCATAGTAAATTACCTACTTTATAATCTAGCGAATATTTCTAGATATTACATAGATTAATTTTTTTTATCAAAATATTCTTGTTCCGAGCCTCTATTTATGCAAAAAAAACAATAGTTTTCAAAGTGTTACTTACCTAGTTACCCACTTCATCCACTAATGTCTTCATATTTTATCAGATTAATTTAATTATTTATCTAACTCTAAATTGAATTTCTCGGTTGCTTGAGTTCGTAAATTGAAAGATAATTTGTAAAGTAATATTTTATCGTAAGGTTATAACAGTCGAAGGTTTACCTTCAGTTATAATTATTAATTAAACTTTGCGCAAGACACCTTGTACTTATAGACAAGTCATATAACGAGTTGTTCTAAATCTAATTATTAGTCTACAATTACTAGTGCTATGACTAGTACTGTATAGAAATAAAATAAACCTAAAAATAAACAAAAAATAAAAATAAAAAGTCTTTGGGACGATAGATGTTCTTCGTTATTTAAATACTTAAAAAAACGAACTGTACAAATTATAGTTTTCCTATATCTATACATATAAATAAAATTGGAGTGTCTGTTTGTAATATTGAAAGAACCGTTTTTAACTAAATGCATATGAATGTATATAGGGTACATACACCAAAACAACATTTTTTTGCAATTTTTGTCTGTATGTCTGTCTGTCTGTTTGTTCCGGCTAATCTCTTAATGGCTAAATGGCTGGAGCGATTTTGACGGGACTTTTTTGGCACATAGCTGATGTAGTACCTAAGGCATAACTTAGGCTACTTTTTAACCGACTTCCGAAAAGGAGGAGGATATTTTCAGTTTTTTTATATTGGTTCGTGGACAACTCCGTCGTTTGTAGACCGATTTCCAAATTTCTTTTGTTGTTGTATGAGATGTAGCCCGAATTTGGTAACATGATCACAAAAGTGGTGATCTGATGATGCAATCCATGAGAAATCGACAGGACTCCTTAAAATTTATATGGAAACATATAGTGATTTTACGTTTTTCTGAAGGATTTTAAGTTTAAACTACCAAAAAATAAGAATTTGCGCCGAAGTACACCCTGGTTCCGAAGATGCTGTAGAGAACTTTTGAATCCTTATAAATGTTCGGTAATTTTGGCGTTGTTTCAACAACTAAAAGCATATTATTATGTCAATGTATCAATAATACTAATCATCATCATCACTATAATTATGCCATGAATCATCACATTATTATCAAAAATCTTGCCTTTGATTATATTTTTGTTCCACCGTTTGTTGACTGATTTTCAAAACTCTTTTGTTGCTATTTAGTGTTTACTGTCTATAGAGGTAAAATAACCCGAATTTGGTACAATGATTACGAAAGTGGTGA
Source organism: Aricia agestis (assembly GCF_905147365.1). Lineage (NCBI taxonomy): Eukaryota > Metazoa > Arthropoda > Insecta > Lepidoptera > Lycaenidae > Aricia > Aricia agestis. The sequence continues at coordinate 9,904,794 of NC_056408.1, read as the reverse complement.
TCTGATACTGCAATTCGTGAGATATAGAGGGAACTTCTGAATATTTTTTGGGACACACATAGACGCGTCAACTATTTCTGTATTCAATCTTCATAATTTTTTACTCCGTAGCATCTAACTTTAGCGCAATTTCTATGTGCAATTTACCGCTTTTTTTGTAGATCTAGATTAAATGAACTAAAAAATATTAAATAATTCATATTCGGTACTCAGTATTTCTGTTCTCAGTCTTCATTATTTTGAAGTCGGTACCAACTACCGGCTAACCTAATCACCAGTTCCATGACAAAATATAACTTTTTTTTATGAAATAAGGGGGCAAACGAACAAACGGGCCACCTGATGGAAAGCAACTTCCGTCGCCCATGGACACTCGCAGCATCAGAAGAGCTGCAGGTGCGTTGCCGGCCTTTTAAGAGGGAATAGGGTAATAGGGGAGGGTGAGGAAGGGAATAGGGGAGAGTAGGGAAGGGAATAGGGTAGGGGATTGGGCCTCCGGTAAATTCACTTACTCGGCGAAACACAGCGCAAGCGCTGTTTCACGCCGGTTTTCTGTGAGAACGTGGTATTTCTCCAGTCGAGCCGGCCCATTCGTGCCGAAGCATGGCTCTCCCACGTATAAACTGCAACTTATATGACTGGTACCGACTTCAAGTTATGAAGATTGAGAATAGAAATACTAAGTACCTACAGAATATGAATTATGAATTAATACTTTTTAGTTCATTTAAGAAAATTACTATTGTCTTTACCTTGGAAGTCGGTTTAAATTTTTGTTTAAAATTAATAATTTTACTCTTATTCGTTATCCTTAAGATTTTCTATACAGTATTTAGGCGTTACTATTTGGGTAAGGAAGGGGAAAATGTCTCTCTTTTTTATTTTCTTTTTTTATCACATTTTGCTGACGCGGACGAAGTCGCGGGCAACAGCTAGTCTTTATTATAAATGAAGATGAAGTTTTGGATTATTAAAAAATAGTAGGTACTGGAATAGGTTTTCGTTTCTCAAACATTGGTTACCAATTTTGGTAGCAGTTTATAAGAAACTGGGAAGATAGAGTTTTTGACTTTAGTAAAAACTTTACCTATTCATTGTGTAAACTAATAACTAAATATTAACACATGGCTGACTTTATATAAAAACTTACCACCCGCTACGAGAAATGTAAAAAATGATCACTTTTTTATCCACACTTGAACACATATATGCGTTCCTGCTTAAGCCACGTAAGAGAAAAAGAGAAAGAATAGCTATAGCTAGATAAATTTATGTTATAATCAAAAATGTAGACCTTTTTTGTTTTAATGGATTTTTTATCAAGCGGCGGTTTCATTCCATTGAATTAAAACCAAGGTTGAAAATGTCTGTCTGATCTATATGTACTCGTTCTTAAAATAATTTATTACAAACGTTCCTTTTTTCATTCAAAACCTTTGTAATTATAAAAATATATTTCTCGAGATATTTAAATTGAATTGGATATAAAATGAAAATAAAACAAAAACTCACTTATAAAATAAAACTCTTCCAAAAACGATCAGCACAAAACATCGAGTTTATCACCATTTTCGACACATATGAAACCTCAAAACGTTTTTTTTCGGTAGTTTTTGTGTAATTTAGAGTCAAAATGTCACTTTATAACATGGCGGCCATGTTGCGCGTGCGCCTGCGCGCGTCGACCACCGCGAAATTACAGGCGCGAGCTCAACCGTTCTCGCGTATAAAAATAAAATAAACTTAAAACAACGTCATATTGTGCACGTGTGCGTGAGCCAGTATTTATTTATAGCCTAGTAGCTATGTAAATACCGGGCCTGGCCTGCGGCTTGCGAAACGTCTCAATTCGATTATATCCTGAACAATCCTGCCAGTTATTCGTGTTTATAAATCACGAGAAACACCGCGCCGGCAACAGTAGACATTTTGAAATCATTAAATTGGTTTTTAATGATAAATAAATAATAATGAAATCACTTGCTAATAAAAGATCCCTAGTGTATGCGTTTTACTTATATACAGTGGTCTTGCCCAAAACATTACAAAAGTGGCTTTACAGAGCAAAGAAAAAACATTTTATTACTATAATATCTTCCATAGGTATATTACAATGTTGTATATTTTCTTTAGTACGAGTCTATTTACTCCTCAATAATAAAAATTCTTACTATTTCAACCATAGACTCAGTAGTCAGTATTCAGTACCTACATACTGAATAATTATTATGGAGTTGTCAAAATATAAAACTTGCTCTACTTAGCTGTAGGTATCTATTGTTATGTGACCTTTTTCATTTTATATAATATAATAATGGATAATTTTGCGTAGCAATAATTATTATAGCATATCAAACTCATCAAGATACGGGTTTTCCAGAAAAAATAATATAGCTTTGCAATTAGTTCTCTACATAATTCTAAATTGGATGTAATCGATTGATTTCATAAAGAACTTTATTAAATAATCCCTCTACATTGAAACCAAGTGAGACATTTAAAATGAAATACTGTTTAAACTTTTAATAATGCGTTCTTCTAAAACCTTATTTTCTTGTTACATTCCAATTAAAAAATTCAAATTTTCGAATGTCAAACCCCCACTGATAAAGAGATTAAAGAGAATATTTATGAAATATAACTATGTAAGGGCAGGCCATGATTAAGTCAAGATATTGGCGCGCGGGCGGCGGTCATCGACCCCACGCCTCCGTAGGGCTGGGCCCTTTGGATGACATTTTTAGCTCTACCTGCATTGTTCAATTTATAAGACGATGTCCCAAGAAATTCCATGGATACTGGAGACATTTTTGTTGGGGAGGTGCCTAGGAATGTTAAAGTATGGCTAGGTTATAATATTGGAAAATCAAAACATGTATAAGAACCATAGTTTGTGGAAAATTTTCTTTTTGCTGATAAAAGATTCACCTTTAACATACATATTAATTATTCAATTTTCCACAGAGTATTACTGATAGTAAAAAATACTACGGTGAAGCCTTACACAAGCAGATAATAATATAAATTATTTATAATTTTTAAATTATTAAAACAAAATTGTAATTACTGAAACTTATATTAGTTTGGTAACCCTAATGTAATAGAAGAAGCTTTTTAATTTAGATCACAGCTGAGCAATTGCTGAGTTAATCAAGCCAGATAGCTTCGGAGCTCGGGGGACTCGTTACATCATACAGCTGCTATCATAGATAGTTTTGTATGTAACTATGAATTTAGTTATCTGTAAATCATTGTATTTATAGGTGTACCAGAATCTGATGGTAATTTTTGACAGCAGATTTTCAAAAAATATCCTTGATCATTGGATAAATGTTTATAATTGCATGATCCACACACAAAATAATATAAGGAATAAAAGAGGATGAAAATATTTTATTCCTATTACCCCTATTGCTAGAGTCAATTTATTTTCTCACTTTTTGCCATCAGATTCTGGTACTATACTTACTCTTTATTTTTAAGAATCTAAATTAAATTTAAAATAGTGCAAACTAAGCAACATCTAGATTTTTTATCAATTTCAAAGGCTGATATATGATGTAGGTGTTTATTAAGTAATAGTTTGTACAGTTTATTGTAATCAACATATTTATAAATTACAAAATATGCGGAGATGAATTTCGCAGAAAAAGAAAATTATATTATATAATATACGAGCTTTTGCCCGCGGTTTCGCTCGCGTTAAGAAGTATTATTATATAAGTACAAACTTTCATCCGCTATTTTAACCCTTGTTGGAATTTATCAAAATCCTTTCTTAGCGGATGCCTTCGTCATAACATCTACCTGTATACAAAATTTCAGCCCGATCCGTCCGGTGGTTAGGGCTGTGCGTCTATAGATCACCATGTCAGTCAGCCACCTTTGAGTTTTATATATATAGATAGATTAAATAACTGCAATCCCAACTAGATATGTTAATTCTAAAATCCTTTCTTAGAATGACTGTGAATATAAATATCAATATGTATCCAAAAAATTTATATACAGACGTGTATCAAAGTTTCTCACCAAAAGCTTGTAAAACGGCAATAAAAAATCAAGGCGTTGTTGCTTGATCTAAGATAAATATTTAGGTACAACAAAAACTCAAAACGTCTCAATAATATTTGAAGATAAGCCTGTGATTTGTGTATCTCTGTTTTTATAATATTTCTTTCATAAAACTAAAGTATTTTGTCTTCCCTTGTTTAATAAAACATTTTCGTTCCCCCAAGGAAGCAACCCCCGCCCTTCAAGACAATAAATATGTCAGTGGAGGATATTACAAGACGAGTCTTCCCGTCTTCAGCTAAATTATTACCCACCAACTTTCTGATGAGTTTTGTTCAGCTACTAAATAACTTTTTACTTTTATTACCATGTAAGATTATTTTCGTATGTTGGAGGATAATTAAACGTGTATTTACTTGTCGTGTAGTTAGTGTTTTTAGGTTAGGTTTGTTTTGGTAATGAGAAGCTTATAAATATAAAGTGTTTATGTCGTGTTAAATATTAATATGTATCAGTTTTACTGCAGTAGAAAAACATGAATATAATACGTTATTTAAATAAGTAAAGAAAAAATTTAATGCTTACTTAAAATAACTATCGCATAATGTCTCATAGATTGATTGGTGTGATAAAGACTAGAGAGCTAGTACACGAATAAATAGGCAAAATGTGAAACGAAACTAAGAAAAAAGAAAAAAATTCTTAATCAGATTCAGAATATAATAGGCAAAAGATAGAGCTGGCAGTGAAAACGCCGAGAAATAAAACACGAAATTTATCATCACAAAAACATTGTGACACCGCACAATGCAAACAAAACATTTTCCAGCAAAAAATCGGGAAAATAGCGCAGAAAACGTCGACTATAAAAGAAAAAGCCGAGTTGGCGGGAGCCACGCTATTGGCCCGCCTCCTACCCACACTCGTAACTCACTCTTCACTTGTTTTACGGCGGCCATCTTGTGACGTAGTGCGCTAGTGTGCGTGAGACAGCGCTTTGTTTTTTTATACAGCCATCGATGTAGAATAGGGAATAGGGATATTTTTCATTTCATTTTTTTGTGTAGTGATTTTTAGCAATAAACAGTAATTTTGATATCTATCTATACATATAAAACTCAAAGGTGACTGACTGACATGGTGATCTATCAACGCACAGCCCAAACCACTGGACGGATTGGTCTGAAATTTGACATGCAGGTAGATGTTATGACGTAGGCATCCGCTAAGAAAGGATTTTGATCAATTCTACCCCCAAGGGGTTAAGTTAAGTTTGTATGTAATAATACTTCTTAACGCGAGCGAAGCCGCGGGCAAAAGTTCGTTTATAATAATTATTGTCTCATATTATGAAGGTACTCCTTTTAATTTTTATTAAAGTATAATTAGGTCCTTAAACGAATGGATAGATACAATACTAACATCGAAAAAAAGGTAAGTAAAGCAAATATAAACTTTAAAATATCAAGTAAGTAGTAGAAGGGAATCTACAGAAAAAACATAATTTTCATTTTAATCCTCTACGAAATCCTCTACGAAAAGAAAAATCATAAGTCTTATTGTTATAGCCATAAGACTGAATTTTTTGTTTCAAAGTAATATGTTGTGTGTCTTTATTTTATATTTCATCAACGAGCAGATGTATCATAGTTGGTATTCATGACAAAGCTTCTGAGTATCTGTATTCTGTAAGCTCTTTGTGTTATAGCCAAGAACTTTGAAGATATGTTTGTATTACATTTTTGCGGTAGGTATTGTTTTAGGGGGTATGTAGTAATTTAGGGTACATGACTACATGTACTTAGGATTCTAATTTCTAGAAAGAATTTGTTCTAAAGTTTATGATTTAATGAGTTTCTGCTTTCTGATTCTAAAAATGCCTATAAAAAGTTCATAATATTATTTAGCTCTGTTGGTATCTGAAGAAAATATATATTTTTTATTAAATTTTTGATAAAGTTGAAATTTATTTTTAACCGACTTCCAAAAACGAGGAGGTTATACGTTCGGCTGTGGATATGTTTATTTTTTATGTATGTTCATAATAATGATCTTTGATTTTAATACTATGCACTGGTGTGTGATATATGTATTATAATTATAATAATTATCATTTTTCAGAGTAAAAAAATAGGAAAAATTTCGCTGCCAAAAAACACTGACTTATAGTACTTTCCTGAGGCATCCTTTACTGAATACATTATGTATATATAAACGTATCCCATTTACCCCCATTACCTACCCCCATCATCATTAGTCCCGGGGGGTCGTAATGAGGGTCGGACTTGTCTCATCACGCTCATCAGCCTGATGGTCATTAAGTCCCGAATAAATTTGGGGACTCCTGATTGAGACGTTACGTTTATTAGCGTAGTTCAGGAAGTTGACTGATGCGTGCTTAGGAATCAGACTGATAACGGTATGCAATATTATGCTGATACGTCGATTTTATTTTAATTCGTAGGGTAAATACCACCAACAACAAACAAATGCCATTCAACAGAATATAATATTATGATTGAGTATGTTTACGATTAAATAGAGTTTGATATGTACTATATTAGTTAGGGTTCCCTACAAAGAATTCTATTTAGTTTAAATAGAAGTATTTGGTTCTCTAGAACATTTTTTTTTATTGCTGGAAAATCAGCTGGTTAGGGTTCCGTTTTAGCGTTCTGTAATCAACAAAACTTAGTTGACTACGGAACCCTAAAACGGAACCCTAACCAGCTGATTGATTGTATATTGATAGGTTAATAGTCATTTAATTTAAGGCTCAATTCATACCGGAATGGCAGAGGCGAGGCGAGCAGTTTCAGTGTCATATGATTTTAAACTTTATCTTCATTATTGTAATACGTAGTATCGCTTGAGAAATCTACGGCCGCCCGTGGTCGCTCGTGGCCGCTCGTGGCCTCTTGCGGCCGCCGGCGGCGGCGATGTCGATGTCGAAGTTACTAATGTCCTTAAAATCTCAGTGAAAGTAATGAAAAGCTTTTTGGACACTTTTTTCTTCAACCAAATCTTTTGACTACGGCAAGCCGCAGTTTCAATAGATTGTTTAGCTTTCTACTAATTGACATTAGCATAATTTCTTGTTGTACGTTTGAGAAATTTTACGCACAGCTTGGGTACAATTTACTGTGATAATGAGTTTTGCATAACAAAACAAAAGATAATTATTCTTAGGGTATTATTAGACCCTTGCCTTCGCATGAAACCTATAATTATTATAAAAAGAGCTTGTGTCATGTAAATTACAGGAAAAACTATTTTAATATTTATTCTAATAACACGGATGGATAAATGCACTGCTTCATTGCGTTTTAAATACAACCTTCGGTGAGCTTTATTAAAGTACAATAAGGAAATAAGTTTTAACATAAACTACAGTGAGAAATAAATACTTCAGAAAGTAGTAAATTATTTTTCTATTTCTAAGTTTTTCTTCGGCTTGAGCACCTAAGTAATAAATACGTAATAAAAGTTGATAGAACTAAAAATAGCAGAGCATTTCTCCTCGTACGAGCATTAAAATTTGACTTTAAAATCACATGAAAGATTGATGAGGTCTGAACCAAAAATATACGGGAAAAACTCACGAAGAAAAGGGAGCCATATGTTGTATGATTAACAGACATCTTCCAGTTGGAGTTTTCAATTGTTGCAAAATGGATTCTATTGCTCTGAAATTATAGATTATTTAAGGTTGGTGCTGAAGAGCTGATGGTCCACCTCCTAGGTGACACACGAACTGTCGATACATTTCACAATTGTCGTAAAGTCACAGAGACGGAAGGGGAGCGCAATAAAATTATCATTTTATGCCGTTCGACGACTGAAATGACACGGGAATGCTGTAAAACTGATTTATTGGACACATCCCGAGGCTCATATATGTGGAATTCGGATCTTTGTTTAAACCCACCAATTATATTATTTTATGGTTTGATTAATAAAAACAAATTCGGTTTTATGCGTTATAAATATTGGTCCAAAAGTCCTCAATGGAAAACGTTGATTCTGCTATTCACACATCTAATTAAGGTAAACTCTATTAAAATAAAAATAAATAGGAGAACAAAAGATATAAAAATAATAATTTATTCATATTAACCGATGAAATAATAAATTAACTTACGCCAACTAAAAATAGCCTACGCCAGCATGTCGAAAACAATAGTTTTATTTATGTGACCTATATTATGATTTACACTTTCCATATTTTGAGTTTCAGTTTTCCGCCTACAGTGGTATTTTGTGGGTATAATAGTACCTAGTTGTAAGTGTAGGGGAGTCCAGCTCAAAGCGGCCATAGGAGGCAAAGCGGCCACCCTTAATATTTCGGTTATTTATAAAGGCAGAGCAACGTTGCTGCTCTGGCGCATAGTGTACATCCCGCCCAGCCCCGCTCCATGATGCGGTAGCGGTTGGGGAAGGCGCGAGCTTGTAGCGCCAAAAATATTGGAGTTGCATGTTTTATTAAAAAAATGCAAGGTAAATTCTTCCTTTTTTTATTATTTTCTTGTATATTTGAATGCTTCTATTTTCCCGGTGTCTTCGCTTATCTATTTAGCTTTATCTATGTTGTTTTTATTCTGGAGTATGATAAAAAATGCGAAAGAAAATTATGTTTAAAACAGAACGGTTGCCAAAGGGCAAAGCGGACCGGGCAAAGCGGCCACTAGGCCGCTAAGCTAAATGATAGTTTTTATATGATAATTACTTAAAACTATTATTAGATGGTGAACAAACTTATCAAAAGAAAACTATCCAGGGGTCATGGGAAGAGACTACGATGGCGCGAGCTATTAAATATTTTCAACAAAATCGGGGTTCAGTCAAATTAGTAGAAAACAAACATGGGAGACATTTAGAAACAGGAATATATCGATAAAACAAAGTTTTATTGACATATTTTGACTATTTTTTATTTTAGAAGAGTTGATTATTTTTTATAAAAAAATATTGTGATTGTTGGAAGATAAACTCCTGTCAAGAAACCTCAGAAACCGGGCAGAAGCGATATAAGTAGCAGTTAACAGACTTATTTTTGATAAATTACCTATTTTGGAACATTTTTAGCATTCATTTAAAAAAAAAAAATATTTATTTAATAGAAAAAAATACCATTTCGTGCAAACATTTGGGCTGGCCACGTTGCCCTTACCCCTATGGCCGCTTTAGGCGAGCCCTCGGGCAAAGCGGTTTTTTGACAGGTTGTCGTAATATGTGAATCATGAGCTAATTTTAAGATTTGGGTAAATATGAATCACACATAGCAGAAATATAATAAATGCACTATCTAGTAGCACATTTTTTATCTTTAAATATATAATATTTCGTCTTTTTTTCAAATTGAAAGTTAAGGTGGCCACTTTGAGCTGACCTCCATAGCTTGAAAGACGTAGGCAAACTAAACTGTTTGTTGCTTCTGCGTTTTGGTTTACCTTTAGTAACTATTATAAGTTTAAAATCAAACAGTTAAATAAAACTAGTTGAACTGATTATTCGATATTATATTATTATCTTTGTCGTATCTCAAAAACTGGCTTTTATTTAAAACTGGAAATGTTTTCCAACTTAAAATATTGTAGAAAATGGAGTAAACGCTAATAAAGGTAAGTTATATACAGGTAATGTATATTATAATACCTTTATAAGTGTATACCTATAGGCAGAGGTAGAGAGGTTGGTCAGCGGCCGGGAATTTGATTAAGTCGCCCTACCACTCGTTTTATTGCCCAATATTTTCTGATTAGGCCCACGGACGTTGTCACGGCTACATAATTAACCGGAATTGAGACTCACAGATACCTTCCAAAACCAATTTCGAGGTATTCTCGGATAAGTTCTTATTTGCCCACATTAATTTAATCTACTTATTTACTTATATCTTGGGTATAAATTAACGTTTTTATTACGGTTCAGAGTGATTATGATTATGAATAAAATGTAGATGCGGTTACAGGGTGCTTAGAATTAACATGGTACAGTGGTAGAGTTTCAAAGGTTTCGATCAAAACAAAAATTTTAGAATAGCCAAGAAATTATATGAATTTTCATGGTCGTTAAACCAGAGCTTTTAACAACAAAAGTGTGCGTTTATATCTACTCGTATTCTGTCAGTGCCAAGAAGAATACATTGTATGAAGAATCTAAACAACTTTAACTAATGTATAAATTCAGTGTTTATTATAAAATATTAATAGTTGTTACTTCTATGAAATATAAATTTCAAAGAATGTTATGAATGTTGTTGCTGCTGATGTGGAATATTATTATCGCTATAGAATACCTATAAATATTTTAATTCAATAAAACGGCATTTGTGTCGTAAGTAGCCTCCAACAAAACAGTGAATAAACTAAACAATTGAAACAATTTACTTAACAAATTAGTGTTAGGTACCCGTTAACGATGATTTGTGATCTTACCGTGAAAGATCGCCATAAAGAACCGTCGCGTCCTCTCGCGAAAAACGCATTAAAACAAACAGTGCAGTAAAAATAAATCTAACTGCCTATAAAACTGCCATAACTATCACTTAAACGGCATTGTGAGCTATCCGCGAGCTCTGACGCTGCGCTTAATACAAATATATGCAAATGTTGCAGATTCCATTTTGAAATATGCAAAATTTTCAGGACAAAACGGGTGATAATTTCTTTCAACGTTTGTTGTATTCTAATTCATAAAAAATTAAACGCTGGCAACGTAAGTACGTTGCCAGCGTTTAATTTTTTTATGATTGCAGGTAAGTACCTGCAATCCTTCGTATAATATGTTGCGAGTGTCCATGGGCGACGGTAGTTGCTTTCCATCGGGTGACCCGTTTGCTCGTTTGCCCCCTAATTTTATTAAAAAAATCTTCGTCTACAATTGTGTTGTATGGTATTAATTTACTCATAAAATATTATGTAGGTGCTCTACTTCTATCGTGTAAGCTACATAGCAATAATAATTATACCTACTTACGATCCTCTACGCCGTAGAAGAGAGCAATTAGAGTAGTAATGATCTTAAGTACGATGCTTGTATCGAAGACTATAAAATAAAATACTTTTCAGGTTTTGAAACACTCTTTCTTCTTTTTATTTAAGTACCGCTCTTTATACTCCTAGGAACTCTACATTATCTCGAGATGCCTTATCATCGACCTAAGTGCAGATACTTGTTATACCGAGTTACTTATAGATTCTGTGATACTAGACGCTATTAAAAACGTATAAAACGAAAAAAATCTCGATTCGTATATAAAATTTAAAACCTATAAAGTTCAACGGATATTTTACATAAACACGCATTTTATATTAAGCGGAGATAAATAAAAGATTCGAAAGGCTTTTCTTGCGGCCATTTAAACAAAATGTTTATTATCTGGAGCCTCAGCTTAACACAATAATAAAGGGAGTTTATTAGACGGCGGAGACACCTTATCGTCCTCAATTAAATATCATTTTTATTGGGTATCGGCGGTAACGCCCTGATGCTACTTAATTTTATTTCTTTTTATTCACCAAACCCGTTCTGTGAGCCAAAACATTGTAATATGAAATATGGACGTTTTATACAGAACTCTACATTTACATAAAAGATTCAGGTATCGCTATCGTAATATAAAGCTATATCTTTAAGAGTTTTAAAGGCTTTAGAGATTTAAATCAAAATAAGCCGTGTGGTACAAAAATTCTTGAATGTATAATAATATCACTGCTTTTATTTTATTGTTGTTTATTTAGTTTAGTTGAAACTTAAAGTATTTTTAGTTCAAGTCCCTGAGAAATCATTGTTTTTTAGACTTATTTCAAGTTAAAGAAAAAAGAGCACGCATCTGAACCCTACTAGTATTATTTATTGTTGAGAAAACATCATGGATCGTAAAACTGTTGGCAACTACAATGAATACGAAAAAAGCATGACTCGAAGCGGAGATCGCTTTTCTTCGATGGTTACTTTATATGCAAATTCTGTGCAATAAAACGAACCCTTCTCTAGCTTAGATAGCACAAGAGTTTATGTATTCGTGAATCAATTCTGTTTTATAGACGCCGATATGCTTTCGTAGATTCAGATATTTTGCGTTCCCATCTCATGCATATTATTTATATTTGTTTTGTCTTATATGACTTTTTATGAGGTTGTTTATATTTTTCGACATATTGCGCAATACACAGCAAGTACTTTTACAGTAGTTTTAAACGAATTTCAGGACCATCTTTCAGAATCACTTTTTAAACAATAGTTCCGTAATCGGTTTCCCACTTATCTTAACTTTCTTCTTCTTCCAAAAGGACTTACTAAAAAAACTTTTTTGTTTGGCTGTATATTATTTTTGTTTTCATTTTGAGCAGATTCTGGTTGTTATGGCTTTCAATACTTTCTTTTTATCGTCTGCTCTTGATTGAAATTCCTTATTCGTACTTATTTTATTCGGGAAAAAGGGAAACGCCTCAGCACGAATACCAAATTATTCAATCATTTTCATTTCATTCATTTTCATACTTCGAAATTTCATTCCGAAATCAAATTAGAATTTTAATAGCAATCGCTAAATTTACTCATAATTATAATATACTCAGCTTCTCCTAGAGTCTAGACTAAAGCTACTTTAGCAGCGTACCTTAGCCTAGTACTCGTTATTTTTATTTATGCTCTGAGCGGCCAAAGATACCTTCTGTCTTATAAAAAATATAAAAGCAAGTAAAAGGCGTGCCGTCTGCATTTTACCTAAGACTTTATGGGCGCATTGCTCCCCGTGCGACGGACAGCGCCTTACTATTATAAAAATAGTGGAGAACGTTTTTACCCAGTAGGTACGCATTTTTAAGTTATTTTCTTTTTTTGCTGACGTTAATACGTTGTACTTGATAAATTTATAAATTACTCTTTATACAAAGAAAACAGTGAATTAAAGGTACATTATAGACGCCGTATAAGTATATGAAAAATATTTTATTGGTAGGACGTAAAACTGTACCAAATTGTTCAAAAATATGGTGCTCAATTAAAAACTAATTTGTGATTTTCGTTCTTCCAGCAGCTTGTAACCTATAGCTACAATAAACTTCATAACAAACTGCCTTAAGGCGCCATATCTTGTGGTTATTATGAGCTTTTCCATACAGCCTTTACACTTTTAACAATCCTTACGATCCGTAATGTTCAATTGAATAACGACTGTATGAGTAAATTTCAAAGCTCATTTTACAATGGAATAAGCATTAAAAACTGTTTTCACGGTTTCCTTTGCTAAAAATTAGTACTATCTTGTAGGTAAATTATTATAAAATAGGTACCCGTGTATAATTAGTAGGGACTTACCTATATTTTGTGCACACCATAATGTAAAATAATTATAATGAAATAAAAGTATTATAAAAAATTAAATAATAATCTTGGAAAAGCTACGTTTTTTCATTTGGTTTCAACTTTTCCTACGAAAACAAAACAAATACCGTTCGTTTCGTGCAGTCGGATTAAATATCGCCCCGTCGGTGTACATTTTACATTTATTTTACGACAATCCAATAATAAAGCTGTATAATTAGGTTGTTGTGTTATGTGTTTATGTTCTCAATTGTGATTTATAGAGCCTTTCAAATATACGGAATTTTAATGCGATTATAATGATTGAGTTAACTATGAAATTAACTTTTTTATTCGGGAGAGGCTAGCCGTTAGGTAGACATAATAATTTTTATGAAATCGAAATAGACTTTAGATAGTATTTTTACTTCAGGCATAGTTTAAGTTAGATTTATATCCTAAAAGTATAGCTTAGCATTGATAACAGAAAAGTTAGGAAGCAACTATATTATTTATTAATATCATAACACGATTTGCCATCAGTTTTTATGTGTATTTCGTAGAGTATTCGACTATAATAAGAATAGTATTGTGAAGATGTCTCTCCATCTCATATCTAATGAATTCTGGTACGAGAATCCATAACAACTTTTATGATCATGAAACTTCGTCGCGCCGAAAAGAACAATATTTTCCTGAAAATATACACAAATAAAAAAAGAAAAGTAACAAAAATGAAGATCGTTACAGAGTCGGGGAGGCACGTCCGTTTCGGCCTTAACAATTCTTTTGTACTCGCCCCAAATTGCTAACATAAAACCCGTGGAGCAGGCGCACTTTAATATATAAATATACTCATCAGTTGTACGCGAATCACGTTCCGTTTCTAGGGTACATCGTAAAATAAATTATTCGAGCTGCCCCGACGAAATTTAGGGAGAAACTTTAGCAGTTAATTTTGTAAGAAGATATCAGGAAAGTTTTTTTCGCCCCGCGGCGGACTCGTAATGAGCACGCCTACTGCGGGACCTCGTAAACCCGACCACGACTTAATAAATAAACTTCCCGAAGATTTATACGAAGGCCGAGAGACCTATCGCGCATGTTCGTTATCCGATAAAAAAGAGGATATATCATAGAAGCGGTCCGCCTCTCGCTTATATTTTGTATGAAATATTTTGACAGTTCCCCGTAGAAACGCACCGCGTGTGTTCCTTCGTGGAAACTAGCAATAAAGACGTCAATTCGCTTCCCACATAACCTGATACGCGGTAATATATTACGACGACTAATCTACTTACATCTATTGTAATTAAGTCCTCATGCTATGATTTAGATGATAACGTGTTTTAACAATCCAATTAAGGGAAGATCCCATCCCATCCCGACTAGCACACGTAGCTTCACCTGTAGAGACACGTGTCTCTAAATATATATATATATATATATATATATATATATATATATATATATATATATGTATATATATATATATATATATATATATATATATATATATATATATATATATATATATATATATATATATATATATATATATATATATATATATATATATATATATATATTTTTATTTATCAGGCAAATTAATTAATATATCTCGATCGATATTTTTCTCTAATAGAGTTGTTGCAGAAAATCAAGAGTAAACGCAACATACAAGCATAGTATGATTGATAACTATGGCTACTGAAAGGAGCTGTTTTTCACAAATTAATGAAAATAAAATATTCGTATAATAAGTAACCGCTTGCTAGAAGCCCTTATGTATTCTACGAATACTAGCTTATATTTTTTATCAACCAAATCTTTGAGGTTAATCTCCGAAAGCATCGGACATTCCTCCGGGTGCAGATGCTTGGACATAACGACGGGTGTATTTCATCCAGATGGGATGCTGCGATACGGATTGTGGTAATTTATTATTGCATACACACCCCCGTTCGGACAAAACGAATTCACAAAAAGAGATATATACTTTTTTCCTTTAATTTGAGACATAGGCGTCGAAAGATCATTTTCGCTTCCAAACTATATTGATTTTTGTAAACGAACAAATGGCCACCGTTATTCCACCACTGCAACTTTTGTGTCACCAGCACACTACTTTATTTTAAACGATACAGATTTATTGAAATAAGATGTAATGTACTTATCAATAATTATCTTATTCATTCTTATTTCTTCGTGACTTAAGTTCAAACCTAAGTTTCTTCCAAGCTAGAGTATATTACAAAAAGTGGTAAATACAAAATTCGTGATCGTTTGTTTTACAAAATCATGTATAACATTGTTATTCTGTTCACGAGGTGCCCAGGTGATACCGGTTTTATTGTTACACCCACTCTGTGGATTGAATTTGAAAACAGCGGATCGATCGTACCCTTACAATAGTTCAGGAAACTCGTGAAGATTCATACCTAGGATTCTACATAAGGAGAACTTACATAATATGTTTTTGTAGATCAGTTTCAGTATATTATGATACGATATTGTTTGGGTAAGTAATTGTGAAAGAAACTTTTAATGGGCTTAGATATAAGTTTGAACCCAGAATGATATAAAATACTGAATAAAATATATACCCAGTCAGATAAAATAAGTGTACCATTACGGTATAATATTTAACTGCAAGAAACATAAAAGGCTTCAAAAGCTTTTCTTTTTGCTGGAAATTTCGTATGTTTGCCGGTTCATTAGTGTTTATTTTACAGAAATGAATGTTGATATAATTAAAAATCCGTAATTTTACATTAAAACCGCTTCAAAATTTCCTGAAAAAATACTATTTAAAAAACTAAACGCATATTTACAAAGATGGAGGCGGTTTTTCGTTGGCATTAATTTTGTTATATCCGAGCTCTAGCGCGGGCTTACTCGGGCGCTATTATCTCAGCCGCTTTATCCCAGATGTAATCTTGTTAAGAGCCGCCCGCCCCCGCCCCCGCCCTGCCGCGCCGCCCCCCGCGCCCGCCCTACAAGACGTAATAATGCTGAAATCCCCGGTTTCGGAGCTTAAACTTAAGCTACGTATTACGACGAAATTTCAGGATAAATTATTATTCTCGGTCTGTTTACGCTGAATATGTAAATATACATTCTTTTGTTTACTTGAGAATTGAGTTGTTCTTTAAGATCACATAATTTAATGAACAATTGTTAAGGTTCCATTTTAGGGTTTGTTAGTCAACCAAGTTTTGTTGATTACAGAACATATAGGGTACGATCAACAACAACAACGAACAACAATTAACGGAACCCTAAAGAGCTGATTTTTTGTATATTGATAGATTAATAGTCAAATAATTTAATAGTAACATTGTTCTACAAATAAAACAGTCCATATTTTAGGACCATCAATTCAAAGTATGAAATCCTTTCTATCTCTGTTAGCTACCACTTTTGAGATTTTTCGCAAATAAAAATGTTGTTCGTCTTATCAAAATGAAGTTTCTCGCAAAAAATTTGCTTCATAGTAATCAAAAAAAAAATTCGTTCTAGGGCTCCCGTACTACTGTTCATAAAGAGTAAAAAAAAGGGAAATAAATTCATATAAGTGAAGAATATCGGCTAAAGAAATACCTACACCCGTAGCATGACTACAGTAGAAATACGAAAGTATAGACAAATAGCGGAGATGAAGGTGCCGCTCCGATCTTTACCGCGGCTAGCCGCGATCGACAAAACATCAAATATAATGCCACTTTATAACATAGACTAGTCCTAAAAATTCAAATAAAATCCTACTTTATGATGTAGACTAAAGTCCATGTCATAAAGTGGCATTTTAATTGATTTTTTGTTGATCGCGGCTACGGGGTAGCCGTGGTAAAGATCGTAATGGCACTTTCAGCTGTTTATCTCCACTGTTTGTCTACGCTCTCGTATTTCTACTGTAGTCATGCTACGGGTGCTGCAAGTGGTATATACTAGGTATATTTGACATGAGAAAAGAATTTACTACAAGCTTTTCCATACCTATAAATTATACTACATATTATTGTAAGATAGTTCCTGAAAGAGACAAGCGTAAGTTTTAGTGTTAGATTAAATTTATTTATCCCCAAAATATATTACCCAAACATGCTAGAAACCATAAACTTTACGACAGTGTATAAATAAGTCTATGCTAGAAATCGAAGTTCCTAGCAGACTTAAGAAAGTAGTATTTTGCTTAATTAAATTAACAGAAATTAAAAATAAACTGGACAGAAGAAATATTATAATTTCAAAGTCGTTCTTGACACGCTAAGGTTATTTGTGTAGTTTTAACTTTGCTATTTCACACAGTTTTAAACGGTTATAAATCATAATGCCTGAAATATTTGACGCTCTGCCTAAAGTAAATTATTGTTGTTTTTGTATACATTTAAAAGCCGCCTGCATAATAATATGCATCGTGGAGATGGTAATTGTTTTTAAACTTTAAAATCATTGAATAAAAAAAGCATACTTTAAAGTTTAAGGTGCCGGTTGGCAGCGGACGACATGAAGGTTGCTTCATGTCGTCCGACGCAGACGACATATCGTCGCGACTTTACTGGTTTCTATGTATTTCTATAAAATACCATGCGCAGCTTCCACACGAAGCTAGCGACACATATTCATAAAAATACATAGAAACCAGTAGTGTCGCGACGACACGTCGTCTGCTGCAACTTCATGTAGCCGGCTTCCAACTTACCTACCATGCTTGTACCTTAATATCTCTATTTTATTTATCCATCTTTTTTTCTTAAGATTTCATTGGTAATGTGTTATCGATGTAGGATCTAAACTGTGTGCTTCTGTATTTTTTCAGATTTTCTGTACCGCCCTCTACTTTTTCGAAGTAGACTGCTACTTCAATACATTACAAGCCGGGGGTCGCGGGTTCGAATCCTGCCGACGGAACAAAAAGTTTTCAATGTTCCCGGGTCTGGATGTGTATTAAATATGTGTATGATATAATAAAAATCTTAAATATATGTATAGTATAAAAGTATTAAATATATTTCCGTTGTCTGGTACCTGTAACACAAGTCCTTCAGGTACTTAGCACGGGGCCAGACTGACGTGGTGTGAACCGTCCATAGATATTATTATTATTACAAAAGATTTTAAAATATCTCTTAATGGTTTGCGATCCAACTTTGGCTTTTGCGAGCATTGTATTTTTCATTGGTGTAATACTGGTAAGTTGGTAAGCAAATCATAAAAATGTTCCACGATTTTAAACTGATTTTTAAGGTTCCGTGCTATTACTGAGACTTCGATGTATGTACGTCTGTCTGTCTATCTCCAGGCTGTAACTCAAGAACCAATATAGTTAGACTTCTGAAATTTTCACAGATTATGTATTTCTGTTGCCGCTATAATAACAAATAGTAAAAACGAAATAAAATAAATATTTAAGGGTCCCGTACAACAAACATGATTTTTCGGCCTTTTTTGCTCTACATCAATAATGGAAACATGGTAGACGCTTGAATTTTCCACAAAGTCCTTTATCATAATATGTACACTTTGATATTTCATTAATTATAATATTAAAATAAAATAAAAATTTACAAAAAACAAAATTTTTGGCCTATTTTTGCTCTATTACGTTACGGAACCCTTTGTACGCGAGTCCGACTCTGGCCGATTTTTATTGTGTGTTACCGTGTGGGAGCCGTACATTTTTCTGGAACAAAAAGTATCCTAAGTATATCCTTTCCTGGAATTCAAAGTATCACCACACCATATTTCAGCTCAAACGGTTCAGCTATTTTGTCATGCAGAGGCAACAGACAAACAGACACACTTTCGCATTTATGGTATTAGTATGCAGGAAAGCACATAATTGGTGTGATTTGATTTTAGAAATACTTTATTTTTTGCAGAATAAACGGATAACAGCGATAATTTATCTGTGGGTTTTGCTGTGCTCAGAAACTATAAGACTACTTACTGCAATTTTCAAAAAAATATATATGGCCTTTATAAGTGAATACGACATCATTTACTTTATTTGCGATTCTGATTTCCTCCTTATCGCGACTTTGATTGGCACAGCCTGTAAGTCCCTACTAGATAACAGTAAATAATTTAAAAAAATGAGAAGATTTTTATACTTATTAATGCCGTGATTAATGCCTTTTACTTATTTTTCAGTTGCGATATACTTCATGATCGACGTAAGAAGTCACAAAAAGTCAATGTCATAGGAGAAAACTAAATAAAAGTAAAATATGTAATTTAATATTTGTTTTTATATAGTTTATGCAAAAATTAGGTTATGCATAAATTAAGAAAATGTACTGTACATTTTCTTAATTTTTGCATAATTTCTTTAAGAATGACTAAATACGAATTGTTTGTAAAAATACTGCTATGTTCTGGTTAACTTGTAAGTTATATTAATAATATTATGCTTTGCACACGGGAGTGCGCTTTGATTACTTTTATATTTACCGTAACAAAATGGCCAAGCCACCCATTTTGACTAATGTGGAGAGTTTTTAGATTTTTCTCGTGCGGCTGACACAGTGACACATTATATCTAGTATTTTGCCGCGACTTAAGTGTAAAATTAAGGTTTTTAGATTTAGGGCTGAGTATGTAAGGTTAGAAACTTGGCTCAAAATTACATCTCACTACTTTTTGACACCACGAACTACGGTATATTATGTTCTTGTCTTGGCAATATTGTTACATGAAAATGTTTTTGGTGTGATTTCATTTCTTTTTAGGGTTCCGTACCCAAAGGGTAAAAACGGGACTCTATTACTAAGACTTCATTGCCTGTCCGTCTGTCTGTCTCCAGGCTGTATCTCAAGAACTGCTATAGCTAGACTTCTGAAATTTTACAGATTATGTATATCTATTGCCGCTATAACAAAAAATACTGAAAACAAAATTAAATGAATATTTAAGGGGGTCTCCCATACAATAAACGTGATTTTTTCGGCCTTTTTCGCTCTATATCAATTATGGCAAGAGGTAGGCACTTCAATTTTTCACACATACCTTTGTTATGTGTGTACTTTAATATTTAATAATAATAAGTAATAAAATAAAACCATACAGAAAACAATTTTTAGCCTATTTTTGTTTTGTATCGTTACGGAACTCTTCGTGCGCGAGTCCGACTCTGGCCGATTTTTTGTAAGTTTTGCCATGTACACGTCTTTATGAAATTAAGGGGCAAACGAGCATGTGCACTCGCAATATTAGAAAAGTTGCAAATGCTTTGCCAGCCTTTAAAAGAGAAAAGGCTTAATTGAGGGAATACGAAAAGGGGGTATCCCAATCCCCCTGTTCTCGTTCCTTTTTTAATGAAATTAGGGGGCAAACAAGCAGACGGGTCACCTGACGGAAAGGACAACTGCGTGTGTGTCGCCCAAGGACACTGTAACATCAGAAGAGTTGCAAGGCTAAGGGAATAAGCAGAAGAGAATAGAGATAGGGAATAAGGTATAAGGGTGCAGTTGGGCCTCCGCCGGACTCCCTCCGCTAAACTCACTCATTAGACGAAACACAGCGCAAGCGCTGTTTCACGCCGGTTTTCTGTACTCAGTCTGTGGTCTCTCAAGGCTAACACGTATTTTTAGGGTTCCGTACCCAAAGGATAAAAAAGGAGCCCTATTACTAAGACTTCGTTGTCACAGGCAGACGGACAGACGGACTCTGTCCGTCTGCCTGTCTGTCTGTCTCCAGGCTCTCAAGAACTGTAATAATAGAGTTGAAATTTTCACAGATTAGGTATATGTATATCTGTTGCCGCTATAACAACAAATACTAAAAACAAAATTAAATTAATATTTAAGGGGGACTCCTATACAATTTTTTGCTCTATATCAATAATGGAAACAGGTAGGTACTTGAATTTTTTTCAAACTCCTTACTTATATATGTGTACTTTAATATTATAATAAAATAAATAATTAAGGGGGCTCCCATACAAAAAAATGAAAATAATTTAAGTACTTTCTAAATCATTTTTATTTTGGTTCAATATATATTTTCTGAAAACCAAAATCTAAAGCTCTTAACTTCTTGAAATAACTATAGAAATTAAAAAATATTTGGACAGTTGGATTATGTCAGTCTTTCATAATATTATTATTTGAAGTGAGCTCTAAAGTTTTTACAATTTATGGAATTTGTAATTTTTGCTTTGCTAATTTGTTTAAATATTTATAAACTGTTTTAGTATAAAATAACTTAATATTCAAAATGTCTGGATTATTTGACGCTCTGCCTAAAGTGAATAGTTGTTGTTTTTGTGTTGCAAGTTTAAAAGCAGCCTGCATAATGATATGCGTCGTGGAATTGGTGCTATATTTTTAAAATTATTGTTTTTTGAGCAATTTTTTGGCAGATATAATGTAAATTACGGAAATGTACTTTTTCTGGGGTCATTTATTTTTTTATTTCTTGACCTGTTTTGGTCCAATCCATCTAGCTAGGAATCATTTTCAGAAAATGTCTTTTTATTCGTGTTTTATCGATAATCGATAAACTGAAAAACATAGACATAATATAGCATTATAGGTTTATGCTGAAAAATATGACTCTTCCTGACACCTATTGGCGAATAATAATACTATTTTGTAAGCAACTAATTGTTTTAACGACCAGCAGATGGCGTTATTAAGTAACACGAAGTCAATGAGTGTTTGCTATACCGAGCAAAGCTCGGTCATCCAGGTACTATTATAAATGAGAAAGTATGTCTGTCTGTATGTTACCTCCTCACATAATATAAAATCTATTTCTTATGAAATTTGGTATGAAGATACTCAGAGTCCCAGAATAGGATATACTATAATATAGAATATATTTAAAAAAATACGTGTGAGAGCCATGCTTCGGCACGAATGGGCCGGCTCGACCGGAGAAATACCACTTTCTCACAGAAAACCGGCGTGAAACAGCGCTTGCGCTGTGTTTCGCCGAGTGAGTTTACCGGAGGCCCAATTCCCTCCCCTATCCTCCCCTTTTCCCTTCCCTTCCCATCCCTACCTTACCCCTATTACCCTACTCCCTCTTAAAAGGCCGACAACGCACCTGCAGCTCTTCTGATGCTGCGAGTGTCCATGGGCGACGGAAGTTGCTTTCCATCAGGTGACCCGTTTGCTCGTTTGCCCCCTTATTTCATAAAAAAAAAATGTAAATAATTGTTTCAGTTGTTTTCTACTTCGTACTACTTGTATGGAGATGGCTGCTACATCAATGTGATACAAAAAATTTTGACGTACTCTATAATAATATGCGATACGGCGTTAGCTTTGACGAGTATCGTATTCTTCATTGGACTGTTATTGGTAAGTTAAAATATTATATAGAAAGCAATTACGCTGAAGCATGTTACCAAGATAATTTTAAGAGTCTTGTAGTAACGATACGGAAACAGCTGCTAGCATTTTAAAGAAATAAATTACATCTTATACGCAAAGTTTTGTAAACATATTTGTTACTTTCAGAAAAAAAAAACTCCTTAAGCAGATGCTAAGGATAACATCTTGTTTAGAGTACACATGATACCTTTATCCTGAAAAATGCACAGTTTTGGATTAAAGCTTTAAATACAATCTTAAATAAAGCTTTTATGGTCAGATACTAATCCATATCGTGAAATTGTGTCTGTCTGTCTGTCTACCTCTTCACGTCCAGAACTGATTTTGCGGAAATTCGGTATGGAGATAACTTGAGTCCCAGGAAAGGACATAGGATACTTTTTATCTCAGAAAAATGTACGGTTCTTGTGCGATAAACGAATTTTGGCGCAGTGAAGTTGCGGGCTTCATCTAGTAATTATAGGTCTACCAAAATCTGATGGCAAAAAGTGAGAAAATAAATCGACTCTAGCAATTAATTGGCAAAAAACATTTTGATCCTTTTTTTCCTTATAGCGGCTGATTCTGTGTGTGAGACATGCAAATATAAAAATGTATCCAAAGAATAATTACATTTTTTTTAAATCTGCCTTCCAAATTCATGCCATCAGATCCTGGTAGTCCTATATAATAATAGTATGACTTTTTTATTTTTTTTTTTTCAGGATAAACAGATAACCGCTATTATGTTCCTGTGGGTTTTACTGTGCTCTGTAGTTGTAAAACTATTAGTCTCAATTGTGGGAAAAATAATAGCCATGATAGACGGATACGACAAACACTTCGGTTGCCATACTGTTTCATCCCTTATTGTAGCTTTAATAAGCGCAGGCTGTAAGTCCTTGATAACGCCCTTTTCAGTATAAATTATAAGAAAGTTTTTCAATTTATTATGTCGTAAATATCATAATATATTACCTACTATGTAGAGTTGTTGGTCTGTCTTTGTATATCCAGAGACTTTTTGATTGCATGATCAGACAATATCAAATATTTACAATCTTACATCGTATAAACTGGTGTATTTTTTATGAGGTAGGTAAGGAGGTAAATCTATTAGACATAATATCATCCTTACATTAATGCTTTTTGTTTATTTTTTCAGTTGCGGTATACTTTATGATCATCGTAAGAAGTCACAAAGATGCAATGTCCTAGAAGCGAACCCTTAACGTTGCATATTAATGAATAATTAAACCTTTTAAAGGTGACTCAATTAAAACTGTATGTAATTTGAAAACTGTTGTTTTATTCTCGTGCGTATATTTTCACATTTGAAACGCTATCTAATAACAATGTAGAAGATATTCTATTCAATTATTACGATTTTTAATTATCATACTACGTAACTTATTTCAGCTTTTCTTCTTCTTCTACTTTAATGGCAGTACTTCAGCTTTTACGCAATAGGATATTTTATTACTCTTCGGATTTGGAATGTGTACGTAGGTATTATAAATAGGTTTCAACCAAAGACAACCACAACAACATCAACAACAACAGCAACAACAACGACATCAACAACATTCTGGCAATAAAGACATTTGAATATGAATTTGAAAGAAAAACAATATGTCGTGCTGAGTACCAAGATATAGAAAAGAACATGTTATTACCACCTGAAAAAATACCTTGTAAGTTGTAGCTACATGTTGATAGATATAAGAATAGAATAAAATATTATAACCCATTTCAGGCTTCTGTGGGCTACATTTTATTACCTTACAATTACAGACCAACACACAAATCTTTATACCTAACACAACACAAAGAAACAAGGTTACAAAACACGAATTTGTACAAGTCCTCAGTCCACATAGCTATATACACTTCAAACGACATTGAGATAGCAAGATTATTAAGACGCGTATAGTAGGTACATAACGTAAATTTCGTGAGCCGAAATTTAGTGCGATGGGAAATGTTAATTAGATAGATTTGGTCAAAGGGCCCGCCCTTCATCAAGCCTGGATCCACATCAGCATAAATGTCACCGACTTTAATTATACCCACCCACCGATCGGCTCGTAAAAGGGTTTAATTTGAATTTCAGTTCTAATCTTCATTTAAATGGAATTGGAATATTCGATATATATCCGTATAATTATATACAGTGTATTTTAAGTTGAATCTTTTGTGAAGACATATTGATGTTGATTATGTAAGTATAAAAAATAAATGTATGTTTAGAAAAATTTAAACGAGGATGGAATATAATTACCCGACTGCCAGGAGGGTTATATAGAATTGAGGAAACGTCCAAGGATATTCGTTACTCTATGAGTAACTTTGTATTTGAATAATATTAAAAAATATAAGTATTTCAACTATGACTCTGCTTTTTAGTATAACAACCAACTAAGTAGAATTTTAAATACCCCTTGTATATGAATTTTTACTTGGTTGTAGCATTATTTGACGACCTCTGTGGCTCAGTGGTGAGCGCGTTGGTAGCTCAAGCCGGGGGTCGCGGGTTCGAATCCCGCCGACGGAACAAAAGGTTTTCAATGTTCCCGGGTCTGGATGTGTATTAAATATGTGTATGATATAATAAAAATCTTAAATATATGTATAGTATAAGAGTATTAAATATATTTCCGTTGTCTGGTACCTGTAACACAAGTCCTTTAGGTACTTAGCACGGGGCCAGACTGACGTGGTGTGAAGCGTCCATAGATATTATTATTATATTATTATTATAAGAATAGAAAATTATAAAAAACATTACTATGATAGTTATCGTCGCGCGTCGTAGCACTGCGTAGCACGTAGCAAAAATTTTTACACCACCTTCAATCACATCATATTAATATTATAAAGGTGAAAATTACTTTGAGTCCCGGGAAAGGACATAGAATACTTTATTTTGGAAAAATGTACGGTTGCTTCAACAAACGGAGTTGCGGGCGTTATCTAGTTATATTTATCTAGTTATTTTTTCTTTAAGTATGATTCTATGATATGTACTACGAATATTAATTCCGAACCCAAGATGGTTTTTATTACAGAAAAAAAATTGTACGATTGCGCCACGATATACGAAATACGCGATAACTGCTACGGCCTGCGGGCAACATCGAGTAACTAATAAAACATTTGTGGCAATATCTTAAGGCTCGATTTATATATTATAATATTATATAATATTATACGTCGTATAGATTATATATGCGTCCGCTCGAAAAATCGGTTTGGCCGCTAGACAACGGGACAAGCAATAATAATTGTCGACGCAATATATCGAGGCTCGAGCCAACTACGAATCACGGCGTAGCAAAAGTACAATTTGAAGGTTAGGTTAAAAACATCCAGGAACCATTTTCTTTAAAAAATCCAAGAAACATCTAAGACTACACAATAAATTCAATAAGTAAAATATTAGGTTTATAATAAACAAGTTATATTAATAACATAATCACAAAACCACATATTAAGACAGACAACAATGTGGTATATTAAATACAATAAGCTACGTGGCTTTCCTAAAAATATCACGTAGCGTCTCAGCGGGAACGTAAAAAGTATTAAGGCAAAAACGTAAATAAATTCACTTTCCCATGTCCCGGCCCGGAGGGATCATTACGGCACGTGATTTGAAGCCTTATCAACCGTACATATCTTATATCTTTGAACGAGCAATTCTTGTAATATATATTATATAATTGGAATCTCGGAATCGGCTCC
The DNA here is from genome assembly GCF_905147365.1 of Aricia agestis. NCBI lineage: Eukaryota > Metazoa > Arthropoda > Insecta > Lepidoptera > Lycaenidae > Aricia > Aricia agestis. The sequence goes on along the minus strand of NC_056408.1, from coordinate 9,878,404 downwards.
AACGGTTTTCATGAAATTTAGTAAGTATATAAGGGGTTTCGGGGGCGATAAATCGATCTAGCTAGGAATCATTTTTAGAAAATGTCATTTTAGTCGTGTTTTATCGAATACCTAGCGAAGCTCGGTCAAATAGCTAGTTATTATATTAAACTCTATACTACGCGTATACTAGTATAGAGCAGGGTTGTTGCAACGAATGCCGAATATATAAGTGTACATAATTAATGTAATGATGTTATTATACTCGTACATACGAAAGTATCCCTTTATGTTACTTTTTTGAAACCATTGAACCCATTTGTATGATTTAAAATGTATGAGACTACACTATATTAATTTGAGGTTTTTTCAGTTAAAATTTTGTAATATGTTTAAATATGATTTAAATCATAACCATAAGCACGGAGTAAAAACCATAGACTTAATATATACTGTCGTATAAACAATACCTACCTTCGTGACCATAACCTATATTTTATGACAAAATATTCTACAAAATTTCAGCATTTTTATTTGTGATTGCTTAAAAATAATAACAGTTAATTAGTGAGTTTATTCATAAGTAACAATTAATTTATTAGCAATAAAATAGTAAAAGTCGGTAGCTACGAACTCCCTAAATTTTCAACAGCCAAGGTGCTATTAATAAAGCTGTAAGGTAATAAAATGAACAGTTTTATAACAGCAGAGCTGAAATAGCTCTTAATTGACTATTATCACTAGTCATTGTGAATAAAAATAGATAATATACTTATTTAATTACCTTAAAATTAATTTATTACCTATTTCCGACGTTAAACTGTTAAATTTATTTAATATGTGACTACTGGCTTCATTATAATTACAATTGTCCATAGGAGTTAGTTACCACATAGTTACTATACAATTTAAATTTATTTTGATCCAAATGTAAGCAAAGAGTACGGACGGGTTACTATAAATACCAATTTAAATAACACGTATTACCCGTGCAATGAAGAAGTACAATACCATATAAATTTTCCTTTTTGATAACATATTTTAAATCTAAATAAGTTAAAACAAACTATAACTAGGTGTTTTAACAGGTACATTTAGCTGTACGTTCTATATTCCATCGCGCCGCTGTCGGCTGCCGACGGGAAAATGCCGACGGAGAACTACTAGCAAAGTATTTTGAAGTTTGATGTATTTTGAACTGAAATAGGCTTCTGGTAAATAAATTGTTATAACAAAACACATAAAATAGCTTTTATCATCATTATATCAGCCTATAGTCATCCACTGCTGGACATAGGCCTCTCTCAATGAACGCCAAGATGACCGATCTCCTGCTACTCGCATCCAACATGGGCATGGCATCCAAAATAGCTTTAGGTAGGTATAATAAGTTACTCGGTAAGTAAACTAAGTATCCTGAGATTGATGAGAAGCATTAATAAGCATTCATAATTTTAAATGACATTATATTTACATGGGACAGACATATAAATAATAATTATTAAACATAACACACGTAAGATTAAGAAAATTAATTGTTACAGGGTTGTACTGACAACTAAAAAAGATGTTAATGGTGAGTTATATGAAATTTAATAATTTACCTATTTTTTAGTTTCAGCAGTTTCAGTTTCTACTTTCAACTGAGCTAGAAAAAAAATTCTTAAAAGCTTCTGTAATTATTATTAATGAACTCCAGCGACTCAACATATTATGCAGAAATAATCCAAGGGCAATAAATATTAGTATAATTATTTTAACAGAAGAAAGTTTATGTGAAATCTTTATACGGGACAAAAATCTTACTAGTAGCTACGTATCAATTATTTTCACAATTTAAAAGTTCAAATTTAAAAAAAAAACCTTTTAAAACAATTTGCAGCGCCATCTCTTCCTAAGCCCGGTACAGGAGGAGAGCGCATGTCAGAACCAAGATGGCCGCCGATCAATACGACCCATGCCACCCTATCTCCCCTTTAAAAGCTTGATTTAGCAAAATTTTAAGTAAGCGAATTCAATCCATAATTTATTCGGGATAAGCGCCAAAATGCGCTGGCAGACTTTTAAAGTTCAAAGTTATATTTTATCTGCTCCTTTTTAGTTCCATCGGGGTACACAGCTATCTGCGCTATATAATCTGCCGGTGCACAATATTATCTAGCTGGGTTTTCTTTTCATTTTCGTCGGAAGAAAAATATAAAAGAATTATCTAGACCAGGGTTATTAAAAATTCAACGTAAAAGGAGCACAAAAACCTTCTGGACTCTGGTTGTTGTATCTTATCACACCTGTTTGCGACGAAGCGCTAATTGTGTAAAGCGGAGTATGCCTTATTTAGACAGTATCATCTTTACTGAATAATAAGTTTCATAAGGTGATGGTATTTTTTAAATTATTACATATAATAGTAGGTAATGCCTACTATCTTTCCGCCAGTCTAAAAAGACTTTCTGAAATTATTCTGGATATTATTTCGAGACAATAAAATACAAAGGCCATAATTTTACAACCTTAATTACGAAATAATTTTAATGATCGCACCAATTGTTTTAAAGGGTCAAGACTCAAGTCTTTTGGAACATTCCTTTGAATATTAAAATGTAACTTCATTTCATTCCTACTATAATTTGATTTCTTTAAGTTTTCCTAAACAATATAATATTAAAACTTAATATACAAAGTGTAACAAAACTAAGTGATAATACTATAGGGTGTATACTTGTTTCTCGTAGAGAGTTTACTGTGAAAGTAGCAGCCACAGAAATGTAGATCCATTTCTGTGGTAGCAGCACTGAAACAGTAATTTTTTTTTTTAAAATTGTATGGGAAAATTCCTGATCCTGTTGCTGTGGTGCTTGCCCATACAAATCACTACACCCATCTATATGGGTTTTCTCCCTCAGTTTCTCTCTCAAGTCTATACATAGACGATGTCTACCCAGTAGCCAGTAGGGTAGAGATAAATTAATTTGATCGGAACGGTACCTTAAGATTCATAGCATTAGCTTTTGTCGACAAGACGACAAGGTTGTGTAAGTCCACTGACCTCCATTTAATACAAGTACGCTGGACTTATGATACCCACCTGCTTCGTGTCTATTTGAAGCGGAGTCAGCGCCCATAATGCGGGGGAAGAGAACTAAATTTGACCTAAATGGCAAATGGCCGCTTATTCATTATTGGTTGTCATCACTAGTATTAGTTCCAAGTACTCTCACTACTGCTATCAGCGCTGATATGGCGACTTTCAAACGTCATTTTTACATCAGATTTTGTTATCTTCCCCCACATTGGGGGCGCTGATTCTGCTTCAAATAGGCACAAAAAATAGCTGTTATTTCAAAGGGTATCATAAGTCCAGCGTACTTGTATAATGGAGGTCAGTGTGTAAGTGCTAACCCCCTCAGTTTCTCTCTCAAGTCTCAACCTTTAATGCTAAGTCTTATCACATCGTCCTAAACATAATTTACAGTGTACTGTGTAGATAAAGAATGTATTTAGACTTTAGAGCTAATATAGTAAGGAAAAAAGAGCATAATATAGCTAGTTTCAAGTGTCAAAAAAGGGCGCGGTCGGTATTTGTGAAACGCAGAAAAGCTGATTGGGGGTTCGAGAAACAGAGATGACTCTTAGTAAGTATATGTCCTACTGCCCGAAGTTTATTATAAGAAGATACCTTTAACAAAACAAAAATTATAATCAAAAGTACCTACCTGATCTACTGAAATAAAATACAAGGTGTAACAAAACTAAGTGAAAATACTTTAGGGTTTCTATGTGACCCTTATATTAAATTATATTATAGATTTGACACTGTGAAAGTAGCAGCACTGAAAGAGCAACTTTTTTGTGATTTTTGTGGGCAAGCGCACGAGCGTCATGAATTTTCCCATACGAAAGTAAAAGCTATTTCTTACACAGCAAACTCGATATAGGGTACCTACACACTACACACCCATACACACCCTAAAGTATTATCACTTAGTATTGTTACATCCGGTATTTTTTTTTAATCTATGGACGCTTCACACCACGTCAGTCTGGCCCCGTCGTAAGTACCTGAAGGACTTGTGTTACGGGTACCAGACAACGGAAATATATTTAATACTTTTATAAGTAGTAGGTAGGTATACAAAACTTTTGTTTCCGTCGGCGGGATTCGAACCCGCGACCTCCGGCTTGAGCTACCAACAGCCCACCAACCGAGCCACAGAGGTCGTCGTTTTTTTTTACTTAAGCTGGTAAAAAAGTACCTTCTGAAAAATACATTGTTCCTTTGGGTTACGATACTGTCGTAAGCTACAGAAATACTGTATTTACAGGTGAAGAGGCGAAAACCAGTAAAATAGTTATAAAGGTAATGTCACACCAAATTAACCTAATTGAAAGCTTCCTGTATTTTAATGTGTCTGTGTGGCCACTGGCAGCGCGACGTTTGACTATTTATGACCCCTCATTAATAATTATTATAGTACTAAACCATAAAGCTTTGTTCTTAATAAAACTTTCAACCTCCTAATAGTTTTATTGCACCATTTTTCTTTAATCAAATTCCCTACTCATTATACCCTACCCATATAGGTAAGTCGATAACAAGTGGTTTTCAAACTTAAAACATTGTCTTCGTTTATCTCTTTACGACCTCCACTGCTCCACAAAAACCTTGTATTTTACCAACTAAGCAAAATCAACTTTTGGATTCGCTATAATAATAACTATAAGTACGAAAATGTTATCTTGCATTTTTGAGTCTAGTACAAAACTAGGTATTACATAGTACTTAAAATCAATGCTTACCTATATTATTTACTTCAATATTTATTACTTACCTCTTTTAAAATATTTAACAATATGATGGTTCCACAAGACTTTCTTATTTATTAATTTGTCTACTTAGAAATATTATTATTATTTTTAAGTTTATTCTCATTACTATTTCATTTAAATAGAACTTGCAATATATTAGATGCAATTATTTTAATAATTGAATCTTTAATTCAGTACAAAAATTATCTGAAAATTCCAAGTCATTTGGATATAAGTAGTATGAGAATTTCGTTAAAAGAAGAGGTAACTTTGGGATTTTTTTCTATCGAGTGAAGTTCATGATATTGTGTAATGGAATATAAATTCCGCTGTGTTAGATCCTTAACTAACACATTTTTTCAGAATTTAAATTACTATATTTTTATGTCTCCTGTCACTTTTAAATCTTGAAAATCGTTTTTGGGAATACAGGGCCTTAAGTAGCCAGTAGGCAGAGTAGACAGAATTATAGAGTATGCCGACTTAGAACTGATGTTGAAATTTTTAAATTTGACGTATTATGACGGAAATCGTCGCTAGGGTTGTTAACTGTTACCTACGAATTTAAAACTATGACATATTCTCTGGACGTGTTCCTCTTTGGTCGTATTGTTGTTTATGTTTTGGCACATGCGATTAAAATTGTCAGAATCCAATTTTGAAATCTTTATTTTAAATATTTAAAAATAAATTATATCAGCCAGTGCGAGGCACATTCCGTTCATAATCCTAGTGAAACCCGACGAATTTGACAGATATTGAAACTAGTCCGTTTCTTTGCAGTCGAACTACTGGTAGTTATGTCTATTGTGCAGTAGGTGCGTTGTATATTTCGTATCAGCAAGTTAGTCCGGTTAACGAATGACTCAAAAGAGGGTATAGAGTGCGTGAGCGGGAACCTAAGCGATTTCTGCTGGAACTTATACAAAGTGATTAGGGACAATACATACTAAAAGTCCTGACGTCTAGAAAAATTGAGACCGTTGTCGCCCTCTCCTCCCTCCGGCTCACCTCCTAGACGTCAGGACTTTTAGTATGTTTCGTCCTTAACCACCCTGAATAAGTTCCTGCAGAATTTGCTCAGGCTCAAGCATTCTACAACTACTTTGTTGACTGAGCTAAGTGAAATATCTACATAATATTATAAAGAATAATTAAATCCCATCAAAAACATCCTGTAAAAAAACCAAGTCTCGCAACTCAGTTTTTATATCGTATAAATGTATGAGATCCATGCAATACCAAGTCGGTTAATTTATTCAGTCCCTAATTATAGGGGACCTTCTGTCTCAAGCTATTACGTAAGTTATTATCATATCAATATTAAAAATCTTTTACGTTTTAAATAAATAGATCAACTTGGACATCGCATGGAGCGCAATAGACTAAACAATCTAATAATATAATAATTATGTATTTAAATTGTAAGATACATAGTGTTTTCATGCGATGTCCAAGTCGATCTATTTATTTGCCGTGCCCCCAGATATGGACAAAATCTTCCAGATTATAGTTAAAATGAATCAGATGGAACATGCGGTCATTGACATTTTTAAGAGACATTTAATTATGATTAACCTTTAATTTAATGAATAATTTGACAGATAATGTATGGTGCTTATGTCAAAATTATGAATTAATTAATGTACTTAACATTTAAGTAATCAATGTACCAGTCTGAGTGCGGCAATAAGAGTGATAACTAGTAAGTAAAATGCTCATATTCTGTTAGCTTTAAGAATAGAATAAAACTCTTATAAAAACAGACTATTATAGATTTATTGGGAAAACTCTTGGTAACTCTTACTTTATGATAATCTGTAACTTTTTTTGAGCCCAAAGTTATTTGCCCCATCATACTCAATAGTTGGGGAGGGGAAGAGGGGATTTCGGGACAAGCTCGAGCGTGTCAGTTTAAGCTTGTATAGGCTTCCGACATGTGTCTAGTTATCATGGTATCTAAAATCAGATTTCTCACATGGTGGGTAATATTTTTTATATTGAAATGTCATCGGATCTGTCAAATTAAGATAGGGGATATTTATTTAAAGCCTTGGTGCACTATATATGTTCAAATTGTAATTTTCCATCTTTTTAGTAAAAGATGGCCCCGTGCGAGTTTCTTACGCCGGTTCTTCTCGCCGGGTTAGTTCCCGAACCGGTGGTAGGCACCTTAGTATCGACGTTCAGAAATATTTTTGTAAAAAAATTACTCTGAATAAAAAATATTTTGATTTTGATTTTGATTTAGTGTACCCCAAAGAAGCTTCCATATAAAGCACTGACGCTTCAAAGGTTCGGTAAGCATTACTAAGCTTTGCAGATATTTTATTTTGCACTAAACTAAATGATTTAGTCCTGGTTGTCTAAAATATATTTATAATTAACCTAAATAAGCAATTTTCTGGATATATTAAAAGGAAATATCGAAATTCACTATTCAATTTATAAATAAGTTTTTCTTAATATAAAATGTGCACAGCTCTTTATCATAAAAAGCTCAGATTTTCAAAAAATCAAAAGCTCATTTTTAGTGCAATAACGTGAAAGCGACATCTCTTGGATTCTCTATAAACTACGTAGTCAACTGGTTTGCCAGATATATTTTAGTATCTAAGCTCGGTCTCTCATGTACCGAGTGAGATCGAATACAAAAATATTATGTATTTTATATTTTATAAATTTATAATGCTTCCAGGGACACCATTACCTCTTACCAGGGCCACTGGCCAGGGGCTTGGTCTAGTGTCTGGACTGTAGAAGTCTAGATTCTAGTCTAGATTTCTAAAATCTAGACTCTACTTTATTAAAATTAAATAAAAGATACAGCTGGTTTTTTGGATCTTAAAAATAAGTATCAGATCGAGGTAGTTCGTTTTTAGGGTTCCGTAGCGAAATGGCAAAAAACGGAACCCTTATAGATTCGTCATGTCTGTCTGTCTGTCTGTCCGTCCGTATGTCACAGCCACTTTCCTCCGAAACTATAAGAGCTATACTATTGAAAATTGGTAAGTAGATGTAGTCTGTAAACCGCATTAAGATTTTGATACAAAAATGGAAAAAATATTAAAAATTTTAGGGGTCCCCATAGGTACAACTGAAACAAAAAAAAAAATTTCATCTTACCTATACGTGTGGGATATCTATGGATAGGTCTTCAAAAATCATATTAAGGTTCTCATGTCATTTTTTTCTAACTTGAATAGTTTGCGAGAGAGACTTTTCCAAAGTGCTAAAATGTGTGTCCCCCCCCTCTAACTTCTAAAGTAGGGGTATAAGTCTAAAAATAATATATGATGTACATTACTACAAAAACTACCAACGAAAATTGGTTTGAACGATATCTAGCAAGTATTTTTTTTTATACGTCATAAATAGTAAACCTTAAACCAATAAAAAAAAAAAAATCATCTAACCTATGCGTCTGGGGTAAAATCATATTGAAGTTTCTTCTCTAATGTTTTTGTAACCTGAATAGTTTGCGAGAGAGACTCTTCCAAATTGGAAAAATTTGTGTCGCCCCCCCTCTAACCTCTAAAGTAAAGATAAGATAAGTCTAAAAATAATATATGATGTACATTACTATAAAAACTACCAACGAAAATTGGTTTGAACGAGATCTAGCTAGTAGTTTTTTTATACGTCATAAATGGTAAACCTTAAATTAATTTTCATTAAATCAACAGAAATATAAAAATAAATCAAAAACCTTTTAATTTCATTAAAATAAACCTTATTACTGCTGCGGAACCCTTCATGGGCGAGTCCAACTCGCACTTGGCCGCTTTTTTTTTAACCTGAGGCGATATTGCCGATCTCAAGATATTCGATACACTGTTTGGTACTACTAATATATATTCTGTGACACTGTACACATAAAAATTTAACCTTCCAATGTGAAGGTATTCTGTTTGACTAGCTATATTCTTTTGCATGTTCACAAATAAAATTACTAGACCGTACAATTACACCGTACAATTTTCGTATTTTGTCTAAACTACTAAAAACGTCCTTTCTCAAAAATTTTAAACATTATAGAACATTTAAAAAATAATTTTAACATGATTTTAACGATAATACCGCCATCTATGACAAATTAGGAGAACTTTTAAGACCATACGTGAATCTACGAAAGCTCCGTACCATCCAGCTTTGGTGAAAAGCGACATCTGTTAGAAGCTTAATATACTAGTACAATTTTTTTTTTAAGTCTGAGAAGTGAGCACCTGCAATATATAATATTATAATTTTTAATTATTTGTGAGAACCTGTAATATATATAGTATAATTATTTTCCTGTTCTGAGATTATTACTTAAATAATTTAAATGAATTACTTAATATTTTTTTTTTGTTAAAAATTATGATAATAAAATAACAGATATTTTAAATTTAAAATTATATTTTAAATTATTTCGCAGTTTTTGATTAAATAAAATTATTTTATAGTAATTTTAAAAAATTAGGTAACATAATGCAATCAACCACATCTTGCCTATACGAACATTAATTTAAGGTAGGTAACAAAAAAAAACTCTAATTTACAGTTCGTAGGCATAGAAAATAAATTTTAAAAATGTTTATAATGGACCAATGACAACGCTCTGAACATCGAAAATCGAAGATTGGACAGTGCATCTTTCGCGGTATTGGTTGATTTGGGCGCCATTTGCAAAGGGTCGGACTTGGGGAGGCCACGCCCCAAGCTTGAACCTCCTCTCTGCCACCTGTCTACTCTGTCTCTGCCATCTTTGAAACGCTCATCTCGCTGACTTCACGTTTTTTACTTGACCCGAACCGACCGGAATAAATTAACGATGCAGATGGGACCAGTATTTGGTACTACCAACTATTATTTATTCTGTGGTACTACTAATATATATTCTGTGCCAGTATCAAGTATCTATCTAAGTTGGCAGGGGTTAATATAGTTACAGTAAAACTTGATTTTTGCTTACCTGGTTATTTATCAAAGATAGTGACATAATAATATTATGTATTATATGATAGTGATTCCTTTAGACCAGTATTACCCAAAGTAGGCGATAACGCTCCCTTGTGGGCGCTGAAAGCCTAAAGGGGGGGCTTAGGGGGTGGTAAACCCAGAAAAAATGGGGGCTTAAGGGGTGATTTGAAATTGCAATTTTCATTTTAAAATTTTGTATTTAATTTTATAAAATTTGTGGCTGGGCACTAGACAAAATAAGTTTGGGAACCGCTGCTTTAATTTTATTAGTAGGTATAGGTACGGAGAATATTTATTCTGTTTTAATAAACAATTAAGTAATAAAAAACCGGCCAAGTGCGAGTTGGACTCGCCCATGAAGGGTTCCGCAGCAGCAATAAGGGTTATTTTATGAAATTAAAAGGTTTTTGATTTATTTTTACATTTCAATTGATTTAATGAAAGGTAAATTAGGGTTTATCATTTATAACGTATAAATAAACTACTTGTTAGATCTCGTTCAAACCAATTTTCGTTGGTAGGTAGTTTTTATAGTAATGTACAGTTTACACCATAGGTATATTTTTTTAGACTTATCATGCCCCCCCTCTAACTTTAGAAGTTAGAGGGGGGGACACACATTTTACCACTTTGAAAGAGTCTCTCGCAAGCTATTCAGGTTAGAAAAAAAATGATGTTAAAACCTCGATATGATTTTTGGAGACCTATCCATAGATAGATGAGATCCATAGACACGCATAGGTTAGATGAAAAAAAAAATTTTTTTTGTTTCAGTTGTACCTACATTGGGGACCCCTAAAACTTTTAATATTTTTTCCATTTTTGTATCAGAGTCTTAATGCGTTTCACATAAGTACCTACTACATCTACTTACCAAGTTCCAATAGCACCTATAGCTCTTATAGTTTCGGAGAAAAATGGCTGTGACATACCGACGCGACGGCCAGACAGACAGACAGACATGACGAATCTATAAGGGTTCCGTTTTTTGCTTTTGGCTACGGAACCCTAAAAATTGTGAATAAATAACATCCTGAAAAAAATTCAACAATAAACAACTATAGCAAGGCACGCCAAACTTTACCATTTTGAAAAAAAAATGCAGTCTCGTTCAATTTTAATAGAAGAGAATTTTATTTATAACACGCTTTTATTAGCTTCACCTGTATGTATGCTTGTAACTTTGTATGTTTGTAACTCTCCGTTGGAAGCGTGATTTTTAATTAGGTGTACCTAGGGAATACAATCCCGCAAGATAATTTCAATCCCGGTATTTGCGGGACTGAACATCACAATCCCGCTGGATCCCGGTATTTTCGGGATCCCGCAGTGTGGACATAAACTTGTAAAATAAATAGTTCTAATGACTTTACTTGAAAGAACCCGTTTTATTCTTAGAAACTCAAATAAAACAAACTTTGTCAGACACTTTTTTACAAGGGTTTATTAATACTTCATTCTTTAGAATATATATATAAAAATAAAAAAATAAACTTTTTGTTTGGAAATGGCTACGTAATAATAATAGTTGAAAAAAATAAAATTCTTTATTTTCAGCTTTTATAAAAATTATTAATTTTTTCCAAATAAACGGAAAATTGTGCTAAAAGACTCCGTTACATACATACAGCCCAAGCTTATAAAAGTATGTTAAAGAAGTTGTGTCTGCCAAACGACTCCTGATATTCGACACAAGGTAGCCAGCAGCTGAAAAATTTGGCTCAGCTTCAACGCTGGTTGCAGGTACATTATTGTCATTGAATTATAGGTGAATTAAAGGTAAATTATTTAGTGGGCACTGGGCTGCCTGTAGCCAGATCACGCACCCCCGCACGCAGAGTTACACGTATGAATCACGCTTTTTTGTAATCCCGCCAGTCCCGCGGGATCCCGCTTAATTTTCGACCGGGATTAGTCCCGCAAAATGCATGCGGGATCCCGGTATCCAGGTATTGCACTCCCTAGGTGTACCTATATAGGTTATAACTTATAGTATAGGAATGTCTTTAAACCATGGCAATATTTGAACTGATTTTAAGAATTTGGTGAAAACCTACGTGTCTTGAAATCAGAAATTCATAACATTTATTCCCTATATAGAACTAGACGAAGTACAATTATTTAGATAAGTAGTCCAGGTGCTGATCACAAGCTCTATATTATATGCTGCAAGCTAGGAGCGTAAGCGTATAAAGTTTAACGGACTCTAACTGTGGGCAATAGCCAATAATTTGTGATACGTCACTTTAGTGTCCATTTACAAGCGTTTACGAGAATCGCTACCGTTTATTGAGTTGAAACTTCATAACTTTACATTATTGGCAAATTGGCCAACCAGTGTTAATTACACATTGTTTATTGACAAATAAATCGTTTATCTTATTGTGTGAGGTGGATCGGTTTGAATCATAAAGTTAATATACCTAGCGGAATTTCTCTAGGTATATTAACTTTATGGTTTGAATACAATCGTTGGAATAAAATTAAGCTTAATTTAGAAATTGTTCGGTTACCAGTTATTATAAATATTTCTACGATTGCAACGAAAATACTTTTTTTGTAACATTTAAAGCTCATACAAAAAAAGGATTCTTATATATTTTAATATATTTTTATTTTTAACAAGGATCAATACATCAATATTTGGCATGAAGGTTTAATTGCACCCTGTATAGATATATTAAACGAATTAAACTGAGCATTTCGGCAAACAGTACATTTACAACAATGGAATCAAACTTTGTGACTAAAAGTGGAGTAGAAGTTTCCGAAGGAATAAAAATTTTAGTCGCTTATATTACTTAGGTACTTATTTTCTCCTGAAAAATGAAACATGAAAATTCTATCTTTCATAATTCATTCAAATAAATATTTTACCATTTAGCTCATTACAATATTTAATTATAATAATTATGCCCAGAAAAATTTAATATCAAGGAAAATTCTATTTTCGAAAATACTTATTTCGAACAAATGATAGGCATAATATTAAGTATATCTAGCTATTTCTTTGCAATGTTTATAGCAGAGTAGACAGAATGATAAATGTAGTTATGTCTATTGTGTTTATAGTACCATCCCAGTAAAAGGTCCAAAGTCCGTTCTCACAAACGGATCCTCGGAACTCAATTTCTCGCTTAGTTAAGTTTACGGCGGCCGCTGATTGGATATTGATTAGAAGCCGTCCGCGCCGTTGTCAGATATCGCACACAGTAATTACTAATTACTAGTGTATGCTTTATTGCGCCGTAAAACATGGCATTAAATCGCATTTTAAATAGAATCCGATGTGTACAGGTTGTAATTATGAGGTAAATTTGTTTTCACTTGTACTAGGAATGTTAGGCTAGACACGCCTTCGAAGGTTCTAACCTGGAGGCCTACTACGAAACCGTTTTGAAACTGTTTGTCCCGATGCGTTGGGTTAATGCCCTTTGCAGCATAGTAATTGAAGTTGAAAGAATCAAGACTAACATTTTGAAAATACTTACGAATAATATTCAAAACTAGACGTCTGGTGAACTTCGTATTACTTTCCTCCTAAAGGCTGATTTACATTGATACAGTAGCTGGCGTCAGCATCACTGGATTCCGTCGCTGGATCAGCACTGTATCAATGTAAACGTTTCAATCCAGTCCAGCATACAGTATCCAGCACTGGATCGAAATAGACCGGCTGGCTATTTTTCGATCCAGTGAACGCCCTCCGCACGCCGCGAGCCCGTGCCAGTGGCACTGGATCTGTATAAACACTACGTGCAGTGAACGCCAGTCGCTGGCGCGTAAATCGTACAGTTGCCACGCGTTTTGTTTATTCAATCAACACAATATTATTGTTATCGAAATTGTTATCCAAAAAGTGGTCTGATGAGGAGATGAAGATTTTTAGACAATGTTTTCAATTTCTTTCGTTTTTGTGAAACACTCATTTTTGAGGATGCAAACGTGTTGTCACCGCAAAAAAGGAGAAACTAGACGCGTGTAAACGAAGCGATCAAGTGCCAATGCCAGTGCAGCGACGGAATCCAGTAATACTGGCGCCAGCTACTGTATCAATGTAAATCAGCCTTAATGTAAACCTTCCCAAGACTTCTACGCATAATACAAGGCTAAAATTAGCAAAATCAGTTCAGCGGTTGTTCACATCTTGACTACAAGAAGTATAAAATAAAAAAAGAACCAAAAATTTCTCAAGATGTACAAATAAAGGCGAAATTTTCAAAACATTAGGATTTAAAGACAGTAAAAGTTGTCCGTTAAGGATTGAATTTCAGACAATCGCAGACAGCGAGACGAGAACGAGACGAGAACGAGACGAGAACGAGACGAGAAAAATCTCGCTCTCGCGTGAAGCCCTAGTTCAGCCGTTCTCGTATTTAATAGTTTTTTCGTATTTAATAAAATTTAAAATTCATTATTAGAGTTTCTATAGATTATTGTATAGGTAATTATTAATTAAGCATTATTATTACGATAGGTATTAGATACATAAAAAAGGTTTGATGTTTTTTGAACATTTCATTATAGGCAGATGGATAGGAACTAGCGAGGTACCTGCAACGTATGTCGATTTCAGTATTCTAAAAATGATGCATTAAAAAATAAATAAATACATGCCTTCGGCTTCCAAAAAAGTACATTTAAAAGTATAATATTGTTTCATTTATTTTTTATGCGCCGCGTAGGCGGTGCTACGCGGTCTACGAATTGCAATAATTAATGAAAATTTATTTAGAATGAAAGTAATATTCAAAACAACATTTCTTTACAATAAACGAAATTGTTTATTTCTTTATATTATGATACATGATAATTTATTATAATATCATAAGGTTCGTACCTTATATCTACAGCAAAAGAACAGCAGTGAGTTGACAAGCGGCGCGATGGACAGAGGTAAAACGGGAAGTTTGATTGTATTAGTAAACTTAAATCCTACTTAAACGGTACTCGAATTGATGGGCACTTAATTTATGTGCATGAACTCAAACAAAACGACAACCAGACCTAAAGGTCTGTACAAAAGCTTTAATATTCAAATTGAATTCAAGATGTATTCGATGCATCCGTCTTAAGTTCCAAATTCAATTTGCCTGATATATTATACCTACCTACGGGAGTATAATAAATAACAAAGAGCTACGTAAATCATCTCCGCCTAGATTCGCTAAATGAACGACACGGACCGTAAACTCATAATGGTTACTCACCGGATTCTTATTACGAGGGCATAAGGTCGAGTATTGTAACGGTTCGGCCCAGACAGTTTATTGCCGTACGTAGAGCTCAGACACCCAAGTAGTGGATCAGTTGCACAAGAGTTGTTAAACCATTCCGTGCTCGACGGTCAATTTTAAGTATTTTACGATTTGTTGTTATTATCTAACGGTCGTATTGAATATAATTTGATAGCACTATAAGACTATTAGAGAACAAGCGTAGCGTTTTATTCGTTTATTGCCGTTTTGCATAAACGGTAAACGTGATTTACCTGCTCTATATTTGCTCAGTTAATTTTTTCGACATCAAGAACGTAGTTTTGCTTTATTAACAACTTTACTGTGACAGCTTTATTTAAAACATTAATTATGAATATCATTATACAATTATTTTCGCTAGATAGGTATTTCATTTCTATTATGTATTTAGATTCAAATTAGCAGCTTAAGCAACATTAACTACTCAAAAGCTTTCCTTTGCGCCTAGTTGGTGAACATTTTTTTTCTATTTGTCTGTAGTATGTATTTGTGTATTTTCACCATACTATCAAGGGTCACATTTCGGCCTGTCATTCGACAGGGGTTGATTTTTGAGAAAAGTTTATCTGAGCTTTTTTGCTTCCCTTGGCGCCCCCTATCGATTAGTATATTCAAAAAGGGTGGTTATAAGAGGTTAAAATTTTGAGTCTTTTTTCCATAGTGCCCCGTTTCCTTCAGTCCAACCCAAATGTGTGCCTAACGCTCTGGAGTAAAGGTTGAATTTGTTACTTATGTTAAATTTTATGGTACTTGAACTTGTTTTTTTTTTGTATTAAAATCGCTTTGAAATGTACCAAATAAATAAGGACATAACGTGATGACTGATGATATTTTATGGTGTTGTGTGTATATTAAATCCATATTATACAACCATGTGAGTTGTGACATTGGTGACCCTGACATGGAAGTGATGATGATGATGATGAATGTAATTTGCATAGTAGCATATGCTTTCAGTTCTTAAAACAACGCCTAAACCCCCAAACTTGTATCTATAAGGAATCCGGAGTTCTCTTAGTATCTTCGGAACCATAGTATACCTTGGTGCAAAATCTTGCGTTTTGGTAGCATATGCTTAGGATGCTTCTCACAAAACCAAAATCACCATATGTTTCGATATAAATTTTGAGGAGTTCCCTCGATTACTCATGGATCCCATCATCAGATCACCACTTTTGTGAAAATGGGAAAAAATTGGAGTGAAACCTAATATAACAAAACAAAAATTTTGAAAATCGGTTCACAAACTGCGGAGTAGTGGTCGAACATACAAAAAAAAATATCCACAGCCGAAAATATAACCTCCTCGTTTTTTGGAAGTCGGTTAAAAATTGGGTCGTTCTGAGAAAATTGTTGTTGTATATGTAGGTCGCATATAGGACGGTCGTAGGTGTATAATATTATTTTCTCTACAGTAAGTTTTCGGAGACTTCGGAGATCGGATGCATATAAATGTAATCAAAGATAGGCAAACTATTTCAACGATGGCAGTCATCCTATTGTTACTGGCACCTGAGATTTTTTGTTGGAAAATACTTAATGCCAATAATAGGATTATCTGAAGAGCCATGCTTCGCCACGAATGGGCCGGCTCGACCGGAGAAATACCACGTTCTCACAGAAAACCGGCGTGAAACAGCGCTTGCGCTGTGTTTCGCCGAGTGAGTGAGTTTACCGGAGGCCCAATCCCCTACCCTATTCCCTTCTCTACCCTCCCCTATTCCCTTCCCTTCCTTACCCACCCCTATTACCCTATTCCCTCTTAAAAGGCCCGCAACGCACCTGCAGCTCTTCTGATGCTGCGAGTGTCCATGGGCGACGGAAGTTGCTATCCATCATGTGACCCGTTTGCTCGTTTGCCCCTTTATTTCATAAAAAAATTATGATGCGATATTTTTGTTCTATAATATTATTATTATAATTTAGCAAGGCTGATGATGCTAGCTACAAGGATAGTAGGACTAAAACGCGTTATTTGGTTAGCGGCGCGGCGTTGTGGCAGCGCGACGCGCAAATGTTGAACCGGCAAAGCGGTGTTTGCTCATGTTTCGCTACGTTTGTTCAGCAAACTTCAAAATTAATGTTATTGCTGTTTTACTACGAAACATTGTGATTTTGTCTACTGCTGTGTCTATTTGTATCGATTGTTTTGTAGTGTGATAAATTGAGAATATCTAATAATAGTTTCCCATTTATAATTCACTAGTGGTCCGCCCCGGCTCCGCCCGTGGTACATATATAGCCTATAGCGTTCAGGGGTATCTAAGCTATACATTGGTAAAAGAATTTTTGAAATCGGTCCAGTAGTTCCTGAGATTATTGCGTTCAAACAAACAAACAAACTCTTCAACTTTTTAATATTATGAGTATAGATTTTGGGTATGTAATAAAGATGTTGGTCAATTTACAGACCAACAAGATAAGCACACAAAATTTCAATTAAAAATAAGTCTAGCTATTTCGGAGAAGTCAACAAACGTGATGACACGAAAATTTTATTCAACTAAAGCTTTTTCAGGGCTTCCATTTTCCTTACGATATAGTTACAGAAGATCTAGGGATAGTTACGAATTACGATTGGCTTACGACATGGCGACAGTTATAAGAAAAGTTTTTAACCGACTTCCAAAAAGGAGGAGGTTATATGTTCGGCTGTGGAGATTTTTTTTCTACAATAATTTTATTATTATCAAGTGAAACACAATAATATTATGTAAGTAAGTTATAAATAGTCCATGATATTATAAACTATCATTGTGTGTAAATAAATTATTTCGTTTTTTACCTTTTTATTTTTAAATATATTTAACCTGAGAGATTTAATATGATTTATTTTTGATTTTCCATTATTTAAAACTTTAGGAGTAGATCAAGTACTTCCTACTTGATGATTAAAGGTGCCCATACACGGGACAATTTGTCGTTTCGATCGATCGTCAAGAAAATCGTCCAATCGATCTTTTGAACGTAAAATCGTTTGCGATATTGCTACACATGTACAATTTGTCGTTCGATTTTAACATCGAGGAGATAAATCGTTACGATAATTGTCCCGTGTATGGCCACCTTAAGTGATGATGATGAATGAAATTAAATGATAAAAAATAAATTAACTTGGAATAACTAATATTAAAGTATTGGAATGTTAAGCTGTTATTAGTTTACAACTCAACAGATTTAACAATAATTTGCCTAGATAAAACTGCACCTTACTAGCAGTAAGGCCGCCATTAAGGACATTTTGATTTCTTTGCTAATTTTTGGATATATATTTTTTTTGGATCAAATAGAGATTTTATTTTACTAATACATACTATGTTAAAAACTTTTCGATTGTTAAATAAATAAATAATTGCAAAATAAAAATATAAACAGTACTATTGCCGCTTCTTACATGTCAGTTACGTTATCATAGAATTCCTTAAAATTTTTACACTGAAACATTATCATAATAATTAAAAAATATAATTTATTATTATAATAAATACCTAGGCCGGTATAAATAGTCAATACTCAAGATGTATCTCGGTCTCAAGACACGGTTCAGGCTCTGTGATTGGTTGGCTGTCAAAATTTGGCCCAATCATAGAGGCGAACCGCGTCTTGAGACCGAGATGCATCTTGAGTCCTGACTATTTATACCGGCCCTAATGTTATGAGACGTCACTTACTAACAATAGTACAGATAAAGAGGAAGTTCATGAGTTGTAATTGTTGGTAATTGGTAAGATAATATATTATGATGTTTATTATCATTAGCTTGCATAAATTATAAATCTTATATTTATAATAATACCTACTTTAGTTGTACTAGTATTGAAACCTAAACTTGGTACTACTAATATATATTATGTGCCTAAACTTATTTAATACTTATTTATAGGCTCATAAATTCTAAGCTTAGGTTAAATTATCATTATCTATTTATTAATTGAGGTTTATCCAATCCAAATTAATGTTAAGTTAAATATTATGTTTTGTCCCTCATTTCAAGTATTTATGAAAGAAAAGAAAAGATATTTTTACATAGGAGTAACTTTAGATCGGATCATCGCAAATGGGGCTTGATGTCTAAAAATATGTTTTCTTTGGTCACTCTTTTTTTCATATTATTGTTGGTTGATACTTGAAAACTATATACAACAACAGTCTAATAAGTATCTTCATGGCCGTACCCAGGTTCTCGGCCAGGGGGGGGCAAATTACTCAGGTTTTGGGCCAGGTGGGGGCAAATCAGTTTTTTTATAAGCTAGGTGTTTAAAAAAAATAATAATTTTTTGCTGTAAAAATATTGTATTGCAAACAAATGGCAAAAATTCGTTTTCTAAATTTTTAATTTTTATAGATAAAGTAATATAATTTTATAGTAATATACTTAGTAGGGACGTGAACATGATCCAGGGGGGGCCAGCTGCCCCCCCTGCCCCCTCCCCCCCCTCGGTACGCCCATGAGTATATTTGTGCGTCTACTTGAAGACATTTCACTGCTTTTGAATAGATCATTGTTTATAGTATGAGCAATAAAACTAATAAGATAAATGAAAAGCTCAAAATTTTCCGAAACTTATACTAAATTACTAACAAGTGCACCATGGTAATTGTTTCCTAAAGCGTGCCTTATTGGTAATAATTATTAATAATTGCAGAAATATTTAGGTAGATCATAAATCAACAAAATGAGTTCACCTTATGGAGTAAAATTCAACGTAAAGTGTCGATTTGTCACACCAACTCGAAGTCCTGTTGGCGGTGCAAACAGCGGCATGCGACAGAACAATTATCACTTACCTGTGACTTATCACTACACTGCACTTATATTCGGATTACAGTCATCACTTATTATACTGGTTGAGTGTTTGGAGTTTAGAGGTTATGCGCGACACGGCCGGTCGGAGCGGCGGCTAAAGGAGGTATGCGCTCAGCGGGCGGGGCGAACGATCTCGGACTTGGCTCATCCCTATTCAGCCTCCAGGCCCCAGGGTGCGCAATGCGCTAAGAATTTATGAAAATTTTCTTAAATAATTTTATAGCGTTTTTCGCCTTTTATTGGACGTAAACGTGCGCTGTTTATATGCAAAGCGGACTGGTTATTATTTTCGCTTTAGATATGAGCAATTCAGTGACGACCTTGAGAATGGTTACTGGACTATTTGTTTAAGCCAGACGTGAGCTGTGAGACAACTGGCTAGACTAACAATAAGTCGTGACTAGTTTGTAGCACTCAATTAGTAAGCAAAAATATAATTAGGTGCTTAGTTATACCAATTTATTACTACCTACTAGTAGCCAGTGGCTCTAGTGTTCGACAGACTATAAATATTACGGTCCTATACAATTCAAGCGACTCCCCTCCCAATTTAGTTCATACATATAACAATATAAAATACCTGTTCTACTTAGTCTTTTTGGCTTCAGTGACTTGGTATGCTAAGTTAAAGTTTGACATAATATTATTTACTATGTTTTGCTCTAATACGAGCTAAAGGAGCAGGAGCAGGATTCGTAATTCGCAAGAAGGTCCATAATCCACATGGTCACCATAGTAACAAAACACTTTAACGCTCACCGCACGAGCTACATCCAAAGTTGGTGAGCCTACATTCAAAGTTAATAAAATAATTTAATGTACATATTTCCCTACCCGTGTAGGTACTCCGATGGAACTGGTAATGCTGATACCGTAAGGTTGCATTTAATTATGCCGTAAATCATCAGCTTATCAGGCATCGTAGCCGGCTTTTAGTCGGCAGCAGACATGCGCACAGCGTACTCAATTTTTGAAGTTGCTACATTAAAAGTATTAAAGCTTGGGTAAAATTTATTATTTGAGGATGATGAATTGTTGATGACAATGATCCCTAAAAGTACACGGTCATCAATATGATGAACTTTTTTTAGCGTTTTCACTTACAAGATGACTTGTTTCAGAATCGTAGACCAGATCAAAGTGATGCTACATAATATAATACTAGTTTTAAAATGTCTTGATCGCAGCCAATCTGAATCTGTCTGGAAATTGCTTTAGTCCAGTAACGTTAAACTTAAAAATAGTAAAACCTTTGTCCACACTGTGCCTTTTTGTGTTCGTCAAGGGCATGCGTTATAGCGCAGTCAACAGCAACCGTGAGGCATGCCCACGACGCATGCCCTCTGACCGTATCCAAAAAACAAAAATGCCAATTTTGGCGTCGCATTCGTTGACGCATTCAATTATTGAATGCGCCAAAATGAAAGTTGAATGAAAGAAGATGACGAAAATTGAAGACGAAAGCGCATAGTGTGGACATAGCTATTAATTAGTACTAAAATTCGTTTATCGCGCCAGAATCGTATTAATTTTTCGTTTTTTAGGGG
Organism: Aricia agestis; assembly: GCF_905147365.1. Taxonomy (NCBI): domain Eukaryota; kingdom Metazoa; phylum Arthropoda; class Insecta; order Lepidoptera; family Lycaenidae; genus Aricia; species Aricia agestis. Next base: position 9,857,042 of record NC_056408.1, on the reverse strand, counting down.
CCAAATGGCAAAAAACGGAACGCTTATAGATTCGTCATGTCTGTCTGTCTGTCCGTCCGTATGTCACAGTCACTTTTCTCCGAAACTATGAGAGCTATACTATTGAAACTTGGTAAGTAGATGTAGTCTGTAAACCGCATTAAGATTTTGATACAAAAATGGAAAAATTATTAAAAATTTTAGGTGTCCCCATAGGTACAACTGAAACAACAGTTTTTTTTTTCATCTAAGCTGTGCGTGCGGGGTATCTATGGATAGGTCTTAAGAAATCATATTGAGGTTTCTACTATCATTTTTTTCTAACCTGAATAGTTTGCGAGAGAGACTCTTCCAAAGTGGTGAAATTTGTGTCCCCCCCCCCCCCCCTCTTATTTCTAAAGTATAGGCATGATAAGGCTAAAAAAAATATATGATGTACATTACTATAAAAACTGCCAACGAAAATTGGTTTGAACGAAATCTAGCAAGTAGTTTTTTTTATACGTCGTAAATATGGTAAACCTTAAATTAATTTTAATTAAATCAACTGAAACATAAAAATAAATATAAAACCTTTTAATTTCATAAAAATAAACCTTATTGTTGCTGCGGAACCCTTCATGGGCGAGTCCAACTCGCACTTGACCGGTTTTTAACTATGTCCTTTCCCGGGACTCAAAACATCTCCATACCAAACAGTAAAAGCAGTTTAGTGGTTTGGGTGTGAAGAGGTAACAAACAGACATAAAGACACTTTTGCATTTATAATATTGGCATGGATTTGTTTACAGGCTCCGAGATCCTGGATAAAGCAACCAAAAAACATGCCTCATACAACAAGCCTGCGTGAGTTTAAAACGTTATCCAGAAAGGCAAAAAATATATAAGAGCACAAGGCACCTGATAGTGGGCTATCAATCACTCAGCCACCTGCAGGAGAACCCAACTCTGCAATGGGTTCACATAATATTTACAGTAAAAAAGGGAGCGAAAATTTAAAAGAGTTTTTAAGTAACTAGCAAAATGTAGCAGAAAAAATATTATAATGAAGTATTCAGGGTTTAAAAGAGCTTAAAAATAATATAGCACAGTGAAAATCACACAATTAGATTATTATTAAGATTTTTAGATGCTCTACAAATTGAACCTAATTGGTAGTGTTTAATTGAAAATAAACCTTATTATCAAAATGAAGCTACTCACAAAAATTAGCTTGATGGTAATAAAAAAAAATTGATCTACGGAACCCGGACTATTAAGTAACTTCCTTCAACATTAAAAGTACTCACTTAAGTTCCAAATTATGATAAAATAACAAATTAAATTTAGTGTTTAAAAGAAGTAAACAGTAAACACTTCTCTGAAGCACTTACTTTATGTTAGTCATTCCTACCATTCCTAAGTTACCTACGTTTTGACGTTTTTATTATCCGTTGGTTTTGACCCAAAAATTTCTCAAATACAAAAAAAATATGAAAGTATCAAAAACATTAAAATATATGAATATTTATATCGTTAAGTACGTAATGACAAATCCATGTCGAAAACCGGATGGTCTTAAAGGCATTATAAGGGTAGCAACTAATAATCACAATGTAAAAGGCTTTATTAATGCTAATGCCTTAATATTTGACGAACTAAATTACTTACTCTAGGTCTCCTAAGATTATAATCTGGCAAATATTTTAACACTGTCGTTTTCTGCCGTATTTGGGTTAGATTAATAATTATTAATATAGAAGATCATAGAAATGATAACATATTTTGCCTTGTTATGGTGATAATAAATCTTCATAAATTATAGCTAGTATAATCCTTTTCGAGGTTTTGTTAAATTGAAGTATTTAAAGATTTTTATCGCAATGTTTTTTTAATGTTGACAATAATTATATGTTACTAACTACTAACGTTCTATGCTGAGTAAGCTATTGTTATTCGCATTCTACAAACAGTAAATTTCTATTTATTGGGATTAAGGCGATGCCTTGATAATTTGGCTGTAGCGATATCGATTTTTCTCAGCACTAAAGCTAAGAATATTACTAAAGCTAAGAAATTAAAGTTCATTGTCATTATTTATCATGACTTTGTATTTGAATTACCCATAGCATAACACGATTGGTCTACTTTTATAACACAGAATAATCAATCAAAAAGACCTATGTAAAAAAAGGGATTCTAATTTTGCTAACAGAGGAGAATGATTAAAGCTTCCAAAATTTGTACATATATTGGTTCAAGCAAACACTTTAATTTGCCCATAGTTTAAATGATATATTATATATTTATGGTTTTTAAATTACGCGACAAAAACCATTTTGTCGCTTACGCCCTTTCCATTTCTTGCTGTTCCATTTCTTGTTTTCTATGAGGGGCCGGGCTGGATGGAAAACAAGCAATCTAAAACATATCCAACACGGTTTTTTACTTTAACGCGGCGTCACCTTAAGGACCTGAATTTGCCTACATTGACTAGGTATGGTGGTGTTTTGTTTGTTGTGATTAATAGAAAAGAAAAATCTGCATTCCGTATTGCTAGTTTATATCATCAGTTTAAATAAAAGTCTTCGGTTTATATAGGCACTTTGAAAATATGCTTACAAAAATCGTTGGTAAGGACAGGAAGATTTGGTTGGAGGGTAAATTAGGTCTAAACAGACTGTTGGAGGGTGAATAAGGCAGCAACAACTTAACAATTAAAAGCTTTTAGGGTAAGGGTATTTAATCATCAAAATGTATGTAAGAAAATCCATTCCAATTTCGAACAAAACACGTTAAGAACTTATAGTGATAACATCAGCCATTATATTTCCAAGACCAAATTTTTTCAAAGCTCAACAGAAAAGTAAAGGGGTTCGTACATTTTTGTATGGAGCCTGGCATATCTAGCCGCTGGCCATTTTGGTTTTTTCCGAGCACGATAAAAATGGTATATTTGGATAGAGGACACTTATACAAACAATAAATGTTAGATAACATAGTATCCTAAAGTGTCACGTTTCCGAGATAGTTGGAAGTAAAGATCGCCATTTGTGTCCTTTGTACTCATATACTTCTAAATATCTCGGAAACGTGACACTTTAGGATACTATGTTAAATAACATTTATTGTTTGTATAAGTGTCCTCTATCCAAATATACCACTTTTATCGTGCTCGGAAAAAATCAAGATGGCCGGCGGCTAGATATGCCACAAAGTTGCGGTAGGTTCTGGAGCACCATGGGGTTTAAGTGGGTAGCAGGAGTCCCACATACCCCGGCCGATATCCCCAATTTGCCGGGGATGCGTAAAGCATTTCCCCATGTTAAAAAAAAAGATATGCCACAAAGGTTCGTACCCCTTATGCAATCTTTCATTAAAGCCTGGGTAAACTAAAACACGTCGACAAACAAAAGTATTGCAGAATATTGGTAAGCGTGCCACTCGCGTGTTGACTCACATCCCGCGGTAACAAAGTGTTTTGCCAGCGTGAACTTTTGTAGTGGTAGAAGAAAAAATAATAGTTATTTTCTCGTTGACATTTATTACGATAAGCTATGCATATAAAGTGAAGAACATACTATTTTTAAAATAGAAATATACTTTGCGCCTATATAGAGCACACCGCGGGAAAAGATTTTGCGTGTAGAGGGAAAACCAATGTGTCAATAAAAAACTCCATAATAGGCTTGTTTTTTCATCAAAATTTAAAGCTTCAAAAATTTCAAGGCAATACTTTTCTCGATTCCTAAATATAGAGGTTTCAAGCATTTGTAACAAATTAAGTTTATCTTCTTTTTTTTTAATCATAAGGGGGCAAACGAGCAAACGGGTCATCAGATGGAAAGTAACTTCCGTCGCCCATGGACACTCGCAACATCAGAAGAGCTGCAGGTGCATTGCCGGTCTTTTAAGAGGGAACAGGGGAGGATAAAGAAGTGAATAGGGAAGGGTAGGGTAGGGAAGGAAATATGGGAGGGTAGGGATGGGAAAAGGGTAGGTGATTGGGCCTCCGGTAAACTCACTCACTCGGCGAAACACAGCGCAAGCGCTGTTTCACGCCGGTTTTCTGTGAGCCCGTGGTATTTCTCTGGTCCCATTCGTGCCGAAGCATGGCTCTACCACGTCATACTTCTTTGCTGACTGTACTCAGTACATTACTCCTAATAGGATAGCCGGGTGTTTGCGGAGAGTGCTAATTGTTGACGGCGACGCGACTTTGCTGATCTTAGTTCTTACACCTCTACACTCACTATGCGAGCTGAGCTGGGACTTGGGCCTAGATTCTTCTATTTGTATGCATTTGTATAATTATTTAATTTTCATACATTTACAGTTTACACATACTACATTAAAGTTAGGAAAAATAACTACTTAATAATTTTAAAAATTTTTATTTGGTTCTATTACAAATAATTTAAAAAAATATAAAAACACGATTTACTTATCGATATTGCACCCAATTGGGTGCACTAGTATACAACTAACAAAAAACCTAATGCCTTTCAGGCTATAGATCCTACTTAAGGTGACGCCGCGTTAAAGTAAAAAACTGTGTTGGATATGCTTTAGATTGCTTGTTCATCAAGGCGTCGCCTTAAGCTAACAAACTCAACGAAAACGAACTCATTTTGGGGCAATCGGCGTAATGAAGCTTTGACTCTACAAAATCTTCCAGACATTGTCAATGTTAAAAAATATTGAAAAATACTTATGCAAGTTATCTAAGCTTTCGGCAGTTTCGGCACTTTTCAATAGCGCTTTTTATTATAATAATCTAAGAGTTAATCAATAACATTCAAACGACTATTGAAAAGATAAGTCTATCTTATAAGTTTATTAAAAGAATGGGGTTTAGATGTTTTATTCAGTGGTTTATACTCTTCATAACTACTCTGTGAGCAGTCCAAGTCGTGTCCAATGTCGTATTTTATAAATAAATAATTTTCCATTCCAACGGAATTGTCTCAGCGATGTCCACATGGATTTATTTAAAATTTATGACACACCGAACCCTGTCGTAAAGTTTAATACAAGTTCGATCCCAAGGATATACTGCAAGACGTTGTTTGTCCGGATTGAACAAAATTGTGTCTAGCATCATCATCACCGCTTAAAATATAACTTATTAGGGGACAGTGGAACCCCGAGAGAATAAAACATAGTTTTTAGCAGTAAATTTTGGCTATGAGCACTTTTTTCCGAACTTTCGTCTATTATCCAGCACCCTTAACTACTGTCGCTGAAAGTTGCAGAAAACTCTGGAATAAGAATTGATGAGATGAGATGAACTATATTCGTGTAAATCTAGATATTAGTATAATAATATTATGTCAATAAATTACGTTACATTATGCCGTAACGATAATAGGTAACTATATCGTATTATAAAATGGCTTACCGTTGTTGGTCAATGTATAAAGTTGCTAAGCATTTGTGTACTAACCTACAAATATTTTTTTATTGTATTATGAATGCAGTCTTGTTCTAAATGACATAACATGGCTGCATTCAAAACTAAATACTTTTTTTGCGTGTAGGTACCCAAATGCTTAACAGAGTCCAGACATTTTAATCATTCGACATGTCTGTTTCCCACCAAGCTGCATCTCAGGAACCGTGATAACTAGACTTGAGCTACGAGTACCTGATTTCAAAATCAGATATAAAACTGTTAACGATTATTGTTAAGCATTGAGTGTTTTTTACGATTACAATCGTAATTTACCGATGTAATTAAATTAATTAACTATTATATTAATTGCTACGATTTTATGATTTTTAAATGATTCAGTACTCAGTAGCCACTTTTTACTTTATTAAGGCTTTAATAATTATAAAAAGACGAGAAAGTTAAGAAACTTATTGCTACTTTCAAAGTAAGCTGTCTGGCACAACATAATATAAAAGTAGAGTCAGTAGACACTGTACAGTATTCCTACTATCGCCAATCCATACTAAAATTATAAATACGAATGTGAGTCTGTTCTCTTCTTCGTTCAATTCAATATCAAATAGTTCGATCTAATCGGGATTAGATTGAACGATTTCGATTAAACCGCACGAAGTCACAACGATAACATTTTAGGTATGGCCGAGATGACTACGAGTACATAAAATGCTGAGGCTCTGCAAAAATCAAGTCGATATTTCATGTTTTTTTTTTTATGAAATCAGGGGGCAAACGAGCAAACGGGTCACCTGATGGAAAGCAACTTCCGTCGCCCATGGACACTCGCAGCATCAGAAGAACTGTAGGTGCGTTGCCGGCCTTTTAAGAGGGAATAGGGTAATATAGGAGGATAGGGATGGGAAGGTAAGGGAATAGGGGAGGGTAGGGAAGGAAATAGGGTAGGGGATTGGGCCTCCGGTAAACTCACTCACTCGGCGTGAAACAGCGCTTGCGGTTTTCTGTGAGAACGTGGTATTTCTCCGGTCGAGCCGGCCCATTCGTGCCGAAGCATGGCTCTCCCGCGTATAAATGTCCTTTTCATTCATGGTGGATGCATGAATATTTTTAAGTAAGCATTAAAATTTAAAACTATCTTTGGCAATTATTCTTTAACCTTATAGCTACTTGTCCCGGCTAACACTAAAGTGTAAACGAAATCGAAATCCCTTTGTCTTAGCAAATAAATATCACCTTTTTTCGCTTCGGACGAAACGTAATATTTATTTTAACACCCAATTCGACACATCTACGCAACAAAAAGAAAAAAATAAACAAAACCAAAACAGCGGAAGGGTTGTTTGGAAAAAAAAGAATTCGGTAGTCTCAACAATAACCTCTTTTGCATATCGGAACGTAAATATTTATTGTGACAATAGTTAAAAGGAAGCGTGGCAATATGCCACCAGGCTTTCACTTTCAATTTTTTTTTCTTTTTTTCGTAAACCCTTCAATGCTACTGTTTGCAAGCTGATTTGCATAACTAAGACGCTTATTTTGGCGCTAAAAGTGAAAACGATAGTAAAGGGTATTAGTTAACGTAAGGGCCAGTATTGATAGTGTACTTGTTAGTATTAGACGTAAGTGCTAGAAAATGTATCAAAGTAGGTATAAATTATAATGCTTGAAGTGTAATTTGATGATAATTAGTGATTAAGAGCCTACAAGCTTTATGTGATTTTTGAATCAAACACTCGCGGTAATAAGTTTTTATTCTAAGTTGTAAACAGTAAGTTATGTTTTGAATTTTGATTATTAACTAAGTATTATATGATAGCTCCTAGTTTATTTATTCAATAGCCTTATTCATTTGGTCTTATTTTAACACCAGCGCAGCATAAGTGCAGCTTATTGGGCCTTTATGATTATACTTCTCAAATTAGTCAAACGTTAACTCGGAATATATTGCCAGCGGGTGCAATAAACGCTGTCCGATTCAGTGAATGCACTACATCGATCAATACAAAATAGCCTCTATCACCACGTCTTAAAGCTCAACTTTCCGACCCCAAACGCGCTACCTAAAGCAGTCAAGATCTGTTAATAGGCCGTGCACATACGGACTGTTTGCATATTTTGTTTGAGCGTTTTGTGCCGGCTTAACAAAAATGATTTTCAATATTTAGTATGCACGAGACTTTAGGACCGATATTTGTCGTTAAATATTTATTTGTACGGCGGTCTCTCTGTTACTCTTTGCAGTTACGCCAGCGTGTCAGTAACAAGTTAACAGTATTGAACAAATATTATAAACAAAAGTGTACTGTATCTCCCTTCTAAAGAATTTACGGGCAAGCTAAGAGTTAAGACAGTGTTCTATCTAAAATATCTGTGGCTTAATTCATATTTCACTATTCACCAAGACCTAAGTGTAACCATTAGCTAAGTCCACACTGTGCACTTTCATCTTCAATTTTAGTCATCAACTTTCGTATTGGCGCATTCAATAATTGAATGCGTCAAGGTACGCAATTTACACGTTGCGCAAAATATTGTCATTTTTGAAGTTTTGAATACGGTCAGAGGGCATGCATCGCGGACATGCCTCACGTTCGCTGTTGACTGTGCTATAACGCATGCCCTTGACGAACAGAAAAAGGCAAAGTGTGGGCAAAGCTATTGACCACTTTTTTGTCATATTCTTCTTTGGATTGAGGCCAACCAAACTGACCCTCATTAATGGGTTGTTATAAGCTAATTATTTCTTCCAAAATAAAATAGCTAAAAATTAGGCATAACCCAAGACCTAAAGACATTAACGCGATCCTATGAATTAGTACTTCATTTTTAAAATCAAATCAGTAATTTTAATTCAGCTACGGTGAAAGAAACACTAGGTACGTAGACTGCTGAGCTTTCAAAAACATTACCCTCCTTTTTACCTTCGTCGCTTGTATTAATAATAGTATTGTAAAATACGGCACAGATGATTCAAATTAAAATTGGGTCAATATCCTAAAGGTTAGGTCATAAAGTTTATTTTAAATCCGTCAGCTGTGTAAGGCTGGGCCGTAATAGATGCGGTTCGGTTTATTGACGTGTCATATAACTCGTTCGGAACCACACTCCGACCTTTTAGTCCAATTTCAAACACAAACGAGACTCAACGTATAATGAATATTGAAATTCCATGTTTTGGTATTATGTGCACGTGAAAATACGAGTGAACTTTTACAGGTATGTTCCCAAACTTCCCATTACAGTTAATAACGTAGTTCTCTGATGAGTTGATAGTTGTATTTAAAACTCTTGTCACTATGGTCCTAAACTGTATTTAAACTTGTCTTATCTACATAATATTATTGTATCTTATAGCCCAGTTATTATTAAAGGTTCAATCTCAGCAAAGATTTATTTTTATCGCAGTGACTTGCAGCATGTGACTTGTATAAAAATAAAAAAAACAAAATGGCGTCGACCCCAAGCTGTCATCGCGATGTTTCAACATAAGAATTGAGACAAAATATGAAAGAACATAGATCCTTTGAGGCATCAGGCACTGTAACAATTATTATGTTCTTTAAGTAAGTCAGTACTTACCTTAACGTAAATATGTTGCAGATTATGCAAGCTTTTTCAGCTTGCATATTATTTCTGGCATATTAACTTATTCCCCTGTGATACCAAAATTATTTCTTTATAATTTTGAAGAAGAATGCTCAAAGATATAATTTTATAACTTGCTATCAGTAAAACAATTTTTAAATTTAGTTAACTATATCAAAAGATAACCTAATAATATATAAAATTAAAATAAAAAAACAACTTAATATTACTTGTGATATATGAAAATAGTTAGATTATCATTATTATTCTGCCAGTTGTTTTCTAACCTACCATTAAAATAGTTTCACCTCTAGAACTATGAAAAAGTTCTTTACAAGTGTGAGAGAAGATGCTCTTTAAAGTAGAGTTTCGTGTATGGTTAAAGTAGCGATTCTGTTCACACAAGTTTGTTAAATAACATTGTAAGTAACTACAAAGTTTCAAAGATCAGCAAAAAGTTAACTTTTTTGCAGGTCTTTATAACACGTACACAGTTTAGGACTAGGGCACCTCAGTCTTCACAATTTTTCAAGGAGACTAATAATAAAAATTACTGTTAACAAATACATAATAATATGCAACATATTTTTTCTATTTTCTTTGAATTTTAATTAGAATTTTTCCTAAAAAAGTGAAATGAACAGTACTTGAAGTTCATAATAGCTGAAGTCTGAACGGAGTGGGTAAAAATATGTTCAGTAAACCAACTGAAAGTTTAGTTTACTAACTAAACCTAATACCAAGAAGCCATATTATTAGATAACAAATACCTACCTGCTTATATTTTAAAAAATACAAACAATACATATTGTGTGTAACTTTTATTTTAATTTAATACCAACTTTTCAAGGACAAATTAATAAATCTATTGAGTATACCCAATACTTTTTTAATATTTACTATCGTCGTATTTAGTTATTTAATCAAAGTATTTAAATAATGTCACAATCTCATAAATAAGGATTAATTAAATATATTTAATGACCAGTTAATTTGACGTCGGATATTTAGCGAATAAAAGTCATAAAAAATTACGAGAGAGAATAAAGAACATTATGCAATTTATCACTAGTATACCTATCATTATTTTACGACTATTTTATTTAAACATTAACAAAATTTATTAAAATAATAAACGCAGTTAGAATGTTAATTTATGTGTCAACAAAATACTCGCACATGTCCTTATCGGCGTTGTTTAATATCTTAATTATATTATCTTAGATCTGCGACAATTTCAATTAATTTTATATTCGTGTCTATGGAGCTAATACTTAACAATTTTTTATTGTTTATTATTTGTAAAATTGTAGGACAGATGTAAAGTGTTGCGAACAGTACATTAACAGCCACGCTTCTGGTAAAAGAAACAGCTGCGGTAGTCGGTAGATAGAAATTTATTTTTGGATATTTTACTAAACCGGTTTATTAATATTGAATAATGAGTATATTCACAAACATCTTCATTCTTAAAATTATATTGCAATTAGTGAATTACTTTACAAAGAAATATTAATATCAAACTATAGACGACGCGGACGCCCGCTCCGTTGTGCGAAAATTCGTACATCGCGCGACTTTTTTCCAGGATAAAACGTATTCTATGACCTTTCCCGGGACTCTAATGTATTTTGATACCAATAATCTGGAAAATCGGTTCAGCCGTTTGGGCGTGAAGAGGTAACAGACTGACGGACAGACAGACACACTTTCGCATATTTTATATTATTAGTATGGGTTGTCCACTAATATGGGAGTCTCCAGTTCCTTTCTGTTATTTGAACTAAATTGTAGTGGACTTGCAAGTTTTATAACCACAATAAAACGATTACTCCCGCAGCCCGCTAAAACCCGCAACATGACCCAATTTCCGCGTATGATTTATTAATTTAATTAATGTTTTATTAATATTTATTATACGTTTGCACCTTATAACGTATAATTAAAAGAGCCCAAACAAAATAATTAACAATAAACATAAAAAGATACAATAAAGATAGCATCATTCTTCTTAACTTTTATTTTTCTAGATTAAAGATATTTTTAATTAAGTATGTAGGAATTTGTGATATATGCGCTATTTAAAAATATTTATTACTATTTTGGCAAGTACCCTTAACTTAACTATACAACAAAATGTATATTAAAACTTAACTTCGGTAAAACTCTGGCACTCTATATTTAGGAGTCTACTCGATACACTTTTAAATAGAATCAATGAAAATAATATAGTTTCTTAAAACTGTTGAATAACTATAATATAATATAAAGGGCCAAACCTTAAAGTTGATAAGAAAATGTGCTAAAACTTAATAATTCTTCTACACAAGCGATAATCGAGAAAACGATGCATTTGGCAAAAAAATGTTAATTAGATTATTCATGACTTTATTGTATTAATTTGTATAAAAACATCCGCTCTATTTTTTCTCGTGAACCATCAGGTTTTTTAAATGTTAGAATAAGTATTACCTGACATAACCTGATTCAGTTACTAAAAACTAATATACGCATACGCATATACGTGTATACGCATTAATAGCTTCGTTATTCTTCTAAGTTTACCAACCAAGTTTTTTACCTACCAACTTTATATTTGAAAGTTTGAAATAAGATTCTATATCTATAATCTGGGTGGGTCGGTGGGTTCCGACGATAAATAGGTCCACATGTGTGAGATAAGGGAACCCGCCTCTCGACGTGAGCCGTAAAATATTATCCTGCTCGCGACATTTACTGCCGATTTGAGATAGGTACCGGGTAAACGTTCCACAGTATATATACTTATGGATATTTTACTTTAAAACTTATGTGCCGGCTTAGGTATTCGCTTTGGCGGGTACGACTGTAGATATGCAAATGGCTCGATCTTTTCGCTTTTTTAAATTTTAACTTAAAGCATTAGTCTCGGAAAAATTGATATTAGTGGAAAAATTAGAACAAAGTATTAAATGTTAAGTCTTTTAACTGTTACATTTTGTGGTTGGTGTTATAGATAGGTACTTAGACTATATACTATTACAGAAGAGGTACTGCTGTGACCAAAGTTACTGAATCCTGTTTTATTATCATTTAATATGGATATTGTTAAGTACTAACTACTTATAAGTCCTTTAAAGAGCTTTTTTAAGAGCCTTTAAAAATGAATTTTACTAATATGTGAGCGTAATCAACTTGCTTGTGTTTAAGGTTATAAAATTTCACGGATACTCTAGTCCTGCGCTACGTCATACGTGTGTTATAATGGTGTTTATGAGCGCTAATGTTCACATCACCACCAAAATTTAATGTCGACTTCTATTATGTGCAGTTTGATTAATTGTGTATCGATGGACAAAATCGCGACGTTGCATTCATACCGTGATCATAAAACGTCGCTAATACACCATAGTGACACCATATTACGCTCTATGTCTTTATTAACAGTTCTCTCACCGTTCTTTTGAAACCATTCTCAAAATTTATGTGCCGAAGTTACGACTTTCTTATGTCCTCCCATTATTCCCAACTATTTTCTGAAACACTGTTTTCTTTATGCGATTTAATACGCCATATTTAGTGTTACAAAGTTGCGAAACGTAAAACGCCTAAAAAATATAAGTGCGAGCACAATCCACTTGAAAATAAATCATCGCCGACACGTCGGATTAAATTGTGATACATTGTAACATAGTGTACAGCTTTATGCTTATATACGGCTTAATATTCTCTTATGTATGGCTTAATATTCTTTAGAGTTCACGAAAAGCATAATGGTTTGGGACGGAGGGCGGGTTTATCTTGTGTGGGTGAATCATGAATATTACATAAATGTTAATGGGAACTTTAATGCTTCTTAAAGTGACACGTGAATATAATTTATATTCAAATTTCTTGCGAACATAGATAGAGAAAATAATATATAGAGCACTGAACACACTATCAGATTAAGTAGAAGATTGTATTAATTTCAATAGATGTTTTCAGCCAAATGAATTTCTCTCTTTTTTAGGGTTCCGTACCCAAAGGGTAAAAACGGGACCCTATTACTAAGACTTCAATGTCTGTCCGTCTGTCTGGCTCTGTGTCTCCAGGCTGTAACTCAAGAACCGCTATAGCTAGACTTCTGAATTTTTTTCTTATAAATGAAAAACAACATGTTTTTAATATAACATTATTCCTAAAAACATTGATAAAGTTAAAGAATGTAGAGCAGTGAACACTTTCCTATAACCCTTTTAGTTGTTATAAATTTACGTAAAACTTTTTGTAGAACATGTTGAATATTATTTTGTCTTGCTTAAGGTGCTAAAATTTGGCACAAAACGCCTTGATATAACTGAACTCTTAGGCAAGATACTTTCGTTAATGTCTTTATTGGCATTGTAAAGAAATTACTCATGTCTCATACTTTTTCGATTTCATATCGGTAAGGTATTTTGTCTAAGAACCTTGTTACCTGTACGAGTATTTACTACCTCTTTGCAGTTTATTTATGCACTCACTAGTGCATTACACTTAGGGCGCTCGTAGTTCTCAACTTTATTAGGAATCAAACGGCGATAACAATTACGCGGTATCTCACAGGAAACGTTATCCATTGTAGGTGACCAATTTTGAGTTTAACTACTTAAAAAATATGGCATACGTTCAACAATAACTGAAATATGGTATTTTACGAAAAACTTATGGATTTTATAAGGCTATTCAGTTTTCAAACCAAAAATGTGTAACGTACCACTTAATCGATTCGGATGAAATCCGATTGTTTGGATGATCTAAGGGTTGATTCAGACCGCAACGCGAGTCGCGACGCATAGATGCATTTCGCAATTTATATGGATTTGACAGATTCGCAAGATCACGCAATTGAAATCTGTCAAATCTATACAAATTTATGCCGCGCCTCGCCTCGCCTACTCGCGTTGCGGTTTGAATTGACCCTAAGGGTTGATTCAGACCGCAACGCCAGTCGCGATGCGTAGATGCATTTCTAAATTTATATGGATTTGACAGATTCGCAAGATCACGCAATTGAAATCTGTCAAATCTATACAAATTTATGCCGCGCCTCGCCTCGCCTACTCGCGTTGCGGTTTGAATTGACCCTAAGGGTTGATTCAGACCGCAACGCGGGTCGCGATGCGTAGATGCATTTCTAAATTTATATGGATTAGACAGATTCGCAAGACGTCTCACGCAATTGAAATCTGTCAAATCTATACAAATTTATGCCGCGCCTAGTCTCGCCTCGTCGCGTTGCGGTATGAATTAATCCTAAGTCGCACGATAAACTAATCTCAGTGCAAATGATGACAGAGTGTTCTTGATTTATAAATGTAGTTTTATAAGAGCTAGTATAACCAAGAAACTTTTAAGCCACGTAGCCACGAAGCGACCACGCTTCGCTGAAAATAAAATGCAAACGTAATGTTTTTAGAATATTATTGTCCTATTAGATGGCTAACCACCGGCTCCTGATTTAGATCAGCTAAATTACGTTGGACTATTCAAGTTTCAATAATTATTTTATTCAAGTGAACAAAATATGATTCTTATTTTGTCAGCCGGGTCATTCGATGTGCGCACACCTTAGTGCCCCTTACGAGCTGCGAAAAAAGGGGGTATAAATAAAAAAGGCATATAAATAACACACCTTCGGAGCGCAGAACCCGCGGGTCGTCGTAAATTATGCGCTTATGGCCCCGCGATCAATGCCGTTCATTAGGAAAAATGTAAGGAGTTTTCGCATCGTTTTGTACCTTTTTGCGAACAAATTACCCGACTTAAGACCGTTATGAGTTGTAGTTGAGTTACCGCCATGGCGTAATAAAAGAGGTATGGCGCTACTGCAAATTAGGTCTAATAATAATAGAATATTATGTTCTACCCCAGAGTACGGGGGCAGAGTAGGTATAGGCTACTTTTGATCACGAAAAATACACTGTCCTTGCGGGATTTCATTTTAATGCAAAAAAACTTGCAGTTTCATTTTAAGTATAAGAAACAAAAAATAAGACACTGATTTTGCTTTAATAATTCTCGCATTTTTAGGGATTTTCATTATTCGTAAAACTCAGATTACCCTAGTATAGCTGCACTTGGTAAATAATATTGGGTAAATGTTTGTTCTACAAACAGAACATTTACCAAATTACGATTCGGAATCCCTCTCTAAGTATACATAGAATGTAGAATCTAATTATACCGGAGTGGGGTGGAGGCCGGCCCGGGCGGATCGATGCAGCCCTCACCCGAACAACCGAACTCTTCGCAGCAAAGCTTATACAATCACTTATTTTAGAAGGTTTGTTTGGAATAAAGAATATATAAATTATCGTCTAATTTAATTAAAAAACCGATCAATATCGATTTAAGTACCCTTGGAGGTACGAAACTATATTTTTTTATTTAAAAAAAGATTACTTACAAATCAAGTAGCATAACCTACATGAATACAAAGGTCAGTGGCTTGTCTTGTAACTCGCCTGCAAGTTTAAAAATTAAAACTTTATAATTACGTCTTGGTTGTATGTGAAATGGTAATGGTACGTTACCATTCCACAATACAATTTAGATATGTACACAAAACATATATTTATAATAATATCGATTACTCCATTATAATATAGATTACTGCATTATAAAATAAAGTCCTGTGACCTGTTCTTTCGAGGACAAGACTTTATTTTATATTAACCAGTGCCCCACGTAAAGCAAAATTGTCTTAAAAAAAATATGCATATTTTCTACACATTGAAAAAACATAACTAAGGTAGCTACATCCAATTTTTAATACAGAGGCCGTTGACATTCACAATTGTCGCAATTAAGTCGAATCCGAAAGTGAAACCCGAAGCGGGCCGGGATTTACATATTTATTGGGGCATTTTATGGGGCACCAGAAAAAACTCGGCTCGTAGACAAAAAGGGTGTTGTATATTTATTCTGTCGCATCCCTTTTACGTGCGAAGGAAGTTTTTCGAGGCACATTTGGCGACGTCCTCCGCCATTAAAATATGCGATCGTAAATTTTACGTTCGAGATATTTAGATTCGGAGCATCCCTGAAACTGAGTTTTACGGTGTGAGACTAGATAAATTCTATATTTTATTATATTATACCCTATATTTCATCTATATGTATTTTATATTTATTCCATAGGGAAGGAAGCCGTTCCAGATATTACTCTCCTTCCGTCAAATCGAGCCTGTGTATAATACTTTAGGTTCTAAAATATATAAGCTTAAAGTTAAAAGGCAAGCAGTGTTTTTGTGGATACGTACTGCAATTAATATCCAGGAGCCTGGGTTAAGGCTGCTTCTCATACAAAAAGAAAAACTAATTAGCAATGCAATTAAGGAAGAATTACCTACTGACTTAAATCTTTTGAAATTCCTCTTCCCGTGAAATGTCAGACGCGAACCAAGTTTTCCTTTTAAGGCAGTAAATACCATCGAACTCTTTTGTTAATCGTAAATCGTTAAGTAGACGTACAGTCTTAAGCTTAATTGAAAATTATTTAAACGTAATTTACGATAGCTGAAAAGAAATATCTTTTTTCTTGATCGTAATTTATGTCGGCCGCTAAGTGATATTATTGCATTTTATTATTTTACGTGCTGGGTGGCCGCCGGCCGTGAACTTAGTTGCACGAGTTCAGCTTTAAAGCTTTTTAAGCTTTATTTGAAACAAAAGAGATATTTAGAATTGTCTTAGCTAAACATTTGCATACTTGATTGGCAAAATATGTTTTTGATTGGCAGATTGCATACAAACTGTAGCATCAATATTAAAGAAATTAAAGCAAATTGTTGTATAAGATAAAATAACGTATAATGTTGTTGACGTTAACGTAAAACGTGTAATATTCGGTTTTCAGACTTACCCAAAATTACACAAAATCTAGGAGCTTGTTGGTAGCTAGGAGGTTTTGTTATTTTGCAATACTATGTTATAATAAAATTCGTACTTCCATCTTAATGTATATTTTGACAATCATACTCTATTATTTATACCTCTATATAGTGCACATAAAGCGTGTCCCAGACAGACGCGGCCTGCGGTGGCGGTGGCGGTTAGTTGGATGACTTGGCCGCGTGGCCGCGTGTGTCTGTGTCGTTACATACCTGACTAGTTACTACCCCACCATTTTAAGTCGATTTTTTTCAAGACTCTTTACTTTAGACTCGATTAAACATTTCACTGTTCCGATTATACGAAAGAAATTTAACGTATTCTTATCTGTTTGTGATCACTTTCGCATAGCTCTACAAAAATCACATTCTTCGTTGCACCGGCACACTAAACTCATAATTGCCACAATAAAGTACAGTACTCCCTACGTCACAGCGGAATGCACTTAGTAAATCATCCCAGATAAACCGGTTTAGTGCTTGTAACTCCCTCGTAAACCGTATACCAGAACACCATAAAGTAGAGTAACTTAGTGACCTGAAGAAAAATTCATTCGATATTTTTTTTCCGGTATCATCATTTATTACACGAGTGTGTAGTGCGGTGTATTGCGTAATTTTCCATCTTAATTCGTATTAGGTTCTAGATAAGTCTTTACAAATAAATTATTATAAATGCAAAAGTGTGTCTGTACTATATCTGTCTCAATATAAGCTCATCAGTCATCACCCTGAAACGGCTTAACTGATTTTGATTTTTTTTTATGAAATAAGGGGGCAAACGAACAAACAAGTCACCTGATGGAAAGCAACTTCCGTCGCCCATGGACACTCGCAGCATCAGAAGGGCTGCAGGTGCGTTGCCGGCCTTTTAAGAGGGAATATGGTAATAGGGGAGGGTAGGGATGGGAAGGGAAGGGAATAGGGGAGGATAGGGAAGGGAATTGGGACTCCGGTAAACTCACTCACTCGGCGAAACACAGCGCAAGCGCTGTTTCATGCCGATTTTCTGTGAGAACCTGGTATTTCTCCGGTCGAGCCAGCCCAATCGTGCCAAAGCATGGCTCTCCCACGTATAAATTACCACGGTTAAATTTTGTTATGGATATACTTTGAGTTCCGTGAAAAGACACGTAATTATTATCCTGAAAAATGTACAGTTCGGGATAATGAATTATGAATTTTAGCGCAACGGAGTTTCGGACGTCATGTACTTGAAGTATCATGATAAATATCTAGCACTTGCTACATACAAGTTTCATGCACGTGGTGTTGCACAGTTTTACTACCTAGGTACTTCAAGTTGTCTGAAACCGTTATGTTACGGTTTCGTGCAAAGATGATCTACTGTATATTACCTATACTATACAGCTACTTCAGGGTGTTAGAGCTTTATTCTTTTAGAGTTATTATGATCATTAGCATTAAAGTTCAGCCGGAGGTATTATAACCTGAACGCACAATCGTTTAAGTTAGGACTACCGAGGTATATTATAAATGTGTTCGGACGGTTGTTATGAGGTTGTGACATTGTAAATGAGTTCAAAACTTTATTTCTATTTTGGAAATGCTTTTTAAGTATTTAGTTATTAATAGTCCAAACGGCAAACCACTAAAGTCAACTATGAAATGACAAAAATATGAAATTTAAGAGGATACACCAGGGCCTAGAGAAATGAAAAAAAAGTACGTGTAATATCTATAGCTGTCTCCCTTACCTCAAGCCTATACCGCAGAACGCGATAGAGACAACTGCAGAAAATCCAGAAAATCAACGATTCGTTGTCCCCTGATTCCTTCTCCAAAACTTAACCGATTTAAGTACTTTTTTCATTAAAGTTTAAAGAAATGTTTGAGCTGTGTTCCTATATTTTATTTTTTTGGTATAAACTAGCCAAATCTGTTTTCTGGATGTTTGAACACAGCTGAAAGTCTGGCCATTTTTTTGGGTTTTTGAACGTTCATATCTTATTTAATAATTAAATTATGAAAAAAAAGAAAACATAGGGACATTGTGTTAGTGGCCGTAGATATTCAGGAATAAAATTATAAATCTACTAGCATTATCCAGGGAGGAAACAGGGGACAACGTTTGTATGGAAAAAAGGGCGGTGTGGACTCCTCTTAATTCCGTTTGTTTGATTAAAAGTAATAGTATGTACTTACTACTTAACTTAGATCTGAACCGATTCTGCAGCTATATTGTGTAGTTTGTTCTTCGCTTTTATAAGTTGAGCTTCAAGTAAAAGTTTTGCCTTCGACATTTTTGATTTGTGAAAACTTTGGAAGTAAAGTGTAGTTTTTCGTCTTTATCAATTTTAAAATAGAGGAGACTAGAGACACGTCTTGATCATAGATAATACAATATATATGCACTTGATCCCCCAGTATGTTCTCCTGTTAAGTTAAGTAGTTGGTAGTGCCTTACTAGTTACTACAGTGACAGATCTACTTATAGTAGGTATCTATTCGAACATTATTTGAATACTAGCGTCTAACATACAGCCATATTTTTTTTGACTATAAAAGACAGGAACGATAAAGTCCTAAGCCACATGGCGGGTAGATTCGACACAGAACGATATCTCTTTAACACCCTAGAAACTCCACCCAGCTTGAGTGACCCCTCTCCACCAAGCTAATGTCACAACATCTAAAGGCAAAGGTTGGAGCAGCATAAAATCTAAGGAAATCAGAAAATGTCGGACCTACTGGCCGCCACACCGACTAGGACCACACCGTACTTATATTACTTATATATAACAAAAAAAAAAGTGTCCATGGCGTGATGGACCACAATTAATTAAAATTCATAATATTATTTCAATTATCCTTGGTGCGAAAAATCTAAATAATAAAATAACAAAAAAGGATATGGACGAACAGTCCATAGACGGCCACAATTTTATAAAAAAAAAAAATATACTCACAGCCTTCATATCTGTATTAATATTCACTTAGATCCAAGTTTCAATCATGTTAAATTTTATGGAGTAATTAAATACTTTTAAAAACGCATTATACTCACCAAAAAGGAATTATAATTAAATAAAAACGCGGCCCTCGTTAATCAGCGGATTAGATACACGGGAATTTACGAGGAAATCCAAAAGGTACGGAATTTAATTTCATTAGGGTTTGTGGCACCATGTTGTCGCCCGCTGCGTCTGCGCGCCCGACCCCGCGTATTTCACCCAGCTGTCAAACCGCGACCAATCACGGCGCAGAACGCACCGCGCGTTCCAACTTTAAAAATGGTGGAGATAATTTCATTGTAGTATATTACGAAGTGACAGGTCATTACTTTTAGTTTTTATCTTCCTTTTGCCGCATATTTTCCCGGCCATGCGTTTCAAGAGGCACGTTTTTTATCGTATAAATTTTAATAAAGTTGTGGGTGTTTTAAAAGTTTTTAGAGTTTAGAAATATGGGTTTCGAGTGGCTCTTGACGTGCACATAACTTAGAAGCTTTCATATCGGTAAAACATTTTAAGCTAAGTAGTATATTAGATACTGACACTTAGCCGGGAGACTCTACAATGTTGGACTTTTACGGTTTTTGTCGTCTAAATGCTTACATTTTTACTGTTGTTAGATTATACCCTTCTGTGTTTGTTATTCGTCATAATATACTCATTAACATAATCGATATTATACTTATGTAGAAGTAAGAAAATCTACCTATACCTAAGTAAATAGAGGCTGCTATATTCGAGAACAAAGATTATATATTTTCTCCCGAGGAAAGTCAACTAAAAACTTCCATAAAACAACAATTTCAAACGGGCCATTTCGCCGGGGAAAAACAGCATCCCTCGTGGGTGGTGGGGGAACCCCCCCTTGCTTTATGCCGCGGAATTACGACTTCGACGTTTCAAACAATAATTCCGGCCATAAATACGGGCCCGATTTCTTCACGCGTCATAGCCGTTTCTTTGTCTGGAAAAAATATTGTATAATCATCGTAAAAGTTTCTATGTGATAGGGAAACGGCAGTTATTGAAAAGATTACGTGAAATAAATATGACTAAGTAGAGTTTATTACGTCATGGTAAAAATCTCAAATAATATTATGTATCTAGTTAGTACCTATCGACATATAATAGGGTACTTTATCACCTAGCGACAGCGTCAGAGAAGAGGTTTATTATAATATTTACCACTTGTGGTATAGTACCTACCGGACTAACCTCAAGATTACTGTGACATGTTATCCATTTTTTATTCCCTCCCTCCTTATTCTACCAGCTTCAAACCGCTTTTAATGTACCCAGTTATTTCTTAAGAAAACTGTTATTTCCGGGATAAAAGTGACCTTTCTGTTAATCCGAAAATGGAAATCAAATTCATTAACATCATTCGGTAGTTTTTGCATGAAAAAGTAATTTTAGTCACGTTCACTTTCGCCTGTAAATTAAGCGATTTTATAACATTATTGAGCGCCCAAAAATCTAAAGTTCGCCTGACCTCTTCAAGCAAATTCTAATCTAGTAGAGTAATAAAAGTTGCTGTAATAAAAACGCGCGTTTTCACGTCGCGTCGTCCGTAAAAATATGATAACTCACGTAGCGCATACTCGTATATCGGAAGCTCGAAATGGCAAACATTTTTTCTTTTTTTCGGTACGAAAATATGTGGTAATTATCACATGTGTGCTAAGCTTTAAACGTAAAGTAGTAAAAATGTACATGTTATTAAGATATACAAGAGTGTCAATATTATTGCTCAATTTAGAGTGTATTTCTGTGCACATTTTAAAAAATATACAATAAATATGTAGAGCAAACAAGAGAATATTATATATTAGTTTACAATTTTATTTAGTAACGTAATAGGTATTTTTATATAATGTAGTTTACTCTGCACGGGTCAGCCTGCAAGGATCTGAATATAAATACTTTAAGAAAATTCGCCATTTTCTTTTGTTTTTCACGAATTGTTTCTCGTTATTCCAACTTATAGATATTATGTATAAGGTAAGTCCTGAAAGATCATTTCAATGAAAACCTATGAGCTGATGCCTGATGCTTAGCAGACTACAACAGCTGCTATAATATAGTTACCTACTGTGGCTTAGCAACTTGTATTATTCAAAATACTCGTCTCATTAAGCTCCCGAGAACCACTTACCCACATTTTTATAGCAATCGCGAAGTTTCAAGGGCCTCCATTAGCGCTAGTTTATTATTCCGTTCTGCAGCAGCGGCCAGGCGCCTGTACTCCACAATAAAGGTGGATTAATACCGCCGAAAGCCCAACTTACCTAATAAATATAAAAGGCTTCTCCGCCCGCGCTCGTAAACCGCCCACTGTGCTTCACCAAGATTACTTATATCTTGACCAGCTAAGCGAAGCCCCCCGTTTTCATTACGGGAGCCGATTTCGTGGAGCGCGAGGAAAGTTTGAGGGTCAGGATACGCTGGTCCGCTCCTATCAGTCCTATGTAGATTGCGTTCGACTTGCTTTCTCCCAGATAAGGTTTTATGGGCGGGAGAAGAAAGGATATTCGTAAGGGAAATGTATTTTATCGTAGGGTATATACAGGGAAGCGTTTAAATGCTCCCCCAAAAGGATCTAAGTAGCTTACCATACTTAGTGATTTCCGAGAATTTGTGTAAAAATACAGCCTTTATACAGGATTGCTTTATGAGACTAAAAATTGAGGAGCCAATCTCAATACTCTAATTCCATTTGAAATACTATACTGTATTTAAATAATAAGAAACAAAATACTTTTATAATTTACAGAAGGAACCATAAGACGTAAGCTTCTTAGCCGTTTAAAAATCATTTCAGCTTATGCCACACACATTAAAAAAACTCCAATAAAAGAATAACAAAGTTGCATTAATTTACGGTCGGGTTCGCACATGCGTCAAGAGCATCCTGGATATATGGCGGGGATTATGACCACGGTCCCTCCTGGGTTATTTACAACCCGCCAGTAACAAGACTAACCATAAATCCATGATTTTGTGCTCGAAATATTTTAATGAAGGTGAAATATTTCATATTTAGGTTGATTTGTGAGAGCCGCATTATAAGTTTGCAGAATACCTGGTTGATGTGTAATTTTTAGCTTTTCTCGCGCCAATCTCAATGTTAAATATGTTTATTTAAATATTCTGATAATGTTATTTTTATCATCATAAAGTTACTTATAATTAAATCAAATGCTATAAAAATAATATCTGATTGACAAAAACAGTAGCAAATTACATACCTTCTACGATTAAATATATAAACATTAAATACATTATTTTCGTGTATTATAACTGTATAGTGTATGTGCTTTATCATCTAAAAAATACGCATCAATTATTACGAGAATTATGGCAAGTGGGCAATGGCTGTAAGATCATTTATATTTTATGATCCTATTATATCCAATACATAACTTCCTTTGCGATAGTTCGGATTTCGGAAGCTAAATCGCACAATAAAAACAGGCATTTATTTTATAAAGTTTGAATAACTAACATTATTGAATTGAGTAAAAGAAATTAATTTAAAAAATTATTAAGAGCCTGCGCAATGCGCATAAACTAACTCGTAACAATATCGTTGCTACGGCGTAGCCCGTAGGCCGCCGGCCGTAGCATGCAATTTAAAAATATTAAATAAAAAACATATATCTATTTTTTGGATGGTTGGTTGTTTGGAATGTTTTCTAGACATTTTATCATACTTGCAGCATAACCTCATGAGAATGCCGACTGGCAGCGCTATGCTTTTATTTTCAAAGTATAGGCCCCGTAGGCCATAATTTACGAGGCCAATCGTTCCGGCCTTCTTCTTGTTTTCTAACTCTTTATATGCATTCTCGTGTGTGTGCATCAGTAAGGTCAGTTCCACCTTCGATCAGTCAGTTTGAAACAATCAGTTCTAGTATTTGCCCTAAAATGCCAAAAAATATTCTACACCTATAAGTAGGAATCATAAATGTCACACGTACGCGCTAATTATTAAAACATTTAAGGCCCATTTAAAGCAACTTAGTAGTGCTGAAATCATCATAAAAATAACACTTAATTTCGCAATTGCACACTTAAAGTACTACAGGGCTATTACATTACCTCTGGCTAAAGCCGACGGCAATAAACGCTTGCAACGCTCACACCGTGCAAATAGAAAAAGTGTTTACACTCCTTTGTTACTATTATAGCACACTTACATTATTTCAATCCAGTGATGCAATCCAGTGCTGGATTGGATTAATAGCAGTTAAGCTTGGGGTATTTTTGTTAATGTTTGTCAGTGCATGTAGGCATAAGTAGGTAATATATAATATAAAAGATATCATTAGTTGGTCTTGCTGTCGCACTCAGATCCGAAAATTAATGACCTATCTGTAAATAGTAATTAAATGAAGATTTTGACATGAGCTCCATACAATATTATCTGTCTAACTCTTCACTAAATTGGAGTTTAATCCTCATTAAATGTCTCCGATTGCGGCCGTTACCTCTACATCACGGCAGTTGATCCTTTTTTTAATAGTATATTTTACTACCTACACTACACTACTACAATATTACATAAAAATGTTTAATACGTATCTTTATCTATCTTTGATAAAAGTCACAAGCACAATTACTATTTAACTAACATAATCAACAATTAATATTCATAATTATCATTACATTCAGAAGAAGTAAATATTACGCTACCTATTTAAACGTTATAGCTATACCCATATCTTCTACAACCGTAGAAGATGAGTAAAATTTACTAGCGTTAAATTAGGTAGCGTAATACTTGGTAAGGTTTTGTGGCATAAGTGCGTAAGTAATGAACTTTTTAATGTGAATATAATGAAAGCAAAGCCCGCATGTACCATAAATTCATTAGAACATACACTTAACACTAACTCAAGAGCCAGTGACAGCCAGAATTCGTCATTTTATAAAAGCTATAAAACACTGTTTTAAAACACTTTGACTTTGAGGTGGTCTGGCAGTGGGAAGCAACCATCATAAGTGTCCGGCAAAGGAAGCGAGATTCCTACAGTTTTCCCGAAGAAAATAAGATAAAAATGTAGCTTTATGCTTTATCTAAGGTTTAGTCCTTTAAAACTGGATACTTTCTAATTCAACATCACATAATATAATATACAATAATTATTAATGTAGCTTAAGTCAAATTTTTTTTCTTCTGTCTTGTGTATGTTGTGTGTTGACAAAATAAATGTATTCTTATTCTTAAAGCAACTGAAACTCATATAGTCATAGTTGCTGGTCGTTTTACCTCTATGCAGGCCATATACAGGTAAACTTTTAGCTATATAAAATAACGAAAGTCGCTGGCTCTTGGGTTACACCACTCACCTACTTATCCCCCAAGTAATAACACACACGTGGGCTTTGTTATAACAATAATTAATTATCAAATAACAAAAGGCTGCTGCAGTAGCTCAGCTGTAAATAGTTGACGAAAATTAATTTACAACTAGAGTTAATTGAAGAAAGGGGTAAGGCAGGCTTAATTTGATGCTATAAAATATGCTTAAATATCTGAAGTAAAAATTTAAAAAATTCTGTGAAATTATGCGTTTCACAAAAGAATTGCACTTCATATTTAGAAAATATGCATACTATTTTAATCTCTATTAAGAAATATTTTAAAATGCACGACACAGTCGTACTTTATACTACAGGAGAATTCTTAATATTATGTTATTTTACAAATTTCAGGCGCCTGGAATCCTGGAGCGATGAATCCAAATGAAGCATGGTGATAATTGGTAGCAGCTGGATGGTGGATCACCAATTGCTCCGCTAATTGTTTTCCGCGAGGATTTTTGTAGCCCTGTAAAAGAAAAAATCAATACAATCTTCAAATAAATAAAAAATACGTGAGGCACTCGGAGACTGGCGCAGTAAACCGTAAAAGCCATTGCATAGCATTTGTTATCAACTTATGCAATTATAATTCGCATACGTCTAGTCGCACGCACATAACACCGTACCGAAGTCCGCCGAGCTCAATCGACGTTAGTTCTTTCCTGTTTTATTTGCAAACTCAAGAAGTCAAGACTATAAACAACGAATTGAATCAAAGTGTCAGCAGAAGTGAGAAAAACAACAGAAACAGCATACATTTTCACCACGTGATAGATTGCGAGGGGGGTATGCCGGGTATCCTTCCGCTCCTACGCCACGCGGATTACATTGCTTGCCTCGTCTCAAAAAAGTACACAATGCTGCTAAGGAAATTTTCATTTCAAAAATACATCTACTTATACCTAAAAATCCAATCACTCCAACTGTTTGTCAATCACTAAATGACCTCTCAGCAATAAATTCCAGTACTTATATATTAGTGCGTCATGCTCCTAATGCGATCAAATAACGAAAAGTAACGTTCTTGATAACGAGGGTAATAAACTCGGGGGTGACTGGGGTGCATTCGATAAGGCATATTGAATTCGGATTACTCCAAATCATGCCAAAATATATGTTGAGTGCTTTTTATATTGATGGAGTTTATGTGAAATGGCTCTACTAAGAGTTTTTGAGGAGGATTGGATATGATTTCGGCGACGCTTACTTGCTGCTTCTGCCTTTAAAAATGCTTAAAGTGTTAATTATTAGTCGTACAATAAATATTTTATGTAAGATATTCGATAAATCTAGAGATAATTTATATCATATAATATTTTGATTTGAGGGGGTAAAGTCTCCCTTGACCATAGAGAGTTCAAAATGTAAGTCCAATACTTAATTATTATTGGACTCACATTTTTTTTAAACGAAAGTGTAGAAATCTTTTGTCCATCTAATCAAACCTATAGTTAAATTAACAAGCTTAAAATTATTTATGCCTATTTATTTTCCTAATAATAATTGCATTAAAATAATAATTGACATGTTTTGTTCGCAAGCTTTTCTTACCAGTCAAAATAGACCTAAAAGCTCCTAAAAGTCATAACTTTAGTACCATTTGCATTAATTTCTAAGGTCAATTATGGCTGGATTTTAATTTACCATATAATTAGATTAGTATAAATATATTAGGTTTAAGAAAGTTTAAAGTAAGTATTGATCTTGGTATCCGCTGAGGCCTGAGATTCTGCCGGCAAAAGGGAAAAGTAAGTAAATTTCTGCAACGTTGTAAAAAGTTTTTAAGCTCCATTTCGCCATTTTTATGTTCGCGTCGGAGCTCAGCCTGATTTATTACGCACCCCTCATTTTTTATCTTACTTACTCATATACATCCGTCCCGCTCCCACTTTATCCCAAAATGGCTGACTAGCACGTGTACGAAACGAGGGGATCCTTCGAAGGGTCCATTCGAGTACCGACTCGAACTGATATTTTTTATACAAAGATGCGACGGAGATCAAGCAAATTGGAACTGTGTTTTAAAGGAATAAAAGTCATATTTGAACGTGCAGGTGGAAGTCGGTAAAATTCTTTGACACACCATTTTCTGCGGAACGGACAAAGGAAAAGAAATCGCTAGTCCGAAATGATAGCAGGTTCGGTTTTGCAACAAAACTTCTTTTAATAATTTTATTACTCTTTAAACATTATTTGTAGGTAGGGAAAATCTAGAAATTCAAAATATAGACATACAGTCATACACGGTGTAATAGAACTGTGATAAATGATAATACTTGGATGGTTTGTATGGGTCCCCTATATGGAGTTCACTGTGAAAGTAGCAGCGATAAAAGAGCATTTTTTTTTTGTGATTTGTATGGGCAAGCGCCTCTACGTCGTTTATTTTCCGATACAAAAGTTAAAAAAATACTCTTTCAGTGTTACTACTTTTTCATTTAACTCTATTTAGGGAACACATACACATCGTAAAGTATTACTTAATACTTAGTTTTGTTACACCCTGTCTATTATACGAATAATAACATAAGTAATAATTATATTCATTCACGGGCGTACCCAGGTTCTGGTGCCAGGGGGAGGCAAATTACCCAGGTTCTGGGCCAGGGGGGGGGGCAAATCAGATTTTTCATAAGCTAGGTGTTTATAAAGAATAAAAAATTAATAATTTTGGTTGTAAAAATACTGTATTGCAAACAAATGGCAAAAATTCGTTTTCTTAATTTTTAATTTATATAGATAAAAGTACTAGATAATATACTTAGTAGGGACGTCAACATGATCCAGGGGGGGCAGCTTCCCCCTCCCCGCCCCCCTTGGTACGCCCATGTATTATTTCTACATTTGTAATCGACAAACTTAGGATTCATTTGATTTTAGAGAGTTGTATAAAAGCGCCATCTGTTAGCTTATTTTCAGCAACTGGTTACGACGAGATGTGACGCGGATGCTACTCTACATTTTTTAAATATCGATTTGAAATTGAGTTTTATTTACTACACAATAAGATACAAGTTCCATTGTAGGTACAGTTCGAAATTCGAAGTTCCCACTTGGGACCGTTTATAAAGTAGTAGAGTATTCTGTGGTAGAGTTCGAATCTTAAAATTCGGCTGGCAGTACCTGAAGTAGCTGGAAAATTATGTGAGTTTAGAGACAGCAGATTTAGAAGTGTTAAAAATCAAATACCGACTCTATAATATTATGTCTTCTGCTGGAGATCACTGGAGTGTTCAATTGTCAAGGATCAAATCAAGGATATTTTTTGAAAATCTGCCATCAATATTTGCCATCAGATTCTGGCAGAACTATACATTATTTTTACCTATATATATGCATCTAACGATGAAAATTGTCTATACTGTACTCGGTGAAATATGGCGGTAGCGGTCATTGGCTCCATATCAAAACTTGTCATTTTCTATATAAACCGCGATTGACAATGAAGTGTCAGATGTTTCTTGTCCATCATCAATCGCGGTTTATGATGACAATTTTTTTACAGGGAGTCAATGACCGCTACCGCCATGGTTCGCCGAGTGCAGTATAGTCTGCAGTATACTGTGTAATGTAAGTATGTATTTTGGAATTCCAATGCGTAGGTACCTATTATTCACGCTGCTAGCTACTAGCGCACCGTTTTGCCATCAAACTGCTGATTAGCTGGATTTAACGATTACTTTCATCAGCAATTAAGCTCCTGAAGTAATGACCCTCTTGATAGTCCACTGGTTAAGTAATTTGAGGCTCGTAGTTAACTCCGAAGCTTGAGCTTTATAGAGGAGTAGAGTCCTTACCTAATCCATTGTAGTCCTAAGGTCGGCTTTATACAGCTGGAACATTCCAGCTGTATAAAACCGACCTTAGGACTACAATTGAAACCATAGAGCCATCTTTATGGTTTCAATTTTTTTCAGATTATGATTACTAATATATCTCAGATTATGATCTTGTAAGAATGGTAAAGACAAAAGTTTCCAGCTATGACAAACCGGCCCGAGGCAAGTTACCGGAATTTAGATTATAAATTCAGAGTAATTTCGGCTGTTACATATTATAAGGCCGGCCTAAGAATATGACGTGGACGTAGAGACTTATAGGGAATAAGAACCTACAGGTAGTCAAAGCCACGAGACATGGAACCACACATTGAAGTCTGTTATAATTATAACTAGCTACTTGACCGAGCTTTGCTCGGTATTCGATAAAACACAAATAAAATGACATTTTCTTAAAATGATTCCTAGCTAGATCGATTTATCGCCCCCGAAACCCCCTAGCTATTTGACCGAGCTTTGCTCGGTATTCGATAAAACACGAATTAAATTACATTTTCTAAAAATGATTCCTAGCTAGATCGATTCATCGCCCCCGAAACCCCCTATATACAAAATTTCATGAAAATCGTTGGAGCCGATTCCGAGTTTCTAATTATATATACATATATACAAGAATAGGCATGATGACTATTTTTTTCTTATTTATTCGGTAATTGAAAGACACTTAAAAAATAGAAACATCGTTGAAAGAATGACTCTGATAGCTTAAAAATTCACTAAGATATTATGACAATTCAATTAACTCATAAAAAAGACCTGCCCGAAACGCTCCATACAAAGTGCTACGAAAGTATGACGTCAGTCTTTCGTAGTTTGTACGCATAGGGAGACAACTTTGTTCGACAGGTATATTAAATATTGCATTTATGAAAGTGGTTTCATAACAAAATTTGCTTTTAATTGCATAAGTTATCGAATTGTATACAAATATTAAGAAATTTAATTGAAAAAAAAATTCGACTTGAATATCCAACTTTGAAGGCGCATAACAAAAAAAAACAAAAGTGAAATTTTGGGAACACTTATTTTTTACCGTGATTTCTTTATTTTATTAACAAAATTCGCTAATCTTTGATCTTGTCATCATCCCTATTGCTCGTAGATAAGATATACTAATATTGTAGTGTATTTTTTGCTATAAAAAGTTACTTTTAGTTAGTTCAGTATTTTGTTAATTTTATTAATTTTAATTTTATTATTCGTAGCCCGTAGGCTTAACCTAACTTATAATTATGATCTACTATGACCTCTGCCACAGAATAGATAATAGTACAAGTACCTCTTTCCAGCTGTGTTTCCCCGAATGAGTGAGTTTACCGGAGGCCCAATCCCCTACCCTATTCCCTTCCCATCCCTACCCTCCCCTATTACCCTACTCCCTCTTAAAAGGACGGCAACGCACCTGTAGCTCTTCTGATGCTGCGAGTGTCCATGGGCGACGGAAGTTGCTTTCCATCAGGTGACCCGTTTGCTCGTTTGCCCCCTTATTTCATAAAAAAAAAACTTCACCGAGTTGTTTATTCAATTTAATTAATTATTTAAATGAACCTCTCCCCTTTATGTATTAGGGGGAGCATGCTGACCCAACATGTACTTACACAATTAATGGAAATGAAACCTCCCCCTTCATTTACTCTAAGGGCTGCGATTGTACGTGACGAGTGATGAATTGACATGTTTGTATTTACTTACCTAATACATTAAAATAATTACAGCATATTTCACTAATGCCCGATTTATGAGGATTTTTGAATAGACGAATCAAAAGCGAAAGTAAAGGTGAATTTCCGATCCTCGCGGCGAGTGACCCCGATTGACAAAAAATTAAATAAAATGCCACAGGCCACTCTATGACAAAAGCAATAGATTTTATTTTCTACTCACATCGGTGGTCAGTGACCCATACTTTGTGGTTTGTAGTGGCGAAGAACAAAATAAAACCTATATTCTATGTGATAAAGCGGGATTTTATTTGAATTTTAGTGAGTCGTGGTCGCTTGCGGCATGGATCGAAAACTGAAAAGTCACCTTTGATAATGGTGACTTTCCGATCCATGCATCAAAAAAAACTCTTGTCAAAAACCTTAGAAACTTGGCATAAGTACCTGGATAAACTTATTTGTAACAAAAATTATGAGTACTTATGTACTTGTCGTCTACGAAGCCGCACTTAGAGTTAAATTGATTAAGATTTTCCGTAAGCTCTTTATAATATTTTCTTTCACTCTAAATTCGTAAGTGGTCGTTGTAATTTACTTACAAAAGATTATTAATTTATTATTTATTATCATGGAGTAGGTATGTACTATGTTCTAAAAGTTTAGGTAGCAAGGATCGAAAATTAAAGTAGAAAGCACTGCCAGCAGAGACACAGAATCGTGTATTTGATGCAAAATAATAAAAATATTTACAGTCGATTAAAAAACCTCCTCCTTTTTTAAAGTCAGTTTTAAATAGGAGTGCATCAGACTCTAAACGCGTACGTCCAAAATAGCTCCATCTATTAGCGACAGTTAAAACTAATGACTCACATGCCCCTTCGTGACTTTTAGGACCTACGCGCCATCTGTTAGAAATGACTAGAACTACTTGGTAAACCAGTTACCTACTGACACGATTACTGCATAATATTATGCATCTAAATTTAACTTTAAAATTCACTGCTAGTTGGTTTCAGTATGTCGTTAGATGGCGTCAGTAATAACAATATCAATTATTTTGTTTTCTCTCGCGAGAACGATGCTGCGAGCACACCTTCAGTGCGATGTCCTCTTCTTCTAAGGGCCGATGTTTCCGATCACACCTGCTGATAAAATCGTCGGAAAATAAAATTAAAATGTTGTATTGTATTTTAAATAATACGGAGTTTTTTAAATTTAAATCGCATTAAATATAAATAATAATTTAAAAAAATTAAATAAATAATTATTAAATAAATAAATAATTTAATAAATAATTTAAATTGCTGGAAATTATGATGATAATATTAAGCCTTTGTACTACGAGTATGAATACCTATTGAGTGGTTATAATGTCGTTTTAATTCAATTTTTAAATATAATAGATATACCTATAAATGTTAACAGAGGATTAAAATCTACCATTGAGTTTCTGATAATTACTTTGCAATGCGTTTTTTTTCTTTCCTATGCATCTATAATTTGGGTTCCACAGACGACATGTAAATACCTATTCCACACCTAATGGTAAAATGGAAACCGTTACTCTGCATAATACCTCATGCCTCATAAATAGATGGGATGTTGCCAAACTATACGTATCATGGCTGCGTGGAGTTTTCATGTCCCCTATCCGAGAGAGTAAAATTTTAGGGTGAGGGTGAAAACTTATGAGGGCTAAGGGCCGAGGAGGCTTTCCCCTATTTGCTATAAATTACCTCATAACACAGGGAATGTCAAGAATGATATATGGAAGTGCCGTACCTCCCAAGTCCCACCCCACGACAAGAATGGATCGAATCGAACAGGGGACTGATTCTCATACCTTGCCGAGGTATTTAATTGGTGAATTAGTATAACAAACAATAAGTACATACATTTTAAGTCCGCATAGATAATATTGCATATTATTATTATTATGGTGCAGTGTCACCCAATACCCATGGACATGGTATAACAACCTATAGTAGGTACCTTCATAAGAGGTGAGTCGGTGACTGTTGGCTTGACCGTTCAGAGAATTAAGTTTAAAAATCAAATTAAAAACTTATCCGCATAGATTACTAAACAGTTATAGTAACAGGTACAGTATCAGACCATTCATCGTTTTGTCTACCAAAAAACAGCAAACAAAAAGCTAAAAAAACGTTTGGAGTAAAATATTTATGGTATCTAAATACACCGAATGCAAGTTAACAATGGTTTATGGTAGCTGTAAACCAAGGCGTATCCAGACTCAATGCGTGATTATCACAGCCTTTGTCACCACACAGTCACATTTTATGCATCTATTTACTTCGATTTTCGATGAATGAGGTTGATTTTGAACAAACCAAAAAGATCCAGAGACGAAGTGGAGAGTTTACAATTGTATTTAAAATTTCTAACCAGAAATGTATAGACAATTGTTTAGTAATTCTATTCTATACTTATAAATAAAAATGATTTATTAATTTTGTTAGTCTCGCTAAAACTCGAGAAGGGCTGAACTAATTTTGCTATTTTTAGTCTTGAAACATTCGTGTAAGATCAGGGAAGGCTTAGGTAGGTACGGTACAAAATTTATGAGTCAAGTGTACTTACATAATATTATTTTAAAGCATTTGTTTCTTTAATTACTATACATACTATCGTTATTTAGAGTACAGGCTATCTTAAATATCTACTTACAGGCTACAGTTTGTTTAAGTTTTATTTGAGACGACTTATATATTTGAAATCATGCAACGATAGTTTTTTAAACGTCTTATAACTCTTATCAAGCTACGGTGGATCATGCAGGATAAGTATAATGGACACACCTTCTCCTTTTTTGAAATCGGTAAAAAATTATATTTTAAAACCGTTACATCTAGATCCAATTTTTGTCGAAGTTCGTCCCATAATGTTGCTACATTGAACTCGAAATATCGAAGTGTAAATCCGTTACTATGTGGTTTATGACCAAGATCACACAAAGGGTTAAGGATTCTGCGAAACACATTTGAGTCAGTTCTGTTCTAGTGCGCAAGTGTTAAAGTGTGATTTTAAAATGTAAATCTAAATTAATGTGAAATTATTGCTAAAGTGCTAAGTTATAAGGTCCATATTATGAAGAAGAGGAATATTAAAATGATTGTGGTAAGTAATTATACCGCCATACTGAATCAACTACTTAGGTACCTACCCATAAAGGCCATAAAACATATTTTTGTCATATTGTGTTGAATATAATTAGTCAAAGAAAACGTAAGCAAAATCTTGAATTTGTCCGTGCGTCCAAATATTGGTCTGAGGTTACAAATAGATGCTCGAAGCTAGGGATGAAAGACTGGAGCTAATTTTTTTTGAAAATAAATCTAATAATCGGCCAAGTGCGAGTTGGACTCGCGCACGAAGGGTTCCGTACCGTTATAGAGCAAAAAAAGAACCAAAAATTTTATTTTTTTTATGGGAGATATTAGATTTTTATTTTATTTTAATATTAATATTAATTATTGAAGTAGACATATAATTAAGGCCTTTGTGTAAATATCAAGTGCCTACCTGTTGCCATTATTGATATCGAGCAAAAAAGACCAAAAAAATCAAGTTTGTTGTATGGGAGCCCCCCTTAAATATTAATTTTATTTTGTTTATAGTATTTGTTATTATAGCGGCAACAGATATACACAATCTGTGAAAATTTCAGAAGTCTAGCTATATCGGTTCTTGAGATACAGCCTGGAGACACACAGACGGACGGACGAACGGACAGACAGACGGACAGACGGACAGACGGACAGACGGACAGACATCGAAGTCTCATTTTGGGTACGGAACCCTAAAAATGGATAAATTGTGGTACTGTAACCTACGAATAATAAAAACTAGTTTTTATTATTCATAGACTGTAACTAATAAAAATAACAACCATGCTTACCGCCATATTATTATCCACATAATTATTACTAAAAATTAAGTAATTATGTATTTAACTTACATGCTGGTTAATTAATATAAGCATCACTATGCCACTTAAATTAAATATTATAAAAACAAAACACTAAAATCATGCTTTCACCATTTTTCCTTCTTGGAATATGGCGGCCATGTTGGTTTTGCGTTGCGCAATGCGCATGCGTCGATCGATCCCTTATTTTAGAAAGCTTTCGCTGACGAATCACACGCGGTACCTTATCCTGCCATAACTCTGAGGGCGTGAACTTTACGGAGTAACTCGACGTTTTGACGTATGGGAGTACTTTTCATTGGATGATGCAAACAGGAATATTGGTATCTGATTAGTGATTACTGAGACATGGAATATACAACAAGACAAATCAAGCGGCGGATAAACACTGTATTAATGTAATGGAAACGTGTGGATAGAGACGTCCGTCATATTGATATAATTTAGACTATGCTGACTGCTAAACGCAGATCTAGTCCCTTGGATTCTGACGTTTATTATTGTGTCAATGTAAATTATCAGCCTGAATTCACAAGTATAGTAGTTGATAAATTACTTTTAAATATAAGTATCACAAACAAATCTCTAATCTCCAACTAACTGACATTACTCTAACTGAAACTGTTAAAAAACACAAAATCTGTAATGTATAAAATTCTCGTGTCACAATGTTAGTCACCGTACTCCTCCGAAACGGCTTTACTGATTTTAACCTACCTATATGCATATTCAGTGGGTCTGAGAATCGGCTACTGGGTACTTATTATATTGATAAGTGCATTTGTTGAATAAATAATAGTAAATTATTACAACTCGAGATTGACGGCGACCATTGTTTGTGCGACGGCATAGCGATGGACGTTGCCATGGTGACATACTTATTTAGTTACTTTAAGTGGATTATATTCAACACAAAAATAATACTTTTATTCGAACAAGGACTTCCTGAGATAAGCACGTTCAAACAAACTAACTAACTAACAAACCAACTCTTCAGCTTATCAGCTTATATATAAAATTCTCGTGTCACAATGTTCGTTCCCGTACTCCTCCGAAACAGGTTGACCAATTCTCATGAAATTTTGTGAGCATTTGCTTGGATGGTATACCAAAGTTACTTAAACAATAATTTTTAATTAATTTAAATGTATTTTTATAGTAAACTAGCTGTTGCCCGCAACTTCGTCCGCGTGAATGTATGTTATTAAAATCAAGATTTACAAAATTGAACACCCATCTACGACTATTTTATTTGGATCTACATAACACGAAATTTTTAATGCACCACGAAAATAAACTATAATTATAAAAATTGTAACTGTACTAAGTATAGCTAAATTAATATTGGAATTTGTTGTGTTAGACTGTTGCCAATAATAATTATGACAAAAACGCATGAAGGCACGGATTAATTTCCTGCTGTCCACGATCACCGTAGTATGCGACATCAGATTTACACTGTAGGTTGTCTAGCATTGTAGTTCTTTCGTCTTGGCAGAAAAAACTCTCCCAGAGAACATGATTCAAACATACTGCCTTCGGTCGTACATATTCTACCATTTCTACATATTATGTGCTCGACCGATGCTAGTAACTTAGATCCGTAAAGTTTGACTTTAAAATTTCCATGGCTGGTACCGAATTGAGATACGCAGTGGTCAATATCCATCCAGTGTTTGGATAAGCGTTTACGAATATTAGGAAAAGTTTGGTTGTCGTTGTAAATTCCGAGGAGTTTCTTCAATTCCATTACTTATCAAGTCACCGTTTTTAGGGTTCTGTACCCAAAGGGTAAAAACGGGATCCTATTACTATAAGACTTCGTTGTCTGTCCTTCTGTCTATCTCCAGGCTGTATCGAACCGTTATAGCTAGAGTCCTGAAATTTTTACAGATTGTGTATATCTGTTGCCGCTATAATAAAAAATACTGAAAACAAAATAAAATCAATATTTAATTATTTTTTTGGCCTTTTTTGCTCGATACCAATAATTACAACAGGCAGGCAGTTGAAATTTTTACAGAATCCTTAAATATATGTGTTATTTAATAATTAATAATAAAATTGGAATATAATTAAAATTTAAGGGGGGCTCCCATACAAAAACACAACTTTTGGCCTATTTTTTCTCTATAACGGTACGGAACCCTTCGTGTTGCCACGAACTAATATGGAAGAAAATGTATGTAGATATAAGTTAAACAGCCTACTACTTAATGCTGTAAATAACAATTGTATAGTTATTAATGACCCACAACCACAAAAATGTCAGGTTGTGGATATAAATAACTTAAGTTTTAAATTAATTAACATGTACTTGGATAAGTATTTATTATCCAATTTCTGTAAGCGACATGTAGCTAGTATGCTATTTAATATTTTTACTTTTTCACAGGCCAAGAATTTGGCTTCTACGACTACTGCTTTTATTAAGCAGGATACTTACCATAGTATTAACGAATTGGAACATGTTCCAAATAACCATTTAAATTAGAGAATAAGACAATAGAGAATGCCTCTGGCAGTTTAAATAATTTAAGTTTGAATAAAAAATTTAGAAACTTCAAAGATTTAAGTAACAATAATTGTAATGTAATCAATCTGGTGCATCAAAACCTACAAGGAATGGTAGGTAAGGAACTTGAACCTGAATTATTTTGAAAGTAATTTGACGTTGATATTTTGTGTATTTCTGAACATTGGTTCAAAAAATATGAACTCATTTTCAATTTCAGTCACCACCAGATTGCCAGTTCGTTCAGTAGAGAAAAGGCCATAAGAGGTGCGGCTCTTTAATATTAATCAATAAAAAATAAATTCAAGGAACGTAAAGACATTATTAGTCTCTCCACTGAACGAATTATTGAGGTAGCCTGTATAGAGTTGAGTCATCTTATTATTGTAAGCGTATACAGGCCTCCATCAGGATTATATGATTCATTCGAACAAGTCATGGAACAAATTTTATACAAAATATGTGCATCTAATAAAAAAAATGTAGTCTGTGGTGACTTCATTATAAATTTATTAGACTCGACCCCCACCACTATTAGATTCACATCTTTGTTTAAATCATATAATCTTCTTAATCTATTTTATGAGCCAACTAGAGTATGTGATACAACGACCACTTGTATTGATAATATTTTTACTGACATTAATTAAAAAAAAAAATAAGCTTAGCTGTGATCACTGTGGACAGTTAGCTTCTTTTAATATAAATTGTGATAATAACTTAGAGGAAAAGCTTGTATTTATTCCTGTGAATACTAAACGCATTGAGAAGTTTAGAAATAACCTAAGTTCAAGTATTCAATTACTGAATGGGTCTAATAGCTCAGATGAAGCTTTTAATAAATTATTTAAGATAATAAGAACCCAATTTAACAGTGTGTTTACTTCAGTAACGGTTAGAAACAATAAAAAAATGAAAAATAATTTTACTAAATGGGCGACTGCAGGAATTAAAATAAGCAGGCAAAGATTGTATAATCTGTATGAAGAAAAATGTTTTAATAATAGTATAGCATTTAAAGAATACGTCAAAAACTATTCTAAAACTTTTAGAAAAGTTTGCAAATCTGCTAAGTGTCATCAGCAAAAAGTACTATTTCATTATCATTATCCTTAGCTAGATAAGGTAGATCTTTTTCTTTATTTACTTTATGTACATAAAGAAAAAGATTAAAAATTCCAAAAATAAAATTAAAAATACTTGCAAGGTAATAGCTGGTGAGACTGGAAACGTCACCTTTCGTAGCTCGGATTATCAACTGTATTTTGAAAATAAAATAATTACCAATGATCTAGAAGTTGCGACGGCCTTTGAAAAATTCTTTGCTGACATTCCGGTCTCAACTACGAAAAACTTAAACTCCTCACCTGCAGCTGCCGAAAAACTACTGAAAGATAATGTAAAGAAATATAATGTCAATTTTAAGTTTAGAGAGATTGACCCCAAAGACATTATTGATACTTTTAAATTATTAAACATTAGGAATACCACCGATCTTTGGGGCTTGTCTACAAAAATGATTAAATCAATAATTGACATCATAGCTCCTCATCTAGCAATGATTTTTAATAACTGTATAGAGAGTTTTTCCTGACTTAATGAAGCACAGCAAGGTTATACCTTTATTTAAAGCGGGAATTAAGTCTGATCCGACAAATTATAGACCTATATCGATTTTACCGACTCTTAGCAAAATATTTGAAAAATTAATTTTAAAACAGCTATTAGTACACTTTAATTCAAATAATTTATAACACGAAAATCAATACGGTTTTACTAAGGGTCGTTCCACAACGGATGCTGGTATAAGTCTTCTATGTAGTACATTTGAAGCTTGGGAGGGATCGCAGGATGCCTTAGGTATCTTCTGTGACCTCTCTAAGGCCTTCGACTGTGTCGAGCATGCTACATTGATTAGGAAATTACACCACTATGGCATAAGGGACTCAGCACTCAACCTTTTGACATCTTACCTCAAAAATAGGGCTCAAAGGGTTGAAATCAATAATAAGAGATCCAATGAAACCAAAATAGAATTAGGTGTCCCACTGGAATCTATTTTAGGCCCATTTCTTTTTCTCGTCTACATAAATGACCTACCTTATCTAGTTAAGGATAATGATAATGATATAGTACTTTTTGCTGATGACACTTCACTTATTTTTAAAGTGAAGAGACAACAGTCTAATTACGACGAGGTAAACAGTACTCTTTCAAAAATAGTACATTGGTTTAATGTTAATAATTTACTTTTGAATTCTACGAAAACTAAATGTTTAAAGGTTGCTTTGCCCAATGTACGGCAAGTTCAAACCAATGTACTATTGAATGATGAGAAAATGAATTTGATGGACACTACCGTATTTTTAGGTATTACACTAGATAGTAAATTACAGTGGGGTCCTCATATTGCTAAACTCGCAGATAGACTCAGTTCTGCAGCATATGCAGTCAGAAAGATTAGGGAAATTTTTGACGAAGACCCAGCACGATTAGTATACTTTAGCTATTTTCACAGCAGAATGTCATATGGTATCCTTTTATGGGGAAACGCTGTCGATATTAATACTATCTTGTGCTATCTTTGTGCCGCAGAAGCGAGCTATACGTTCGATTTACAAAATGTCTACATTTGAATCTTTGAGAGAAAAGTTTAAAGAAATTGGTATTCTAACAGTAGCTTCTCAATACATTTTGGATAATGTAATACATGTTAGAAAAAATATATATAAATTCAAAGCTAAAGGTGACATTCATTGTAGAAACACCAGAAATAAGTACAATCTAGATTGCCAGTGATCAGACTTAGTAAAGTCAGTAAATCTTTTAAAGGTCAATGACTACGCCTTTTCAATAAAATCCCAGAAAACGTTCAAAATCTTTCCATTAATAAATTTAAGAAAGTAGTCAAAGAGCGTTTGTGTGCCAAAGCCTATTATAAGGTCAATCTATACTATCTATACTAATATTATAAATGCGAAAGTATCTCTGTCTGTCTGTCTGTCTGTCTGTCTGTCTGTCTGTCTCGCTTTCACGCCAAAACTACTGAACCGATTGCAATGAAATTTTGTACACAGTTATTCTAGAGTCTGAGAAAGGACATAGGCTACATTTTGATGTAGGAAAATATCTTATTTCCATGAAAATATCGATGAAAATTTATTCGCATTGCGCAGGCCAGCGCTCATCCCGGGGGTCCTGGGTTCGAGTCCCGCAGGCGGAACAAGTTTTCAATGTTCCTGGGTCTTGGATGTGTATTAAAATAATATTTCAAAAATCTTAAATATAATTATTTTATGTATAATATTATAAAAAATCCAGAAATATATCGATGCAATTTAGTTCTAATACGATTTAACAGATGGCGTTTTATTTTATTTTAGTTCTAATACGATTCAACAGATGGCGTTTTATTTTTTACTTAAATATATTTTATGTATCTATACTTCTATACTAATCCATACTAATATTATAAATGCGAAAGTATCTCTGTCTGTCTGTCTGTCTGTCTGTCTCACTTTCACGCCAAAAACTAATATTATAAATGCGAAAGTATCTCTGTCTGTCTGTCTGTCTGTCTGTCTCGCTTTCGCGCCAAAACTACTGAACCGATTGCAATGAAATTTTGTACACAGTTATTCTAGAGTCTGAGAAAGGACATAGGCTACATTTTGATGTGGGAAAATACCTATCTTATTTCCATGAAAATATCGATGAAAATGAATTCGCATTGCGCGTGGCCAGCGCTCATCCCGGGGGTCCTGGGTTCGAGTCCCGCAGGCGGAACAAAAATTTTTCAATGTTCCTGGGTCTTGGATGTGTATTAAAATATTATTTCAAAAATCTTAAATATATTTTATGTATAATATTATAAAAAATCCAGAAATATATCGACGCGATGCAATGAACATTTTAGTTCTAATACGATTCAACAGATGGCGCTTTTTTTTACTTCGTTGGAACATAAAACTAATCATACTTATTAGTTATTATGTTTTTGTTTATAGTTTTTAATACGTTAGAATATTATGTTTAATAATATTATCACTTGCTATAATAATAATCAATCTATCTTATCTTATAGAACTCCTACTGCATTTCTAAGGAGTT
Organism: Aricia agestis; assembly: GCF_905147365.1. Lineage (NCBI taxonomy): Eukaryota > Metazoa > Arthropoda > Insecta > Lepidoptera > Lycaenidae > Aricia > Aricia agestis. The sequence goes on along the minus strand of NC_056408.1, from coordinate 9,815,778 downwards.
CGAGTGTGTTGTGTTGGCCTATATTCCATCCAGAAAATATATCAATGCAATCAACATTTTAATTCTAATGTATGAAAACAGATGGCGCTTTATTTTTTACTTCATTATTATAACAGAACTAATCATACGGTACCTACTTTATTATATATTATTGTTTTTATTCATAACTAGCTGTTGCCCGCGACTTCGTCCGCGTGAACTTTAGTTTATAGCGCGCGGTGTCAACAAAATTTGTGTCAAATTTAAAAACTTTTTAAAACCCTGGTAAGTGGTACCCCTCTTAGGGCCGCGCTACACCGGAATGGCAGCGCTGAAAGTGCTCGCCTCGCCGCTGCCATTCCGGTGTAGCGCGGCCCTTAATTAATCAAAATACCCAAAAACAGCTGTGCAGTGTGCACATAATCTGTACTAATATTATGAATGCGAAAGTATCTCTGTCTGTCTGTCTGTCTGTCAGTCTCGCTTTCACGCCAAACGCCAAAACTACCGAACCGATTGTAATGAAATTTTGTATACTGATAGTCTAAAGCCTGAGAAAGGACATAGGCTACTTTTTTACTGGAAAAAAGGGTTGTAAGGGTCGTAAATTTGTTCAAAAAATTCATAATAGATGGCGCCGTGCGTCTTCTACATCGCGCTGACGCTTGCTCAAAAGTCTTTCTATAAGAGGTGGTATCATCCTACATTTAAGTCTCGATTTTTTTCGATTGTTATATCTATTCTACGGTATTAAATAACTCAGTACTTTATCTGTGCAGGCAGTGACGTAACCTTAAGACCAAATTTCACCAACGACTGTTAAAGTTAATGCTCGAATTAGTATCACGTTAGCTGTTTTGTTTTTCATATGAATGAAAGAGAAGACAGGATATTTTAACAAGCTGTTAACACTAACAGACGTTGGTGAAATTGGGGCTAAACCTATCAATGATAAATAGTTTATGGGTAAAGTTGTGTAATTGGGGGGCTAAATAAGCTTTAAAATTTAGCATAATACCTATATAAAGTTTAACATACAAAAATGAAGTACTTATTGTTTGCACACTGCACAGCTGTATTGATTTAAGGGGTACCAGGGTTTTTTTATAAAAGCTTTTGACACCAATTTTGTTGACATCGCGCGCTATAAACTGAAGTCCACGCGGACGAAGTCGCGGGCAACAGCTAGTGATTTCATAAACGATGGCACATCTTGGGAGTAGGATGGCTGCTTACAAGGCTACATACATACATAGTAAGTAAGTCATGTACAATAATGTAGAAACATTATTGTACATGACTTACTTACTATGTATGTATGTTGACATTGTATAATTTTAAGTTACAGCATTGTAAATTTTATTTTAAAAGATTAATTTTTTTTACCTCACTTTTTTTTGGTAAAAAAGTGGGCCCCGCGCGAGTTTCTTACGCCGATTCTTCTCGCCGGGATAGTTCCCGAACCGGTGGTAGGCACCGTAGCTAATATTAACATTCTGAAAGTATTTTCTTAAAATCTACTCAGAAATAAAACATTTTTTATTTTATTTATTTTTATTTTATTAGTGTTGTATTGTATTGTGTCTCTTCTTACATAAGATTGTAAAACATTAGGTATTCTTTCTAGCGCCCAAGTATTTTTAATTACTAAATTCCCATAAAGTCGTGGCATTTTATAGGACATATAAATAATTGAAGTACGGTAGCGGAAGGACACGTTCGTAGTAAAAATAAAATGCTATAACCTCAAGCGATAAAACACGACCGTAAAATGTTTTAGGAGCTTTCTCTTGCATTTTCCAAGTAAACGAGTAAATGAAATGACAATGTAACTTGTATTTCCCAAACTACAATAGCAACAGCCTGAGAAAGGACATAGGCTACTTTTTTACTGGAAAAAGGGGTTGTAATGTTTATGCGTAAATTTAGATGGCGCCAAGAGTCGCCTAGATCGCCTATCGCTTGCTCATACATATTTCTATAAGAGGTGGTACCATGTTGTGTTAAATTTTTCGATTCTTTCGATTGTTATACACGAACTCACCTACTAACATAGATATATAGATATCCCTTTTTTTTTTTTTTTTTTTTTTTTTTTTTTTTTTTTTTTTTTTCGCCGAGAAAATGCTTTTAAGCATCTTGCGGGAGATGGGGTCCTATCCGCAAGTATGTGGGTCTCTGCTGCGTCCGAAGATGGTGGTGGACGCAGCCCCTACCCACTAAAAACTCGGCGGTACTCCACTATGCGCCTTGGGCGGGCCGCGGGATCGCGTGAGCCTACACCACGACTCCGCCGGCGAGCGCCTGCTGCTGCGCAGGCTCTTCTCTGTTGGGGCTTTTTGCCCCGTCGAGGCCAAGAGAGGCCCCAACATAGATATCCCTACCAATAATAAATACTAAACAATTTATGGGTAAAACTAAAGTTGTGTAATGCAGCTAAGTTGTGTAAAGCTAAATAAGCTTTAAAATTAGGTATAAAATCACTTCTTTGCAGTGGTATGGTGGCCATTGGGAATTGTCGGAAAAGTATGGCTAGGTGATTTTTGTAAATGGCTACTCGACTATGATTAGCTACATTGCAAAAATTTGCCTGGTGTAAATGGTTGAATTGTTTTATTGTATTTAAATTAATGTGTTCGCGTTGGTATGGCGGGCTGTAAGCCACACCCGAGGAGTATGGCATTACGCTACCGCCTACTTCTTTATTTTTCGACTATCTGAAAATAAAAGCATTTTTGTGGAACAAATCGTTTGACACTCGTTATTTATCCGACACGCCTACGCGTTTGTACCAAAAACTTCTACATCAGTTTTAATAGAAGTCTTTGGTTTGTACCACCGGTGCGAGGGCTATGACCATCATTTGCCTTTTTGCCTTTACGTAATTAGACCCCTGAAGAACCGCCATACTGGTACAGATGTCCAAGAATTTTGTGGCACCATCTCCCAGTCTAGTAGGTCTAGATTCCATTATAAGCCTAATGTAATTTTTTCGCAAAAGTCGATATTCAAGAAGTAGGTAGGTTATTTACTTAGCACATAGGAACCACTTAGTTATAGGTAATAGGAGAATCACACATTCTCAAAAACCTTTATAAAAATATATTTTTTAAAATAAAAAAACAATCAAAATAAGTCTGGATTCCCCAGAATATTTTTTTATTATTACTATCAAGCTAATTTTCGTGAGAAGCTTCATTTTGTTAAGACGAACAACAATTTTCTCTGCGAAAATTCTCGAAAGTACCACATTCGAGAATTTTCGCGGAGATAACAGAGATCTTCTTCTTAGTCGTATCCTCATGGCTGAGGGACGTGACCAGTGACCACCAACATTTGCTTTCCGGGATAGGACTTTCGATTTGTCTCTGTTTTTGGCCTGATGCAGTGCCTCCTGGAACGTGTAGCCACTATGCCTCTGCCTCTTTTCCCCTCTAATTACCCAGCTAGTATGAGACGCTCAAGTATTCAAGTAAAGAATTTATTTAAGATAAAGACTTACTCTAACATTTTAAAATAAAAAAGAACCAGTTTAATGCGCTAGATTTTTCACAAAAAGCCATGAATTATAAATTTCACAATTCTTTTTCTTAAACTTTGGTTTTTCTTTGTTTAATTCCACGAAATTTATAACATATTGCCTATTGCTATCAAATGAGACCTTTTTTATCTTCATAGGATATTTACATGAGAAGTACTGGTCAGATTAATCAAATCAAATCAAATCAAAATCATTTTATTTGCTTAGGAATATGGTACAATAAGGTGTTAGCTTTTTCATTTTCCACATATTCTACTACAATGAGTGTGCAAATATTATTACCAGATACTAAGGTTAATGTATTACCAAGTCGTATGTATTACCAAGATTTATTATATAGAAATAGAAATGTCGATACTTAATTAATTATTGATTTATTACATTACAATAGATAGGTGCATTTTATAATTTGTCAAATAATTTTTCAGAGATATATATATCACACGTTAATTTTGTTTAAATTAACTCATTCATAATATTTTGTCATCGAAGAATTCATTTACTGAATAATACATTTTGTTTAGAAGCCAGATGTATAGTTTATTTTTATATTGTTTTATGGTCATCTCTTTAAAGCAGTTAGGTAATTTGTTATAGATCCGAACTGCCATACAATACGCGTTTTTACTACAAATGTTGAGTCTTTGGTCAGGTATAACAAGTTTATGTTTATCTCTACTACTTTTTGTTGCTAAGTTAATTTTTTTAGTAAAGAAGCGATCTAGATTGTTCTGCACAAAAACACCAACGTCAAAAATATACTGACAAGGCAGCGGCAGTATTTTAAATTTTTTGAACAACGGCTTACATGTTTCAAAATATTTAGCGCTCGATATACATCTGATACATTTCTTTTGTATTTTGAAGACTCTGTGCATGTCTACGGAGTTGCCCCATATAACGAGACCATAGCGAAGAACAGAGGCAACATGCCCATGATACGCTATGGTTGCTGCTTGAACAGACACTGTGTGTTTTAGATTGAATAGAACGAACATATACTTTTCCAATTTAATACAAATTTTATCGATATGTTCCTTCCATGTGCATAAATAATCCACAGTTAGGCCTAAAAATTCAGTCGATTCTGTCTCTTGTATTAGTGTGAAAACCCGAGAAAAACTAAAATGGCTGCCATTTTACAACCGTGAGAGAGAGAGAAAATTTGAGAGCTAATTTATCGATAAAATATGCCATAGATCATGACATTAAAGGATCGGATACCGGTGTCGGGACACATTGTATAAGATTCTCGCGTCACAATGTTAGTCACCTTACTCCTCCGAAACGGCTTTACTGATTTTAACCAAATTTTATATGCATATTCAGTGGGTTTGAGAATCGGCTACTGGGTACTTTTTATATTGATAAAGTGCATTTTGTTGAATAAATAATAGTAAATTATTACAACTCGAGACTGACGGCGACCATTGTTTGTGGGACGGGATAGCGATGGACGTTGTCATGGTAATCATATTTAGTCACTTCAATAAAATAATATGGGTGAAATTAATTTATATTATGGTAAAGCAACGTTTGCCGGGACAGCTAGTAATAACTAATATACAGTGTGTGACAAAAATAAGTGATAATACTTTAGGGTGTGTACGTGTTCCTTGTAGAGAGTTCACTGTGAAAGTATCAGCTCTGAAAGAGAACATTTTTTTGTCATTTTTGTATAGGCAATGCAAGGGCCCGAGCGTCACGAGTTTCCCCATACAAAAGTGAAAAAATTGTTAGTATTTCAGCGCTGCTACTTTCACAGTGAACTCTCTACAAGGAACACGTACACACCCTAAAGTATTATCACTTATTTTTGTTACATCCTGTATAAATATTGGAAATCAACGCCTCCGTGGTCTAGTGGTTAGAGCATCGCTCTCGACTCCGGAGGTCGTGGGTTCGAATCCCGCGTTGGAAACATGTTATTTCCAAGTTTGGTTAGGACAATGCAGGCTGATCACCTGATTGTCTGACAAGTAAGATGATCCATGCCTCGGATAGGCATGTAAAAAGTCGGTCCTGCACCTGATCTCTCGCCAGTCGTGTCGGTCTTCCGTCCCACTGGGTTATGAGAGTAAAAGGAATAGAGAGTGCTCTTGTGTACTGCGCACACACTTGGGCACTATAAAATTACTCCTGCGTACCTGGCCTGGTTTGAATGAATCCGGCCACCGTCACCGAAACCGGTGTGGGGAGTATTATTAAATATTGGAAAATCCCCCATCCCCATATTGTCTTGGAGTACATGGGGTACATAATATTATGTTTTCCGATCACGCAGGGGCGCTGAAAGTACCGATTTTCTGATTAGTTCCGGTTTACAGACCGTAAAGTGCACCGCTAATTCGAGATTTACGAGATCATAAATAACGATTGTGTAGCTCTGTTGTGGCTGTGGCAGGAATCTATAAAGATATAAATATAAAATATTTATGGCAGTATAGTAGGCGGTATAATATAATCTCCTTACTTAATGTATGTACAATATTTAGAACGAACATTGTTAAGAGAGTGTAGAGCACAATATGGTGAAAACTGAAAACTTCCCATTGTTACTCTAACTTGTAGATAATAATATTATTATGTTTTAGGAATCTTTAGTCACTTTAATTAAAAACTTTTATAATAATACTTCTGTTTACTTGATGAATAGTGCTTTTAGTTCAAGTTAGGTTAACGGTTGCTATGATTTATAATTATAAGGCGTATCGTAATTTGCATTGACCCAAGAACCAGAGAGAGACATACTTTCGTCATTGTTTAAAAGCTAAAAGTTTTACTGTCTATACCAATATTATAAATCTATTTAATATAAAGCTGAAGAGTGTTTTTGTTTGTTTGTTTGAACGCCATAATCTCAGGAACTACTGCTCCGATTTAAAAATTATTTCAGTATTAGGTAGCTCATTTATCGAGGAAGGAAGGCTATAGAGATATATTATCAAGCTAAGACTAACAGGAGCGAAGAAACGACGGCCCGATAGTCAATTCCCCGGGTAAGGCCTAAAGTATTAAATAAACTTTTTCATTAGACTTTGAGGTACCTTTATTCTGTAAGTAGGTGCCATGCTAAAGCTAGGTTCGAATTCTCGCGTGTGTTCTTTCTGATTTTAGGGACAACGTCTCAACTTCAAAAAAGCGACTCTGAATAAAGAGTTGGTACCTATTGAACATTCGGTATTCCTATCCCTACACATTTTATACGTTAAGCTTTATGGCACCACAATAAAAGGAATTCTAAGCAATAATCCAGAATTCTAATTTGATGTGACGTAAAATTTATGGCCCCCATAAACACTAGGCAAAAGTATTATGCAAGGAGTGCAATTTTCTTTCCGCCCGTATTCTTTTTACGGCCGTCTACTTGAGTAATGAAAAAGTATTAAATCGTCCGCGTGGGGATGAAAGAAGGTCGTTGGGACACTTTTATTGTATCCCGGCGAATAGGGTGACTTTTACAGCCACGCCAATTCCATGGGTGAAAATAAAATGGCGGCTGCAGAGTGGGAATTTTTCTACGGAATATAGTAAATACTTACATGTAAAGGTATATTACGCAGTAGGTATATTTTGTTATCGTATGAAACGATCATTATACACCAATTATGGCAAACATTTCGTTTTTACTCTGCTGCAAACAATGTACTGCGTCGGTTCGAATAAAGGAAAGAAGTATAAAAATTAAGACTAAAATTTTATTGTTACAAGTTAGTCCGAGGGAACGATAAAATTTAAAGGTTTTTTAAATCTTCAATTCAAAGATACTTAATATCTTATGCCAGTGACTAATAGTATGTCTGACTGACATGTTTTAAACACCATGTCTTCACATGGTGTTTTAAACATGTCAGTCAGACTGCATTGAAGTCAGACAATGAAGCATCTGACATTAGCCCAGACTAGCCACTTGTCCCACCACGGCTACCGCTGGGCCGGCCTTGATGATTCCATCGCGAATGTGCTGTCCGACATGCTCCTAAAACAATAAAATATAATGAATGGAGATTTCGTAATCCTTACAATATTAGTTCAGGAGTGACTCAGTAGTGGTATATTTAAAGTGAGGTAGGAGAGGAGCGTGAAACTGATGAGTGAAGAAAATACTTATTATTATACAGCCTGTTATCTTAGGTTACATTATACATAGTTTATTGTGTAGTACATAATCAAAGCCTCAACATTTAAAAAGTTAAGTGTCTTCTAAAGTAGGTTCCTACCAAATATACCAAATAAATAAGGACATAACGTGATGACTGATGATATTTTATGGTGTTGTGTGTATATTGTATCCATATACAACCATGTAAGTTGTGACATTGGTGACCCTGACATGGTAGTGATGATGATGATGATGATGAATGTAATTTGCATAGTAGCATATGCTTTCAGTTCTTAAAACAACGCCTAAACCCCCAAACTTGTATCTATAAGGAATCCGGAGTTCTCTTAGTATCTTCGGAACCATAGTATACCTTGGTGCAAAATCTTGCGTTTTGGTAGCATATGCTTAGGATGCTTCTCATAATACCAAAATCACCATATGTTTCCATATAAATTTTGAGGAGTTCCCTCGATTACTCATGGATCCCATCATCATATCACCACTTTTGTGAAAATGGGACCAAATTGGAGTGAAACCTAATATAACAAAACAAAAATTTTGAAAATCGGTTCACAAACGGCGGAGTAGTGATCGAACATACAAAAAAAAATCCACAGCCGAATATATAACCTCCTCGTTTTTTGGAAGTTGGTTAAAAATGGAAAGGGCGTAAGCGACAGAATGGTGTTGGTCGCGTAATTTAAAAACCGTAAATTATACATTTCATACAAGCTATGAGCAAATTAAAGTGCAAGTATGCTTGAAGCCTTGAACCAATTTGTACAAATTTTGGAAGCTTAAATCACTCTCCTCTGTTGGCAAAATAGGAATCCCTTTTTTACAGAGGTCTTTTTGATTGATTATTATGTGTTATAAAAGTTGACCAATCGTGTTATGCTATGGGTAATTCAAAGACAAAGACCATGATGAATACTGACAATGAACTTTAATTTCTTAGCTTTAGTTGGTACAACTAATTTAAGTATTACTTATATTCTGTGGCTTTAGTCATTGCTGAGAAATAGAGGAAAGTGTGAAAAAAACGGGGGAAATTATTTGACAGGGCTTATTTGAACGTACTGGAGCAATTTTTATGTTATTTGGCACACATGAAGAACAGACCACGTGAAAGGACATAGGTTTCTTTTGTGGAAAAATGTATGGTTTCCGTGACATTCCTAAATTATGCGGGCGAAGCCGCGCTGAACATCTAGTTTAAAATACATTGCCCGGGCGTAACCATGCAGAATTTTTGCCGCGTAACTTCGGCCTAGAGTGTTTAGACAATTTAACTATGATGTTGTGTGAAATCAAACATTGATTATGTTTGATGCTGGGCTGCGGTCCCCCGACACACCTTGACAATAATTATGGGCTAAAATATTTTACACTTAGGAAATTGAATTTAATTTTATGCTTTATTGTGTAGGTTATAGTGCAGAATAACTCCTATCAACAGGATCATAATATTATCATCATGATTACCATTTACCATCTATAAAATATAAATGTCCTTTTTGATGAGGCCGTTAATATGACGACCTATATCACCACATATGATGACCTATGTGGCTCAGTTGGTGGGCTGTTGGTAGCTCAAGCCGGGGGTCGCGGATACGAATTCCGCCGACGGAACAAAAAGTTTTCAAAAAGTTCCTGGGTCATGGATGTGTATTAAAATATACCAATAACCAGGCTGAGCAAAGTAAACAAATCTTTCAAAGGTCAATGTATACGCCTATACAATAAAAATCCCAGAAAACGTCCAAAATCTTTCAATTAATAAATTTAAAAAAGTTGTTAAAAAACGTTTGTGTGCTAAGGCTTATTATAAGGTAACTGATTTTCTCAATGACAGCACACCTTGGGAAAAATAAGCTGACAAACCATAGGCCGCTTCTATAATATAATTAATGGCACTCCATTTTTACATACTTAGTGTAATTTAGCTTAAGTTATTATTGTTATTTTCCACCTTTTTGGTAAAAGGTGGCCCCGTGCGAGTTTCTTACGCCGGTTCTTCTCGGCGGGGTAGTTCCCGAACCCGTGGTAGGCCGTAGGCCTCATGTAGTCACGACATTCTATAAGTGTTAACTTTGTTAACCTACTTAGAAATAAATATTTTTCATTTCATATGTGTACTTATCATAATAATATAATAAAAGTCTTAAATATAATATGTATAGTGTAAAAGTAGTAAATATATATTTCCGTTGTCTGGTAAGTATCTGTAACTCAAGTTCTTCAGATACTTAGCACGGGGCCAGACTGACGTGGTGTGAAGCGTCCATAGATATTTTTATATTATTAATTTTTCCATACAAAGATGAAAAAAAGTTACTTTGTCAGCGCTGCACTTTCACAGTGAACTCTATGTAGGCGACCCATACACAGTACACACCCTACAGTATTATCACTAAGGTTGGGTTGCACCAACTAACTTTAACTATACTGTAACTTAACTTTAACTACAATCCGAAATGTCAACTCTATGGTTTAAGTTAAAAATAGACGCCATCAAGACGCCATATTTAATCATAACCATTATAGAGCTAGACAAAGTTTTAAATGCACGTGACGAAAAAAGGAACTAACGCTGTCATCATACAAAAACTTCATTTTTGACAGTTCTCCTTTACCAGCAGCGCCCCGCCCACGTTCATTTATAACCTTGTTGGACCAGCTGTCATCTGTCAATTTCGTCGGTCAAAGTTAAGGTCAAAGTAATTAAAGTTAACGCTAAATTTAGCCTTAACTATAACCATAACTTTAACCTTACCTTTAACTTTAACCACGCCTCTGGTGCAACCCAACCTTAGTTTTACACACTGTATTAATTTTTGTTTCAAGAACTTGCAAGACAATGTAAGTACCTAAGTAATGGGGATTGTCCATTTTTTTTTCATTTTGCTCATTACAAAAACATTTCGAGGAATAAGGTCAGTGATCGTTTTTCTGTATATAAACGAAAAAAAATACCCATTAGTTACTTATATTTTTGAACAAATACGTTTAACCTTTGTTTGACCTTCCATTGAACGTCATCGCGTTAAATTAGCAATAAATTCGACCAACATTACGTTTCCAACTTTTGGTAAGCTTCTCGTGACTCGTATCAGCTTTCACATAATGAGAACTTGCATTTGACGAACCAGCCATTATAAATAAGATTGAAAGGAAATTTAAAACATTTATGCAGAGGTCAATTGGCGGCCGATGATGACGTCAGAGCGAAACTTAAAAAAATATTAAGAAGAAACTATACAATGAATTTCAAAATTATTTAATTTATATTCTTAAAATACCTACCCTATTTTAACGAAAAAAAATATAAAAAGTACAAGCATGTGATTTTTTTTGGACAATGTCCATTATACCAGAATGCCCGGTACCTAAGCTATAAGATTTAGCAGAATTTATAATAATTATAAATTCTTTATAATAATTAAAAATACGGTTAGTAATCCCAAAGACTAATTATTAGTCTTTGGGATTACTAACCGTATTTTTTTTAAAAGTACAACGTGTTTGTCTCACGTGATAGCATTTATTTTAGAAGTGTGTCGAACGAATAAGGGGTAGAGGAGGGTAATTTTTGGTTTATTTACCTTACTTTTTAAAGTTGTTTGGTGGGTTTTTTTTTTAATATTTTAATTTAATTTATTTACATAAAGTAATAAGTACGGTTCTCCGCACACACCATACGGCCTACACTATGCCAGTCTTGAAACAGTACCTACACAGAAACAGTGTTTGCCGTCACAAAATTAAAATAAACGAAAATACTTACAGCTTTTTTCCAAAACTTCCATTTAGGCGAAGGTGCAGCGGCGGCGTAAGTCAGTAAAAGAACAAATGCCAAGGAAAAAAGAAAAATCCTTTTGAAATTCATCGTAAGAAAGAAATTGATACTGATACTTATCTGAAAAAATCCTCGGTTTTTATAATATACCTTAAGTTTCAGTCAAATAGATTGGCTAAGTCCACTTATGAATTATGTATGTAAATATACTTCAGTCCAGTATTATCTATTAGCTCGATAATGATAAAAATATGTAATACTAGATGATGCCCGCAACTCCATTGCGCAGAAATGCACGGGAACCGTGCTTTTTTGGGATGAAAAGTATCCTATGTCCTTTCCCGGGACTTAAAATATCTCCACACAGTAGTTCCTGAGATTAGCGCGTTCAAATATGCCCTTTTAAATAATTTCCCCCCGTTATTTCCACCCTTTCCTCTATTTCTTAGCTCCTATTATAGTATAAGCGTGATAAAATATAGCCTACAGCCTTCCTCGATAAATGGGCTATCTAACACTGAAAGGTTTTTCAAATCGGACCAGTAGTTCCTGAGATTAGCGCGTTCAAACCAGGGCTTCAAATACCGGTATTTTTTCATAACGTTATTGCTTCAAGGGCATAGATAACGGTATGAAAATTTACCCGATACTAGAAATAACGGTAAAAATTGGAATTAATACCGGTAAATGCTGCGAATAATAAAAACTAAGGAAATGTAACTCCTATACTTCAACCGTTTTAAATTTGGCTCCTTTTCGAACACTAAAATATGACAATTCAGATTTTCGCCAAGGTCGTATCCCAGGTAACGTATCATAATATTGCGCGCCCTTATGAAACAATAATTGTCAAAAGCGGATAGTATTATGCAGTATACACCAAGCACATCTACTATCACGAAGAAACGAGCACATAATTATTATTTTAAAATCAAATATTTTCCTCTGATCCTTAAGACATCGATAATAATAATATACATGTAATAATTATGAAAAAACCTTGGTGTACGACTTGCGCGAATCTAAAACTGTCCGAGCACCTAGAAAGACGTTTTGAGATTACAAAATCTATGTGCTAAATTATTACAGAATTGAAATTAAAAACTTACGTAAATTTTGTAAGTTACTCACAGTTTACAATATTAAAGGAAATACTTATTTGTTTTTGTCGATTGAACGTAATTTATTACATTATGTTTTTTGTTTTGTTGTAAAAAAATCCGTAGCAAGAAATATGAGAATACCCATATCATCTTATAACGCATTTAATATAATGTCAGCCAGACCCTAAAATTTCGTTTATGATTAAATTGTTACATCTTGCATAACACTGTCCATGGCGACTTTGTAAAAATTTTGTAATTATGTTATTTTTTTAATATTGCACTTTTAGTTTAGAATAACATGTAAATTTAATAAGACAAACACAAAGAGACCAACTTAATTTTACGCAAATATCCTAACATCCAACTTAAATAAACCATCTTTTTTGGGTCGACAAAAATACAAGCAATTTAAGCATAATTTTAAACAATTCACTTACAGATGAAAGGTTATTTGTGGTTATTCCTATATTAAAAGTCGTATCTGTATGACTTCTGCACCATTTCACAGGGCATTTAGGCATTTTAACAACAATAATATTGTAAAAAGCTACGTAAAAAGGTAAAACGTAAGTAAACAAACCTATGTAAACAAATTGTAAAATAAGTTTGACAAAATTGTCATGTCAACCTGGTTGAATGTCACTCGAGTATACATACACGAAAAATGTGTACCGAACACATGCATAAATATGCATGTATTCGGGTCACATTTTGTAGCCTTCTGGTACACTTTTTTTGACGGAGTTACTCTTCCTTAGTTTTTATTATTCGTAGGGTAAATGTTATAACGGTAAATAGGATTTATAACGGTAAATATATGTTCTTTGATAACGTTACCTTCTGTAAAATAAGTACTTAATTTAATCGGTCAATTCAGTATGCAGTATGCACAAAATTAAACTAGACGTGTCTGGTGACCAGTAGGTATATATTATAGGAAAAATGGCGTCTAATGAGAATGACATGGTCAGTACTCAGTAGTTCAGTGCTTAGTATATTTGTTCAAATATTACTAATTTATGGTTTGTATAGTAAATTATTGTATTGCCAGCACGTGCGCCGTGCGCTGGCTGCCGGGCGGACTCTGTTGTTTTGCAGACGACGGGGCGAGGCGGGCTTTTATGTCCACGAAGGAATAAAGACCGCGTCTGCCCGTCGATGTCTGCAGCTGCCCTCGCTACGTAGGTACACAAAGCACACGACGAGTGGAGGCAGTCAGTTCAAGACGTTCGTTCTAGTGGAGATAAAGAGAATAGAGCTAGCAGCCGCCTCGCGCCGCCGCACCGTCTGCGTTACTGCATGTAAACTGGTTTGTGTGATCCACGGTGGGCAGCCGCGGATATGCCACGCCGCCAGAGCCCGCCGGGGATCTGCGGAGCGGTCTTTTTTCCCTTGGTGTGCGTTGGTAATACATATTGTAGGATTCCCTTTGTGCTATCGTTCACGGCGAAATTGACCGGTCCGCCCAGCCCCATCGTGTGCAAAGCGCCTCTGATCCGACGGGCTACGCTCCTTAAAATATTCTCCGTGTTATAATACCTACATATTTTGTAAATGCTATCATATAATTTTGTGCTTCCTTTTTTAAATGTGTGGATACTTTTAACTATAGTCTACAAAATATATATGTACCTATGTATTAAACTTAGAATTCTAGTAACAAATACTAAGACATACAAATAATTATGCCATATTTTTCCCATTCCCCGCATTCGCCACAATTAAAACAAGTAAATAAATACGGACATAGGTACCTTGCATAATTTTCTGCATTCATTGACTAAACAAATTGCAGCACCATCTTGACTTGTTAAGTCGAAGTTTTTTTTTAAATGAAAATAAGGGGGCGAACGAGCAAACGAGTCACCTCATGGAAAGCAACTTCCGTCGCCCATGGACACTCACAGCATCAGAAGAGCTGCAGGTGCGGTGCCGGCCTTTTAAGAGGGAATAGGGTAATAGGGGAGGGTAGGGAAGAGAGAGGAAGGGAATAGGGGAGGGGACACCTCCGGTAAACTCACTCACTCGGCGAAACACAGCGCAAGCGCTGTTTCACGCCGGTTTTCTTTGAGAACGTGGTATTTCTCCGGTCGAGCCGGCCCATTCGTGCCGAAGCATGGCTTTCCCACGTATGTAAAAACTGGTGCTCGGAAGTCGGAAGTTGGGCTGCTAGTGAGATTTGGTGCACGATGCATACCGCATACCTGATACCAGAAAATATCGTTATATTTACCGGTATTTTATAACGATATTTTTTGGTTATGTTACTAGATATCGATAAAAAAATACCGTTATCTGGCTACCATTATGAAAATACCGGTACGTAACGATATTTTTTCGTGTTTTCGATAACGTTATGAAGCCCTGGTTCAAACAAACTCTTCCGCTTTATCATAATATTAATACGCAAACAAAAAACTTTGTAACCCTTTTTACGAAAAATGGGTAACGTAGGCGCATGAAATTTTGCACAGTTATAGTTTATATGGTGAAGGAGTGCATCGAGCTAATATTATTTTGAAATGATGCTTTTATCATAATTTTTTTTAATAAATAAAACATTACACACACTACAACACACACACATGAGAAATGACAGATTTTTGAGTGACAAGCCTATACATACGAATTATACTCTTTTATTTATGGTTGAAGTCTGTTGACAACAAGTTGACAAATTTAAAATGGATTATAGTTTTTTTTATTGAATCTAAGATACTATTAGACAATGCTTACACAGCCAGTCTGAAATCAGCGGAGTCCCAAAGACAAGAGTTGAAAAAAAATAATGATAAAGTCAATATTTTTTACAAAATATAGGTAGTAGTCCTAATGTCGTTGAAGCTAAGGTCGAATTTCGACCATGGGGTGATCTCTAGTAATATTAATATAGCCTTCCTCGATAAATGGGCTATATAACACTGAAAGATTTTTTCAAATCGGACTAGGGGGGTGAGTCAAAATCGAATCGCCGATGAAAATGTATGGAATTGACATAAGCGTTCGTTATTATGACGTTGACGTTCTACTCGTCTTATGTCAATTCCATACATTTTGATCCGCGATTCTATAACAAAGCGAAAACGAAAAGATTTTGGCTCACCCCCCAGTAGTTCCTGAGATTAGCGCGTTCAAACAAACCAACAAGCAATCAAACTAACAAACTCTTCCACTTTAACTTATAATATAGTGAAGCTATAATATGTAATTGATTGTACTGTCAGTTCTTGGTCTTGATGGAAATTCATTTTAACCACAAATAAACTTTACGTACACTTTTTCCACTATATTCATTGATTATTAAAAATGTTAGCTAAAATATAATCCTTCCTGGCAGTCGACAGTCGGGTAAAAACACGACCGGTTTCGAAATGACCCGGCCGGACGATGATGAATTATTTCGAAACCAGTCGTGTTTTTAGCAATGATATTCTATGTTACTTATTTTAGAAACTCATTGGTTTTTAGTAAACATTTTTATAATCAATGAATATAGTGGAAAAAGTAAAATTTTGTTTTATTTGTGTTTGTATCATCAATGCACAACAATCACTCATTCAAGTGCGTTATTGAGTCATCAGGTATCAGGTGTTACGGACTCTGATAAACGCACAAAAAGGAAATAAAATCTTTCCGGGCCGTATAAGGTCTGAAAGACCCGATACATTTTTTTGTGTGTAATTGTGTATACCATACCATATATAAAAAGGTAATTTTTTTTCGCCGAGAAAATGTTTTTAGGCATCTTGCGGGGGATGGGGGTCCTGCCCGCAAGTATGTGGGTCCCATATCGCACTGAAGGTATTAAAAGTAACTTGAAAGGGAACGGATTTCAAAACACCAATCAGCGTTCAGTGGACAGTGACGTCACACATGCTGTCCCCGCGTCCCGTTTAACATTAAAATCGATCAAAATGCCTCCATTTTGAGTGCTTTAAACGTTTTTAACGCTAAATGGAACGCGGGGCATGATAACTTTTTAAGAGACGTACTGTCTACGATCAGGTGGATTCATTGAGATATCTTATAACTTTAAACGATCAATTCTTTTTTTTTGTTTTTCGAAATGGTCTAAGCTACTGGTCTGGTTAAGACCATGGTAGTTTAATCGTGGCTATAACTAGTCTGTTGCTAGTTGGTTTGGAGATAAAGAATGAGGGGGGTCTGCCCCCCCCCCCCCCCCCCCCGCCCCCCTAAAGTCACTATATATATATATATATATAAATATATATATATATATATATATATATATATATATATATATATATATATATATATATATATATATATATATATATATATATATATATATATATATATATATATAGGGGGTTTCGGGGGCGATAAATCGATCTAGCTAGGAATCATTTTTAGAAAATGTCATTTTCATCGAATACCGAGCGAAGCTCGGTCAAATAGCTAGTATACTTTATTAGATACTTTATCTATAGGTTTGTCAAAAATAGTAGTGCCGTCAAAATTTCGAGTGATATCGATACGTGAATTTTAAGGAAAATATCGGTAAAATTAAAATAGCACTATACACTATGCATTCCCTACTCCCTATCTTCTGTGGTTAGAGTCTGGCCAACGAAAGCTGAACCAAGCGAACCGCGGCAAATTTAAAAATTATTTATATGGTATCACATAATGTAGTAGGAAAAAAAGATTTAGATCATTTTCTGCTGATGCTAGATATTATATTACTCCAATGTGCAAAAAATTATGCACCTATAAAAAAAAAGTCTAATATAAATTATAGCCTATACTGACTTAGAAAATATATTGCTAACTAAGCCTAAAACTAAGCCTAGTAGAATTGTTTCGAAACCGGTCGTGTTTTTAGCTAATTTTTAGCTAATTAGTAATAATAATAAATGAATATAGTGGAAAAAGTGCACGTAAAATAATTGTGTTTTATTTGTGTTTTTATCTAATCGGTATTAACGGGAGAGTAGAATATTCGATGGGTAATTAAGTCACAATGGTATGGTGGAAACTTTCCTGTTTCTCATACGAATCTTCGTGAAGATTTTCAATAAAATACCATTTATTAAAATAAATAACATGTCTAGTATGAAAAATTAAAAGATCTTATGAGTATAAAATAATAATTATGACCAAGTATCAAGATCATGAAATCGTGCAACCACAAACCATCGACTGGCAGAATAGTGTTGCCGGTCAAAATAAATGCTTGGTTCAGCTTTCGTTGGCCAGACTCTAGGTTATAACAACAAGGTTATAAGTTATAACAACAAACAACGTAGTCTATGGTACTGAAACATAGAAATGGCTGGCCGTGTTCGTCGGCGTAATTTTTAGCGCATTCGTTGCAAAACCTAGTTATTGCGCATGTCCCAATCATGTCATGCCATGGCAACGACAATTGTTTACGACTTGACATTTAACCATTTAAATAATATTAATACCTCGATAATTTCCTCCACTAAATTTTTCAAGTGATCCATAACCATATTTTCCATTCTAAAATAATCAAACACTATTATAGTGTTAAATAAATTATTTTAGACGATTTAGGCTTATGTTTTTATATTTAGTTTTTATTATTTTAATCATGTATTTAAACAATTAATACGTTGTTTACGACTTGACCAGCAACTTGTTATGGCGTTGCCATGACATCTTTTGACATCTTTTGGACATGCGCAATAAAAGGTTTGTCCAAAAATACGCCGACGACCACGGCCGCTGTATGGAAAACGCTCATTGACTTTTATAGAGTGGACTTGGCATAATGGTCTCTACCAAATCAAAATACTGTGGCCGGTCCGCCATTTTATGTTCCGGTTCTCCGAGGTACATAAACTGTCAAAGTGTCGTATTAAAGGGATGTCGAAATTCAAAGAAAATATCGATATATCGATACATCGATATTTGTAAAAATATCAATATCGGTCTCGATATATCGCGAAAAAAAAATCGATATATCGGTCAAATTATTCGACCAATTTACTTTTTTTTAAATTAATTTATAGTCCGTCAAAAAAGTAAAGAAATTAAAAAAAAATTGTCCTTGGATCGGAAGGTATGTTTATATTTTTACTTTTGTTATTTTACCGATGGCTTGACTTCGTATGTGCAAATTTAGTTAATAATTAGACAATAAATAAGATTTGTGATAGAATAGAATATAACATGGCTTGATTTAAATACTTAAAACAAAATAAATTAAATATTTAAGGGAGCCCCAAAACAAACGTGATTTTATGCTATTTTTTGCTTGATATCAATAATAGCAAAAGGCACTTGAAATGTTTACAAAATACTCAGTTGTATACATACTTTAATAATAATAATAATTGATGGTAAAATTAAAATAAACTGTAAACCCTTCGTGCGCGAGTACAAAAAATACCAAAAATTCGGACAAATACGAGTTTGTCCGAATTTTTGGTATTTTTTGCCCGATATCAATAATGGCAACTTAAATAATAATTAATAAACTTAAAATAAATTAAATAGTTTTATTAAAATTAATGAGGCTCCTATATATAAAAAAAAAAAAACATATTTGCCTATTTTGTCTCTATGTACTATAATACATAGAGACAAAATAGGCAAAAATGATTTTTTTATATAATATAAAAAAAATCGTTTTTGATATCAATATAATATATAATATAACAGGAGAGCGTCCTTATAACATCTTAGTTTATTGATATCCTCGACAAATATCAACCGAGTGTCCCATCACTATAGACCGCCATGTTTAGTTCTTGGCACTATGGCGCCGGCCACACTTTTTTGTAGTTATGTCACTTCCATCACCCTTTGCCTGTCCCGACCGGGACGAATTAAAAAAAAAAAGTCTATGGTACTGTCTACGGTGCCCTTGTAGTATCCCTAAGTAGTCTGTGGTGCCCTTTTTGCCTATTGGTCACTTCTTGATTATTTCTCCTTGTTTTGCTTTACCAATATGGCGCTGCTGGTGTTGTGAGATGACAACATCGCAGTTTGTATTCAATTTGTCATCATTATTGTTTGACTCAACATTTACCATCTACCTCAAAATTTCAAAGAAGTGTAAATGTGATGTAAATTGTTACAAATCAAAGTGTGTTTCTTTGGACGTTCGTAAACGAGCGAATACATTCGAATGCGTCCGTGGGAAAAGTACATTGCTCTGTAAAAATGGCGGGTGTGTTATCTTTAGGGGTTGTGTTTTTGTCGAATTAGGAGAAAGTTTGACGGAAAAAGTTATATCAAGATAAATTGTACATTTTCATCATTAATTCCATGTGCGAGAACGGCATGTGGTGCTCGATTCTTTGACATTTGTAGCGGCAATTGATCCGCTCAAACGGCGCAGGTGTCATATAAATTGATGAAATTATCAGCATGTCTCGCTGGGGAAGAGGCAGAAGCGGCAGCGTTGCTGTGCCGCTGGACAGCGCTCTATTCAGAGAAAACAGTAACTGCCCATCGGCGGCGCGTTCCGCGGGAACAGTGGGCAAATGGGGAATCACTAGCTTTACGTCCATCAGAAGTGCTCCTTACGGTTAGTGGAAACATTTAACTTTTTACCCTGTTCTTCAAATAAGGTTGTTTACAATTAAAAATATTGACCAATTATTGTTATTCGACATGTCATTTGGTTTTATATTTTGATTCTAGACTGTTGTAATGTTATGAATAACTTATTCATAGCATTTTACTGAGTACTATATGTGTTTGTTACAGCATATCAAGCCAGTGCACATAAGAAACCTGTGCAGGATCAAAACAGCCCTTTAACTGTTCCTGCTGTAGAAACTGAACAACCACCTCCTAAACCTAAGAAATTTTTTAAATCTCGAAATGCCGAACCATATCCACCAGTACCGCAGATCATCTACGCCCCACCGGTACCCGCTGCACCACTCTCACCTGAACACCACTCATCCACCAAGGAAAAGAAAACAAATAAAAGGTCAAGGTACAATCGAGATTCTTCTTCACCAGAGTTACCAAGGCGTAGTTTTGATAAGAGTAAAACAAAAAAGGGTGTAGCTACAAAGGCATCGAAAAAGGAGGAGGGGCAGGATAATTCTCAACCACCAAACAAGCGTTATTTGGTGAGGAACAGGGACAAAGTGATCAATTATGCCGAAGACGGTAGCAATAGTCCAATACCAGAATTTACCAGATATGAATCTTTACCTAAATCGTCTTCACCCAAAGCGAGCCCATTAGTTTCTAGCCCGGCACCTGCAAAAACAGATATTGCGAGTCCTTCTACAAGTAAGGAGAAAGAAAAGAAGGAGGAAATTAAAGAAAATAGTGAGGAGAAGAAACCACCACCTATAGTACTCAGAATATCTAAGGGAACATCCAGAATTGTAAGTACTGATTCAAATGAAGGATTCACATCTCCAGGCTCAGATAGACATTCGTCAATGGATACACACTCTGACTATGGAACACTAGATCACAAAAAGAGTCCATCAGTTGAAACTATCTGTTCACCGAAACATGAGGGGCTCAAGATCACTATTAAATGTGCTGGTCTACTTCAAGAAACAAAGAAAGAAAAGAAAAAAGACAAAAAAGATCACAAATCTCACAAGCGTCACCATAAAAATAATGATGAAGAAAATCATAAAAAAGCTGCATCACCTCAACCTGGTTCAGATGCTTATGATCTGTATAAAACCCTAGCTTCACCAATGCAGGAAACTGAAAAGGATCCCAAAAGCAAATTAGTTGACAATATTGAATCAGAGTTAGCTACTCTTGATTCTACAACAAGCATATCTCGCACACCTGAATCAGAAAAGCAATCTATAGAACCTCAGCCTGAACCTAAACCACCAGAAGGTGGAAGGTCCAGGAGAAATAGACCAAACATCAATTATCGTGAGAATGATGATGACCTCGATTCTGTAGTGAAAGGGTTAACCAGCAGTAAATATACAAAGACAGTAGGAGAAATCAAGAGGGAGACTAGAAGAACGAGGAAAAAGCAGGATGCACCAGTAGACACTCCATCCCTTGCCAGTGCTTCCTCTCCCAGAGTGGAGCCAGAAGTAGAAAATCAACCAGAATCTCTTGAGCATAATGACTTGATTGATATATTATCTGGTGACGCAGAGAAAGAAAAACCAGAACCTTTACAGAAATTGAAATTACCTAAAAAATTAAAAGTTAAACACAATAAGAGTCCTCCTACTGACAAAGTTCCTGAGAATATTGAAAGTAATGAGCAGGCTGCAAACATAGAACATCAAAATTCCGAACCTATAGACACTGTTCAAACACAAGATGTCAATGAGGCACAATTACAGACACAATCATCGGACTCCGCTTACAACAGTTGTCCAAATGAGCTGTCCGAGGAGGAATCACAAAAGTGTCAACAAGAAGAAGTTTTCAAATCCCCCCGAGGCTTAGACGCTGAGGAAACCTCTGAAGAGAAACCTAGTGTTAAATTAGTTATTACAAAGAAAAAGGGTTCCATATTCAAAAGCAAATCCTTGGTCAATGACAACCAATCATCACCTTTGCCAGCTCGAAAACGGCGGCATCTATACCGACATGAGTGGGCGAACGATGTAAGTTACTTTTACTTGTAAAGTTAGACTCTTGTAGTAACATCTAGTTAAAAATCAGATTAATTCATTTATACAGTAATTGATATGCAGATAATATATGTTTTGTTCTTTTTTTTTTCTATTTCACTATGTAATTTTGAATTGTTAAGTATGCATGTCACTAATACCATTATCAGTTCATAAAATATAAGAAGTAGGTAAGCACCTAAAATAATATCAAAAATATCCAAAATTATTAACATATTCTTATACTCTTATTTTATATTAAAGTAAAAGTTATGTGTGTTACTTTCACTTTCGTTATGTTACCAAACATAATATGTGTCAGTGGCCTAAGGGCCACTCACTTTAGATGAATGTTTTTTTAATGATCTTATTATAAATTTGCATTGCTATAAAAATTGTAATAATGTACTCAGTATAACATAATATTATTATCAAATAGTCTCAGTAAAATCTACATTTTATTTTTATAAAATAAAGCAATACTAGCTATTTGACCGAGCTTTGCTCAGTATTCGATGAAAATGACATTTTCTAAAAATGATTCCTAGCTAGATCGATTTATCGCCCTGAAACCCCCTATGTACTATTATATATATATATATATATATATATATATATATATATATATATATATATACAAGAATTGCTCGTTTAAAGATTAAAGATTATTGATGTAATTTATACCATGACAGAAAGGTAATGAGACACCAAGACCAGAGCAAACGGGGACACCAGAAACAGGAAATGCTGTCACTCAAAATTCCGAGGAACTCACGAGGGTCACCAGATTTAGACCTGATCCAATCATCGCAGATCCAATAAGTGAACCTGTCAAACCATACACAAGTGTGCGGTGTAATAAAGAAGTTAAAGAGGTATTTATAATTCAAACATAATTTTTTATAACAATAATATTGCAGTAAGACCATTTTGCTTCTCATGTCTGTAAATCATCATTTTTAATGCACTGTCATTCTCATGTTGGTTGGTCATTTTTTTCTTCTATGAAAATTACTAGTTATAGCAGGGCTTCCCAAACTTATTTGTACTGTGACACCCTTGGGACTTTGCCATTTCTTTTCTCAAGTCCTCAACCCAGCCCTCAAAAATACTTTTCAATTTTAGAACCAGCCTACATAGGTTATCAATTTAAAAGATATATATTTTATTAAAGATATTAAGCCAGCAAGACTGGCTAATGTGAAGGATCCGATTGCTTTTCTTAGCATCTGAAACCGGGGATATAGACTGCCCGGGATGTATGAATGACATTGAATATTTGATTGTGTTAAAATGTGATGCCCCTGGTATAATGTCGTGACGCCCCGGGGCGTCGCGACGCACAGTTTGGGAAGCCCTAAGATATAGTGATTATAGTAATTTTTTATCAAATCAGTGGTAGCTGGTGATCCAATCATGTCACAGTTAACTGTACTATATTTTATTTTCATACAATAATATTATGTTTGGAGATATTAAATTTATGCTTACAACAATGAGGAGGCAGATAAGAAGTGTTACAATACTGTTATTGCACAATAAGTTGCTAAATAGATAGCAATAGATACATAATATTAATGTAACTCCTTTTTCAGTTCTACACTGTGGTACGTAACGTGAAGAAGGCTCATCAGATACAAGAAATTGGAGAGTTCCAAGAGTTTAATGATGATGTTGAATATCTATTGGATGCATGTCAGGTGAATATTTGATTTTTATTTACAATTTAGGAGCTGGCGAACGAAGGACAACCGGATTAGTCTACAAAAAAAAATTTTACGCAGTGGCTAAAAATAGTGTCAACTACTACTTTTACTGAACTATTCAGGGTTTGTTTGAAAATGTACTTTTTAAAGCCTTATTAACCGGTTTTGAATAAAAATATTAACAAGGATTGACGCAGATAGGTCAAAAGAAGACGATTTGAAAAAAAAAATACTTGCACACTCTGGTGGACTTATCCGGTTTTGTTCGCCAGCTCTTCAATTACTCATATTCACACACAGTAGGTACAACTCTGATCAAGCAGTGTGGGAATTTTAGTAGATTTAATGATGTTGATGACTGATGAGTAACACCCAAATGTTGTAGCAGTTACATGATCAATTAAAATAATAAGAAACTAGCTGTTGCCCGCGACTTCGTCCGCGTGGACTTCAGTTTATAGCGCGCGATGTCAACAAAATTGGTGTCAAAAGCTATTATAAAAAATACCCTGGTACCCCTTAAATCAAAACAGCTGTGCAGTGTGTACATAATATTTCATTTTTTTAAAATTAAACTTTATATATTATGTCAAATTTTAAAGCTTATTTAGCCCCCCAATTACACAACTTTACCCATAAACTATTTATCATTGATAGGTTTAAGGTTACGTCACCCTATGTAATATAATGTAAAATATATAAGGCTTATTAAATAACGCAAAGAAATAACAATCGAAAAAAACCGAAATTTAAGTGCGATGTAAAAGACGCACGGCGCCATCTAGTATGAATTTTTGGAACTAACTTAATTTAAACAAATTTTCGTATTTTCACCCCCTTACAACCCTTTTTCCAGTAAAAAAGTAGCCTATGTCCTTTCTCAGGCTTTAGACTATCTGTATACAAAATTTCATTACAATCGGTTCGGTAGTTTTGGCGTGAAAGCGAGACAGACAGACAGACAGACAGACAGACAGACAGACAGACAGAGATACTTTCGCATTTATAATATTAGTATAGATATAGATTAGTATAGAACGTGTATAACGTGGGAGAGCCATGCTTCGGCACGAACGGGCCGGCTCGACCGGAGAAATACCACGTTCTCACAGAAAACCGGCGTGAAACAGCGCTTGCGCTGTGTTTCGCCGAGTGAGTGAGTTTACCGGAGGCCCAATCCCCTACCCTATTTCCTTCCCTACCCTCCCATATTCCCTTCCCTTCCCATCCCTACCCTCCCCTATTACCTTATTTCCTCTTAAAAGGCCGGCAACGCACCTGCAGCTCTTCTGGTGCTGCGAGTGTCCATGGGCGACGGAAGTTGCTTTCCATCAGGTGACCCGTTTGCTCGTTTGCCCCCTTATTTCATATTAAAAAAAAAAAAAATAACAATCGAAAGAATCGAAAACCCATGTTTAACATGGTACAACCTCTTATAGAAATACGCATGAGCAAGCAATAGCGCGATCTAGGGGACTCTTGGCGCCATCTATTTTGAGTTTTTGGAACTAACTTAATTTGACCAAATTTACGCATTTTCACCCCCTTACAACCCCCTTTTCCAGTTAAAAAGTAGCCTATGTCCTTTCTCAGGCTTTAGACTATCTGTGTACAAAATTTCATTACAATCGGTTCAGTAGTTTTGGCGTGAAAGCGAGACAGACAGACAGACAGACAGAGATACTTTCGCATTTATAATATTAGTATAGATAATATTCTAACGTATTAAAAACTATAAACAAAAACATACTAACTAATAAGTATGATTAGTTCTATGTTACAATAAAGTAAAAAATAAAACGCCATCTGTTGAATCGTATTAGAACTAAAATGTTCATTCCATCGATATATTTCTGGATTTTTTATAATATTATACATAAAATATGTTTAAGATTTTTGAAATTTTATTTTAATACACATCCAAGACCCAGGAACATTGAAAACTTTTTGTTCCGCCTGCGGGACTCGAACCCAGGACCCCCGGGATGAGCGCTGGCCACGCGCAATGCGAATTCATTTTCATCGAAATTTTCATGGAAATAAGATATTTTCCCACATCAAAATGTAGCCTATGTCCTTTCTCAGACTCTAGAATAACTGTATACAAAATTTCATTGCAATCGGTTCAGTAGTTTTGGCGTGAAAGCAAGACAGACAGACAGACAGACAGACAGAGATACTTTCGCATTTATAATATTAGTATGGATAAAATATATTTAAGTAAAAAATAAAACGCCATCTGTTGAATCGTATTAGAAGTAAAATAAAATAAAACGCCATCTGTTGAATCGTATTAGAACTAAATTGCATCGATATATTTCTGGATTTTTTATAATATTATACATAAAATATATTTAAGATTTTTGAAATATTATTTTAATACACATCCAAGACCCAGGAACATTGAAAACTTGTTCCGCCTGCGGGACTCGAACCCAGGACCCCCGGGATGAGCGCTGGCCTGCGCAATGCGAATAAATTTTCATCGATATTTTCATGGAAATAAGATATTTTCCCACATCAAAATGTAGCCTATGTCCTTTCTCAGACTCTAGAATAACTGTGTACAAAATTTCATTGCAATCGGTTCAGTAGTTTTGGCGTGAAAGCAAGACAGACAGACAGACAGACAGACAGAGATACTTTCGCATTTATAATATTAGTATGGATAATAGGTAAAAACACTCGTCATACACACACACACATAATATGAAATTTATAAAATGCCTTTATATTTGTCTGGGTAACAAGTTTCTCTAAAAAAAGATGTATGAAACCATTTTCAAATGTATTTATTTGCATTCAAGGACAATAATCCAATATCAACGCGATGTCTGTCAGCTATAACGCTGGCCAGCAAGTGCACAGCGCCGGCGTTCAGGATGCATCTCCGAGCACACGGCACTGTTCAGAAATTCTTCAGTGCTTTACACGACGCTACGAATGATCAGGCAAGTATTAAACTGGCAATATTTTAAATCTATATATTATATAAAACTAAAAGGTGACTGACTGATTGACATAGTGATCTATCAACGCACAGCCCAAACCTTTGGACGGATCGGGCTGAAATTTGGTATGCAGGTAGATGTTATAACATAGGCATCCGCTAAGAAAGGATTTTGATAAATTCCAACCCCAAGGGGTTCAAATAGGGGATGAAAGTTTATATATAATAATACTTCTTAACGCGAGCAAAGCCGCGGGCAAAAGCTCGTTCTTGATATAAAGCTAATTAAATTTAGTATCTATCGGAATTAGACAGTTTTATGATTTTGTAATGCAATGCTGTGGCATTGTATACTGGCTGAAATAAATCCCTGTCTTATTTTTTTTCAATTTAGACCTTTATTTATTTGTTCCATTGCTATTAAATACTCATCAAATTGTAATTTTCAGAGCCTGGGCTTGTGTACTGCTACAGTGATGTTTGTGTTGTCTCAAGATCGACTCAACATGGACTTGGATCGGGAGTCACTTGAGCTTATGTTGAATCTACTTGAATCTGATGTGTCACACAAGTAAGTCAATGTTCTCACTTACTTAATTACTTAATCAGGAAAAAACATTGATCATATGTTAGCAAAAATTATGAAAAACAGAGATATAACTGGCTAACAACATTTTTGTTTCTGTAAATATTGAGAATGGCCAATGGGGATTGTCCATTTTTTTTTAAATTTTGCTCATTACAAAAACATTTCGAGGAATAAGGTCAGTGATCGTTTTTCTGTATATAAACGAAAAAAATACCCATTAGTTACTTATATTTTTGAACAAATATGTTTAACCTTTGTTTGACCTTCAATGGCGTTAAATTAGCAATAAATTCGACCAACATAAAGCTTCTCGTATCAGCTTTCACATAATGAGAACTTGCATTTGACGAACCAGTCATTATAAATAAGATTGAAAGGAAAAAAACATACTGCAGAGGTCAATTATTGGCCGCCGATGATGACGTCAGAGCGAAACTTTAAAAATTTATTGAGAAAAAACTAGCCAATGAATTTCAAAATTATTTAATTTATATTCTTAAAATACCCTATTTTAACTAAAAAAATATAAAAAGTGCATGTGATTTTTTTTTGGACAATGCCCATTTTTTTTTTATATTCCTGATCACTGCATATAATATTTTAATGTAATGACAGGTTAGTTGGCATAGTAAACTTGCATAATAAGTTGCAAATTAACTAAAACTGCTTTTACATACTTCATATAAAAATGTATTATGTAATAAACTATTTTTCCTTAGGAATGCACTCGATGACTGTGGCTTGACTTCTGCTCAACTCACGAAAACGCAAGAGAGAGTACGGGAACTGTGTGCAGAAATAAAGAGTCAAGGCAACACTAACCATTTAGACTTGGACAACATTACTGTGAGTATAAATCAAGCTCTTTTCAATCCACTTTTAGCTTCAATTAAAAAGCTAACAGTTAAAGTTAGTGCTTCTGGAAACTGGAGTTGGCAATCAACTTATGTGTACAATATCTACCTACATGTGCCTATAATGTGTCATTGCGGGCGGATCCGCCCCGCTTACTCCTCCCCCCACCAAGAGGGACCTAAATATCGATAATTGGGCCTAGTCCCCCTTTTTTTAACTTTTGTTAAGCAATATAAAAGTTTTTTCAACATATAAAGGGAAAGTTAGCTTATTATTGATACAATTGTGACCTGAGAGTATTTTAAAGGCAGGGACATTGTAGTTCAGGGCAGTGAATAACTACTCAATGATATATGTATGTATGTATAGATGCGATATTTATGGAACGATATTTTATTACAGGTGGGCCACCTAGCGATGGAGACGCTACTCTCCCTCACATCGAAGCGTGCAGGCGAATGGTTCAAGGAGGAGTTACGTAACCTCGGTGGAGTTGACCACATAGTCCGCACGATACAGGACTGCGCCGCGAGGCTCGAATCGCCCGCGGCGGAGTGGGGTAGCGCGCAGCTAGATGTGCTACGTAAAGCGGACCGATGCATGCGTGTGCTAGAAAATGTGAGTTTACTATGTATTTAATTCCCTTTCTAATAGAGATACATCTTAAATGCAGAGATACACAAAGTTTTTTTCTAAGTATGTTGAATACCATCAAAATCACTCGATAGAGTTATTCACTGTGTAAGTATCTTTATTTCTCTTTCCTATTGTATATTATGCAATATGATATGTGTATAATTAATAATTATGTATATTTGTTTCATTACAATTTAATATGAAAAATGCTATAACTAACTCTAATATGAATAAACGACTATTGAGATTAGTGTTGTAGCTACATTGCGTATGTCCTCTTCACCTACAACTTTTGCAGTCTTTTTTTTCATACCGTAATGTATATACTCAGGGAAGTTGATTTCTAGGCAGATGGGGGGACCTACGTAGTTTGGTCGCGTTACGTCAAACCCAGCCGACGGATCACAGCTACAATTGAATTGACATAGGTGGACCACATGACGTAGGTCCATCAACTGCTTATGAGTAATTTCCTCGATGGTACATATACTTGTAGGGGTACTCACAATTCGCCTAACATTCCTGCATCGCGCTATCGAAGTTTTCTAAGCGCGTCGGTATATACAGGACAGCTGAAATGTATCACGTGGGCTCCGGCCTGACCGAGCATACCACCTCGCTCGGTCGGAAGATCTTCCTTTGCAGCCTCCACACATATCCCACATACTTAACTATCATAATACTTAAATAATATATTTTCTACAGGTGACTCAACAGAACGAAGCTAACCAGCAACACTTGGTGAGCGGTTCCCTAGGCGCGGCGACTACGCTATGCGACTTGCTGCGGCGCTGCATCACGGAGGCGCGCGTGACGACAGCGGACGTGACGTTACACGACGCGTTGCTGCACGCAGCGCTGCCAGCGCTCAAAGTGCTAGTGAACCTCTCGCACTGTTTCTCACCTAATTGTAAGTTTTATCCTCTATACCCCCAGTAGATAAGCTGTACGTGTAATTGTTCTTGTCTGACGTTGAATAAATCTCAAGACAGACAAGAACAAAATATGGTATGTATAGCTTATACAAGCCAGTTTATAGTAATGGTCAAGCATTACAATTGTGATATAGAAAAGAAGTTGAATAAAAGTAGTGTTACATTTTTGTCGTGTTACATGGTTAAATAGGATGACGTAGGTAAATAGGATTACCATTCAGAAACTGTATAAAATAAGATTTATTTGGTTTTGTTTACTGAAAAGAAAAAACAAAATTACACAAATCAAAATATTATGAAATTTTCAGCGTCAGCACTCGGAGCACAAGTTGTCGGCGAGCAACCGTCGATTATGGAGATCTGCCTGATTGTTCTGAACAACCAAGAAAACTTCATACCTGACAACTTGAATTTCGACTTCAATGTTTGTGTAAGTGATAACCGATAAGCAAGCTAAGTTGCAGCTATTCTGCCCCTGTAGAAGAACTTAACATTTAGTTACTTATGCTTCTCATTTATTTGCGCACCACGCTGTCATCAATAGAAACGAGACAGCAAAATGTTCGTATACCAGTAAAAGAGCTGATATAAAATGGAATTATGAGTAAATTCCTAATTTTCTATATACTCTGTGGCCATGTTTGAAGAAATGGCCCTGGTTTGGTATTTACTAGCTGACCCCGATCCATAAAATCTGTGATTAGATTATTAGTAGCAAATATTATTTACTTAATGGAAATCATAATGTTTAATAATAATTATAACGACACAAAAGTGTCGTTACAACCTCAGTCGTGCGGTAGCGCGTGTTTCTCTCTCTGTCTTGTACATAAAAAAAATCTTTTTTGTACATAAGAAATAATAAACTATGTTCGATCCGGGTGTCCCTTGACACCTCTCGACTTTTTTTATTACCAAAACAAATAATAACAGGTGCTGATGCTACTCATGAACCTGGTACAAAACAACGAGGTCAACACGCAGCGGCTGCTCGGCACGCGCATCCGTGTGGACAGCGCACGTGACGTCATCAGCCGCAGTGTCGCCGCGCTAGACCTCATTGTAGACTTGTTCTACACGAGAGAGGAGCTCGCCAGGTACTGTCGGGGGGATAACAAAGTAATTTAACATACATTTTCCACTAGAAATCTTCCTACCTCTGAGATGATGATAGCATTGAAATTGGTCGTGAAATTAGTTGTTTGTTGTAAAAGTAATTGTAAGATATGTAATAAAGTAAATCAGGCAATCTGAGTAAAATTGCTGTAAAACATAAATTTTCATCAAGAACCTACAGCACTATAACTTGTAACAGACAAGATCTTTTAAGTTTGTTATGATCAAGAACTCCCGTGGACTGAATATTTTGTATGTTTTTACATACAAAACAGTGGCAATTACCATTCTCTATGAAATTGTGCAATTTTGTTCATATACCAAGTTATTTGCTGCTGCATTATGGCAACTACATAACTGTGCCACTGTCCTGCTTTAACAGTGCTCAAGGTGGCTGGTATTGTAGACCATAGTTAATACGAAGTTTACAAATAAAGTGGCGTCTATCGCGACAATGTACTCGATGCGATGTTACAGGGCCGATGACTGACGCAACAATAATCTCTTTACCAGTAACAACAATGCATATTTATTTGATGCCCATATAAATTGATGTGATGTCTGTATTATATAGGATATCAAATTATTTTAGAATGTGATAAATCTTAAAACACTTTAGTTAAGGAAACCAAATGTTACAATTTTCAGGAAAGTAGAAGAAAACACAGATGCACTGCTCGATGGCAAGAAAGATGAAGACAGTGAAAAGGGTGAAAAAGACAACAAAAAGCAATCTCAAGATGATATAGATGAAACAGTTACCAAATGTAAGAACTATTTGAAATAATAAAAAAAATGTTCTGCGCACATTTGTCAGCACTGCAGTACTGTGCGGACGAATTTGCGAGGTTTTACATCATTTCATACAGCGAATTCTAAAATGCGGTGCGTTTGGCGCGTTGCTGATAAATGTACGATCACCTTTAGGTGGACAATTGTAAATGACATCCGCTTAGCCAACGACATGAATATAATCGAGGTGAATCTCTTATATTTTTGTTGTGTGCTTAACTATAATATAGAAATAAACAGCAGAATGTGTTGCTAAGCGCTAATCTTGAACAGCTGAACCAACTTCGGTATTTCTTTTTTGTTGTATTTGCTAAGAAAGGTTCTTATGAAAGAAAAATTTAAGAAAACAACATGGAAAATTCAAGGTACCGAGCAAATTAAAATATAATCGAGGAAATTGATTCCTAGGCAGTTGAAAGACCAACATTGTTTGGTCAGATCATGACAATTCAATGTTAGCTGTGATCTAACGCGACCAAACTACGTAGGTGCCCCGTCTGCAAAGTGCAGCAAGGTGTACTATCAGAGAAGTTGATTCCTATATCAACTTCTCTGATAGTACACCCTGCTAGTAGTCCTAGTTTATCTTTAGTTTTGAAATCACCAATCAGCGCTATTTATTCCAGTGTTAGCTCGAGCGGGCGCGCACATGGAGCACACGATGGTGGGCGCGTACGTGGCCCTAGTGCTGGGTCAAGCGGCGGTGGCGGTCGGCGTGGACGCGCTACGCCCGCGCCTGCCCGCCTTCGCGCCGCTGCTGCCCACCTTGAGGAAGTACTACAACTTCCTGTCCCTCACCGCCAGTGTAAGTATAACTTTATTATATTCAACATGCGAAAGTGTGTCTGTCCATCTGTCTGGACCAAGTCTGGACGGACAGATGGACGGACTGACAGACATACCTCTGTCTGTCTACCAGGACCCGATCTAGCCATTTAGCTGCTCCAGGCAAAGATCATTTTGCCTGGAGCGGCTTAATGTAATTAGGGGAAAATGAGAGAAATATTTAAGTAAAATACTCAAATATTTTCACTAGCAAACTTAAGGTAGGTTAGCTGGTAAAATTCTCAAACTTAAGTGGTGGATGGCTAGGTTGGAAGATAGGAATAAGTCAATTTCGCCGCCCATTTATCATACTTTACGGATATTGCTTTGATAATTTATCATACTTTACGGATATTGATTTGTGCTTTAACATAGTAATTTTTATTTATATGATAATGTGTTATCATCAGTCAGTCAAGGTTTTTTATATGTAAATGTGTCATCATCAGTCAGTAAAGGTTTGACGACGCGAGATTTCACAAAGCTCTGCTTTATAGCCTGTCAAGAAAGTCATGACAGACGGGAAAATTTTCTAAACGTAATCACGCTTAAAATGTGTATTTTTTTCTTTGTATCTCCACAGAGAACGCTTATTACATTTTAAATATTGTCACCTTGCACATTTTTATCTCGAATTAATAAAGTTTTCATATTTTTTAATTCATTTAAAAAATTTCCCGCCTGGCATGACTTTCTTGACAGACTATAGCTAGTAATATGTATAGGTAAACATCGTCAAAATGTTAATGTATCTTCGATTACATCATTCTTAAAATTCGACATGCGTTTGCAGGCGGAAGCGGGTATTGTAGCGCACGTGAAGTCGACGCAGCGCATCATTCAGTTCATGGAGGCCAGCGACAAGGAGAACGCAGCGCACGTGCCCGCCGCGCCCTACAGCGCCGACTCGTACGCCGCACGGTACGAGGCGCCGCATGCCCCGCCCACCGCACGCTACGAGGCCACGCCTACAGCCCGCTACGAGGCCCCGTCCACCGCTCGCTACGAAGCCCCGCACGCGCGATACGAGGCGCCGCACGCCTCCCGCTACGAGGCCCCGCATGCGGCGCGGTACGAGGCCCCGCTAGCACGGTATGAGGCCCCGCCCGCGCTCGACGTGCCCCAGGACATGTCGCTGGCGCACCTCGCCAGCCCCATGCATCCCGCGCACGCTCATCTACACCCCTACCATTAGGGCTGTCTCGCTTGACGCTTCGATAACTTGTGGAAGAAAGACAAATTATTTGTGGAAAGTGCAAAGAACGATAACAAAGCTCTCGAAAGAGCTGTTCACTTAGCGAAAAGCGTCGTCCGCGTGTAGGTTAGTGAAAGATTATAAGGAATTTAGAGTCGGCTTTTAATTTGTAGGTGAGCAATATGGATTTAGCTAAAGTTATTATAGGAGGCGACGACATTAAAAAAGGAGCTGCTATATCATTTGTGTTTAAGTCATAAGACACTTTTTGATACCTTTCCAAAACAAGAGATAAATAAAATAGTACAGTTACAATAAATTTTAAATCAAATCCATAACACAATTTTTGTCATGATTCTAAAGTTTAGAACATTCTAATATTTTGAAACCTAAATGTCTTTTAACTTTACCATAACAAACAAATAAAAATAGTCACCATCATGTTATTCAGATCCAGCTGAATAAAATGCTTTGAATACATCAAAGCATTTTATTCAGCAGTGTCAATATTGTTTAATATTTGCCTTATGTAGTGCGAATCTAAAATAAATAATAGGCGACTGATCACTATGTGTTGTATGTGTCCTTATTAGTAAATTTGTGGCGTCTTTGTGTCCGTTTCTTTGATGTTCATTCTTTCGACTACTTAAATGTTAGATAGTAAATTCTGTAGTTTGTTGGACGAACAAATGAAAAGTCCTGTATGAAATATTTTGTTAGTGACAAAATCTCTAATAAAAGGTGACCGCAGATCTGGCCGCACGAGCCACAATATTTGCGAGTTTGCCTTTATTTATAAATTCGTAAATAGCGACTCCGCCAGATGTACGCTCACCTTAAAATACCGTAACCAATGTTTAGTGTACCTGAGAGTATTCATTGAATGTTGTATTCGATGGACAAAGTGAAGCCCTAAGTCGAAATGTATAAATTCCACAAGCGAGTGCTCGGCCCCTTTGTAATAACGTCTCCCCTCCCTTGAAACTTGTAAATATACTCTGGTAAGATGTTAGTCGTTGGTCGCGGGTGTTATAAAATCTTAATAAAATTGAGATATTTCCGAGTTTAAGCCACTCGCGTGGCAATATAAAAGTGCAAAAATAGCGTAAGTGTATGATAGATTTGTATTGTTCTATGTGAATATTGTGTTGGCACTTGTATTATAGACGAGAGTTATAATTTATCGAGTTGGCACAATCTTTATTGTAAATAAAAAATTAGTTACTAGATACTGTTGAGTTGGTTAGGTCAATTTGAGGTTACTTGAGATTCTGTGCGTATAGGTGCATATCGACACTACAAAATTTGTTTATGCATAATATACGAAAGTCTGACATTGTTTTTATGGTACATTATTTTTTAGATTTTTTACCCGGTTTAGCAAAACCTGTTATCGTTCTAAAACTATTATGTGACAGTATAATATGTCTTGGTTAAACATACACGTTTATATTAGCGTAGGACATTGACTGATTTGTGTTTACTTTTTCTTTCTGCACATATTATACTATTTGATAGTAAAATTCTTTTAAAGACAACATTGTTGTTTTTAAGACAGTTTTACTTGCACTATGCTTCTTATTTAGCAAAAAAAAAAAAACTACATCACAATGGGTGTAGCTACGAATAATAAAAACTAGTGTAGTTTATTCAACATGTTGTTCATATTGGTATGATTACTGAATACAGGGAATAAAAATTGACATGATCTTCGCCTAATTCTAGGCGAATATCAACTGCTCAAATTCCCTCTACTCAGGGACTGTACCGATGCATATTATATTCCAAGATACCCAACTTCGATGCTATGAAAATAATTTGTATATTTACTGTTCAATTTGTAGCCACGACAAGACAAGAAACACGCGCAAAAATAAGATTGAAATTGCAGCTACAAAAATCTCACTAATACTGTTCAATAAAAATCTTTGTCGGCTTTCGGATCGCTATGAAAATGCTACCCTTATTTATTAAACTTTAGATGGTATTTATTTGTCGATAGAAAAATTATAGTAATCTTACAATGAATTTTGAAGTTAAATTTAAGTGCCATTTATTTTGGCACATTATGTGACTAGAGCCAGTTAGGTATAGTTTTATTCTCCGATTTTTATTTATATGTCAGCGGGGCCTCGATTCAAGGCTCCTACCTTTTTTATGTTATGTATCATGTGGAACGTGGAAAAATTGCTGCGACAGCTTTAGTTATTTTTAAGGTTTTTTTTGTAAGTGGCAGGTCTTTTGCGAGGTGTACTCGACTAACTTAAGAATTTTATTTATAGACTGGGAAATTATTGTACAGTTTTATCGTTTCTTAAACGCCTAAATTATATTTACGTAATTTATTGACTTAAAGGTGTATCGATAAGCGTAGCTTCTAATGCATTTCGTTGAAAGAAATCACTTTTTTATCACACTACATTTTAAGTAATATTATATGTTGTTTTTAGATGATCGAGAGTTTGATATCTTAAAATTATTATTGTAAATGTATCGTGTAATTATGTTATAAAGTATTACATGTAATTATTAAAAGAAGGACGATTTAAATACGTGATGCGTTTTTGTTGTAACACTCCATAGATTGTATTATATTATTAACGACCTTACTTTCAGCTACAGTTTTCTATTTTTCATAGTTTTTCCATAAATATTTGTTTTCGCGAATCGCGAATTATGCTTTGTAAACTTTCGAATACTTTGTCGCGGAGCACTGTACCATACTGTACTAATACTCCCGACGTTTCGGCTACATTCGAGTGGGTAATGCGTAGACTATTGTCTACGTGTTACCCACTCGAATGTAGCCGATTATTTTATATATAATATATATTTTAAGGCTCCCATATAGCTCCCATACAACAAACGTGATTTTTTTGGCCGTTTTTTCTCCTAATCAATAATAGCAACAGAGAGGCACTTGAATTATTTACAAAATCCTTAATTATATTTGTACTTTAATAATTAATAATAAAATAAAATAAATATTTAAGGGGGCTCCCATAAAAAAAAAAAACACATTTTTTTTAATAATTCGGTTCTATCGGTACAAAACCGTTCGTGCGCGAGTCTGACTCGCACATGACCAATTATTTTTAGTGGAGCTAAGTTAACTCTTGTTATTGTTATCCCGTATTTAACTTAGTATTTTTAGCATGACATCATAATGTTTCCTAGTTAAAAATCTATAAATTCAAGACTTACTTAACAGTTTATTTTGGTATATTTTGTTAAAAGTAAAATTATTGCATTGTTCTAATATGATTTAATATACTTTCTAAGGGTGGGTTCCACTAGAGCCTGGAGGCGTGGTTAAAGTTAAAGTTATGGTTAAGTTAAGGCTAATTATTTAACTTTAACCTTAACTTTGACCACACAATTTCACAGAAGACGTTGCTGGTCCAACAAGGCTTTAAATGAACGTGGCCGGGGGCGCTGCTGGTAAAGGAGAACTGTCAAAAATGGCATTTTGTATGATGACAGCGTTAGTTCCTTTTTTCGCTATATGCATTTAAAGCCTTGTCGAGCTCTATGGTTATGGTTAAATATGGCGATTGGCGTCCATTTTTGACTTTAACCAAAGATTTGACATTTTGCATTGTAGTTAAAGTTATAGATAAAGTAAGTAGGTGCAATCCACCCTAACACGGCTCGTAAATAATCAATCATAAATCGTATCTAACACGGCTCAACAGCGTCTACCCTGTCAGTGGCAGCGGCGCGGACGTTATGCCAATCTCCAGACTCCGTAAACCGCCGGTTCACTGAGATCAGCTGTTCGAAGGTTCCCTTGGCTAGTTTATGCTTGTTCACCACTTTTCTGATCAACTCGTCGTCATACACTAGCTCAGGATTCACCAGTTTTACGTGCGCTTTCATCTCCTGGGTGGTTATCAGGAAACAGTTCCAAGGTGACCAGTCTTCTTTCACGCGCCATCGGCACAGACGCAGCTGAGTCATGTCGTCGCACTCGCTGATCGCCGAACGCGAATGCCAAATCTTATCCACGATGTAAAATATGTCCTTCTCCTGTAGGACGAACGCAAGAGAACCCCAGCACTTCCGTTTCCTTTCGTCCCTTTGAGTCGCCCTCAGAATGAACTTGTAAGGCGTCATGTCGATCCAACTTTTCTCAGCCACGTCCCTCCATGAGCATGACGTACAAACTAGATATCCGCTCATTCTGGTGTTCAATGGAAAATCCGTGTACGATTTAACCTGGTGGCACATTTCGCAGAAATACAGCTTGCTGTTCTCCATCTTTCTGTAGTCCCTTATATCTTTGCATTTGGTTACGCCCGAATTCAGTTCGGACGTTTTGATGAGTTGGAATATACATGCCGCTGTGCGTCGCCTCAAAAATTCCAGCTGATGATCGTTACAGCCTCTAATGAGAAGATCGCACTCTCTCTCCAAAAGTTCTATTATTTCCTCGGTTAAGTCGTGGTTGAACTCTTGTAAAGAGAATTTCATTTCGACTAGCAGTTCGATTCTTTCATTCACTCTCATATCGCAGCGAAGGTACGAATTATAAAATTCCTTGAACTCCCTTGCCTTTTGTATTTCAATGGTCTCCATTGTGATCACCTTGCCGTCGCGTCCGTACCAAGCAATAGGTTTAGATATTTCTTCCAAGAATTGTTTTTCCTTTATTTTACGACTGTCCTCTTTGACTTTAATTCTGTAACTTTCAATGCACCGCAACAATTCTACTTCTTTGTCGAGTAGAAGACTAAATTCAGCAATTTTAGGCCCCTTGGAGTGTAGCTGAGATATTCGGGTTATTTCAGCATGTTTCCATCTGTCGACCATGGCATACAGTTGGTCAAAATCTTCTCGATTCCTTGGAAAAGTTTTGGTTATTAAATCTTTCCTAAGTCGTCTTTCGTTTGCCTCCTGTTCTAATCTTTCCTCTTCTCTAATCCTTCTTAATCTATCTCTGAAAAAAAAATCTTTTATAAGAATGATTAGATATTATTATTATAATTCAATGTTTGTCTATGAAAATCCATAAAATAATACTTACAAACACTCCTCAAGCCATTCTTTTACTTTTTGCCTAAATCTGTGTCGCCTAAAGGCCCTTTGGATGACCGTAGCGTAATGTTTGAGATTGAGGTGTGCCATTTTCTCGTCGTAGGGCTCGTAGGGTCTTGGCACGAGGATTCTGTCGGTTACGTTGGGTATGTACGCGTGCACACAGTCCATTTGTATCGCGCGACTGTAGCTTGTGTCCTGAAAATGTGTATGTATTAATGTAGGTCTACGAACTGCTACGAATGGTCTACGACAGTCAGCAATGCTTACAATCTGAGATGGAGCGCATACAAATTTTTGAAGTTTTTATAATTAAATAATAGTAACCTGGGGCACAAAATATGGAAAGCAAAAAAGCGCGTTCAGACGTGCGCATATTTTACGCGTATTCTGCTGTAGCATTTGGAAAAACGCCAGCGGCACGTGCTAAATTCGCGTTGAATCCTCGTCACGCTACATCAGAACAACGCGCCCTTAAGGCGCTGTGGTTGTAGCAACTACGTAAAATGGGTTTTTTAAAATACGTTTTTAGTAAAGGAAATGTCATTATTTAAGTATAAAATAAGTACCGTTTTAAAATTGAGAAAATTAAAAAATCTCAAAGATGACTGTTATAACGCTGTTTTTTTATAATTAAATCATTTTATGGCTAAATTACACACTTTCTAGAAAAACCAAAAAATGTAGTATATATGTCGTAACCTAACGTAAACGATTTGATATATTTGATTTTTTGTAATACTAAAAACAAAAGGTTTTTACTCCTATTAGTAATATATTTCTATTATCAAGGCACGCGGCGAGCGCGTAACAGCCACTGTACAAGGCGCGCTGATATGAATGTTATTTTAATGTCCTTAACGTCGATATTCGTACTGACAGACATCGACCTGCTTATTTCAGGGACTACTGGGCCTTAAGCAGAAATTTCTACTATTTTTAACCGAAATCCAAAAAGGAGGAGGTTATGAAGCGAGTGTCACAGGTTTATCGTAAAGCTATCTTCATGATTTGAACCAACTTACGTAATATTTGTCGCGCGTTTCAGCTGTCTGTGTGTCCCGGCAGTTTTTGTTCTCGGGCTGCACTCTGTCGGGCCTTTGTGGGGTCTGCGAGAAGGCGTGGTGGTAAATAACACCTGAAAATAAAATACTCTTATTACACTTCATATCTTTTTATTAACACCTATCTACAGTGTGTAACAAAAATAAGTGATAATACTTAAGGGTGTTTACGTGTTCCTTCCTTAAAGACGAAACATTTTTTTCACTTTTGTGTGGGCAAGGGCCCGAGCGTCACGAGTTTCCCCATACAAAAGTGAAAAAAAAAATCATCTTTCAGCGCTGCTACTTTCACAGTGAACTCTCTACAAGGAACACGTACACACCTTAAAGTATTATCACTTATTTTTGTTACACCCTGTATAGATTTAACTTTTTTAGTCATAATGAAAAATGATATTATTATTATTATTGGCAACTACATTTTTTCTTAATTTAGATTTACTCAAAAGTAGAGAGATTTCGACGTACTTAAGTACCTACTAAGTAAAACCTTTCGTGTTTCAGCCGAGGTATTAAGTCAGAATCCATTATTTACTAAGCATAATTCCTAGCAACGCATAGGAGTAACAAATTCTAAGCTTTACAAAGCTACTTACAGCTTAAAACACCAAAACTTTATTTGAAATTCAGGGTATCTGAAATGTTTTAGCATCTATATTCTATTATTAGATACGTCTTATACGTCGTATTATAAATTGAACAAAGCTGTTTGAATAAAAAATAACAAACATTATGTAGGTACACTATTGATACAAAACATAATTATTACTAGAGATCGCCCAATGGTCTAAATTCGACTTTAGTTTCAATGACATTAGGAGTACTACCTATATTTTGTAAAAAAAATATTGACTTTATCATTTTTTTTTCAACTCTTGTCTCTGGGACTCAGATGATCTCAGACTGGCCGTGTAAGCATTGTCTAACGGCCGTTCCCAATATTTGATATATCTCTGGTTTTGCCCTACTAGAGATAGGAATAACTCACATAAGACATTAGAGACATATATTTTATGTCAATTGTGAGCTTTTCCTATCTCTAGTAGGGCAAAACCAGAGATAGATCAAATATTAACGGCCGTTCCCAATATTTGATCTATCTCTGGTTTTGCCCTACTAGAGATAGGAATAGCTCACATTAGACATTAGAGACATATATTTTATGTCAATTGTGAGCTATTTCTATCTCTAGTAGGGATAAACCAGAGATAGATCAAATATTGGGAATGGCCGTAAATCATCAATCATCAAATCAAACAAAAAATCTATAATCCATTTTCAATTTGTCACCTTGTTGTCAACCATAGTATATATTAAGTCTATGTTGTCAACAGACTTCAACCATAAATAAAAGAGTATAATTCGTATGTATAGGCTTGTCACTCAAAAATCTGTAATTTTTCCTAGATCGTGTGTTGTAGTGTGTGTAATGTTTTATTTGTTAAAAAAATGTATGATAAAAGCATAATTTCAAAATAATATTAGCTCGATGCACTCCTTCACCATATAAACTATAACTGTGCAAAATTTCATTCATCTACGTTTCCCCATTTTTCATCAAAAGGGATACAAAATTTTTGGCTCACGTATTAATATATAGATAAGTTGTTGCCCGCATTCCGTAATTTCATTCGTTTGGAAATTTTTAATTATGCCCTAGTTAAGCTTAGGTATGGCTTTTCCCAAGAATATAGTCACTTCCATACCAAATTTCATCAAAATCGATTAAGCAGTTTAGGCGTGAAGTAATAATCAAACAGAAACATTTTTACATTGACAATAATAATTATAAAAGTCAGTGCTGATAGATCTTACCTGTGTGAATATTCCTATAACCGCCCAGAAACGGCTTCTTTATAGTTTCGGAGTAAACTTCAACGTTAACATTTTTAATCGCATTGTCTAACGGAACTACAACTTGTATTATATCGTTCAGTGGCACTTCTTTGTACAAGTTGTTTAAGTTTAAATATGTATTGTCGGTAGTAAATAGCTCGACGTCAACGATTCCGTATCTATCGTAGTCGAGGTTACACAGGGCGACGTCGTTTTCCAAAGTGTCTCCCCCACGCAAAATCACCAAGTTGTCGGGACGCGTTTGAAAAATACCACCCAAGTTCTTCTTGATCTCTTGTATCGTCATATTCGAATGGTAGGAACGGGTGAACACACCATTTTGGCATTTGACTTTAAATTTAATGGCGATAAACGGTAAAAATTTCTTTGGGACCATCGCGTAGAAAATATCGTGAACGTAGGAGTCCTTCGGTATGGCCGACAGGGAGAATTCCTCGGAGTTCTTCGTGAATACATCAATGACTACATTGCCGTACGCGTCCGATTTTAAATCTGATAGCAGAGTCGCCTCTTTTAGAACGTGCCTATTTTTGGTCAGTAAAATATTGTTGTTTGATACTGCGATTAGTTTCGACAGCTTTCGTTTCACCTGTTTAATAGGAGTGGTCGCTGGGAACACTTTGGTGTAGGTTTCGTTTGGCTTCAATGGGGATTTAAAGGTTATAATTATATGACTAATGGGGCATCTGTTCTGTTGCAAGTCTCTGGCACAGGGGGCAGTTTGTAAGCGGGAATTTACACTCTCGTTATCTGGAATCGACACCTGCTTGTAGGGCGGAGCTGTAAGTAACTTCTCTCGTCCCAGTTCACACTGACAACTCGCTGTACCTTTGACACTTTGAGAACTCGTTCTAATCGTGTCTACAACGTCCATATTAGTGTAATTTTGAAAGTTCCATAAAAATACTATAAAAAGTCACTAAAATAATAATTGTAATAACTGTTGTATAACTTTGAAAGGCACTTACGTCATAATAGGTTTTTTGCTAGGAAACCGTTGCTAGGCAATACGTAACGTGCAGGTCCGGGTTTAGCACTGCAAACCGCGCGGCGGGTCGCACCCCTCGTAGCATGTAGTGATTGGGTCTTTTAAATTGGGCGCATTCACCCAACAATAACATTATTAAAAGGGCAATGCGACAATCGACTGGAAATTGTTACAAATTAGTCCTAATTGGGAGGTGTAATACAAAAACTTTGATCTCATAGCCTACAGCAACACGCGTAGCACTTACGTAGAACGCTCGTAGCACGTAGCAAAGTTCAATGAAAAGGTACAAGTTACAGATTACTTTAACGATTAGCTAGTCTGTGATCATAAAGGAAAAACAGAACCGCCCTGGGGCATACCGGGAAATTATAACGGACAGCGGAGAAACAAGGTGCTCTACGAAGAAAGAATTAACTGCTAAGCTTTAAAAACTGTAAAACTCCTTTGAACAGCTTAAACAGATGTAGTGATTTTTAAACTGCTTTTTAAAACATGTTAGGAAACATGGTTTTGACTGCCAAAGACGGTTTTGTATTTTTAACCTCCGACAAAAACAGAGGGGTGTTACGTTTTGTGTGTCTGCTATCCAAACGGGTGGACCGATTTTAATATAGTTTTGTTTATTGATAGCTATATACGTGGGAGAGCCATGCTTCGGCACGAATGGGCCGGCTCGACCGGATAAATACCACGTTCTCACAGAAAACCGGCGTAAAACAGCGCTCGCGCTGTGTTTCGCCGAGTGAGTGAGTTTACCGGAGGCCCAATCCCCTACCCTATTCCCTTTCCTACCCTCCCCTATTGCCTCCCCTTCCCTACCCTCCCCTATTACCCCATTCCCTCTTAAAAGGCCGGCAACGCAC
This sequence comes from Aricia agestis, assembly GCF_905147365.1. Classification (NCBI taxonomy): domain Eukaryota; kingdom Metazoa; phylum Arthropoda; class Insecta; order Lepidoptera; family Lycaenidae; genus Aricia; species Aricia agestis. The sequence goes on along the minus strand of NC_056408.1, from coordinate 9,772,274 downwards.
ATGCAGCTCTTCTGATGCTGCGAGTGTCCATGGGCGACGGAAGTTGCTTTCCATCAGGTGACCCGTTTGCTCGTTTGCCCCCTTATTTCATAAAAATAAAAATAAAAAAACCTAAGCGAGAATGTTCTTATAGATTCATTATCAGTAGCAGCTATGAAATTCGTTTTTTTCTTTAATTTACATTTGACAAGCTTTTGCCCGCGGCTTCGCTCGCGTTAAAAAGATAAAATTATATAGAAATTTTCGTCCCCTATTTTTACCCTTTAGAGGTAGAATTGATGAAAATCCTTTCTTAGCAGATGCGTCATATCATCTACCTGCATGCCAAATTTCAGCCCGATCGGTCCAGTGGTTTGGGCTGTGCGTTGATAGATCACCATGTCAGTCAGTCACCTTTGAGTTTTATATATATAGATAGATTTAGTTTGTACTTAGGTGCTTATAATTGTTTACTTCGGATAGGTACCATTCATCTAAACTATTAAAACTATTAAATATGTGTATCATATAATAAAAATCTTAAATATATGTATAGTATAAAAGTATTAAATATATTTCCGTTGTCTGGTACCCGTAACACAAGTCCTTCAGGTGCTTAGCACGGGGCCAGACTGACGTGGTGTGAAGCGTCCATAGATATTATATTATATTATATCTAAACAATGTTTTAACATTATAAATCGCACTATATTCTTTACCAACAAAAAAGGACGAACATATTATTTTTGGTACCTGTAGAGTATAGTTTACTATTTTTTACAATACCAATACCTTAAATGTACTTAATATAGTTACCCCTTGCCTGCATCTAAAATACTCACCCAATAATTTAAAGTTATAATATAAAAATTTACGGATACTGAGCCATCGATTTTCAGTATAACAGGAACGTAGTAGTTGATAGTTAATAAAAATTGAGAAAACAATAAAATTACAGCGCAATAAAAGTGGGTTTGTGCCGAGCATGGCGGGCTTCATATTAAATTCCACCGAAAACATAAAAATGATTTTCGATCGTAAAACTATAATTTACAGACGTAAAACGTGCTGACATACAGTAAAGCTGATAGATTAAGAGGATTAACGTAATGTAAAGTCTACGGAATTGTGCTGATTGCGGGTGTGCTGTTCTAGTGGAAATCGCCGGGTAGGCGGCGCCAAGGTGATAGGAAATCTCTCTGTTTATCCGTAATTATCGCTAGGTTTAATAGCTAGGGTAGCTTCCTTCATAGGTATTTGCAATGTGCATACTGTATGTGAAGTTAATGATTCATTTAGTAGGAGATGAGTCGGTGCATATCGACATAATATTATTGGCTCATAATTGTATTATTATACAGGCTGTAACAAAAACAAGTGATAATACTTTAGGGTGTGTACGTGTTCCCTGTAGAGATTTCACTGTGAAAGTAGCAGCGCTGAAAGACCAAAATTTTTTTTCACTTTTGTATGGGCAAGGGCCCGAGCGTCACGAGTTTCCCCATACAAAAGTGAAAAAAATTTTTGGTCTTTCAGCGCTGCTACTTTCACAGTGAACTCTCTACAGGGAACACATACACACCCTAAATTATTATCACTTGTTTTTGTTACACCCTGTATATTGGAAATTTTTGCTAACCCATCTTCCAACAGTTGCATTTTACACAGTGTGTACTTAATGATATGATTCTCTGCATAGCTAACGATCATAATACGAGTAGGTATCTATCAATATTCCTTCAGTTAAAATAATCGGCCAAGTGCGAGTCGGACTCGCGCACGAAGGGCTCCGTACCGTTATAGAGCAAAAAATAGGCCAAAAATTGTATTTTTTGTATAGGAGCCACCTTATTTTTTTTAATTTAAATATTATTATTAATTATTAAATTACATATTACATAATTAAGGCCTTTGTGAAAATTTCAACATTTTTTGCTCGGTATCAATGATGACAACAGGTACCTAGGCTGTTGTCATCATTGATACCGAGCAAAAAATGTTTGAAAAATCACGTTTGTTGTATGGGAGCTCCCTTAAATATTTAATCTGTTTTGTTTTGTTTTTAGCATTTGTTGTTATAGCGGCAACAGAAATACAGTATCTGTGAAATTTTCATTTCTCTAGCTATTACCGTTCTTGAGTTACAGCCGGACAGACGGACAGACATCGAAGTCTCAGTAATAGGGTCCCGTTTTTACCCTTTAGGTACGGAACCCTAATAATAAAACTAATTTCCGTCAGACCATCACAAAAGAGTAAACTTTACGCTAGCTATTATGTTTATAAATCGCATCGTACAGGCAGTAGGGCAGCGTCGGAGCTAGATTGGAGCGGACCGTATTATTGCGTTTAAGCGAGTCCGTGCGTTCTGTAAACACGTGTTTTAATCAAGCCTGTTGCTTCAGTTCCGCCGCGGCGGCCACTCCGCTCGGCAAAGAAAAACTTTGCATCTGTTTTATTACGACATATGCAGATCCGCCCCGGGGCTTAATTTTGAAGCCGTGCCCCGTTTTAATTGTTTCGTCTTTCGATTTAACCTTTGGCGATAGTTGATTTCGGGTATGGATGCTAGTGATAATGGATGCGAATTTCGGCGTGCCGCAGGGTGCGGGCACGAGGTTCATTCGATTAAAGCCCGTTGTCCGGGAATTATCAAACGGTCCGGACGCCGGTTCAGCGGGCCGCGAGAGCCTCTACATTTAATAGTTTTTGTTACCCGCCCGTTTGTTTCGGAAAAGTAAAGTTCGCTTCGGAGTTTTTCTTTGTGCGGACCGTTCTCTGTCACCTCACTCGTTTGGAACGTTTCGGGATTCGTACGTTTAAAAATGATATTCGAAAAGAGTTTTAAATTCCATAGCGAGTTATTAGTTGGCTCTTAACAAAGTTTCATGTTTTACGACTTCATTTTGATATTTTTTATCGCCGTCTGTCGCATTATCCGATACTCGATTCCGGACATTGTTTCGTGTCGTTTTCGTTTGAACTCACTTAACTTGTCGAGTGTTTTGTTTATCGTTATCCAAAACAGATAATAAAAGGCTCTCGCTGTGCGAATTCCACATCTACATCTATGAATATATGGACATTCACTGCTTTTGTATCCTATTTGACTCTCATCTACTTTGGTTATAGAAATTTATTATGCCTTCCATGTTTACTCCACTTGACTGTGAAAGTAAAGAAGAATGAGTGTGAGAATACTCTATATAAAGTTATAACAGTGTCGAAATTAAAACAAAATATTATAATACTCTATTAATTAGTAGAGTAGACGTGTGCTACTGATGTTTGCCTTTACCTATTGGCCTCTACCATGAATTTAAATTAGCTGCTTAATTCAAGTGTTGATTCATATTAATCTATCGATTTAAGGCTTCATTGTCAATATTGGCTTTGTGTCTAGAGGGCATGTCGATACATCGCTTATTAGAAATTAATATGGAGTTGGTGTTTGTGAAATGTCAAATTTCATATATTACTAGTTAATGCGGACGCAATATATGGGAGGTTGATTAGTCGCGCAAATTATACGGCGCTGTAAATTATACTGTGCCATTGATTATGAAAGCTAATTCGTTAAGACATGAGCCACATTCCTGGTATTAGTAGCTTTAAGCTTGAGTGTTATTTTACGGAAGAGCAGCACACTTTATTTTTTCCATTCTTCAAAACAACCAAACGATTTCCTATATTATGGTCACGAATATCACCATCACATATCAGAACGTCTAGCATTACTACCATAATCTGACCTTTATAAATTATAAAGAGTTTCTTTTTAATAAAAAGAGCGATATAGGTAATAATATGTCAGCTTGCCCTGAAAATTTACGTACATTCTATTCTATTTTTTACATTTCTACAGTACTTAGATTTTTTTTATTTTATCAAGGCTAAACTTAGGTACATTAACTGTTCCTAAGCTTAGCCTTGATAAAATAAGAATGCGTCAATAAGAAACTTAGATCATTCTGGAAATATCAAACACTAAAAAAATGCAGTAAAACACATAAACAAAAATGTAACTTTATGGCCTTTAGTAAAACGTTTAATTTTTTTTCATGAACACAATCAGCGCTGAATGGCGCGGGTCGCGTAGAGGGGTGGGGGGATTCGATAATTAGCAGGTATTTAGTCTTCCCCGGTGCGGTTTTTAGTCAATTTGCCGATTGCATTTTCATCTGCCCGGCTCTTTGATATACTTTATTAATTATTTATGATATTAATGGCAAAAAGTCCGCGTATGAGTCCGCAATCTTTATTGAATTAGCGTGTCGGATCGGCTCGTTTATAATGCATACGCGCGTTTTAGCCGAAATTGCGTAACCGCTCTCTAGTTTCAATTTATTTTCGACAAAAATGTTAATGGTCCAATTTTGAATGTTTGCTAGATAGAAATGGTTAGTTTTACCATCTATTTATTTACTTTTACAGGGCATATCCATTTCGCCTGTTTAAATAGTTAGCCGCCAAAAAACGTTCAAACCTCGTTCAAACAAATGTTTGAAACGCAAGCGATTTAGTTTTTTAAAATGTTTCATACTGTGTCAATCTAGTCTCCTAATGAGAAGTAAAACGAGCATCGCAATACAATTCGATAGGTTAATGTTTTATTTTCGTGGCTGCATCGCGTATCTTAGAATAAAGTGAAATTAGTTATTATATTATACTATACAAGATGTTAGTGTAAACACCGTCATCCTTGAAAATCCGTCTCCATACCCATACAAATTGCCGATCCGGGCTTCCGTATGGGTATGAAGACGGCGTTTTTTTTGAGTTCTGGGAACTCAAAAAATTGTTCCCATAGAAAAAGTAGTTCATTTTGACGGTCTCGTTTGATGATTTCAAGGATAATGGTGTTTACACTAACACACTGTATAATAACAAAATAATAAAAAAATAAAATGTGTTTTTCCCAAAGCACACTCGAATTCTCATCACATTGAAATGATTAATGACACCGGTAATTTTTTTCTACGTAATGATATTTATAGACAACAGTTGCCGACAGGTATTGAGATCGCGGTTTATACATATTATCAAAGTTATATAAGTAACACAACAGCTATAGCAATCAAAGTTAATGCAATTGGCATTCAACATCAAAGCATTTTTGAATAAAAACCCACACTCGGCGCGAGTACAAGTTTTAATAAAGTTTTATTAAAGTGTGCTTACGTCAAAGTGATTCGCTAACTTTTGAGTCTCGTATGAATATTATGACACAACTAGACGGATTTATTGCCGTGGGGACAGCGGGGATTAGAACCTGCGAATGGCTGGCAAATCTTTTACCGCACTTATACGACTTACGAGATTATTAAAACTTCAAATTCCATCGTCTTCCGGCAGTAAAGTTACGCTTAGTCATTTTATTTATGGAATTGCAATATTTTGAATCTTCTATCTATATATTAATATGTGAGAGAAAAACTTTGTAACCCTTTTTACGAAACATGGGGAAACGTAGGTGCATGAAATTTCGCACAGTTATAGTTTATATGGTGAAGGAGTGCATCGAGCTAATATTATTTTAGAATTATGCTTTTATCACATATTTTTAACAAATAAAACATTACACACACTACGACACTACTACTAGGAAAAATGACTGATTTTTGAGTGACAGACCTATACATACGAATTATACTCTTTTATTTATGGTTGAAGTCTGTTGACAACAAGTTGACAAATTGAAAATAATTATTGTTTTTTTTTTCATTTAATTTTAGATACTAATAATCAGACAATGCTTAAACGGCCAGTCTGAGATCAGCTGAGTCCCAGAGACAAGAATTGAAAAAAACTATGGTGAAGTCAATATTTTTTACAAAATATAGGTAGTAGTCCTAATTTCGTCGCAAGTAAGGTCGAATTTCGACCATTGGGCGAACTCTAGTATACAGGGTGTAACAAAAATAAGTGATAATACTTTAGGGTGTGTACGTGTTCCTTGTAGAGAGTTAACTGTGAAAGTAGCAGCTCTGAAAGACGAAAAAAATTTTTCCCTTTTGTATGGGCAAGGGCCCGAGCGTCACGAGTTTCCCCATACAAAAGTGAAAAAAAAATTTGGTCTTTCAGCGCTGCTACTTTTACAGTGAACTCTCTACAAGGAACACGTACACACCCTAAATTATTATCACTTATTTTTGTTACACCTGTATATAGGTACACAAAAATTACGTACGCATCGAATATGAAAACGTTCCTAGCAACCCGTACCACATTGCTACGAATTCGAAGCTAGGGTGCTATGGCATCGTAGCATTATATTATAAAGAACTTAACAGATTTTTTGTTCCATTATTATCTATATTATGTTTACTAGAAATTACGTCGATGATAATATAAACAGAATCTAAAATCTTTCAAGATGTTCATCTATGTAAATCTTTATTGTACCTACTATCAGAAATATTGAGATGGCAGACTTACGTGATTTAGACGGGATATATCAAACCAATGTTAGTCATGAATGCTGTTTGGGATTGCCATAATCTGAAAAATATGTATGTCGGCCATAACACTAATCATTTTCTGTGAAAATACCTAAATTACCAATAGTCATACTTTCTCCGTCCTGTGTTGCACACAAAATAATTAAAATATACAGCGCTTATGAAAAATCTAAAGTATTCTATGTGAACACAAATGTTTTAAATAAAAAGAAAATTTAAAAATGTCACAATAGGTCGGTCGTGCAAGAAATTAGCTGCCAATTGCATCGAACACACTATTATAAGTTGGCCCATTGTTTTGCCTACTGTTTTTAGAACTCGTATAAAGTTGGATTAGCTCTGTTGTTAGTAATACACTTTTTGAGCTCGATATTCATATTTCATGGAGTTTTGTTAATTTTACTTTTTGTACGTACGGAATTGACTGGACTTAGCAAATAGTAATTTTAATATGTCGGCAGGCAATGTTCGCTTTAAAGTGACTTTGGACATAAAATGACCCACATACTTGCGGATAGGACCCCAGCCCCCGCAAGATGCTTAAAAGCATTTTCTCGGCGCAAAAAAAAAAAAAAAAAAAAGGTTGTCGAGTTTTGAGTTTAGTTTTTTTGAATAATTAATATTGTCTACTAAGAGTAGACTCTTTTATTGTGTAGGAGCTTTTACTCTTTTATTGTGAACGAACTTTGTTACTATTTTGTTGTCTATAAATTATGAAAATGTAATTAAACGGTTAAAACATTTTAAGACTATAGTAACGACATTTATATTATTGATCTTAATAAATGTATCTTACCACAATCAAAACACTTGCAAATCAAATCAAAATTACCATGTTATTGACAACGAAAATCTTAATACCATAGCGATTGTTGACAGAGGCGCGGACGGAGACGCACAAACATATTAGTATAGGTCGGTAAACCCTAGTCAAACGGAGCGGGCTGTGCGTGCTCGCGGGCGAGAGGCCGGGATATACGCGTGCAGTTGCCACCTCCCAGCACTCCCACAGGCCGCCCCAAACAATCCCTTGGACATTCAGATGGACAACGATGCATAAAACAATGCTCCTTTGCGACGACCTCTGTGGCTTAGTGGTTGAGCGCGTGGACAGCGCTCATGCCGGGGGTCACGGGTTCGAATCCCGCCGACGGAACAAAAAGTTTGCAATGTTCTTGGGTCATGGATGTGTATTGAGTATGTGTATCATATAAAAAAATATAATATGTAAGTAAAGTATTAAATATATTTCCGTTATCTGGTACCTGTAACACAAGTATTTCAGGTACTTAGCACGGGGCCAGACTGACGTGTGAAGTGTCAATTTGCTAAAAAATTTTCAAACGTGGAAATCGAACTCACGACCACCACCACGACGGAGGCGAAAACCACGATGGAGGCGTTGACGGACAGATCGGATTACTGCTATAGGTCTGTGCACACTGCATGGCACATACATGATACAGTTGTATACCTCTAAATGCACATAATATAATATACATGATACAGTAAACAGTTGTATACCTTTATAATATAATAATATGTAGGCACATATTGCTGCAGCATTAAATGCCTACCTGCTACTACTTTAGATTGTATATTTTTCTTTTAGCTTAACATGGTTAACTTGTGATACTCATACAACCATTGAAGACAGCATTTTTATATTCGTAACGTAAAAATATCTAATTAGGTTAGTACATACTACAGATCAGTGGCTGTTAAGCTATCTGGGGTGTTCTTAATAAAAATATTAATTTTAAAACTTCAAGCCCTATTTGTATCTATAGACGTGTAAGTAGGTCAGTATGTAAATGTCCGACATATTACGGCATAAAAAGCGCTCGTGTTAATGAGGCCTTATTGGTAAAAAGTACTATCAGAGAAGTCGATTAGTAGGTAGAATATGACCGACCTAATTTGGTCGCGTTATGTGAAACCTAGCTGACAAATTATAACTAATGGCCGGTGTACATTATTCCAATCCAGTAATCCAATGTAACGCGCGAGATTGCAACTGGGATAATGTAAAGGATAATGTAATGGGCGACGGAAGTTGCTTTCCATCAGGTGACCCGTTTGCTCGTCGTTAAAAAAAACAGCACTGGAATGCAATTCAGTGCATTCAGTACCTGTTTACATTACTCCAGTTCTTTCGGTATCGAATTGTTCGGCAATCGACAAAGTGTATGTATGGCACCCGGTTAATGCTGTATATAAACATGTGTTTACGGACCTGGGGCCAATATCCTACGGACTGATTGCTTCTTTACTGTTACACGATAAAAATTTTATTAGATGCTCATAAAATGTACTCATACGAGCTCGCCTGCTCGAAATATATTTCGAGAATTTCTAACTAGCGGTGAAATATATGGAAACAATGAAACTATATTTTTGATTTATGTTTTACAATAAAGGTGGGCTCGTTGTTTTAAATAACAATAGTTCTTTCAGGGCTAGTTAGTTGTTACTAGGCTCGACAGAAAAATGCTTTACAAAAAAAGTACTTGTTATTAAAACTCATAATAGCTATTGCTTTATTATTTACAAGAGTTTTAATATATATTTTTAAATAAATACTAATTATTAACATTAAATGATCTTGATGATGATGAATGATCAAAATATTAGTTTACGCGTTGATGTGGTACATTACTAAGTTTTCGGCATAAACGCATATCTATCAACGGACAGCCAAAATGACGCAGAAAAAATAATTTCATCAAAGCCAATACGAAAAACACGCGCTCGGCTGCATAAATCGTCGAACTGTTCAAATCGTTTAGTAAAACCCGAATAGGTTGTGTACAAGTGAGGTACAACGATTTTAATCGAATGGAAACGGAACAAAGTGAAAATGTACACCTCAATTATTCCAGCAGTTGCGTGTGGACAAATAGCCACGTCCGTGATCGTAATATCGTCCCTGTCCCCGCTCCGGGCACACCGGACAGGCCGGACCGGACGGATTCATTTACAGCTTTTTAATTAAGCTTTCGGAATTGACAGTTATCAAACCGAAACAAGGATTTTGGGTGTTTCGTAAATGTACTATCAGAGAAGTTGATTCCTAGGCAGATGGCGGACCTAAGTAATTTGGTCGCGTAAGCCAAACCCATCCGACCGATCTCAGCTAACATTGAATTGACATAAGCCGACCACATGACGTAGGTCCGTCAACTGTCTAGAAATCAATTTCCTCAATGGTATATTTTCATGATGTTTAGTAAATCTTAATTTCAACTTTGTATTAAAATTAAATAAGGCTATGTCTTTCCGGAGAGTCGAAAGTATTTCTTTATTTCATAATTCATAGTACCTATTCAGTTCAGCAGTTTAGGCGTGAGGGGAGTTCCACTAACTAAGTTTGATAATACAGTACTTACCCTTATAATTGGAACTTATTTAATTGATTTGCCTATGTCAATGGAACATGGAAATGTTTAATTGTAAAGCGGACCCATGCACCTTACACGCGACGTGGAGTCAGCAAACAACTTTCCTATTACCCGTATATAAATATCGGCGATAAAAAATGCGGCAAGGAAATGAGACAGGCACTAATTAAACAGCTCCGTTTCTGCTAATATCCAACTCTATCATCGACTAAGACTCATAAAAAGAACTCAATAAAACATAAAGCTTTGGCCTGACTCCGGTCTCCAATAAAATACAAATAGAGCCGATTGAAATGCAGGACGAAGCCAGCTGTTTACTTGCTGCTCCGTTGCCGCGCGCGTCGCCGACCCAACTATAACCAAGATTGCTTTTTTCAGTTCGATCGCTTGTAAAATGGCCGTGCGTAAATTAGCAAGGTGCTATCATGATGGACAGTTTTTGGTGTGTCCTAGTTAAATACTGCCTAATGCCTAATATTGTGACTGCTTATGAGAGTAGTCATAATAATCTAATTAATATAAGTAATAAAATATTGTCACATCTCCACAATAACTGATAGGTGATTTAATTCTTCTTCTTTTATAAAAAGCCAGCCCTGGTTGGTTGTTATATTTTGTCTGCTTTACGTACCGCCTAAATTACTGATACACTTTTAATTGAGATGATATAGTTAAAAATATTATATTAGCGTAGCACCATTTTGATAGTGAACGTAAAACAAAAGAATACTGGGAAATAATTTTTGTATAATAATAGTAAATGTATAAATGAATTTCAAACTTCAAAATTATAAATTATGAAAATATAACTTTTTTAGATTTCCGTTAACCTTTTTGGGAGTCTTTTGTTATTTAGGCTGCCTTCACATTGAGTCGCGAGTAGTGCGAGCCTTACTCAGGTTGTGTACTAAAACGGAAAGTTCACATTTCAAAAACTATTGAAATCTAGTTAGGAAATGTTAATTAGGTCATTCTGTGTTTTATGGAGCTAGTTAGTGTTTAGAGTTTAAAATACAAAGAACCTGCGAAGCTGTACTAACTAGTCTGAAAATACGATCAAGTCAGAGTTAGTTGTTAGTCGCAGATATGGTTCAAATGCATGCCACTCGGTCGGTAGTTTGAATTGATCAGTTGAAAATTGGCACAGATATAATTATTATTGGTGGTTCCGTAACAATATCAATCCTGGTACAGTGTATCTTTTGTCTTAAGATGCATATTTTAGAAGTGTTAGATCCTGATGTAGGTATATAGACAGCCAAAAAAAATAAACTTACTTCATAGCATCTTTCTAAAATAAATTAGGTATTTCTACATAATATATAGCTGCAAGTAGCTGAGAACGACTAAAAAATGTTAATTTATTATATATCATGAAATTATAAGTTATAAAAGGATGCCTTTCTTTCTGTCAGGAATGACTGTTAACAACCAACCATTAAATTTTCCTACCGTCCATCAACTATGTCTAATACTCCTATGGTTGTCATTATATTATGTTCGAATAAAAGATAAAACGGGCATTAAATTGTACAAAAATAGTGAAGTTTATCTTTGATCAGCCGCTCTATCTCGTCACAGATGTTCTTGAGTTATGGATAGACAAAACGGTAGCTTTAATAAAACGTGTTAACTGCGTTTCTAGTTTCTGTATTAGTCAAGACAAAAGTAATAAAGCATTTTTATAAGGAGTACAACTTAAATATAATAAAAATTTAAGATCATGAGATACATGATTAGTATAATGTTTTTTTTTAGTAACGCCTCCGTGGTCTAGTGGTATAGAGCGCGGCTCTTGACTCGGAGGTGTCGTGGGTTCGATTACTGCGTTGGAAACATGTTATTTTCAAGTTTGGTTTGGACGATGCAGGTTGATCACCTGATTGTCTGACAAGTAAGATGATCCATGCGTCGGATAGGCATGTAAAAAGTCGGTCCTGCGCCTGATCTCTCGCCGGTCGTGTCGGTCTTCCGTCCCACTGGGTTATGAGAGTAAAGGAATAGAGGGTGCTCGGTGTACTGCGCACACACTTGGGCACTATAAAATTACTCCTGCGTAGCTGGCCTGGTTTCAATGAAACCGGCCACCGTCACCGAAACCGGTGTGGGAGCAATTATTATAATGTTTTAACGTCATTGTACACTTTTTGGGCTTTGTCTTCTTCTCCTGAAGTAATAACCGTACGAATAGAAATACAGGGTGCAATTAAACCTTCCTGCCAAATTTTGATATATTGATCCTTGTTAAAAATAAAAATACACGTATTTTTTCTTTTATAATCACTCAGTACTAAAATGTTGAGAAATAGCTTCCGAAAGTTATCCTAAAAAACACTACAATTAATGGACACGACGCGTCGCCCGCGCGTGATGTGACCCCGCGCGCGCGCTTCCCCCCGCGTTACCCCCTCTCATTCCCCCGCGCCGCGAGTGACAGTTCTACAACGATTTTAAATAGGATGAAATATGTCATTGAAAAACCAATTTTTTTTGGTTATTTGGACTCTCCTAGGCCCTGGAAAAAATTTGGCAGGAAGGTTTAATTGCACCCTATATATAAATTGTACATTAGACAAAAACTGTACCACGTTTTCACGTTGTTAGTAAACGCATATGCGCTTTTTCAACTTCACTTATTATCAGCAACAAACTCCATGTTCCGTCGGTAATAACACGATACGAGTAATCCTTGAGCGTGTATGGAGGTGTTAATCTCTCTCAATAGCCTTAGAGAAAAGTTTCGGTGAATTTCAAACTTCGTTCGCTTAAAGTTGCTATGTTAATGTATTTGCCTCTTTGTATCTGAAAATGTCTGCTCGCCTAATAAACTATCTAAGCTACAAACGATTTCATTTTATTCGTTTTTGTTTGTTATAACTTTATTAAATAATTTTAATACATGTTCGCGTGGCTTGGTTCTAATATACCTAGCTACGTTTGTTATTTTGATTAAGGTATCAACTATCAAAGCGTTAAAAACATGTTCCGTTTTTCCCTTAGAAACCTTCCATGTTATTTCCTTGTTACAATAGAATTCATTTTATTGTTAGTTCATGAATAGTTTAAATCAATTTTAAAATTCCAAAGTAAGCAAGAAACCATATTAAAATTTAATTTAATTTTCCCTCTAATATTTTTTATTAAAAACATTTAAAGTAAATAACATTTTCCATCTATTTTCTATTTTTTCTACTAGCTAACTGCTAAAGTAATATTACCTATATTATGATTTATGAATTATTATAGTTCTTAAGCATTCATAAATATATAAAGTACGCTGTTCGCTTGTTTTTGGACCGAGGTGTGAATAATAACGGAACCACTAATCCTTGCGGGAAACAAAGTAAATATTGCCTTATGTAGCCTAAGATACTCATACAAATCCAATTTATTTTCCATTTCCTCACTTCATGAAAACTTAAATATGTTCGCCAGGTAAACCACTTTGAAAGCAATCCTTTGATCGTGCTTATATGTTTATGCAAAATTATATCAAAATGTGTACATTTTTATTGTTTAGTGAAAAGGGATTTGAGTAAGAAATAATATTCGTTATCGTCATATATTTTATACGTTTCAAAGAAAAATAGTTACATAAATAATCGGCCCAGTGCGAGTCGGACTCGCGCACGAAGGGTTCCATACCATTATAGAGCAAAATTAGGCCAAAATTTGTGTTTTTTATATGGGAGCCTCTCTTAATGTTTTATTAAATACTAGCGACCCGCCTCGGCTTCGCATCGGGTATAAAACATATTATTATAGCCACTGAAAAAAGATTAAAATTGATTCAGCAGTTTTGACTTGTATTCATTATTACTACCCGTGGCCCGCATTGGTCGGTACCGTCGCAAAAGCTAGTTCCCGCAATTTTTTAAATCTGTAATATCTTCGAAAATATTCATTTAAATCGTATGCTGTAAAGGGCCATATAGATCTACATTAAATCAAGAATGCATTTAAGTTATTTAATTGGATAAGGATTAATGTTGTATTTATTAAAATTGCTTCGAAAATTAGCCATTATTTGTCTTAAAAAGAAAATGACAAAAAATGTTTTTGTGGGATATCCATAAGAGATAGACATATACCATCGTGGAGTTTTCTGTAGAACTTTTCAATGTGTACAATACTTGATACATTATTTTGATAAATCTCGTAGGGTTCAGCCTGCGTTTGCAATGTAAGCGGAAAAAAATGTAATTATTTACGACATCACATTAGAAACCCCAACAATAACAGTATTTCTCCACTATTTAATTAAGGTTATTATACCTATAACCTTCCTCTTGAAATACTCTATCTATTAAAGAAAACCGCATCAAAATTCGTTGCGTAGTTTTAAAGATTAAAGGGAACAAAGGACATGAGGGAAAAAAAGCAACTTTGTTTATGTATAGATTAATATTATTATTAAATATTAAAGTGCACATAAAACTAAGGACTGTGTGAAAAATTTAAGTACCTACCTGTTGCTATTATTGATATGGAGCAAAAAAGGCCAAAAAATCACGTTTGTTGTATGGGAGCCCCTCTTAAATATTTATTTTATTTTGTTTTTAGTATTTGTTGTTATAGCGGCAATAGATATACAGAATCTGTGAATTACAGTTCTTGAGTTACAGCCTGGAGACATACAGTCGGACAGACGGACAGACAACGAAGTCTTAGTAATGTTTATTTTTAGGGTTCCGTACCCAAAGGGTTAAAACGCAAACGAAACGGGACCCCCGTTTTAACCCTTTGGGTACGGAACCCTAAAATAAACATTTTAAGTGCCTCTATTTGTATCAGTTGTGAAGAAAAAGTTAAATATTTTCTAAGATTAGGAAGTAAAAATTATATCAAAAAGTATAACTCTAGTATGTTATTTGACAGGTTTCCTAGAAGTCGTGTACAAGAGCGCAGATACAGGAAATTGTTCTCTTATCTCCTCAACCGGTATTGAGCAGTTTAGTTAATAAGAATACAAATGGCGGAACAGGTTACAGACTTGAGATAATCTAGACTAGCTCGCGAGTTAAATAATATGTAAAACAAGAGAACAAAGAGTACTCTTTGTCATAGGAATCAATTTACTACTTGTGTTTGTTTAAGGAAGTTCTTAATTAAAACATATTGTTTAGGTTTAATAAAAAAATTATCATGATCCTATTTTCATAAGAATGGTACGAAGTAATCATTTCTTCAATCATTATTGATATAATTAGGCACTTGTTTTTCTATAACTAGCCTACCTATATTTTTATGCTGTCTGGCTGTCTGGCTCTATAAAAATGTATTACTACCACCTATTTTTGAACTGTTACCTCTAACTCAACTCTTCATAATCCACTGCAACCTTTTCAGTAGATCTTTAAGAGACGTCGTTTCAGCAGTTTGAGAAAAAAATCATACAGGAAGGTAAGTGGAAATTCATTATTTTTTATTCACGAGCACTCAAAAGTTAGTGGATTGTACGAGACAGGAATTAACTCAAGAAAGTGTTCAATACGCAGCGTACATGCAGAGCGAAATCACAGGAGCAAAATATTAACACGGACTAGTTACTTATTTGAAAAGATATTGCAAAGTTTCCCGGCGTTTCGTATGCCAGCGATTCCCCAACTTTATCATTCCGGGCTACGCTCGAAACGTGTGTATTGTTTTTTTAACACTTTAAGATTTCAAGAATTTATGACGCGTCTTTAGCGTCTAGTTGTTTCTTTCTCCTACTCGCAGACTGTAAAATACGTTCAATAAAGACACGGAACGTATTCGAAACTGAAACTAATATCCATAACATGAGGCGCATAATTTGATCCATTAAAGCGGTAAATAAAGCCGAGATGCTTATATTTAAAGAGCTCGGTTTGCGGGGAACACGAGTTACGCTTGTTTTACAACACTTTAAAACAAGGCACTTACGGCTTGCGGGAACGGCAAAGAATGCATACAGGTTTATGTGAGCGGTCTACGGACTATTTCCACCGAAATAATTAAAAGTTTTTACGATCGCCTCCTCTAGTGCCGTGTAAAGGTTCCGAGGCGTCGTAACACCGTGAATATCGACTCAGCACTAAACTCTACTTATATTAGCCGCCTCAAATGGCGCTTAAACTTATTCTTATCTGTACTGTTTTAATAGCGGCAACCGGCCCCGATATAATAGAGATTCTTCTTTTTGATCGATTTTAGCATAAACTGTAATCAGAGATTCCTCTAGGATTCAGATCACAAAGTTAAAAAGCGTAACGGAACTACGATTATGTCCACTGAAAACGAATAAAATAATATTTGAAAAAAGAATCAACTTAAGATAGTCATTAAAAAAACTTATAACACTCGTTATTGCCCTAAAGGTGTTAGCGTAAAGGGAGAGATCGCATATTGGGGACGCGGTCACTGGTCAGCGGTTATCACCGCACATAAACGACCGAAGCTCTCGAAGCTTCTATAAGGTTGCGGCTGTAAAAAACAAATCAAACAAACGACAGCTTTCATTGGGCGCTGACAAGTGAGGGAAGCGTTGGAACTGTACCCTGATTCTAGTACTTTGTGCTGCTTCGTTTTTTGTTCGATAAATACCGTTTCCTATAAATCAGAAAGACCAAAGACGTTTAAACCTAGACAGTATTTTCATAAATAAATTCATAATATTATTATTTATTATGTTGGTTTGACATTTCATGAGAACGAATATTTTCAGGGAACGAATCTATGTTGCATAAAATACTTGAATTAATAAAGCGACACAGTTCTACTAATAAAGTAAAATCTAGTCGTTTATCTTAATTTTTTTTTAAACGTTACTTAAGAACATAATATTATGGGTATACGGTACACTAATTTGGGCGATGTAATAATATACTATGAAGATGGTCTTCTGTTTGCAAATTATACTAAGGTTTTAGATTGTTCGACATTGTTAAATTACTGCTAAATGCTAATAAAGTATCACATAATTGAATACAGCATCAACTGGTTATTAATTAAACATTTACATTATTTCAATAGAATTTGAAATATTCAAAGTGTTTCGAACTAAAATATTTCAAGCGACACGTATACTTCGCATAACGCATTCACAGCATTTGAACACATAAGCCGATTAAACAGTGTCACAACCCACACCGAAACAATAACATGTACTGTAGAAAACGTATTTATAAATATTCCTTGAATATTATGTTTATATATTTCATGGAACCATTGTTTAGGTTCCAGCGAAAAGCTCGGTGGAGTTTTTCATAAAGCTGTTGCTCGTTAAAATATATTTTGTATTTGAGCATTAATGTAGGTCTACCTACAATGTTCAATAAATGAATTGACCAGACACTTAGGCAAAAAATCAAATATGGTTTAAAATTTAAATCAATGCATTTTTTAATCAATACTTATCGACAAACTGATATCATTTTCTGTATAACTTCGTCCCAATCTCAATCAAATCAATCAAAAGACTTGCAGCCCGACTATACGTTGAAAAATTCCAACGGTAAACAAAGCGCGAATTGGCGATGCATAGAAGCAATACAAAATTAAGATGTCAAATAGTATGAGTGCCACTTCATTTTCATTTTTGTATCGCTTCATTGCTTAAACATACCCCATAGGAGTCTATTTGTCATGAATTTATTCAACACAGTATTAACTTCTCCAATTATTTAATTGCACAAGTTAACCTTAAACTGTTAATTCAATGAATTTTGTATAAATTAAATAAATGGAGTAACTAAAAGTAGGTACCTCATACTTACTATTATGAGGTACCCTCATAATATTAAGTTTGAGGTAGGTACCTAGATCTACTTGTAGTTACTTTAACTACAAGTTTATTACTTTAACTTGGTACCTCATAAAATTAAGTTCAAAGCCCATATAATGACGAATAACAAAATGGCCAAGCCACCGATTTTGACGAATGTGTAGAGTTTTTAGATTCTTCTCGTGTGGCTGACACATTATATCAAGTATTTTGCCACGATTTAAGTCTAAATTAAGGTTTTTAAATTTGGGGCTGAGTATGTACAATATATAAGGTAAGAAACTTGGCTCTACATGAGATCTCACTACTTTTTGACACCACGAAGTGTACGTTCTCGTCTTGGCAACATTTTTATATGAAAATGTTATTGGTGGGATAAAATAATTAAGTTGTAGAGTAAACATAATATGGAGTGCTGGTTAGTAATATGGCGATACATGCCATATCACTAACCAACACTCCTAATTCTCTTTCATATAAATTGCATTACATAATTTGTAAGACTATAAATAAAACTTAATTGCGAGCAGCACACATGCGCTAAATTCTTCAAGAGAATTCAATTAAAATACGCCAAGTCTAATTAGAAGGCAACGTTTACAGGACTCGTTTACAGCTGCAGGTTCAGTTACTTATGAAGTTTTAATTGCGAGTCCTGCTGCCGGACGGGGGACGTGTCTCGGGGCTCGGGCTATGTCGCCGTGATTACGTCACAATTGGATATACGCTCTAAACAGGACGTAAATGACCTGAATTTTGAAATCTGTAGTTTGTAGTATAATAAAGAGAAAGTATGTCTGTATGTTTGTCAGTTACTTCTTCCTAGGCGATCACGGACTATTAGAGAGAGAAAAGGAGAAGTATGTATTATAATTTGATCGACGTTGAAGTAAATCACAGGGGGTCACGACCCATAGGTTGAAAAACACTGTGTTATAGTATAGACTATAGACATTAGACAATCATGGTTATCCATGTCCTAACGCGCAGACCTCATGAATAAAAAATGCAAATGATAAAATTATTATACTATTAGCTGTCCCGGCAAACGTTGTTTTGCCATATAAAGTAATAAGTATTTTGCCCAATTTTAATAAAAATTAAATTCCACCGAATTTTCGTCCAAAAATTAAAAGAAAATTTAAGGGTGAACAACCCTTATTACTTAGGGGTATGAAAAATAGATTTGCCGATTCTCAGACCTACTCAATATGCCCATAAAATTTTATGAGAATCGGTCAAGCCGTTTCGGAGGAGTACGGGAATGAACATTGTGACACGAGAATTTTATATATAAGACTAGCTGTCCCGGCAACGTTGTTTTGCCATATAACGTAATAAGTATTTTGCCTAATTTTAATAAAAATTAAATTCCACCGAATTTTCGTCCAAAAATTTAAAAAAAAATTAAGGGTGAACAACCCTTATTACTTAGGGGTATGAAAAATAGATTTGCCGATTCTCAGACCTACTCAATATGCTCACAAAATTTCATGAGAATCGGTCAAGCCGTTTCGGAGGAGTACGGAAACGAACATTGTGACACGAGAATTTTATACAAGGTGTAACAAAAATAAGTGATAATACTTAAGGGTGTGTATGTGTTCCTTATAGAGAGTTCACTGTGAAAGTAGCAGCGCTGAAAGACCAATTTTTTTTTGTCACTTTTGTATGGGGAAACTCGTGACGTTGGGGCGCTTGGCCATACAAAAGTGAAAAAATTTTTTGGTCTTTCAGTGTTGCTACTTTCACAGTGAACTCTCTATAAGGGACACATACACACCCTAAAATATTATCACTTGTTTTTGTTACACCCTGTATATTATAAGATAAACATTACTGACGTAGGTACAAAGGTCTCTTGCCTTTATACATCAATATTTCATTAACTGGGAATTTTTCAACGCCTTTGGTCGTTCCCATGTAGGTATAATCACATCTACATACATAGTGAAAGTATTAAAAACTGCTCGTCGCGCTATTTGCATACAAGACCTCTATTATTGAATGCGGAAAACGCCCGCGGCGGGCAGATAAAGCATCATTTATCGGAGCTAATAATTTAAAACATTTCGCTCTCCATAGTGTTGTAACGAAAATATTGTGACAATGTAATAAATACGTTTAGATAATAAGTACGTAATGTATTCTGATAATTATAGTGATTTATATATTCGTTTGGGAGATTCGTTTTAAAAATATTATGTTGTTAATGAAAACAAAATGCTATCCATACATTTATAGTTCGCATATTTGCTTTACGATTCGCTGACTAGTAGTAGTAGTACTACTACCATCGTTTTTAAAGATTTAGAAATAACTTATTTATTTTTTTAACTTATATCAACAAACTACAATAAAATCTTTAAAGTACTAGTATCACGAATATCTTTGTTTTGTTCGTAGTTGTAATGTTTTTAGACTCAGACTGAGTTTTTGCGGAGCATTTCTGACGTTTCGGCCGCTGGTAAATCATAAAAACTATTATGAATCTATACAAAACACAAATTAGAATACTAGATAAACGTTACACTAGAATAAACACATTACATACGCACATAGTCTGTTAACAACCCATCCTTGTGTAAAAATCCGCTTTCATATATCAGCAATCGATGTTGCGGAAGGGCCTGGTGACAGTCGTCATTGTCCCCCGCTTGGGGCCAAGGGGCCACGGGGACAAGTAAAGTGCGTAACTCCGGCCGGAAAGTAGGCCAAGAGCCCGCGACCCTCTCGATGCTCGCATAATTGTGACTTATTTCAGAAACTGTTTATGTTTCAATATTTCTATATTATTAATGTCGAGCACCGGTATTAATTACTAGGCAAAATAAAAATATTTGTATTTCCGCTTGTACAATTTAGGCACGGAGCAATTGAATTTCTCTGCGAAAATATAATTGCAATTCCGCTGTACTTATTTACTTTATTTGTGAAGAATATTTAATAATACTCAGTAATCATTATGACGCGGTTTTTTGTAAACACAAAAAATTATTGAAAACTCTGTTATCAGCTGTCTAGCTGATAACAGAGTTTTCAATAATTTTTTGTCTAGGTTTCCATATTATGGTGACAGTTATATTTTAGTTTGATGCCTTTCAGCTACTATTATATTATCCTAATTTAACTTTTAAAGTTTATTTAAAAAATATTGAAACAAATAGTTTATTTTAAATTAACATACACTTATACAGATTAAAATTAGAAAGAAGAGTCAATATGTTACAAGTGTCTCCTTGGCCTCAAGGTCTCGTTAATTAGAAAATGCAATTCTATTCTCGTACACCGTATTAACTAGGCGCTGATTTTGTAAGCATGTTACTTAGAAACTTTATACTGAGAAGCCCGAGCTTAGAAACCAAGGACAGTCATGCTCCATCGACTTTTATCCTGAGAAATAGTTTTGTCTTGATCTAGATAAGATTATAAAATATAATTTATCATATTGAAATTAGGAGATTTATTTTTTAACGTTACTAACTTTTTTGCTTTAACGATATCCGTAACTAATATTATAAATGCGAAAGTGTGTCTGTCTGTCTGTCAGTCTGTTCATCTGTTACCTTTTCCCACCCAAACCGCTGAACCCATTTTGCTGAAATTTGGCATGGAGATACTTTGTGAAGGGACATATTTATTTAAAAAAATGTTCGGTACCCGCGCAATAAACGAATTGCTATGCAACGGAGTTGCGGGCGTCATCTAGTTAATTTTAAAAGACCCTGATATAAAAACGCCACATTCAAAAGACATCCAAAAACTTCACCACCAAATCAGTTTCCTGCTTATTGGTAATCTGGTATTCAAAAAGTTTTGTACGCGACCTTTGTAAGGCAAAATTTGGAATATTAATTATGAAAAAGAATGCAAGTCATAACGGACACGAGCGCGCCGTATAAAACAACTTTTTAATTGTCTCACCATTGGCTCTGGATAATAAACTCTTACAACCCTATTACACGTAATCATGGATTTTTAATTAACTTTTTATAGCTATTAGGTGACTGTGTGAACTAACACTAACCACTGTTAGTTGACTCAGTCCAGTCGAATATTGCACGTTACTGTAGGCGAGATTATTCCCAAGGGGAGTATTTAAAGCCAAAATTGTTGTCACTTTCTATTAAATTTTTTAAATGTTTTTTTCGTCCATAAGAATAATAATTAAAATTTGGTTAAAAGCTGTCTTAAATTTAAATCTTTTCGTTACGATCTACGTAAACGTGTGTTTTAAATTTTAATCGAGGTGCGGAGGTAACAAAGACTGACGCAGATAAAAGACCTTTAACAGGTTTCCGGAAGCTCCATCATGTAATTTCTTTGTATGCTGTGATTATAAAATGTTTTCTAAAAGTATGTCCATTGTCCATGCTAAATGTGAAAACTCTCTTTCAGCGCCTTCTGAAAAAAATAATTCTATGTCAATCGGATAAAATGTATTTTGAATAAAAAATATGCAAAAGGTTGCTAAAGTCTGAAAATTAAAGTGTAAATTAAGATTTTAAAAAAACTTTTTATATGTAGCTACGTGGCTTTCATTAGGTTATACTCCACTCGGGCTAACTTGGCGCTAGCGGTCATTGACTCCCTGTCAAAAACTTGTCATTTTCCATATATAAAACCACGATAAACAATAACTGACACTTCATTGTCAATCGCGGTTTATATGGAAAATGACAAGTTTTTGACAGGGAGTCAATGACCGCTAGCGACAAGTTAGCCCGAGTGGAGTATAGTTAATAGATCGCCCAATGGTCAAACCGACCTCAAATAAAAAATTAAATTCTAAGTTTCAAATTTCAACGCTTTTCTTTTATTCTATTGTCAAAATATTGACTTTATTATTTTTTAGACATTCCTGCGACAGTCTCACATTAATAAAGTCAAATGATGTCAGACTGACCGTGTATGTATGATAAAAGCATAATTTCAAAATAGTATTTGGTCCAGTCAACTCAGGCTTAAATTAGGTATGAACCTCGGAATTCCGAGGTGAACTTACTATATTAATTGGACTTATTAGCTCGATGCACTCCTTCACCATATATAAACTATAACTGTGCAAAATTTCAATCACCTACGTTTCCGCATTTTTCGTCAAAAGGGATCCAAAGTTTTTCGCTCGGTTATTAATATATAGATGAATACTCACATTACTTTTTCGTGGTTTTATATTCTTATAAATAAATATAAATTCTGTGATCGAAATACGAAACCCAACTCGCATCGATATTAAAACGCGTCACGGAAATTAACATGAATACAAAATAGAAGAATTAAACTAATGACATAATTTTGTTTAACATTTTGTTCGACGATTTAAATCAAAACAAATATTTAGCACAATCAACTCATTTATGGCACAAAAATGTTAGTGTAATTTTATTGTTTACTTTGGGAATAAATTAGTTCCAAACGAATTATTAAATACGGCTGGGAAAATTTGTTTGTTTAGAATTAATGTTTTATTCAATTGATTATGATAATATTCGATTGTGTACCAAAATATCTAATAGTTGTTATAATTGAGCCTTATTAGGCATTGTACTATTATAATTTCTATTTCCGTACAATACTAAAAATATATTATAAAGCAGTCCAGAAATGTAATAAAAAATTAAGTTGTTAGTGCTACAATTAAAACGTCATGTACCCATATTTACAATAAGTAATAACCATAGCTGGGCACCGTTAATCTAATAGTTAACTTCGTTAATCGATAATCCGTTAAAAAAAATGTTAGCTTCGTTAAACGTTAAAGCGTTACATTTCAGACGAATTAACGCAAGTTAACGTTAATCGTTAATATGTGTAATATGGCCTTGTTGTAACTTATATCATTCGGTTAGTGTACATACAAAACCTGTTGGTTTAAGGTTTTGGAAGTTAACATGTAAGGGACAAAACAAAATACTTCTATAATTATTGTATTCTACCTAACTAAATTATACTGCACTCTTCTTTATCAACATGCAAATGATTTATATAATAACAATAAACAAATCACTCTCTCTATAAGCACTGGCGCGGCGCGGCGCAGAGTAATAAAATGATAAAACGAAACAAATCTCTTTTCACTCGCATGCGCCTGAAAATGTATCTAGTATTGTTTTTGTTTCGCTGCTGCCGTGCCGCGGCGCCGCGCTGCCCGCCCGCCCGGCACTTGTCGTTTCATACTAACAGGTCTGAACCTGTTTTCGTGTCGCGCCGCCGCGGTGCCGTGCGGTATATAGTAGGCATTGGATTAACGATTAACGGACTTCTGCATATTAACGGAAGTTAACGAGTCCGTTAATATTTTTGAAAGTTAACTTAAAAGTTAATCCGTTAAATCAAAATGTTAACTTCGTTAATTAACGATTAACGGATTAACGAGTTAATGCCCAGCTATGGTAATAACTATAGTATTCGTGTTAAATATATTTAATTTGTAACAATATTTATCGTAACATTTACATAACATTTTTCATTAAAAAAGTAAGATTTGTAAAAATAGTGCAAAGCAATTAGCAAAATTACAGGTTAATTAAAAAAAAAGTCGGGGTGCATAAAAGTAGGCTTGTAGAAGGGTGTGACGGGCGTTTTGATCCCGCGGGGGTGAGGGCCCTCCCGAGACCCCAGATTAGTCTTTCTTACTATGAAATTAATAATAATTAAAAAATTTGAACGTATAAAAATAGTGTATATAAGAAATAATAAAATATATTTTTTAATTTTTCCTTCTTATGCTAAGTACTCACATGTGGTTTTGTTCGATAATTTTACTCCAAATCGAGTTATAATGGGCATTGTCCAAAAAAAATCACATGTACTTTTTTTTTTTTTTTTTTGTTAAAATAGGGTATTTTAAGAATATGAATGAATCAAATGTACTTATCTATCTTCTATTTATAAATAAAACAAATCCGTACAGTGGTTTTTGAGTTTACCACGATCAGACATACAGACAGACAGAACTGAGGACTTTGTTTTATAACATGTAGTGACTATATTGTGATTAAGAAAATTTAAATCCAATTGAGTATTTTGTGGTCATATTGTTCTTGAGATATAGCCTGGATACGGACAGACGGACAGGCTTCCAAGTTCCCATTTTTACTATTTGGGTAATGAACCTTAAAAAGGGGAAAAAGTTCTCCCTTTTTTATTATCTTCGTTATCATATTTTGCTGACGCAGGTCGAAGTCGCGGGCAGCAGCTAGTCTATTTATAAATAAAAATTAATCTTCAATTTTTTTAGTGTTGCTAAAACTTGAGAGCGGCTGGATGTTCATGGAAGGTTTATATTAGGAGGGGTGATACGAAGTTTAAAAAAGAGTATTTCATAGTTAGATTAGTGAGAACTTTTCTCGTATAAAAATAACTCAATGATGGAGTATGGCAATAATATAATGCATACTTTACACACTTAAATTCGCTCCACCGAGCATATTTTTCCTGGTTCAGTTGAAGAAGAACTCTAAAACGATAAGAACATCCAATTATGAGTTTTTTAAGGCTTACAACTTTTATAATATTACTAGCTGTTGCCCGCGACTTCGTCCGCGTCAACATAGTATAATAACAAAAATGGATAGTCCGCTAACAAATATAAAAAAAGTAAAAACCTCCTCCTTTTTGGAAGTCGGTCAAAAAGTAACTAAGTTTCACCTTACTACATCAGCTATCTACCAAAAAAAGTCCCGGCAAAATAGCGCCAGCCGTTTTAGAGATTAGCCGGAACAAACAGACATACAGACAAAAATTGTAAAAAAGTTGTTTTGGTGCATGTAGCGTATATAGATTTATATGCATGTAGTAAAAAACGGTTCTTTCAATATTACAAACAGACTCTCCAATTATATGTATGTATGTATAGATGTATAGATGTAAGTCATTATAATCGTGTGCAATGAATTATTTTAGAAATTGCTTCTCTTGAAAACTAAAATAATATTCACCATAACTATACTGTCTATTCATTAATAGTAACTTGTTAAATTCACTTTTTCACATGTCTCACAAAAGTGCTAAAACTATGTACCATCGAGGAAATTGATTCCTAGGCAGTAATTGACAGAACAACGTCATTTGGTCGGATCATGTCAATTCAACGTTAATTGTGATCTGTCGGCTGGGTTTGACGTAACGCGACCAAACTACGAAGGTCCCATCTACCTAGGAATCAACTTCTCTGATAACAATTGAAAAAATCGGCCAAGTGCCAGTCGGACTCGCGCACGAAGGGTTCCGTACCGTTATAGAGCGAAAGTAGACAAACATTTTGTTTTTTGTATGGGAGCGCCACTTATATATTTAATTTATTTTAATATTCTTATTAATTATTAAAGTACAAATATATTTAAGGATGCTGTGAACATTTCAAGTGCCTTCCTTGTTGCCATTATTGATTACGAGCAAAAAAGGCCAAAAATTTACGTTTGTGGTATGGGAGCCCCCCTTAAATAATAATAATAATAATAATAATATCTATGGACGCTTCACACCACGTCAGTCTGGCCCCGTGGTAAGTACCTGAAGGACTTGTGTTACAGGTACCAGACAACGGAAATATATTTAATACTTTTATACTAAACATTTTAAGATTTTTATTATATAATGATACATATATTTAGTACACATCCAAGACCCAGGAACTTTTGAAAAACTTTTTGTTCCATCGGCGGGATTCATACCCGCAACCCTCGGCTTGCGCTACCAACAGCTCACCAACTGAGCCACGGAGGTCGTCAAATAGTAAAAATAAAATAAAAATATTTATTTTATTTTTAGTATTCGTTGTTATAGCGGCAATAGAAATACACAATCTGTGAAAATTTCAGAAGTCTAGCTATAGCGGTTCTTGAGGTACAGCCTGGAGACAGACAGACAGATTATCCAAATGGTTTCCTTGATAGCAATATACAACGCTGTTGTATAGAAAAAATCCTGTAAAAAAAACCATAAAAACCGAGCACGAACCTTCCCTATTTTTTGTACATAAATAAGGTTATGAAAAGATTTTAGGCCACACAAAAATTTGTTGCGTGCACCTACAGGTTAAATTCCGCAATTCGTAACAATCAGCGTAAAACAATTTACAGAGGTGAGTGTAGATTAATCATCGGAATAGGATTGTCACTTTCCAATTAGTGGTGCGTCGAGTGACTGTCGCCCGACGATCGGATCGTTCTTTAACAAATAAATAATATTCGCTCTGTTCATTACTTGCCACGAAATAAATTGTTAAAAAAATATAAATTGTGAATAATTTAAATTTTTACTACGAATTGATTTTATAAACAGTAAAAAGAAAGGATAGAATGCTTTACTATTCTATACAATTTCTTTTTGCTTTATATTTCACTGTTATATTTTAAGCTTTTGCCACTTTTAATTATAATCTAATAGAGTTTCTTACGCCGGTTCTTCTCGCCGGGCTAGTTCCCGAACTGGTGGGAGTTCATCACGTAGACATTCTGAAAAGATGAGATTCATAATTCCTAGCTTGTGTAAAGTAATATTTTAGTCCATAATTTGTTGTCAAGGTGTGTCGGGGGACCGCCAAGTAAACTATATACAACCGCCTACCTACAACCGCCAAGTCGCTGACTATCTCCATTCGGTTCGCTGTGAAATGTTACCTATGTGAAATCTCAAATCTTTACCCAGAAATGTTTTCTTTAAATTATTATTAGCAATTGAAGCCATATTATACGCCCATGTAACCAATACTAGAAATTTAATGGGCCCTCGACATTTACTAAATCAGTAGTTGCCACATTGAGGAACAAAATATATACATAGACCGCCAAAATATTTCTTTTCATTTGTCTTTGCTAGTGTAAAAAGAGGTTTCATTTCAATATGAAATTAAAACTATTCCATTGTAAACAGGCGTCTGACCACGGCCGCAGTTTGATTGGAATCTGGTACCTCTATTCTACTATCATAAAATAACACTACCTCGATGCAGCTTAGTTGTTTCCGTTTGTTATTGCAAGCCAGAGCAGCAACAGTTCTCTCAAATACGTCAAACAGTTTTATGAGTATTCAAATTTTTAATTGAATAGGAAAGGAACTGGATCGAATAAAGAATTAAGTGACATTTAATTAATAGAATATGGGTACATGGTTTGATTGATTGAAATAGCATTTTTGTCATGATTTCTCAATCGTACTAGGTTGTAATGAAAATTGTAGATTCTGTTTTACTAGAGATCGCCCAATGGTCGAAATTCTACCATTTGCTCAAAAATCTGTCATTTCTCATGTGTGTGTAATGTTTTATTAGTTAAAAAAAATGTATGATAAAAGCATAATTTCAAAATAATATTAGTTCAATGCACTCCTTCACCATATAAACTATAACTGTGCAAAATTTCATGCACCTACGTTTCCCCATTTTTCGTAAAAAAGGTTACAAAGTTTTTCGTTCGCGTATTAATATTATGATTGCATAGAAATAAGGGCTCCCACATATAACTGCAAATCCGTGCGAGTTCGCATCACAATGTCGTTTTTAGTTAGAGTAGAGTTTTGTCGCAGATATTTACGATGCGATGCGGATTCGCAGTTTTGTGTAAGAGCCCTTATATTTGGGTTTGTTCTTTCTTAAAATTTATTTTAAAACTTTTACCATGCTTATAACTTGTGTTGTAACTGGCTTGCTTGCTTAAAATTAAAAACAACATTCTTAACAATATTTTTGTAGTTAAAAGTTTAAAATCAATCGGCCATGAAATATGTTAAGTATTACGGACTACAGCTGGACAGGCTTCAAGCCCAAAAATGTAGTGACTGTTAAAACCTTCAGGCCATTTTTGCGGGAAAAATTCGTAATTGCAGAAAAATGCCCATTTTTCTGTTATCTAGGTAGGTAAAAGGAAGATGATATGTTATCTAAATTAAATTTTATTTGTTTTGTTCTGAACTGAAATGGGTATTCAAATATATTAGTAAACTTGTATTTGAATTTAAATAGAAAAATTTCTGCACAGTACCTGTGTTTTTATAACTTATTTAAATATAACGCATGATTCTGACAAAATATTAGGTGACTAATTAAGGAATTGGGTAAATACTTCACGAATTTAGTTTTCCCTTACCACAGCTTTTTATGTTTTTTGTTTTTACAAAAACGCACATAAAATATGAATCGTAAACAGAGCCACGGGAAAAATAAATGAAAAATAGCACACGCATTAAGTACAACTTTTCATCCTGCATAATGCTCGGGCCATAGAGGTTATAATTAGTTTTAATTTGTACAGGTGTACCACACAACTCTTTGTAAATCCAGTCAATGGTGTAATTAAAACGCGGCTGCGGCTTATAAAATTAGTGTTAAATTATAATGATACTTGTATAAAATCGATAGAAAGTGGATTACAGTGGTGTGCTCGCGAGTTGGGCTCGGGAAATCACTTCAAATAAGTGGCAAGTTACTCAAAGCATAAATATGACCTATTTTTTGATTCGTCATTAAGCGCTTTAGTTTGCTCAAAAAAGAATTTAATTTCCATGTTTAAAAATAAAACGTGTTTAGCACTGTAAAAAGCCGTGATAGCTAAGTGGGTATAAAACTATTTGAACCGATTTCAACTCTTGATTCTACGAATCAGGCTAAAACTATAATTTCATTTTGCATTTAACATAAATATCTTGTTTCTATCCTTAGTAGAAATCAACAGTATAATTCAATTCATAATTCCATAATTTAAAACTAGATAATCCTCTTATAGCGCTTACTCTAAGAAAAATAGTACACGTTTCCATACGAATCATTTTCTTAAATTAATAAATTAGCCAACCATGTGAAACACAAACTGTCCTTAAACACGTACAAGTAAATTAAATTGTGTCCTCTCGCTGACACAAACTCAGCAAATTTGCTAATTTGATCAGATATCACATTGTCGATAGCAATTTAGTATCGTAAATCTTTAAGCTGCTTTGTGCGGCCGAACTAATGAATAGGTGCGAGGCGTCGACAGAAACCGATTAGGGTCGGCTCACACATTGATATAGTGCCAAACGTGAGTCCCGCAGAGCATAAAATTTGAACTTTTGAATATCTAGCGTAGTTACAGTTCAATTTTGAATCGCAATTTGAAATTATACGTACCGCCGTTTTTAGAATACAGCGATGCATCACATCTTGTTTCGCCTCGGTTTTAAATAAAAATAATATTAATTAAATTATGATTATAGTACATAATAATATTATTATTAAAAACAGGAAATTTTTGACTGTTCGCATTGAGTAGGCTACGATAGAGACAGTGAAAACCACGAAAAAACATATGGTAGTAATTTATTTGTTTAACGCACCGTTCAAGTGAGATTTGTCGAGTTTTTGAGTGTGAGTTTTTGAGAGAGAGTGTTGAGTATGAGAGTCACAACTTACAGGCAAGATCATACAGAGTTTCATATTTTTTAATTCTAACCAAAGAAGTTCTTTTAAAAACTCTAACGTAACTTACCTTATTTTTTTTATAATAAATAAAAAAAGAAAAGACAAAAACCCGTATAAAACAGAACGATGATAATCTACAGGATTTATGTTTTATTCAAAGATTGAAGCATCATTTATGCAGGCTTGTAAATCTTTACAGGCGAAATAAAAAAGTGGCAGGAATAATAGAGGTATTTACCGGGACGTGTTTTGTTGTGCTATAGCAGCTGTACTAAAGGGCATTCAAGTGTAATTGAAATCGCGGCTCGGAAAATTGAAACCGAAAATGAAAATTTAGAAATGAACGCTCCATTCGTATTGGTGATTATTTACATGGTCGACGTGTCTGGCTATTGTTACACGAATACAACAGATTTTTTTATGAAATAATCGTGCAGACTGATTGCCTGATAGTGAGTGATTACCTGCAACACTACCGAAAATTACGTAATACGGTTTTGAATAACTTGATCTTCTCGTTCATTTTGAATTCCAAATACGTGTAATACCTTTTATTAATGTAACGTGATGCATGTTACTTTACATGAATGTTTGATAAATAAAACTTTTAAATTACCGAAATACCAATTTCCCGACCAAGCACTCGAAAGTCGAGGAAGTAAAACATACGCAAAAAGTATTTTAAAACATCTTCAAGTGAATATTTCACTTGTTTCGTTCTTTTTTAAAAGAAAGGTATACGCATCACCGCTGCAGGATTTCTTTTTGTCGTGTCAGAAAGAGGAATTTATTGCCGAGGGTTTTGGCAAGTTTGTAATCCGACTTGATGACGGAGATTTCACGCGGTGCAAACGAGCTGCTGCAGCTGTCGCGAGCTTCATACACAATAATTACTACGTGCCAAAATCATTTTAATTCTGCATTCTAAAAGAATTCATTTATTATTGAACAATTTTATTTCTCAATCAACAAAATGAATCTGGATCGTGTATGAACACTTCTTCTTATTATAAAATCGTATATCGCACAGAAACTGAATATTTTGACACGACAGAAATTTTCGTTTCCCGAGAGTCGAGACTAAACGGAGATTGCACAAATATATGACCCATTTTTTTTTAAATTATATTTTTTAAGAAATTTAAATTAAGCAATTTGGGTATAAAGATGTAACAGATAGCCGTACTTATGGCATTTTTGTGTAAAGTACATTACTGCAACAGTTCGGTCGGCCGTTTGCACCAACTGCAAGTTAATTAACTCGCCATTAACGCAACGAGATTTTGATTAAATTGTTCTCTTTCTTCTAACTTTTGATAACTTGTTAGAACGAATTAGTCAATTAGCATGCTCGTGACTTCTTAGACAAGTTTGTCTCTAAGTGAATTACGAAACATGTCGAAAAAGAATAGCTTTAGAAAAACACATAAAGATACGTTCACTTCCAAAATTATTTTTTAAAGCCGAAATTGCTGCAAAGTGAAATAAACGCCTATTAGTATATTTTTATTTTCCCTGATTAATAGTTGACAAAACTTCATTCTCGTTAAACTTAGTTTGTACTACTTCTTTTTTTGAGGCCCAAAGTAACCTATTTACCAAATTTCTGCTTCTTTCTCAAAGTGGCCTAAGCGTGAAATGGTAACCAGACAGACACAATTTCGCATTCATTAGGTATAGATCAAGCTATCAGACGTGAGAGAGCCATGCTTCGTCATGAATGGGCCGGTTCGACCGGAAAAATACCACGTTCTCATAGAAAACCGGCGTGAAACAGCGCTTGCACTGTGTTTCGCCGAGTGAGTGAGTTTACCGGAGGCCCAATCCCCTACTCTATTCCCTTCCCTTCCCATCCCTACCCTCCCTATTCCATCCCTATTCCCCCTTAAAAGGCTGGCAACGCACCTGCAGCTCTTCTGATACTGCGAGTGTCCATGGGCGACGGAAGTTGCTTTCCATCTGGTGACCCGTTTGCTCGTTTGCACCATTATTTCATTAAAAAAGCTACTAGGGTAATTGTAACATGAGTTACTCAAAGGAGTATAAAATTGTACAACATAAATGTCTAGCAAGATTAATAAAAATATGGTGACGCAAAGTGAATGTTGTTTACGGGGTGAGGCAATAGAACGTGGTTCACGCACCGTCAACTCAATTTGTTGAGAACTGCATGTAAAGCTCCCCTAATATGTACAGAATATTGAAGCGACTTGCAGCATACATTATCTGTTATCTCATAAAAGTCAACATCTCGTAGTATGTTGTTATGGTACCTCTACACTTGTACTGTATTGGATGCTATAGTGGTGTTTTATACCGCTGATATGGTGCCTATACTCCTGTGTTGTATGGCTGTTACGGTATTATTCTACTACTACTGTATGGATGTTGTAGCATGTACTTATACACCTTGCACGAGGTCAGAGGAATTGGAATAGAGGTAATATTGTAGTTGGACGCAGTCCCTAACCAGTCCTCTTCATAGCAATTATCTTCGTTAAGTTGCGTTCAAGTTAGCTAAATAGCTACGCATTTTATACTGTCCTAGTATGTGCAT
This sequence comes from Aricia agestis, assembly GCF_905147365.1. Classification (NCBI taxonomy): domain Eukaryota; kingdom Metazoa; phylum Arthropoda; class Insecta; order Lepidoptera; family Lycaenidae; genus Aricia; species Aricia agestis. The sequence goes on along the minus strand of NC_056408.1, from coordinate 9,739,729 downwards.
AAGAGTACACCTCTCTCTTTCTTTATTCTTATAACCCAGTGAAACAGATATAGGACGAGCGAGAACCGGCTACTTGAATGTATTTCTTTTTATGAAAAATGTATAAAATATTTCTTGTCAGACAGATTAGGTGACAAGAATATGCTTAGCTAAACTCGAAAATGATATTTCTGACATACTAACGTGGAAATCAAACCCATGACCTCTGAAATAGGAGCCGCTCCAACGCTCTATACTACAGAGCCACGTTAATATCTAGCTATCTAGTCTCCATAATCTATGTCATTGTATTGCTACCCTCTTGTAGTGATATAAGCCATTGAATAATGTTAGACGTATTTGTCATTATTGCCGGAGATGCAAGGCGCAAATCACTTCACATACACGGTGATGTTGATAATATAATTAATAGAAAATTGCGACTCAAAGCCGCTGAAGACATGATATTAAACCTTTCATAACATTGATTGGCCTCTTACTATCTCAAAAATTACTAGTAATAATAATAATAATATCTATGGACGCTTCACATCACGTCAGTCTGGTCCCGTGCTAAGTACCTGAAGGACTTGTTTTACATGTACCAGACAACGGAAATATATTTAATATTTTTATTCTATACATATATTTAAGATTTTTATTATATGATACACATATTTAATACACATCCATGACCCAGGAACTTTGAAAACTTTTGTTCCCTCGGCGAGATTCGAACCTGCGACCCTCGGCTTGAGCTACCAACAGCCCACCAACTGAGCCACAGACATCCAAAAATTGTATCACAGATATGCATAATAATATTAATTTTATTTGCTACTTTAAACACAACGAAATATTTTTTCGGAGATTTTTGTATTGCACGATTTGAACCTTGTCTGAATGAGCCGTCTTTTTTCCACAGACTATTTTCGACATATTCAGAAAAAACACTACAACGAAACGCTGAACGAAAAACGCTTTTAATACAGCATAGCAACTGGCCGGAAAATAAACAATTATAAAAGATAAACAATAATAACTGTTCTCGTAAAAATAGTAAAGGGCATTTTATTTGAAAAATATAATAGATAATTTGCTGAAAAGCTACTTATCATATTAACGACTTCGTTAATACCTTTGTCGGTATTATAAAACATATTTTTTTATTACAGGACTTGTTATTCCAATATTTTGTTCTTTGAACACTTTTAGCTTTGTCCACACTGTGCCTTTTTCTGTTCGTCAAGGGCATGCGTAATAGCGCAGTCAACAGCGAACGTGAGGCATGCCCGCGACGCATGTCCTCTGACCGTATCCAAAAAACAAGAATAACAAACAAAGGTTGAATGAAAGAAGATGACGAAAATTGAAGACGAAAGCGCATAGTGTGGACATACTTTTTATTGCTATTATAAAATTTAATTATGAAATAAAATAAGCAACAACAAATAAATAAAATATTTCTAGCTACGATATTACGATATAAGCTGCATCTCTAATAAATCGCGTAAGGGGAAGTGACAACAGCATCCTGAAGATTGTGGCAGATGATCCGCATGCACCTATATTAAGGAACTATGTGCGGATAATGAACGAATTCGAGAGCAGACCTCCAGGATATATTCGCTCATAGTTCTAAATGAGGTGCATGATTTTTGTTTAATTTTAATTATTTACTTTAAGTTATGTTTTGTTCTTTTTAAATAACCCTAATAATTTTTAATTTATGTAATACTAACCAATGGACCACACTGTAGTCTGAAATAAAGATATTTGAATTTGAATTTGATATTGTCTTTAGGCTTTAAATGAACTATAACCATAACTTCGTCGAAGTTCTCGATCTTGTCGATACAGGGCCATGTAAGCTGTTTTGTTTTTAGAGGTAGAATTAAAGTTACAACAAACCTTGCACTATTTCGACGACCTCTGTGGCTCAGTGGTGAGCGCGTTGGTAGCTCAAGCCGGGGGTCGCGGGTTCGAGTCCCGCCGACGGAACAAAAAGTTTTCAAAGTTCCTGGGTCATGGATGTGTATTAAATATGTGTATCATATAATAAAAATCTTAAATATATGTATAGTATAAAAGTATTAAATATATTTCCGTTGTCTGGTACCTGTAACACAAGTCCTTCAGGTACTTACCACAGGGCCAGACTAACGTGGTGTGAAGCGTCCATAGATATTATTATTATTATTATTATTAACACTGATTATACAACCTATATATTATTCTAATAATACGGACATCAGGTATGAGAGAAAAAAAATCCGTCTTCATACCCATGCAAATTGCCGATCCGGGCATCCGTATGGGTATAAAGACGGCATTTTTTTTAGTTCCCAGCATTGTTCTCATAGAAAAAGTTGTTCAATTTGACGGGCCCATTTGATGGTTTCAAGGATAACGGTGTTTACACTAACACACTGTACAAGAAAAATATAACGCAAAACATTTCAATGATACCAATCATTTATACATGTATGGGTAAATACTAAATACAACATAAATGACAAAGAATATATTATTCTTGGAGTATAAAATATAATAAAATTCAAGTGCGAAGTGGACGTAACGACGTGGGCGGCGTAGCGCGTAGCTCGTAGCACTGCTACGGCGTAGCGCTACGGATGATGCGTAGACTGCTACGCTTGTTAATAATTCAGAGTGCATTTCTTCATACTTCTTGAATAGCAACTTGTTATAATATTAGCTAGCTAAGAATTATTAAATGTTATATAAAATGCTTTACTAAAATATTGTAGTTTTTTTGTTACGGTAGTAGAAGGCTTATGAGGTCTCCTTGTTTATGTTTATGTATTCATATGTATTCATAACAATTAAAATATTTTTTTTTGCACTAAGCTCAATGAGTAATCTCTTTAAGTTCTAAGGCCCTTAAATAATAATTATTAAGACAAATAAAATAGTATTTAGACAAAAAAAGAAACATGAAAATAATTTATTCTATTACTAATTTCGTCTATTTGTAATAGTAATGTAATTTGTCTGTAGTCATATAGTAGTAATACATTTTAATCAAGAAAAAGTATAGAAATTGTTCATCAATAGTATTGACGTGACGCTTAGGGTAAAAGCACAAAGCCTTTCCGACTTGTCAACAACTACTAATCAGGGCGTTACAGAAGTTATTGAACTTTGTCATTCACATGTTTTACTGAACAAAGTATCAAGATAGTTACAGTTCTATACTTAACAGATTGTATCATAAATGTAATACTTTAGGGTATATATGTATGCTTTGTATACAGCTTAGTTGTATGTGCAAATTCATGGTTTTGGAAAATTCGTCATAAAAGCGTTATAGAAGTTCAAAGTAACTCTTTCCGCATTTCCGCTTTCACAGTCTCTAAATTATAAGGAACACATTCTGTTTTCGTTACATCTTGTATACATTTAGTGTAAGGTATATAGCAAGTATAAATCATCAACGCAGTTCATTGACACGTACAAAATGACGGGCGTTTGAAATATCCCTCTGGATATATTAGCAAAGATCGAGAGATGATCTGACGAGCGGCTGACGGATGCGGTGGGCTCTGTGAAATATTACGCTATTGTTTGTCGCGGCGTAGCGCGCCCGACGTGCCTTGAGATAATGTACCGTACTGTAGAGTGACCGATGAGACTTGAGATTGGTTGACAAAATAGAGTTGTAGTGCGACCACCAGGCCTTGAGGTAATAGACAAACAATGTGTCAAACAACGCTATGCTTTGGTACGTTGACGCGATTGCTTGAATTGTTTTCGTGTGGGTCTAATCACAAATGGCTTAAAATTGGAAGATAGAAGTATATATCTCTATGTACTCTTTATAGTTTGTGTATCAAATAACTTACTTATAATGGTTATGGGTGCATATTTCATGACAGAGGGGGACGCACTGTGAAATCCTATGTCCAGTTTCTGTATTAACAGATTGACGTTAAAGTTTTATTATAATACTGGCTGTTGCCCGCGACTTCGTCCGCGTAAACTGCATACAAAAAAAGTAAAATATATCATCCTCCTTTTCGAAAGTCGGTTAAAAAGTAGCCTAAGTTATTTTTTACTACATCAGCTATCTGCCAAAAAAAGTCCCGTCAAAATCGCTCCAGCCATTTCGGAGATTAGCTGGAACAAACAGACAGACAGACATACAGACAAAAATTTAAAAAAATGTTGTTTTGGTGTATGTAGCGAATATACATTCATATGCATGTAGTAAAAAACGGTTCTTTCAATATTACAAACAGACACTCCAATTTTATTTATATGTATATAGATGTATGTAAAGATGTATAGATATAGATTATTGAAATATAAAATATATTTTAATGACAAATTCTATGTCCATCTTCAGAATTCTATGTCCATTTTCTGTGTTTAAAAAGTTTTAAAATAATATCAATATTTAATACATAAAATCAAGTTTAAGTTTAAAATAAAATATGTTTTTAATGAGAACTTCTATAGTATCTATGGTATACGCGTGTGAAATAAAAGGTAAAGTTTTTCATAACTACATAATAGCATTGCCTTGCATAAGTCGACAATAAACTTGGGAACTTACATGTTATCGGCTTTTCCACTCGCCTCCTAATAAAAATATAGAGGGGCAAAGCGAAAGTTTGTTTATATACAATATAGACTTTATGACAATGCCTCCGTGGTCCAGTGGTTCAGAGCTCGGCTCTTGACTCGGAGGTCGTGGGTTCGATTCCCGCGTTGGAAACATGTTATTTCCAAGTTTGGTTAGGATAATGCCTAATGATAATTGTCCGACAAGTAAGATGATCCATGCGTCGGATGGGCATGTAAAAAGTCGGTCCTGCGCCTGATCTTTCGCCAGTCGTGTCGGTCTGCCGTCCCACTGGGTTATGAGAGTAAAGGAATAGAGAGTGCTCTTGTGTACTGCGCACACACCTGGGCACTATAAAATGACTCCTGCGTAGCTGGCCTAGTTTCAATGAAACCGGCCACCGTCACCGAAACCGGTGTGGGAGCTATTATTATTATTATTATTATTAGACTTTATGAACAACGCCAATAGCAATAATTATGCTATTTATTCCAGTTTATGTAAAACTTTTATTCATTAATATTATCCAGCGAATTATTATTTTCTTAACTAACTAGACATTTAACAAATTTTATGACATCAAGAATACATCAGAAACAATTACGAAGATAAGTGATATTTTTTCAAATCCTTTTTTGTGTCATCATTATGACCTTTGAATTAATCATTTTGATTTCTTACAACAAAGAGAATATAATCGCTACGTTTTATCTTACAATATCATGTCTACCGTCTATCCGTTTGTGAGATTAAATAATTTTATAAAAAAAAATTCAAAGGCCATTAAAAATATTCAACAACCAATGTTATTTTTAAAGCTTATTATGGAGTGTAAAAATCGGAAACATCCGATACGAGGGACGGAGAGAAATAGTTGCGTCGGCACGTGGAGCCGTCGCCCGGCAACGGGAGGCGGCGCCAGCCGACCCGGCCCGCTTTCGCGCACGAAAATACTTTAGTTTTCTTTCGAGCCCGGCTATGAATAAGACTTTGTAATTTTTAATTACGAAAAACATTGACTGACGTAGCTGATTTCTACGTAACTTTTACAACGCTTTATAAATTTTTACGTAACTTTTACAAAGACTTTGTAACTTACAAAATTATCTATAACAGGGCGCATTGAATCATTAATTATACTCATTAAGGATGCAAAGTTTGTTACAGAAAAAAAATGTGATGTAACGTCAGTATAGGCGGGAAAGCTCGGCACGCGGCGATTGGGCGGGCGCTGCATTCTCGCTTGCACACCGTGCACCACCCCTTGCGAAGTGCATCGCGGGTGCAGTTCGCGTCGTCGAGCCGTCGCAACTGCTCGTCCGCTGCACCGCGCCCGGCACCGGCCGCGTTACGCGACCTGTAACGAGCTACCAGGCGCCCAGAGCCGACTCGGAGGTAAGCCTTCCTTACATTTCTCGTATCATGCTCGCACTTACACCGTATCCGTATGCCCGTCCCGCTCGCTTCCGACGCAGTTAACGCGGTTTTCCCTTTTATTACCGGAATGTGGGAAAGCGGGTTTCGGTGTCCCAACTCTCTCTTTCGATGTGTAACAATTTTTATTAATTGAAAATATTCAAATACGCTCCAATTAGTGGGGCACAACTTACTTTTTGTTAAAATTACAGCCGCATAATTTTTTCACCCCTTGACTCTCGAGTGTCGGTGTTTTTAAATTATTTATTAAAACGTTACGTAAATGTTGATGTAACGCAGCGGGAGGCTGCGCTCTGATTTGAACCAAATAATTACGGATTTCCGGATCTGTAATTGCTTCAAATGGTACTATGACAAATGTAAATATTAACTACATATTTTGTCATATTACTTATATTATTATTTATTTTTACAAGTATGATTTCTGCGTTTAAAGTCACTTTTGAAACTAGATCGGATGTTGTAAAAGTATCTAACTTTTAATCATTAGTACTTGTCTTTAATTTAACATTAAATTATTTACGTAAATTATGTTTAAATTAAAATAAATAAGGATTTTACCCCCACAATAAATCCTTTTAACACTCCGCGTACAATACCGTCAACTAAAATTTTCGGCTCTTAAAAGTTTTTCAATTTGTCATTCAAATCAAACAGCAGACAACTCCTCCAAGTCAATGCCAAATAGTACCAGGAGCGGCGAAAAGCGAAGGAAGTGGCGTTACAGAGGGTGGCTGCGGCCGACGGGCGCGCGACGCACAGAGCCCTGTATCTCACACCCCTGCCGCGCCCCACAAAAAATCAGTTTTTCTCTTAAACGTCGATAGTTTAAAATTAAATGTCACTCGTGTTGCGGTTAAAGCTTCATTCGAGCATCCCATAATGTTATTACTTCACAATTTAATTCATTATAAGACCTTATACGATTGTTCCGATCGCTCAAGGTGATAATGACGCTTTTAATGGAATTGATATCAGTTCTCGCCGGTGAAATTAAGCTGATTATGTCTGCCCTTTATTTTTGTTTTGACTAAAATGGACTTCAGTTCGCCGGGGGCGTATTACATTTAACTGTCCCCTTAATTAAGAATATTTTGCTGTAAAGAGTATATTTCAAACAGAGTAAGAAGTTATTCTTTAAAAGGGTGGAAATGACATGACGAGTATATATACCATTAAATGGATATTTCATAAAAAATACTGTCATCAAGTATAGAAAAATTACACCCATAAAAAGTCGTAATATAAAAAGTTTTAAATAAGTATCCCTTTTATATTTTATGGCTATTGGCTGCTCAAGGTCCTCTAAATAGCCATATTTGGTCACTTGCCAGGTTAAAAGTAAGCTCCATACACGGGCAATTTGTAGCTAACTATCAGACCTACGGAGAGTATCAAATGTATGTCAACTATCTATCAGCACTAATCGAATTATCAACTTGCTCGTGATTGTGTTAGCGAGAATCGATGTAACGGACCAATGAGCAAAATCATTGAATATTTTTTATATTAATCGTGTTCACAAAAGGCTTTTTGGTGGGTATAACTTATAGTAAACGTAAAAACAAATTATGTCGATCTTAATAAACGTAATCTTTAAACTTAAATTAAATATGTCATAATAATTATCTTTTGTATTAAATGTATTTTTCATTGGTATTAAGGACTCGAAACAAATCAAATCGAGTAAGGAATTTGACACACTTTACACAAAGATCTCGTCTTTATCTCAAGTGTATTGAGGAAATCTCTTTCTCGGATTGTAGGAAAGGGAACTCTATAATATAGAGACAACCGCTTGAAGTTTTAGAGAGCGTTCAAAACGTTTTTTTTTTAAATGTTTATTTAGAGTTGATCATTTGCATCATAATTTATGTTTCGTTTTTTTACAATATTCATAGCATAAAAATAAAAATTATAAAAATTCTACAGTGTATAGAATTATATACTCGAATACAATAATTATATTTTCTACATTTCAATCTTTTCCAACTTATCAAAGCCTCCGTATTTTATGTGCAATTGAAATGAATAAATTTGGCTGAAAGTCAAACCACAGGCCGAGCCGTGTAAACTTATTTTATGTAAATGATACGGACTGTTTAATGTTAATGTAATTTGACCGAATGCTTTTTTAGAAATCTTGATAGAATACTAAATTCCTTTTAGTGTTTTTCTGGGATATAAACTATTTTATCATTTATCCCAGAAAATCGGGCTCGAGCTATCTCAGGTTTCATAGGAATAGGTGATAAATAGACAGACAAACACGTTTTTGCTTAAATAATACCAGTGTGAAAGATCCAGCAAATTACCTGGTTGTTAGTTTTAAAACTTATTTAAATAGCTATTTTACTTAATAGGTATTGGAAGTACATAGTTATTTTTCTGATAAAAATTGCTATTTTCCAAAGATCTTACTGTTGTCTAAGTAGAATATATCTTACACAACACATTAATATTATGTTACAATATGAATAGCGTGGCATCGCGTTACGCGCCAACTTTGTCTCTTTGTACGCGACAACAAAAAAAAACTTCTGCTGCTATCAGACTTGACATGTAAAGCTAAGTACTCACATACGGTTTTGCTCGATAGTTTTACTCCGAATCGAAAGAAATGACATATTTGACATATTTAATTCGAGCTGTCAGTTTTGCGGTCCACACGTTGGTTATTGCTCGATTTGGATTAAAACTATCGAGCAAAACCGTCTGTGAGTACTTAGCATTATTATACTAAAATTATTATGACATTTCCTCATAAGAGATTCAATCTTAGTAGATGTAATTTAAATATTGTCGTTAAAGAAATACCTTCTGTTGTAAATGCAGATTTTTCCAGAGAAGAATAAACGATAAGCCTAGGACGCCGCACTAAACTTTGCTTTATACTTTGAAAGTGGCCGACGGCCGTCGTGGCCAGATCTGTCGAATAGTTTAGTCCCAGTTGACGCTGTAATTTATTATTTTGCTATCAATAGTAATAAAATGATGATAAATGTTATTTTGAATGGTATTACTTAGTATTATTGTTTACTAATTATTTTGACTTAATTCAATTTATTATTTAATGACGACCTCTGTGGCTCAATTGGTTGTGTGTGTGGCAGCTCAAGCCCGGGGTCGCGTGTTCGAATCCCGCCGACGGAACAAAAAGTTTACAATGTAAATCTTAAATATATTATTATGTATAGTATAAAAGTATTAAATATATTTCAGTTGTCTGGTACCTGTAACACAAGTAGTAACAAAGGTACTTAGCACGGGGCCAGACTGACGTTGTGTAAAGCGTCCATAGATATTATTATTATGTTTGTGTAAGGTATTCCTTGCTCACGGGAAATTAAACCCCGGATCTTTGGAAGGCATATGTGGGGCCGAGGCAAACACGTAGAGGCCCGTTACACAGTTTTAATCTAATGTGTAAATAAATAAAATAAAATAAATAAATAAAAAATGTTTTAATTCTGAGTAAAATTGAATCAAATTTTTCAGAATGTCTACCTGATGCCTACCACCGGTTCGGGAACTACCCCGGCGAGAAGAACCGGCGTAAGAAACTCGCACGGGTTCCACTTTTTACCAAAAAAGTGAGAGAAAAATTGTTCTTTTAAAATAAAGTTTACAATTTTGTAACTTAATATTATATACAATGTCAACATACATAATTGTAAGTCATAATATAATAATGTAGAAGTCTTGCAAGAAGCCATCCTACTCCCAAGATGTGCCATCTTCTATGAAATCATTGACCTTATAATAAGCTTTGGCACACAAACGCTCTTTGACTACTTTTTCAAATTTATTAATGGAAAGATTTTGAACGTTTTCTGGGATTTTATTGTAAAGGCGTATACATTGACCTTTAAAAGATTTACTGACTTTACTAAGTCTGATCACTGGCATGTCCAGCTTGTGCTTATTTCTAGTATTTCTACAGTGAATGTCACTTTTCACTTTAAATTTATTTATATTTTTTCTAACATATATTACATTATCCAAAATGTATTGAGAAGCAACAGTTAGAATACCAATTTCTTTAAATTTATCTCTCAGAGATTCTAAAGCAGACATTTTATAAATAGAACGTATGGCTCGCTTCTGCAGCACAAATATTGTATTAATGTCGGCAGCGTTTCCCCATAAAAGGATTCCATATGACATCCTACTATGAAAAAAACTAAAATATACTAATCGTGCCGTGTCTTCGTCAGAAATTTCTCTAATTTTTCTGACTGCATATGCTGCAGAACTGAGCCTACCTGCTAGATTAGCAATGTGAGGACCCCACTATAATTTACTATCAAGTGTAATACCTAGGAATACAGTGTTATCTACCAAATTCATCTTCTCATCATTTAATAGCACATTGGTTTGGACTTGCCTAACATTGGGCAAAGTAAACTTTATACATTTAGTTTTACTAGAATTTAAAAGTAAGTTATTAATATTAAACCAATGTACTATTTTTGAGAGAGCACTGTTTACCTCGTCGTAGTTCGACTGTTGTCGCTTCACTTTAAAAATAAGTGAAGTGTCATCAGCAAAAAGCACTATCTCATTATTATTATCCTTGTGTTATGTGTTATGTGACACTGGCCGGCGACTCTCCCTGTCCGCACTATGGGAGTACGACCAAGGAGAGCCAGCGGCCTGTGTAGGACTATTACAGGGAATGGATATTAGAAATGATACCGGGCTATGGGGGTGAGGTGCTAGTAGACTGGGTAACTGGGACTATGAAAGGGCTATGGCGTCTGCCGATACAAAGTGGAAACATGTATCATAATGTTGGCAGACGGTGACTCGCCAACTCTTTTAATGGGCCCCTCAAAATAGTCGCACGCACGGTGCACCGAGGCGGCAACATTGACAGAGCGGCTTGAGGCATAAGAGGTGTCGCTGGATTTTAAACGCCGATCATTTGCACCCTCAGAGGGTCCCATCACGTCGCCCACTCGCCACTTACGCTTCACATCCTCCCTCCGAGCCGAAGCTCTTGCGACTCTACTCTGACCGGCCGGTTAAGGCAAGGCAGAGGTAGGGCCTGATTCTCCGTCAGTGTTCACTCCGGCCGGCCAGTGAAGGCAAGCCTGAGATGGAGAACAGGGACTTCCCTGGGAGCACTAGGGTTCGGGGGTCGCTACTCCCCAACAGCTTAATGTAAGTTTTTGATGAATTCTAAACTTAAACATTAGATATTTCTGTATACGGAAGTGAAATATCAGAAAACCTTTAGATATAAAAAAAACAGGCTGAACATGTCGATGTTTGTGTCAAAATCAATTGTATTTTGTACGTTTGTGCCGGTTGTTACTGACAACTAGTTAATGGTGAACCTAGGATTTTGTTAAAAATACACTCAAATATTTTTTTCGCCGCTACCGAAATTACTGGTATCGTTTATGTACGTATTTTACGTTTATAAATTTAGGTATGTATTTTTTTCGACTTTATAATATAAGATTTAAAATTATAAACGTTTCTTTAACTGAAGATTTTTGTTTTCATCCGACAGTGGCGAAGTCAAAATTAAAGGTAATTTTGGCAGTCTATATTTGTGTATCTTTCGAACACAAAAAAAGGTTTTATTAAAATTAAAAAGAAATAGACACCGAAATATACAGTATTACATAGAAACAGCTTAACCCATATCACAGTTAGCGGCTATAGTTTAGGCTATTTAGCCGGTGACAGCGTCAGCTGGGCTGTAACATGAATATGGAGCGCGGGATTTACGGTGCCATGTCAATACTTTCGACGCGCCGTGCCGTTACAAATTGCGATCAATCGGGAAATTGTTTGCATTGAGATTGCGGAGTAACTATTTTCAAAATAGACGTATTATTGTTTAGGTTAATAGTTTTGTTGGAGTTGGGTTGCATGAGTCTTGATATTTTTAATAGCTCTTAAAACAATATACTTAATGGGTTTGAGCTAACGAATGATTTACAAACGCAACACAGTGCGCATGTACACCAATTGAAAAAGCAAATAATCGTATGTATGTAGGCCTCACTATTGATAATGTTTTAACTGGGGAGCTCATAAGGAACATGTCTGTACAAAACTAAGGTCAATATTAAGTAGACTGGCAGTGCTCAAGTACCATATAAAATTCTAAGCGCCTGTTTCACCACTTCCTGATAAGGCTATCCATCTGTCAAAAAACTTGTGAATAGCTTATTAGGCACTTTATCAGAAAGTGGTGAAACAGGCTTCTGTATATTATGGTCTCTTGCAGATTCTGTAATAAGTTATGGACTTAGCAGTTACGGTCTAACATTCAAGTCATACATCCAAGATTAGTTAAAAAACTTAAAAATTATGATCAAGAATTATTTGCATACTGTAATGTCATTAATGTGTATGATAAAATAAATTTTTGTATTCTAACTGAAATGAGAACTCACTGAATACTTAGTAGTCCATTGAAATGTCACATTTGCTTTGCATTTATTAGAGGACGCAATTTTATTTTTGGGATATCTTGGGGGGGGGGGGGGGGGGGGGTCAATAGAAGCCTAACCTCAAATTTGTGGGGTTGTCACCCTTGTCCCCCGGCCGTCATCTTGAAAAAAAGTGTCACAACACTATTTTCGCGATATCTCGGAAACTATACGTCTTACAAAAAATTTGTAAGAACATAATTTCTTGTAAATTATTTTGCCTACAAATATTTTCATATCAATTTTTACTCTAAATTAAAAATTAAAAAAGTTATAAGCAAAAAAGTGAGATTTTTTTTAAAAGGTTTAACTTTGTTTAATACATTTTACAAAAAAATTACCTTAGACCAACCTTGTAGATGATCGTTTGAGAAAAAGATCCCCCGATCCCCCACGAGCCGATGAAATTAATTTTCTGCGGATACAAATAAAACTGTGGAAGCAGTGTGGCTGCAGAAAAGCAGGCCTAAAATGCTAAGACAGTATGCCTACTATTCTGTAACCCATTTCAGGCCTGCTTTTCTGCAGCCGCTATACTACCTATATTATGCATACTATATTATAGTATGCCTACTGTACTAGTCTACATAATATGCCTACTATACTATAAAGCATTTCAGGCCTGCTTTTCAGCAGCCACACATGCTTCCACAGTTTCCTTTGTATCTGCAGAAAATTAATTTCATCAGATCGGGGGGGATTGGGGGATCTTTTTTCAAACGATCATCAATCATCAATTCATTGTACATTGTACATCCATGTACATGCATGTGCAATATGCATGCGCAGGTGTACAAGTGAAAATACAATTAATAATATGTTTGTGTATCCTTGATTCCAAAAAAAAATAAAACTAAGTAATTATTGTTAGCTTAAAATGTTATGTAATGTAAGAGTAGTCTTAAAATAATATATTAAAGTTGTTTTTAGAATAGTATGTAAACAGAACGTCTCTCCCAAACCGATAAACCTTTTAGGTTTTTGTATGGTAAACTATTTCATGTTTTTCTTGTATTTTTAATGCTTTGAATAAAGGAATAAAAAAAAAGGTTTTTTTTTTAAGTCTTTATTTTGTAATATTCAGAAACTATAATTTCCGAACATTTACAAATTACTGTCCCCTTTAAAAGAAAAATGTAATAAACGTAAATTATAAATTATATTATTATGTATACTTTTATATTATACAGCTAAAAAGTTTGTCTGTTTGGTTTGAACGCGCTCAGGAACTACTGGTTCCAATACTTCTAATTGAATTGGATAGTCTATTTATCGAGGCAGGTTCTGGGCTATACTTAATATTATAACATCACACTGCGACCAATAATGAAGAATCAGAGGAAAATAAGAAAAAAAGCGGAGAAAATTATTATTTTAATGCGCTAATTTCATGATTTACTGAAACAATTTTTACGATATTTAGCACAACTTTAGAATTAGGCGTAAAAAGGTATTTTCCGCAAAATATTTCTACGTCGTCACTCGTCGTTTAGTCTAACGTCTATACAAAATAGTGTCGATAAAGTGTAACTTTAAAAATATATTACAATTACCGTTCGAAAGCAAGACGATTGAAGAATAAAATATTCACTTAAATGTAATGGAATGTCAGCAAACGTTTAATTATAATATTGACATTTTCACTTTAATTTGAATTTCCCAAGAATTTCCAGTGAAATGTATTTTTATGTAAAAGTTTAGTGTATAAAGCGAATCCTATTAGTTAACTCTTTATTTCTCTGAGCGCTACCTTCTTTTACTTGTTGGAGTACTTGATTTACTATTGGATGAAGTCAAAATTAACTTTTAATTTTATTTCTAAGGTCAATTTTATATTACGTGGAAGTAAGTTTACGTGGATGTGATCTTTGAATGATCTCAAATTAAACTTAAAATAGAAATGTATTTATAATATTACGGTGAGAACCCCACGTTTTGTGTCAATATGAAAGAACTAGCAAGAGAAGGCACGTACGAGTATATTAATGTAAAAGCAAAAAAGACTTATAGAAGCTGTAGATAATAAAATGTAAAAGATAAAAATTGGCCAAGTGCGAGTCGGACTTGCACACGAAGGGTTCCGTACCGTTATAGAGCAAAAATAGGCCAAAAATTGTATTTTTTTGTGTGGAAGCCCCCTTAAATTTTAATTTTATTTTAATTTTATAAATTAATATTTAAGTAAGTACACATAATATAATAAAGGACTCTGTGAAAAATTCAAGTGCCTACTGTTTACCTGTTTCCATTATTGATATAAGAGCAAAAAAGGCCAAAAAATCACGTTTGTTGTATGGGTTGTACTTGAATATTTATTTTATTTCATTTTTAGTATTTGTTTTTATAGCAGCAACAGAAATACACAATCTGTGAAAATTTCAGAAGTCTAGCTATAGCGTTTCTTGAGATACAGCCTGGAGACAGACATACGGACAGACGAACAGACATCGAAGTCTCAGTAATAGGGTCCCGTTTTAACCCTTTGGGTACGGAACCCCTAAAAATGACATACGTAATTTTCATTAATTCTAGAAAATATTTAACTTACATGCCCCAAAACGCTTACGTAATAACTTTCTTTTCAATTCGGGGCTTTTGAAGCCTTTAAAATATTTTAAAGAGCACGCGGAGTAAAATGTTTGCTTAAGTAAACAAAAGGTTATGTAATGCGAAGTAAAAGGAAATTATTTGATGTAATCTTTTCCACGAGAAAATTTTAGAATTTTGTGTTTACTAACTAAACAATAAAAAGTGTTGAAAATAATGGGTGGAAACTGGCATTCACAAATATATTCAAGGCATTGTATAATAAGCATTACATAAATTACATCTTCCGTAGTTTCTGTCGTGACTACGGAAAGTGTAAAGGAAGAGACATACAACGGTAAAAGAACCGGAACGACAGGCGAAAGCAAAGCCTTATACAGGAGGCACACTATCAGCCGCCCTCGGAGATATTTAACGAATTCTTAACTTTAACTTAAGGCGCTGTGGTTGTTGCAACTACGTAAAATGGGTTTTTTAAAACACGTTTGTAGTAAAGAAAATGTCATTATTTAAGTATAAAATAAGTACCGTTTTAAAATTGAGAAAATTTCCTACACGCAAATGTATATCAGTACACAATTTGAAAAATTCTGCTCGATAGAAAAAATCTCAAAGATGACTGTTATAACGCTGTTTTTGAAATCATTTTATGGTTAAATTACACACTTTCTAGAAAAAACAAAAAATGTAGTATATGTACGACACATATACTACATTTTTTATACTAACCTAACGTAAACGATTTGATATATTTGATTTGTGTAATACTAAAAACAAAAGGTTTTTACTCCTATTTTCTATCATCAAGGCACGCGGCGAGCGCGTAACAGCCACTGTACAAGGCGCGCTGATATGAATGTTATTTTAATGTCCTTAACGTCGATATTCGTACTGACAGACATCGACCTGCTTATTTTAGGGACTACTGGGCCTTAATGAATATTTTGACGGAAAATAAATAGAGGTAGTTCCTAAATCTTCATTAAACTTTGGTTTATCTATACATATAATAAAATCGTAGGAAACTCATTTCTGTACATTGAATATTTTTGAAAAATAATACTTGGGACGTGATCTACTATGCTGACGCGGACGAAGTCGCGGGCACCAGCTATTAATCAATAAATCTCTCTGAGTGTGGCCGGTAGACAAAGTCTACAAACGGTTATTTCGTGTGAAATACGTTATACGTGTCAAACGTATAGCATTCTAGTTTGAGTGTTGTGCAAACGCGGAATGATTAAAAGTATGATGCGATCACTTCGACTTGAATGTAGACATTGCGTGCTGGTGAACTTTCTGGACTAGGTCTTATGAAAAACTCCAAAAAATATCGCGATGGTTACTGGCATTTCTTATTTCTCGATAGGATGGACCCTTGGCACCTTATGAGCGTTAGCCTTAATCATGTCAATCAGTTTTGTGAATTTATAACATAGATAAATTCTTCCTGAAATTAGTAACGTAAGCAAATTTGCACAGAGTTGTTTATGGAATTGTATCTCATATACTTATGCAACAGTTGCAACAATAAACGCGCGTCCGTTCCAAATATATTTAGCGGGATACCCAACAATAGGAAATACTCTACTAGAGAACATAGTCCGTGTGTAATCGGCTTTATTTCCTTCTCACCTTTCATATCACGACGCGCTGCGAGCCTTATGTTCCCGACACTCTCTGAAACCACACAAATATTACCATCCGTCCCTCACATATTCTAACAATAAGATCACACTTCTAAATAACAATTAAGCAATCAACTTTTTATTCATTTAAGAGAATTAAAATTACGTTTTGGCAAATCTTCAAAACAAAATAAAAACGCTAGTGTAAAGTGAAAACGTCGACGGCTATGATTTATTAGCTGTGATACAGAAGTGAGCCCGCCTTGTTTAGTTTGCGCGATCGCACAGTCTGTGTGTGAATTAATTATGTGATATAATTATGATAAATACGGCATTATCGATATTTCATCATGGGCTGTAACATAGTTATTCGGCGCGATGCGACTACCAGGGCAGCAGAGGCGAGGCGGCGATTCGTGCCCCTGATCTTAGCTTTATAGACAATCCAGAGCATAGCATAGTTACATTATGCGAAGGCTGCACTCGTTTACACGGCTATGTGTATGTATATGAACGCATACGTAGTGGTTAGGAGTCAGAAGCTTTGAGGCTTTACGTAATTTGTTGGTGAATTGGATTGAGGTTCTCGTGTTTTAATCTCAGCTCGCAGTTTACAAAATGAATTCCACAATAATTAAGCGTTTTGTCTGTTAAGTGTTCACGGGGTTTCTAGTTTTTGGTTTCATTATTTAATCAACACGGATAATAAAACTTTCGTCAGATCTGCATTTATTTTAGCAGCAAAATAAACCCTAGCTCATTCGAAAATTTGAAATTTATATACGATTGAAAAGCTGTGAAATTTTAAATGTCCCTCAACACCATTTTTACAACAACCATTACGATGGGAACTTTGAAATGTAGAAGTTTTATTACATAGGCTATCTGACATCCTGTACTATGTTTATAAAATTACAAAACAAGATCTGAGACTGATGAATTACATGTGTATAAATATAATGTATTGACATAATGAACAAGTAAAATGTAAGAATGTGAAATAAGAAACCAAAAGAATATTGTAAAGACATAGATAAAAAGGATATTGTAAGAAATAAAAGACAATGCAATGTATTATAGACATGTAAGAAAGTATTAAAAGAAAAATTACATAAAAAGAAAAGGAAAAGATAAAAACGGAAAAGATATTAATAAAAGATAAAAAACAGTCCTGATCATGTTAGGGGGAGGAATTAATTAAAAAAAAAACCATTACGAAAGTCTTCGGAGACGACTAACAATTCTTATTTTTGTGTTATTCGATAGTCATAATATCCAAAGTAGTTAAAAACCAAAATGAATTTAATTAATTTCAAATTATTTTCAATGACTTTGTCTTGAAATTTTGTCACACTAGAAAGCATTTTACGTTTCATAAACCGTACCGTAAGCCGCAGTCTTCTATATTTTTTTCTAAGTCGGACTAGTAGTTATTTTACGTTAAATATATATTTTAGTATTAAAGTTCGAATATTAAGAGATATTTTAAGTATATTATAATAATATCTCTTAATAGTCGAATGTTTTTAATGAAATTTTGTCAATTTCAAAGGCCTATTTTCGTTTCCAAACTGCCAGCGTAGACGAGGGGCCTCCCGTCGCGCGTCGCTTATATACGTTGTAACTTCTCGACATACATTGTGCTTTTCAATTGCTATTGATAAGTGTGCCAGACAGATCATTACGGTGATTATAGCCAGCGGCTTAACTTATATTGATTTTGTTATTTCTTTTATTTTCTTTAACCCCTGACGTGAACAGAACCACTAATTTTTTACTTGTCTTGAAGTAATTTGTCTGTCTTTTTATATCTCCTGAACGGATGAACCTATTTAGATGTTTTTGTTCCAATTATGATTTATTCCTTCTTCTGTTATTTTAATCGTCAACTTGCTTATCTACTATTTGGTTATGTTGGGGGACACTTATGTATATATTATTAATTTAACTTTTTAGTTTTTTACTTTAATTTCACTTTGTAGCTAAATATTTTGCTACATACATTACGCTCTTATTTATTATTTTTTACTAAATAAGAGTGTAACGTTTACTCATTTTATTAATTGCCCGCATATAAAACACATCATGTAAGGTCGCAATATAAAAATATTTTCCTACGCAAGAATAAATGTTGGCAGAGAGTTCGTTACGCGGTCGCACGTTGTAAATAACGGTGACACGTCTGAACACTTCACACGGCGAGACTTATCATTAAAATTAATCGAGTTTTTTATGTAAAAACAATGTAAGCTGTGTCGGATTAATGACGGCGAAACAAATAGGTCAGGTCAGTGATTACGTAAATATTATATCTGTAAATCGTGTAAAAGTAGAATGTTAAAATTATTTTTATATTTGTTACTCAATCGAAAACGCTTTAACATTTTCATCTGTTAACAAAATAAAACAATGATAAATTAAGAAACTCTCCCGTTAACAAATAGGATATAATGTTATTAACACCTTCAAATTCTTTAAACACAATAATATAATGCCTTCAGGTAAAATTATTATGCAAGTGAAAGAACTGGATCTAAAACTGTCCATATATTTTTATCGTCAATAATGAACATCTATAATATGAGTTAATTAAAGTTGCGGTAAATTCTAATCAAGACAGTGTCATTTATTTTTTTAAATTAAGTTCATTTCTAACTCATCACGGTAACTGGAGCACAATTCCTTAGGGAGAACCTTAACATTTCTGTCACCGTGTTATAAAAATAATATTATACCTGTAAGCTAGAATGCAGCATTTTCCTCGTAAACACAGCTACAACATTGCATCTTGATTAAAATAAATATTTCATTTTAATATGAATTTTGCATCCGGTTATTTACTTAAAAAATAAAATATATATACTTATCTAGAAATATTTAAGTAATTCACAACTTTTTTTTCCAAGTGGACAATTTCATTACGACTTACGAAACATAATTTATTTATTTTCAAAATTTAGTTTGATTATCATACTTTGATTCAAAGAATACTTAAACGTTGTAATTAGAAATAAGTTTATCGAATACAAAGCGGGTGTCAATGACTAGTCTCACAAACTGATATAATTAGAACACAAGTACGGAATAAAAAGCCGTCGCATTTAATTAAATTCAGAGTAAATCTATCGCTGGGTACTCTAATAGTTAAATTATGTGACGTTACTGCAGCAAGACGTATCAGTTTCAGATCTATGGATCTTGTCATTTTTAGGGTTCCGTAGTCAACAATAGTTTTGGTCTGTCCATCCGTCTGTCCGTCTGTCTGTCTGTCTGTCCGCGGTTTTGCTCTGAAACTATAGGACCTACAAAGCTGTAATTTGGCATGAATGCACATAATATTTGTGATGCCGACAAAAAGGTACATAAAATCTTTAAAAAAAATATGGTACCTCCCCTACACATCAAGCGGGGATGAATTTTTTTTTGGCGTCCACCCCATGTGTCGTTGGATAGTTTTTAAAAATATTCGGCGAAGTATAAAGGAATTTTCGTTCAAATTCCTTTGAAAGTAACTGAGATGATAATATTGTTAGTACACGTTATAAATGTACATTCATTGACCATACAAAATTTTTGAAAAAATAGCGGTGGGTACTACGGAACCCTATATTGCGCGTGGCCTGACACGCACTTGGCCGGTTTTTCAATACAGTACGCTATAGCAAACGAATCCGAGATTGCAGTCTTAATGTTTTGGAAATGACTATATTAAAACTATAACTCAGAAATTCTTTTCAGTAACCAAACCATTATTTCACCCTCCATGCACCACGTGGGGTCTGACAAACCCCAGACGTACAAAAACTTTCACAACTTTTTACAAATTCGTGTGATTTTATTGAGGTTTTAAGTAGCTGGAGTTAGGACGTTGCCCTACAGTTTGATGGCAGTGGTTTAGCATTTGTGTCGCCGATGCAAAGAACAGACGTGCACGAAGTGCGCTGGGGTCCCACAAACCCCACGTAGTTCAGGACGTCGTCAAAAAGTTACGTAGATGTAGTATTGTGGAATATGAAAAAATCTATATTTCAGGGATATTTGAATTTGTTTCGACTTAATTAGCATTTCTGGACAGGTTTAAGAACAAATTAAGTATAACTTTGATAGAAGAAGATTTGAAAATCGCAAGGATATAATTGATGGATACTGAGAGGTTCTCGTAAGCGCCTTCACGAATTTCTTGGCAAAACAGCCCCTGGACCACCAAAAAAATTATCAAGATCAATAAAGAAGTATTAAAATTTTATCAGGAATATAAATTAAAAACTCAAATACGGTTGTGAGCACAATAATGTACCTATTTGCTTACACATACCGTGCCCTCTTTCATTGTAAAAAATGTACTGATTTCAACTTACCTGAATATCGTGTAGATTATATTAAGTTAATATTATTAAATTTGTATTCTTTATAAAGTGAGTTTTAAAATTTTAAGCAGAATGGGAAATAAAAGATAACTTTTTAATTATAGGAGCTGACCCAAAGAAGAGTTTATGTTTTATTTGGTACAAGATTATTAAACTTTCATTTTTGGCTGTAAAATATAAAAAATGGGATATATTTAACTTAGTATCGTTTTATATTACAATTAAATAGGCAAAAAATAGTTATTTGAAATAAAATAAAATAATTAATAATAATTACGCATTCCTTGCCCAGATAAGTCTTGGGGTTTGACAAACCCCACGTAGTACACGGTGTAACTTTTATCCCCGTGGTGCACGGAGGGTTAAACCTACCAATATTAATATATTTTATTTAAATAACTATACTTTTGCACATCACCGTTTTCCTGGATGTATCACTGAAGTATGTTAAAAGGTTGCCTGGAAGAAATTGCTTCAAAGTAATAAGGCCGCCCTTGTGTACATGTCTGATTTACCAATAATTGTTGTTTATATTTAAGTATTTTTGTAATTTTTGTGCAGAATAAAGTGTATTTGTTTGTTTGTATTAATTCAATATTGAAATCACCGTAGCGTAATACAATGTTTCCTTAAACAAAGTATTATAACAGCACTGTGCACAAACATTTTTAAATACACCAGCGAGTTCAACCGAACAAAACAAACTATTCATACAACTTACAGATTAAAATAAAAAACTTGGAAGTATTCTTCGATTGATATAAAATATATATAGTTTTAGCGACGATAGGGCGAGGTCACATTGATTTTGTTTGCAACCTACATCCGTGTAGTGGAGTAATGCTTACTGTGATCACAGTGATCATTAAAACCTCCACCTCGGCTGAATGTAAGTTGTAAAACAATGGGCGAGCCCTGCTCCGCTAATAACGACTTGCTCTTGATATCCAATAAATTAAATTCCGCACCGAATGTCGTTGGGGAATTGCCAACTATCATTGTTTAAAAATATTGAAATGTATCGCCTGTAATGATTTACATCATTCATGCTTCATATTATGTTTTTTGGAAACCTATATGGTCAATTTAATTATAAATAATATTTTTTTAATCCATATCCATACCATATTACTAATATTATAAATATTATATGTCTGTCTGTCTATCTGTCTCTCTGTCTGTCTGTCTGACTGTCTGTATGTTACCTCTTCACGCCCAAACCGCTGAAACGATTTTGCTGAAAATATGTATGGAGATACTTTGAGTCCCGACAAAGGACATAGAATACTTTTTATCCTGGCAGAATGTACGGTTCTAAATAGCGTAGTGTTAAAATATTGCTTAAAATAGATAGTTATTAATGATTTTCGTTTTTTTTTTATTTTAGTCCCAAAATTATAAACGTCTAGTACTTATGTGTTTCTCTTGTTGTGCTTTCTTACTAAACACTAGTTCTAAGATCATTTGCGGCCGATCGACAACATTCATAGAGAGTGAGTGGTCCGTGGCCCTTACACATTATCGAAATGCATACTTAATCTAGTTTTTTTTCGTTAGCAACGTGCCGACTTAAAATTCGTAAATTATAAACATTTCTAAACATCAAACCACTCCAAAGGTACGTACTTCAAATGGCCTCAACAGTCCTCTTTCCAATTAAAATGAATTACTGTAATAATAGATATGGACTCTTTCATGCCGCGCAAAGAGGTGACCCCGATGTAAATCTCATTCAAACTAAATAATTACGGTAAAAATTTCGGAAAAGCTAGGCGCAATCTTTTAGGCAGTTTAGAGAACGGTCCAACGAACGCACAAACAGAAGGGAAATTATATTACCGCTGTAACAAATAGAAAGCGAACGATTCCCTTCAAAGTTTCAGCCAGACGGCTTGTGTAAGTTTCTATTTGTAAACTTTTAATAATTCAAATAGAGAATCTCATTTCCGCTATTGGTTTTGATGTGTAACATTATGTGTTTAGGTCTTAATTGATCGAACAACTGTTATATATCTTGCAGTAGGAAGAAGATTCATTTCTTTATAGAATCATTATTGGTAATATGATCCTTTTATAATATTTTAAAACTAATTTATTTCCCGCTATCCGGAAAATTAAAAGGACTGTGCTGTACTTATATGTACGAAACCGATATACTAAGTTAATATTATGAATAAAGCGTTTCAAAGGTATGAATAATTATCGGCCAAGTGCGAGTCGGACTCGCGCACGAAGGATTCCTTACCGGTATAGAGTGAAAGTAGACAAAAAATTGTGTTTTTTGTATGGGAGCCCCGCTTAAATATTTACTTCATATTAATTTTATTATTAATTATTGAATTACAAATATAATTAAGGATTTTGTGAAAATTTCAAGTGCCTAACTGTTACCATTATTGATTACGACCAAAAAAGGCCAAAAAAAATCACGTTTCTTGTATGGGAGCCCCCTTAAATGTTAACTATATTTTATTTTTGATATTTGTTGTTATAGTGGCAACAGATATACACAATCTGTGAAAATTTCAAAAGTCTAGCTATAGCGGTTCTTGAGTTACAGCCTGGAGACATACAGACAGATGGACAGACAGACAGACATCGAAGTCTCAGTAATAGGTTTTACCCTTTGGGTACGGAACCCTAATAAAGTGTTTCAAAGTATGAGTAAAGTATCTAAAAGGTTTCGACCACAGATTTTAGAAGTAAGTTTCGACATTTCGGCATTGTAATGGTGATGATAGTCGACGTTAATTTGAGAATTAATCGATACAATTTCATAGCGGGAATACATTTCCTTTAGTTACACATGCGATGACGAAATAATTTCGAGTTGGGAATTATTAGCATAGCGGAAAGTTGGCGAAGTTATGTTTCGTAAAGTGTCAAGTTTGAGATCGGCGATTGTTGTCGTACCACATACCTTGACCTGGAAATCTGAACGTTCACAAACATCTCGAAACAACTACTTTTATGGCACTACCTTTATGGTGTTATTGTGGAAATATGATGGCAAGTATCAGAAAAAGATCTTTCGAAAGGGAGTGTCAGCATGCTTGGTCGGACTGAAGCTTATTGTAAAAAATTCAGACGTTGTATATGTCGCAGCCGACTGGTTTAAATAGCCGTTCAATCAAACAGCTAGCCTTTTGACTGAACAACGCCATTCAATCACACGGCTATACGTCGTTTAGCCGACTTGTTGACTACAACGTTCAACACTACAGCTAGACGACGCTTAGCCAACTGGTCTGTTTTTGTTTTGGCGGGGGGCTGTGCCCCCCGAGCCCCCCTTTTATTTAAAGGCGGTCGCCGGCTGCTGCCGCAGCACGCTCGCTGCGCTCGCTCGGCTCCCTCTGTGTTGCGGTCTAAGTTCTAACCTAACCTAACCAACTTTTGGACTTTCTGGATTGTGTTTGTTTTTGTTTTGACGGGGGGCTGTGCCCCCCGAACCCCCCTTTCGGGGGAGGCTGCGTCCATCCATTTCATAATCCCGTAATTTCTCATCGAATATTTGTTGATTTTAATTCACTCGTATGTGCCTCGACAATTTTTGTCTCTTTAATAACACTTGTGACTTTTATTAACTACATTCTTTCTGAAAAACAACCACAAACACCAACAAACACCTGCTAGTTGACGCCATATTGTAAATAAAACGCACCTAGCGCCGCAGCGGTGCGCGCTGAACTACTTCAATTAGACGGCGGCTTTTGAATCAGCTGTAGTGTTGAACGTTTTGAGCGACTGAAATATTCAATAGAAAAGCTAGAGGTGTGATTGAATGGCGTTGTTCAGTCAAAGGGCTAGCTGTTTGATTGAACGGCCATTTAAACCAGTCGGCTGCGACATAATATATATCGCGCCGATCTTAGAAACATCAACAGCGCGATTCAAAGATGTAGAGTCGTTGTACATAATCTATATATTATAAATACGCGAGCGAGAAACTTTGAAACCCTTTTTACGAAAAATGCGAAAACGTAGGAGCATGAAATTTCACACAGTTGTAGTTTATATGGAGGAGTACATCTAGCTAATATTGTTTTGAAATTATGCTTTTATCATATACTAGCTGTTACCCGCGACTTCGTCCGCGTGGACTTCAGTTTATAGCGCGCGATGTCAACAAAATTGGTGTCAAAAGCTTTTATAAAAAATACCCTGGTACCCCTTAAATCAAAACAGCTGTGCAGTGTGCACATAATATTTCATTTTTTTAAATTAAACTTTATATATTATGCCAAATTTTAAAGCTTATTTAGCCCCCCAATTACACAACTTTACCCATAAACTGTTTATCATTGATAGGTTTAAGGTTACGTCACCCTATGTAATATAATGTACTGGCTTATTAAATAACGTAAAAAAGAAATAACAATCGAAAAAAATGATGATACCACCTCTTATAGAAAGATGTTGGGCAAGCGTTAGCGCGATGTAAGAGACGCACGGCGTCATCTAGTATGAATTTTTGGAACTAACTTAATTTGAACAAATTTTCGTATTTTCACCCTCTTACAACCCTTTTTTCCAGTAAAAAAGTAGCCTATGTCCTTTCTCAGGCTTTAGACTATCTGTATACAAAATTTCATTACAATCGGTTCCGTAGTTTTGGCGTGAAAGCGAGACAGACAGACAGACAGAGATACTTTCGCATTTATAATATTAGTATAGATAAAACATTACATTCTTTTATAAATAAAACATTACACACACCACAACGCGCACACTGCCATGATTTGACTAACATAAACGAATCCTAGACACACGGATTATACTACTTTGTTTATGGAGAGAGTCTGTTGTGAAATTAAAAATGGATTGTTGTTTTTATTGAATCGGAAATAGTCAATACTTTAAACGGGGAGCCAAAAGAAGAAGATAATTAAATTTAAGGTAGAATTTCGATCATCGGGCGATCTCTAGTATTATTTAAAATAACATGTAAAAAGAGTTTTAAACACTTTAGCCTGGGCGAATAGAACACTAGTCACGCACACTTTAAACAGGCTCTACTACCACAGCTGGTAATAATTTAAACAAGGTTGTAGATTTTTTTGTTAAGTGACTTTTCCAACGTAGACGGTAAGACGAGGAATTTTAAAGTGGGCTAAAACCGTTAAATTCGTTCTCAAATATGTAAGTAGCAGCAAACATTGTAAAGCTGTAAATAGTAGATAGTGGATGGCTTTAGGCCCACAGACTGAAAACAACTGACCTAAAAGCCTCCATCAAGGGATAGACTCTATTGAGGCCACCTAGAGGTGCTTGAGCTTGCTAGATTCTTCGATTACAACTTTAAAAGTCATTATAATAATTTTGTGTTACATTTTGTCATTAAAAATAATTATTATAAGTTCTACAGAAAAGTGTAAAGGAGTAGCTTGGTTTTTGACTTGATAATTATTGACGTATAATCATATTTTTTATTATATTAAATATACTTACTACTTCTAGCTAATGCATACAAAATTATCTAGGGTCTTTATACCGCGAAGGTAAACATTCTTGGCCAGCCTCCAACTATCCATCAGGTGCTTGATAGGAAAAATGTAAACAATACACAGCAAAAGTAACTTTGTTGAGCTCAAGCTTTAGTATTTACAGCTAAAAGTAGTGTATTGTCCCAACGGCAGAGGGATTGACACTCGGTCTGCCTAGACTAGACTATGGCCAGACAGTGCAAGTAGTACAGATAATGGGTAAGGGTTAGTTTATATGGAGACGCAACGCGCGTATTAGAGCCAGTCCACACGGCACGTTGCGTCAGCGTTGCATCGACGCGGCGCTGCCGTTGCGTTGTTTTACATACAAATAACCAAGGTGTTCACACGGCGCGCTGCGTCATCGCAACGTACACATGACGGACAGCAGCCCCCGAGACGAAGTCAGAAGGGGTGTTGACGTTAAGACTGCTTTGACGTGTGGCCGGATATGCGTCAAAATATTTGCGTTGCGGCGACGCAACGCAACGCGCCGTGTGGACTGGCTCTTATGCGTGACAACGCCATACTGTTTTATTCTTTTATCATCTAGATGCTTCTACATTTGTGCAGCGTATATATTCGAATATTGAGCAAATTTATTTCAATAGGTACAAAAAACCTACTAAAATATACTACCCTGAAAACTGCTCGTCAATATAATATTATTATTTCTGTAACGCCTCCGTGGTCTAGTGGTACAGAGCGCGGCTCTTGACTCGGAGGTCGTGGGTTCGAATCCCGCGTTGGAAACATGTTATTTCCAAGTTTGTTTAGGACAATGCAGGCTGATCTCCTGATTGTCTGACAAGTAAGATGATCCATGCGTCGGATGGGCATGTAAAAAGTCGGTCCTGCGCCTGATCTCTCGCCGGTCGTGTCGGTCTTCCGTCCCACTGGGTTATGAGAGTAAAAGGAATAGAGAGTGCTCTTGTGTACTGCGCACACACTTGGGCACTATAAAATTACTCCTGCGTAGCTGGCCTAGTATTAATGAAACCGGCCACCGTCACCGAAACCGGTGTGGGAGCTATTATTATTATTATTTCTGTCCATTTTTTGATCAATTAAAACGTTTCATTTTAAAGTTACATTTTCAGCTTACCGTCACTATTTTCGGGTTACATCGGTCGGTAAAACTGTGCCTTTTTATTAGAAAAAGGGTCAATCAGACAGACGATTTAAGTCCACAGAGATCCGAAAAACTAAGCGTTATTGCCTTTTCAGAATCGATTTTGTCCTGGTGCTGAAATTCATAAAACGGGTAATGATTTTACATAATTATACTCGTCTATGTATTCTTTTTATCTACCTGCAGATGCAGAATTAAGTAAAATAGTAAAGAATTAACATAATATTTCTGTGTTACAGATTGGGACACTTTTAAACTAATCCAATAACAAACCAAATTGTCATTATTAATTAATATTGGAAAATTAATAATATCAAAGTCATTTTACCTATATTGAATTTTAGCACTAATATTGACATGGATTGAAGAAAAATGTTAAAATTTTATTCTCTAGCGTTCAATATGATCATTTCGCGACTTAATACGTTATCTATGCGATCTTTATTCCAATATTTAAGTCCCTTTATACGTTTATGTAGTAGCGGACCATGAAATGGGAAAAGTATGGTTTCTTTTTATAGGGGTCTTTTGTAAGCTTTTTGTAATATTTCATTTGGCGATCGGACAGTGGCGGCGCTGCTCCGTAACTTAAAATATCAGGGATATTAAAACGATATCTTTTATACTTTTTGCGACTTGTGTTTTTGTATATTTCCTTTATAAAATTTTATTTGTTATAAATACTAACGTCGTACAATGGAATGAATAAAAATGAATACTTTTATTATACCTTTGCTGAAGAATATAGGACAGTAGTTTTTATGTAAGCTCAGTTGGGTCATGCTAGTGTGGAGTCTAACTGTGTGTGATGATTGTTGATTACGACCGCTGTGACGTGTCAAGTGTTCCTCATAATTGGTTACGTGTTTACAAAAAAGTTGAAAATGGAAACCTAACCTAAGTGTCTAAAGTCTAAACACACCGAATTTGCGCGGCGTAAATTCAGCATGATTACGTCCGCAATGTCATACGCATACAAAATACGGACATGTCTTCGGTAATTTAAAATACATTGCGGGCGTAATCATACGGAATTTATATGACTATTTAAATTACAAATGCATCTGAATTGACACTTAGTGTTTAGACACTAAGAGTCAATTCAGATGCATTTCTAAATTTGTACTGAATTGACAGATTTCGTGAGCGTTAGACGTCTTGGAAATCTGTCGTATCCATAAAAATTTCGAAATGCATCAAATTACCCTTAAGAGGATACATCAGGGGCTAGAGGAATGAAAAAAAAGTAAGTGAAATATCAAAAGCTGTCTCCCTTACCTCAAGCCTATACCGCGGAACGCGATAGAGACAACTGCAGAAAATGAACGATTCGTTGTCCCCTGATTCCTTCTCCAAAACTTAACCGATATAAGTACTTTTTTTCATTAAAGATTAAAAAAAGCTTGTGCTGTGTTCCTATGTTTTATTTTTTTTGTATAATCTAACCAAATCTGTTTTCTGGATGTTTGAACACAGCGGAAAATCTGGGCCATTTTTTTTGGGTTTTTGAACGTTCATATCTTATTTAATAATTCAATTATAAAAAAAAGAAAACATAGAGACGTTGTTTTAGTGGCCGTAGATATTCAGGAAAAAAATTATAACTCTACTAGCATTATCCAGAGAGGAAACAGGGGACAACGTTTGTATGGAAAAAAGGGCGGTGTGGACTCCTCTTAAACAATTTCTTCCTTCGCTTTGATTATGTGTAATGATTTTTTGCATCGTTTACTACTAAGTACTTGTGTTACTTGAACAAAAAATCTTTATAATGAGGTCGTTTGATCATCCATTTCAGAATACTTACTTAAACAAATTAAGTAACTATTATATTTCCCTCATTTGTCCTGAGTACAGAAATGTTGCAACTTTTTACGTCTGAATAAAAAGTGTAGAGAATACACAGGTAATAAAAGTATGTAGATTGCTATTATGAGATTACCAATTATACAAAATGTCGCACCCATCTCAAAGGCTTATAATGGGAATACAGCTAATATTAAAAATATCAGATTGAAAATACTATTTTCAGTACGTTATTTAATTTAATTTAAATTAATTTAAATATTCTGTATTGTGCATACAATACAAAGAGAATAAAAACAAATATAAACAAAATAATACATAGGTGTCACAATGGCGGCCTCATTACTAGGTAGCAATCTCTTCCAGGCAACCACGAACGAAGGTGAAATTGTAGTAGATTGTAGTACAATAGTAGTATTTAATACAGTAGAAACACATAAAGCCGAGCGGTAGGACAAACAATCTGAAAAGAAAATATGAAACATAAATGATTAAATGACAACATATCAAAGGCACTAAGCGTATACGTATAAAATTATGTGACGCGTATAAATCATCGCAGCGAACTTTCAATTACATCTGGTAAGTCGAGTGACGTTCATCACATTCGAATTAACGGGAAAAACGTTCAACAAGACACACACACATACACTCACACACTTTGTGCGCGCCCCGAACAGATATCAATCAATCAAAGTGAGCTCAACATCAGTAACCGGTAACCATTTTCTTTTATAGTATAACCAAAACGAGACTGGGTACTATATTAAAATGACTTTTATAATAAATGTAGTTTTGTGCCTCGATTCTATGCGACTTTGAAAATATATTCATACTTAACATACATATAATATAATACTAGCTGTTTGACCGAGCTTTGCTCGGTATCCGATGAAAATGACATTTTCTTGAAATGATTTCTAGCTAGATCGATTTTCGCCCCCGAAAACCCCTATATACTAAATTTCATGAAAATCGTTGGAGCCGATTCCGAGATTCCAATTATATATATATATATATATATATATATATACAAGAAGAGTTTTGGCGCAAACGAAATTGCGGGCGTCATCTAGTCTATGAATATTTTACGACTTGTGTTACCGGTACCCTACAACGGAAATATGTTTATTACTGTAATTCTATACGATTTTATTATATTTTACACATCCATACCTAAGGATAACCAGAGCCTTTTGCTTAGAGAGCGCTACGTACTTAGGGAACATACCCATACTACGTGACCCATTAAGGGGGGGGGGGGGGGTCTTCAAAATACTACGCTCGGTCACGAGAGGGGGGGGAGGGGGTCTAGAGTTTTGTCACGTAGTCAATTTCGCCGAGAGAAACGTCATACGAAGTTTTTTTTCCTCGCTATTTAATACTTGACACTGGCATTTATTATAGTTATTTATAGCCAACAGCCATTAAAAAAACTGGCACTGTTGTCACTTGTCAGGCATTTTGAAGTTTGGTGAAGCTGTCAAGCTTGGTGATCATTTACTATATTTGCTGTTCGATTACAATTTGAACTACAGTCGTGACTAAAATAGCTAGTATGTACCATCGAGGAAATTGATTCCTAGGTAGATGACAGACCAACGTCATGTTGTCGGATCATGTCAATTCAATGTTAATTGTGATCTGTCGGTTGGGTTTAACTTTAAGCGCGACCAAATTACTTGGGTCAACCATCAGCCTAGAAATTAATTTCTCTCATTGTTCTATTGTAATTTTAGACTATTATTATACATATTATACATAAATCTAAGTGATAATATTTTAGGGTATGTATGTGTTCCTTACATAGAGTTCACTGTGATAGTAGCAGCGCTGAAAGACTTTTGTATGGAGAAACTCGTTACACTGGGGCGCTTGCCCATACAAAAGTGAAAAAAATTTGCCCATTCAGCGC
Organism: Aricia agestis; assembly: GCF_905147365.1. NCBI lineage: Eukaryota > Metazoa > Arthropoda > Insecta > Lepidoptera > Lycaenidae > Aricia > Aricia agestis. Next base: position 9,708,398 of record NC_056408.1, on the reverse strand, counting down.
TGCTATTTACACTATATAAGCAATACGTACACATCCTAAAGTATTATCACTTAGTTTTGTTACACCTTGTAAGTATATCTTAATTAATATTAGTGTCAAGTATTTATTTTTGGCAAACTATTGGGTATTAATGTATTTATATATTCATACGTTACTTTTATTCCCATATTTAATTAAGTACATAATAATAATTATTATAAACATGCGAAGAGTCTTTTGTAATAAGTAACTTATGAGGATACACACCAAAGGCTAAAAAAATAAAAAACAAGTATTTGTAAAATCTATTGCTGTCTCCCTAAACCTCAAGCCTCTCGCCGCAGAGCGCGATAGAGACAACTACAGCTTGAATTGAAAATTCTGAACAGAAAATCAACGATTCGTTGTGCCCTGATTTCTTCTCTAAAAATTAACCGATTTAAGTACTTTTTTCATTAAAATTAAAGCAACGCTTGAGCTATGTTTAATTTTTTTCTATAATCTAGCCAAATTTGTTTTCTGGATGTTTGAACACAGCGGAAAATCTGGCCATTTTTTTTGGTTTTTGAACGCTCATATCTTTTTTATAATTAAATTATAAAAAGACTGAAAACATAGGGACATGCTAATAGTGGCCAAAGATCTTAGTACGGGAGCCCTAGAACAATTTTTTTTGTGGTTACTAACAAGCAAATTTTCTGTAATCAACAAAACTTGGTTGACTACTGTACCCTAAAACGAAACCCTAACCAGCTGATTTTTTGTATATTGGTGGGTTATTATATATATATATGTATATATATATATATATATATATATATATATATATATATATATATATATATATATATATATATATATATATATATATAAATTCAGGAAAAAAATTATAACTCTACCGGCATTATCCAGGGAGGAAACAGGGGGCAACGTTTGTATGGAAAAACGACCCTAGTGTTTCCTCTTAATAAGTCATATTATTTTCATTTGCTAGATACTCTTTCTACTTACAAAATGATTAAAAATTATTCTTGTCAATACCACGTGAACAATTGAAGGGGGGGGGGGGGGAGGGGGGGTCTAGGCATATACTACGCTTGGTCACGAGGGGGAGGGGGGGTCAAAAAATCTTAAAAAGTAGGTCACGTAGTATAGGTATGCTCCCTTAACCACCACAGATGCTGGCAAATTATTTTAATTTTATTTATTTCATCGTCAATACGGTTTCGTGATTACATGTTCAGTACAGAAGAGTATTTGTGACGTATCCAAAAGCAAAAAAAATGTAACTTAAAAAAAGTCTAAAATATATAAAGCTAAATATATAATTCAACTAGTGAACAATAAACAAGTAGCATAAATTAATGTACAAAAATTAAGTCTAAAGCAAGGGCCGCTTTGAATTCGCAATCTTTACAAGTTTCTCGAGGAGTGTCTAGGCTCTGACGTCGTTAGATAATTTAAAAGCAACTTAAGCGATTCGCTTACACAGACTATTATTCAGGTTAATTTCATTTTGAAAACATTCTGTCGTAACTAGTTATTAAAATCATCACTGAAACGGATCTTTTTGTGAAATTTTAAATCATCATAAAATCTTCCTTTCATGATTTATTTAAATCATCATGAAAATTTCCTTTGCAGAAGTTTAAGTCATCGCGAAAAATTCCTTTTTGTAACACAATATGATGGCGTGAGTTTAATAAATCTGCTTGTTAAATGTACCTAAAGAATTTGAGCCTTTTAATTAATTTTATATTACGTAAATTGGACTGTTGATAAGTTCGTAGCAGGCGTAGCAGCGCGTAGCAACTGCGTAGCACTTCGTAGCAAGGGACTTTTAGGTCAATACTATAAAAATATTAATTAGTTTTCTCAAATAGATTATTATTACGGACCTTCAGGGCTTATGATCTACTGCTTATGTCAAACAAATAATAATAATAAGTGCAATTTCTATAAAGGTAATATAGTCAATGAAAAAGGCAATCGTCCAATATCAGTTTTGTTTAAACTAATATGGGCCTGTTTCACCACTTCCTGACAAGTGCCGGATAGGCTATCCACAACTTAACTTGACAGATAGAGTATGGGGCATCTGTCAAATAAGTTATGGATAGCCTATCCGACACCTTATCAGGAAGTGGTGAAACAGGCCCTTATTGTTTTACCGCTTATTGTAGCGCTCCTTATTGTACATGGAAAATGACGCTCAATCAAATACATTTTTTTCTTAGAATTAGGACCCACACGAGCAAATAGGTCACCTGATAGTAAGCAACTACCGTCAAACGTGGACACTTGCAACAGAAGAGCTGCAGGTGCTGGACTGATTGTCATCAAATGTGGTATATGAAAAATCAATTAGTAATAAGTTATACGATTACCAGCTTCTACTGACCGCGAGCCTATAGCTGTGGCATACAATTTTTGGACACCTATTTAGCCCCTTAATGGGTGAAATTTTGAAAAGTCCTTTATTGGTGGATTGACATTGGAGACATTACTATTAAAAGTCAATACGTGAAAGAATTTTGAAGAGTCTAGCTCCAAGGGTTTGGTGTGTTACGTTAGTCTATCGGTCAATTAGTTTTGCTTTATTAGTGTTTGTTAAAGTTACAAGTCGGTATACAACGGAAATGGTCAATTTGCTTCAATAACACAATTTTCCACGACCTATTGTTATGGTTGTGTATTTTGCTTGTGACTCATTAAAATAATTTTTTTAACTCATTTTATTTCAGATAGTAAATATGAATTCTTATCTACATAGAATATAATAAAAATGGCGCTGGCGTTAGCACTAAAAATGCCTCAAAGTATTTAAATACTAAGAAATTATTTCAAACAAAAGTTCTGATGTGTTTAAATAGTGTACTATTTTTAAGTAAGTACTAAGTATGTATGCATATGCCTATTTAACGGCGATGAAGAGCAATTTTTTACTCTTACCTGACTTACCTCCAAAAAGGAACCCTTATAGTTTCGGTCTGTCCGTCCGTCTGTCCGTCTGTCTGTCTGTCTGTCCGCGGTTTTGCTCAGATACTATAGGACCTACAAAGCTGTAATTTGGCATGAGTTCACATATTAATGATGCCGATAAAATGGTACATAAAATCTTAAAAAAAATTTTTTTCATAATACCTTACCTTACCTTACCTTACACATCAAGCGGGAATAATTTTTTTTTTCGCACGCACCCCATCGTGTGGGGTGTCGTTGGATAGATATTTTTTTTAATATTATGGGTATTTGTAGATCATTTTCTGATTTAGTGATCTATTTGTGAAATATTAAGTTTTAAAGTGGAAAAATCGTTAGAGTCCTGTGTCCCCCCTTCTACCAGCTAAACGGTTGTTTCTGGAAATGTGAAAAATATACTGAACTTAAAAGAAAAACTATCACGGCTAAGAAGACTTCATAAGTTATTGAGTAATAGTCGATCAAATAAAAAAATGTATTCAGCGAAGTATAAAGGAACTTTTCGTCCAAATAACTTTGAAAGTAACACGTTATAAATGTACATTCATTGACCATACAAAAAAGACGAATGGGCGGTTTCGTCCCATATGTTGTAACAGTTTTCTACCTATATCAAAAGAAAGATCTCAATTAGCGTTGTATTTTTTTGTATGGGCGTAACTCTGTATCTTGTGCAGGGAAGTTGTCCTAGTCGTTTCATTTTTTTTATAAAATATTTAATAAAACATAATCAAAAGTATTTTAATTTAAAATCAAGTGGAAAATACCACACGGTCGACTGTGTGCCTACTCTAAATCCCCCCTCCCCCCTCCCACGCCACACGCTGCCATATTGGCCGTGTTCGTCGTCGTAATTTTTGGTTTTTTGCACCGCTAAACCTTTTAATATTGCACATGAACAAAAACTGACTGTGTCATGTCATGTCATGTCATGGCAACGCCACGAACAAAGTTGTTTAAACTTGACAGCTGGTAACTAAGTATATAAATAACTTTGTTCGTGGCGTTGCCATGACATGACACAGTCAGTTTTTGGTAGCTGTGCTTCACTTCCATGTCTAAAATTGTTACTCCCCTATTTATTTATTGAAAACTTACTTATTATTGTAGGACTTCTGGAGTTTCTACATTTACAACTATCGACTCCAGCTAAGGGTTATTATTCCTTTGTTATTTATATATTTGAAAATATATAAATAACAAAGGAAATAATACAATTATCAGAATTGTATTATTTCCTTTGTTATTTACATATTTTCAACTGTGCAATTCTGAATAACGATAAAAAAACAACTACTACTGCCTGTGATTACTGTACAATTGTTACAAATGTAAGAAATAATTCTTACATTTACATATTGTAACGCAATATACAGTAATAAAGTATGATTAAAGCATTATTTAAAACAAAAACTTTTTTTTCACTTGAAGCCCAGTAACTTTTGACCTGCACGCAATTACAACAAAAGCTTGGCATACTGATAATAAAAATGCTTATTTAAACATGTTTATACTAGTCGCAACTTGTTACAAGGGTTGGGACACACCTCATACAAAATGCCCATTCACCTTTCAAAAACTAACGGTGCTACGGAACCCTATATTGCGCGTGGCCCGACACGCACTTGGCCGGTTTTTATTTATTTATTTATTTTAGTTCGCTGAAACAACAAGGTCATTAGCGACCACATTAGGCTTATGTTAAATGAATTCGTTGTCATTAATTGACTTTGTTGATAGTAGGTACGTCTAAAAAATTTTATGATAAGTGAAATATTTTTAATTGGAACCAAAAGTATGTTAAGAAACATATTGCGTTTGTGTTGTATTTTTAATTAATGTCTTACATCTACTAGACAAAAACAACAATTATTTTAAACATACCAATAGCTGTTTACTGTACTGTATTGAAAACACTTGAAATTATAATTATTCGTTGAGTGGCGGCGGCAAGCGAAATGAAACAGTAAAAATTATTATCGCGTAGGGCGGGGAGGCTTTCATTACATAATATCGTAATTTAACGAGCACGTCTGACGAGCGCTTTTCATTTACATCAGATATAAAATACCGATCGTTATAAAACTCTCATTTACCCCACACTATTTTACAAGTGTACCGGTCTAAGGACTGTTGGCAGCGGTAACGTGCCTATAAACTTTTAATTTTATGTATTAACGAGTGGATTATATTTGTTTTTATGTTTGCGTGTGTTTTTGTGCGGTGTAATTGAATAGCAATGTGATTGAGTCGTTATAATTTCATAAATAGAAAGCAGCGAATTTGCTTTATAACTTTAATTTGTCATCTACAATTCATAGTGTAAGATGTAAGGTTAAAAAATAAATTACTTTTATATTCTATCATTCTATCATTTTTATTACACATATAATATAGTCACATAGAAATAACTGAGTGATTCGTCTTGCAGTTTAATTTAGTTTTTAAAACGCACTGCGGCACAGATCTTACTGAAGCTTGTCAATATTTTATACTGTTGGTTTTAATTTGCAATATCTACGACTAGTTTACATAAAATAGAACATAGTTGAAAAGTCATGTAAACTAATATTGTCTCTATTACATAACACTATTCAAATGCGGAGATAAAGTTACTCAGGCGTTTTGGTACAAGCCAACACAGATTATAAAACGTTGGTTCAACTACTAGGTAGTCTATAAAATAGGGAGGCGAAATTTAAATCAGGGCTGTTGGCAGCGGGAATGAATTTGAAAATATACCAACAGAAAGTTGAGGAACATATGCTGTACGTATGTTAATGAAATTATTTAAATAATTATGTGACTCTTGGAAACCTTAGAAACGAATGAAACAATATAACTCCCCACACCGGTTTCGGTGACGGTGGCCGGTTTCAATAAAACCAAGCCAGTTACGCAGGAGTAATTTTATAGTGCCCAAGTATATGCGCAGTACACACGAGCACTCTCTATTCCTTTTACTCTCATAACCCAGTGGGACGGAAGACCGACACGACTGGGGAGAGATCAGGCGTAGGACCGAATTTTTACATGCCCATCCGATGCATGCATCATCTTACTTGTCAGACAATCAGGTGATCAGCCTGCATTGTCCTAACCAAACTTGGAAATAACATGTTTCCAACGCAGGAATCGAACCCGCGACCTCCGAGTCAAGAGCCGCGCTCTTAACCACTGGACCATGGAGGCGTTCAAAGGCGAAAATAATAAAATAGGAAAGTTTGTCAATATCAGCTTAGAGAATTAGATTTCACTTCTTAAGCTTAGATAATTTTTTTTTATTTTTTATAATAATAATAATAATAATAATAATAATAATCATTTATTCACTTGATGTGGTTTTACAAAGATGGTTTAATCATTGGTACGTACCTACACATCATACCATTACATTGGTGTGTGAATATTGTCACCGTAATAATTATATTTTTCGTTTAACTAAATGTCAAATACGCGTTACAAATTACATTTTTATTTCTTCTTATAATTAATCATTTTGAGTTTATTACATGATAGATAATTATTATTGTCAGCACTTACTTTAAATAATGTCAAAAAATAAATAAATCCAAATAGCAAATATAATTCATTGTCAATAACATAAAATAAAAAATGTAATTATTAAAATTCCTACTTAAAAATAAATAATCATATTATGTTAATATATTAAATTTAGATAAAAAATTTAAAAAATCAAATAAATTTATGTATAAAATGTTTAGTAAGTACTCAATATAGTTATTGTGAATTTAAAAAGTCTCTAACAGAGTAATAACATTTGTCTATCAAATATTCCTTTAAAAGTTTTTTGAATTGTCTAATTTGTAAAAGTTTTATTTGCTCCGGTATTTTATTGAATATTTGAATTGCCATGCAGAATATACTTCTGTGCATTAATTCGGTATTGGCCTTAATACTTCTTAATCTATTATTGTGTCTTCGATTCCGTGGAATAGAAGCAAAGGTCTCAAATAATTCAGGATTATTTTTAACAAAAACCGCGATTTCGTAAATACATAAGGATGGAACTGTAAGGATTTTAAATTTCTTAAACCATGGTAAGCAACTATCTATCGTTTTCAATTTGAACATGGATCTGATGCACCGCTTTTGAGCTTTAAATACTAAATCACGTTGTACGGAATTGCCCCAGTGTATAATTCCGTAACGTAGATGTGACTCGGCCAAACCGTGATACGCTGTAATCAAAGCATCTGTGTTTATAATTGATGAAAGTCGAGAGAGTGCGTACGCGGATTTACTAATTTTTTTACATAAATTATCTATTTGTGTTTTCCAATTAATTTTACTGTCAATAAATAAGCCTAAGAATTTTGTATTAGTCACTTCTTTAATGTCAATGTTATTATAATTTATTCTTAATGTTAAAGGTGATAATTTTTGGCAGAATTGTATTATATTAGTTTTATTTAAATTAATTTTTAAATTATTGTTAGTCATCCATTCTATAATTAATTTTAATGTCATATTTATATCATATTCATATTGGTTTCTATCATTACATTCTATTATAACAGTGCTATCATCCGCAAAAAGGGACATATTTTTCTTTATAGCAAATGGCAAATCATTAATGTAGATAATAAATAATAAAGGACCCAACACACTACCTTGCGGTACGCCATACCTAACTGATCGCTTCTTGGAAAATACCTTTTCTTCAGTCTTTGTATTTTTGTTTAAGTATTTAATTTCAGTAAATTGCGATCGGCTACTTAAATAAGATTTAATTAATTTTAATACATTGCCTCTAATACCATACGCATTTAATTTCTTCAACAGTATCTCATGGTCCACATAATCGAAAGCTTGAGTCATGTCACAAAAAATTGCAGAAACAGGTATTTTTTTATCTACTTTACTTACTATGATGTTCAAAAAATCATATATTGCTCTATTAATTGTTTTATTTTTTCGAAAACCTTTTTGTTCCTTAGCAAATAAATGGTAGCTTTCGAAGTACGAGTATATATTTTTATATATGTATTTTTCCATAATCTTAGAAAAAACAGGTAAAAGAGCAATTGGCCGATAGCATTCTACGTTTTCACGGTTATCTCTTTTAAATAATGGTTTTATGATGGCCGTCTTTAGTTTGTCTGGATAAATACCTGTAGAGATACTTAAATTTAATATATGGCATAAGGGTTTAGCAATAATAGTTTTTACGGATTTAATTATTTTGGTTGATATGTCATCGTATCCCATACTATTTTTACATGGCAATTGTGAAATAATGTCTATAATGTCAGAGGGAATGCAAGGTGCCATAAACATTGATTCGCTGCGTCCTTTAATATTTGCACAAACGTTCTTACCATAATCAGATATTGGATTTATTTTATCGATGAAATAATTATTAAATGTATTGGCGATTTGATCTGGGTTAATTATTGTATTGGATTTATTAATTAATTTAGTAATATAATCAGAATGTTTAATTTTATGTTTATTTATTATTTTCCAAATAGTTTTATTTATATTTTTTGTTGCTTTTATTTTATAATTATTTTGAGATCGCTGTGTTAGTCTTACTATTTTTTTAAGTATTGCGCTATATCGGAGATATTTCGACTTATTTTGGCTGTTTGGGCTTAACCTATATTTCCAAAGGAGTTTTCGTTTATTTTTACTGCATTTCTTTATGCCTTTAGATACCCACTTTGGCTTGTTTATGGTCTTTACAGATGCTCACTTTAACGGGAAGCATAAATCATAAAACAGCTTAAAATCGTCAAAAAAAGTGTTATAAGCTAAATTGGAGTCATTTATTTCATATAGAGAACTAAATGACAGACTAGATATACAATTTTTAAAATTGATTATGTTTTCTGTGCTAAAATTACGCTGTTTTATTCGCCAATTTTGAAGTGGTTTTTGTTTTATTGGTACCTGTATAAGTTGTGCAGTATGATCTGATAGTGACAATTCAATTATTCTGGATATACAGTTCGTTTCAATGTTATGTATAAAGTTGTCTATACAAGTTTTTCTATGTAATCTAGTCGGACTGTTCAATTCTAATTTAAAGTTATAGTTTAAAAGAAGGCATTCAAGATCAAATGTTACATTATTTTTTATCAAAATATTTATATTAAAATCACCAGCTATAATAACATTATATTTATTGGATTTTTTACTTAATAATTTGAATAGTATTTCAAACTTGTCAAAAAATTCCTTTATTTTATTAGATTTAGGTACTCTGTATACACATATAACAATAGTATTAGAGTCTACCAATTCAATGCCGCAACATTCAAAAACTCCTGATTCAGAAAGTTTTAATACTTCTGGCAGTTCTCTACAGAAAAGTCCCTTTTTTATCAAAATACACGAGCCGCCACGATTAGCGTCAGCTCTGCCAAAGAATGAGGCTAATTTATAATTTTCCAAATATAATAAATTTTCTGAACCAGCCCTTATAAAATGTTCGGTAATGCAAAGTATATCTACGGAAATGTTGTTATCACAAAGCTCCTCTAGGCAAATCGTTAAATCACAAGATTTATTTAAAAGTCCTGCTATATTTTGATGCAGTATATTTATGGTATGATTACAGAAATAACCGTTCACTATCGCTATTATTGTCAGAATTCGAATAGTCGGCAAAGCGGTAGTAATCAATGTAATACTGCAAGTTGTTAAAAACATTTTTCATTCCATAGTTGTTAAGTACACCATTATATTTGGAAAACATTGAGCTGTCATATGACAAGTCATAATTTGTATCAAACAATAAAGCATGGTTATGTGTGTCGACGTCAAGATAGAGCAAATTACAAAAGTTTTCGATTCTCCAATTAAACATTGTTCCATATCCAAAGCATTTAAAAGTCGGTGCGCAGATAATTATATTGGTATGGTTTAAAGGTAGTAACGTCACTCGTATTTGTTTTATTATTTCAAAATAATTGTTTGTTTCGACAAAATCTTCCTCTCCAATCATAATAACACAGTAATCGTCTAAAGTGTAGTTTGTAAGTTTAAACTTAAGATTTTTAATAAGATGTAGTATTCCGCCGCCTGGTGAGAGATAATGACAGACTTGTTGGTTAGGGAATGTATCTCTTGCCATAGATAAAATATTGTTCGTCTTATTGCTACTTATGAAACATATTTTATTTTGATGTTTTTGTTTAATTTGATAATTTCTTTCATTGACTTCTAATTCCACAGGATTGTTTAAAGTAGGTGTTATTGTTTCTAATTGGGCCTTATTTGGGGTACCCATTTTGCTTGTTTTACTTTTTCCCTTGGTTATCCTAAGAGGAGAGTTGAGCTTAGCAATATTATTTTTAATTGGTGAAATCACATCACTTGATAATTTTTTTGTTGCTTTTTTTAATAATTCGTATTTAAAATTTATATTGCTGATCGTCTTCTTTAAATCTGAATTTTCAATGGATAAATTATTAATCTCTTCATGCGCTGAATTTAGTTGGGAAGTTAATTTCAATATCTCGTCTTTTAAATGTTGAATTTCGTCACAGTCGTCATTGGACAAATTAGGTAAGCTGCCGCCATCTAGTGTTGAGTTTAAGGTATCATCATGAATATAATCAACAGCAGCTATTGTTTCTGTAAGTGAAGCGGTGCGTTTTCTGCGTACAGTTACATTCTCGTAGGAACTCATGACTACAAATTATTCAAACAGCCACAGTCGGAATAACTTTTATATTTTGTAAAATACGAAAAAGTGAAGTCGTACGTAGGCTTGAACCTGGTACTTGTCGGATCCCCGACGACGCGCTGTCCACTAAACCAAAGTAGTCTCAAAGAAGATGTCGAAAGTTTCATACGTTTTCTAACAACTGGGATTCGTCACTTGTTCAATAGTGCTATGCAATGACCTTCAATTGTCCTTCCTTTGTCTTCATTCAACAATTTTATTTTTGCAGTTATCACTTTTTTATCAAAATTTTTTCTTTTATGAAGTCACAGTCAATAGTATGGGTGGTAATGATTAAATTTAGTTGATTTTATTGCTATACAATGTATTTTTACGTACTGTTATAGTCACTTTTATTAATCTCACATATTTCCGATATCTGTTTATTGTTCACTTCGATAACAGTTTTACATAGTCACTGTACACTTAGCTACTAGTTAATCGGTTAAAACACTTAAAATACTTTAAAATGCTTTTTTAAATTATAAAAATTGTACGGAATCGATATGTATCTGCCGCGGGCCACCTACCCTCCTTCATTCTTTATTTCAACCACTATCCAAATTATAATACAACTTTAATACAGCTTCGGTTCAAGTTTACTTCAGTTCGTTTCTTATAAAAAAGCAAATAGTGTTATACATAATATCCAAAAAAACAGACGTTAAATTATACGTTGGTGTGCCATTTCATGAAAAACTTAGCTGTAATTTCATAAGAAAGAGAGTGGATCAACCAAGTAACCACAAACATTGAAATAGAATCGTGATACTGTTTGGTCAACTGACTAAAACTAACTATTTTTTTGAAACTAACAATTCTGTCGGTAAAAAAATCTGTAGGTGACTGACATCATTTAGTTTACAGAGTTAGCGAATCAAAATGTACAGAATAGAACAATAAAACCTTTAGCCAATCAAGCCCGAAAATCGCTTTACATAACCAGGCTAAATAAAATATCTATTTCGATTGTTAGAACCGAATAGTTCGTATGTTCATATTACATATCCAGATTCCAATAAAATCTATTGATATGCGATTGTGTACGCAAGAATTTCAAGCAGCAATTATGATCTGGATCGTTTAGGAGACTTTCCGACGTAATGCAACTCAAACATGGCCGATTTTTGTTCAAAACCAGATGGATATGTCGGTACATATCCACATTATTTTGCAACCAATACACATCTTTAATTTTACCATTGATCAGTTAAAATATTAAGGCCCCTCTTTACGTTGAACTATGATAGATCACCATGATTGCCACCATTATCGTGCACAATCAATGCCGATTATGCGTAATTATAGACGAATATGCTTCTCTACACGTTTATTATAGGGTGTATTTGCCCATCATGGATATAAGTGGAAAGGATGCAGTAATACCTCGATCGTTGGAATCGCAGACACAATACATTTTAAATTGTTACGCGACAGCCGGGTGCCGCTTGGGGATTGATGGGTTAAATAGTGCTAACACTTGTTATTTGTTAAATATAACCATTTTGACATTTCTACGAATGATATACTATAAACCTAATGCAAGTCCCAAGTCCCAACTAAATGAAAAAAAACTAGCATGACCTACAAGACACTGACTCAAGCCTGCACCGTGCGTCTTACAAAACTGTATTATTAAAATCAGTGCAGCATTCTTACGTGTAAAGTAAACTAGCACACAATTTACCTAATGCTATGTAAATACTGTCGCCCATAGACACGACTATGAGGGCTAAGAATAGTTTTTGCTTCTATGAATGTTTAACTTTCCTTTTTTATGTAGTAGAGTTTTTGACGTTGTCACAAAGAATGTTATGTTTTTTAAGTTAATTAATGCCTTCTAGTATTTGAGGTGATCATTCGATACATTAAGTAGGTGGAATTGGTAATTATTGATACACAAAAACACTTGAGTTGTTTTTTTAAACCTGTTTAATGTATGTTTGTATTATATTTAATGTATGTGTATGTAGTATTAGGTACCTAATTATATTTTTAATGAATGAAGTTATTTTATTTGAAAATGAATGTATACTCAAATTATCTCTCTTTTGTTGTAAAGATCAAAATGTGCAATTAATGTATTCATTACCAATCAATAAGTTAGCGTACAATAATGGCTTAGAATAAGTATGTAAAATCTCGGTTATCTACAGAGCTTATATTATGGATATCAGCCTAAATATCGTAGATAATATGCCTGGAGGCTGAGAGCATAAATATTATGTAATCTGGCTTAACTCCGCCTTACATAGGCGGTCTTACATATTATATCAGTAAATTTGGTCACGTGTTTATCTTACTTAATAATGGCAGGCTGCCAAATTTTACATGGCTCAATTGTTTCCTGGCCTCCGCATTTTGTTTTCAAGGTAAACCCGGGACAATAGATTGGACTTAATACGCCTGGCTCGCATGTAATAGCCACAGAGACAATTTGATAAGAGTTGACATTGTGAAATAAACTGGTTTATTTGCGAAATTCATGAAATAAAGCTTTCTTTTTATTCAAGTTTAAATAAATAAATAATAAATGAATAAGATACATCCATGTTCCTAAAGAGAGGTTATAATTATTTTACTTAAGGTAGGCTTCACAATCAAATAAGATGTATAACTTAAAACTCCAGTGTGAGACAAATCTTCCAAAAAAGCTATTCCTCGCTTATTAGGTGATTATGAAGTAGGCTCTTAATTTAAAAACATTAACAATGTGAAAACAATTGGATGCTTGTAACTAGTGTCTCAAATATATTTTGAAATTTCTGTACCTACCAGTAGAGGGGAAGTTATTTCTACTTGGTTGTATCACCGCAGTAAGACATAGAACATACATAATAATATATACCTTAAGACATTAAATACAAAATCACAACAAACATTAAGCACTATGTTCAGTGTAAAAACAATTGTAAAGTTTCGAACGCCTCAAAAATATAAAAGACACAAAGTTCAAGCTCTAAAGAATAAAATCAATAGCTTGTTTATGTTTTTGTTTGCCAACACGATTGCACAAGTTGCGGCGAACCTAAATTAATACAGTCATTGAAATTCTTGTCTCGTTATCTATAATTGTGTAAAACTTTATAGATGCGACGTGTTAGACGCTGCAGGTCTATTCATACAGACGTAAAAAGCAGCTAGTTAGTGGAGTTTACACAAACAGTGTCGCTTGTTAACAGTTACTTGTTAATTTTGTTCTATGCCCTGTTTGTCACAGAATTCATACTTCTCATATTCATAAATATTTCCTTACATACCGCCTCACTAAATTCACTTCGCAGTAAAAGAATTGGATGCACGGAGTGGAATCAGAACTGTTGAAAGCCGAACGTGATAAGTGTTTTGAAGGGTTTCATTTGAGTCGATACATCTCGCTATTTCTATTTGGTTCCGCACGTCCTAGCTTCAAAATGCTCTCATATCTTGCGTTTATGCCAAAAGAAGTTACATAAAGAGCGGTTTTGTGGCGTTATTGCATACCGATTTCCGTAGAAACAGACCAATCTATTCCTGAGGCGATCTATTTTTGAACAGGATTAATATTAGCCTAGGGATTTACATAATATTATGTTTTTAAGAAAAGTACGACCTTTAGATTTACGGCCCAAGCTAACAATAGGTTCTTATTGTACATAGGTTCATTGGAAATTGAATATCATCTGTTTATTAATTTTACAATGATATTCAATCTTCGAGTCAGATCGTGTGATACACAAAAGCTCACCGTGTTTGGTTCTATGAAAGCCACAAATTGGTTACGTCCTATACACGAAGCGATGCATAACATCATTATTGTTACAGAACTGTACTGTGCAAGCAACAGCAATTTTCCTTTACCTAATATTAACATTCGTGGTATTGGGCATTGTTGTGATGCACTTCACCCGTTTTTGACATGTGTACTCTTTGCCTCTTGGATGCCTGAGTTCCTAGACTATTGCATGATTCGCTAGTTTGGTGGCGAAGTTAGATGTGATTTGACATACCCATGATGAGTATGAGTCTCATGGCGCTAGCGCGGTTTTGTCAAATCCAATACATTTTCAACATCTACGCGTACCGTCCCTGTCTAACCTTCTATTATTCGTGAATTCTTCTTAATGAATCTCCTACGTCCAGCGGTTGTATTGGCGGTTTCTTTAATATTTATCATGCTAGATCGGCAGTATCAACGTTATTTTTTTTTGGTCTACTCAGCTGCATTTCGTGGCGACCTGCCAACCTTCAAAGATTTACTCCCATAGGAGTTTCCATGGACCACATTTTTCTTCGGACCAGCAACAGATTTCTATGAGCAATGTATTTATTACTTAATGATTTAAAGATAGTCAATTGAAAAAAGTATTGTCCCGCCCTTAAAAGTCAGCAGCAAAGATAGTTATGTCATTATTAGGAAAAGATAGAGAGATGGTGAAACCCTATATTATATACTTTACTAGAAAAACTTCACGAAAATCAACTGTTTATCGCCTGTACATGGTTTATTTGGAGTTTAGTAATCTCCAAGGTGATTAAATAGCAACTCTCAGAGATGTAAGTCACGAGTAGATAACAGGAAAAAATCTGTCACAAATGATTTATAAAAATTAATATAGTTAACCACAACAATTATAGTTAGTATGCGCATTAAATTAACCTTTTTTAAACTACGTTCATTCTACCTTAGTTAAATTTAAATCATGTCATAATTCTCTTCTCTTACATTTTTTGTCAAAGTATAATTTGCAATTTTCAACTAGAAAACTAAGATAACTACGTTTCCTAACGAATGAAATTTTACATTGGCTTTACATTAATGCTGTTTTTTTTGTTTATTTTGGTATCTAATGTCTATCATAATAATTACTTTTGAATATTTTCAATTCTGAAGAGTATTGCAAATATTATATATATGTACAAGGTAGTGTACAAGTGTATAACATGAACCAGCTTACGAAAAGAATCGCTTTTAAGCTTTTATAAAAAAAAACCAAATGCAAAAAATATGAAGTAAAGCATTTAAGTACTGATGGCTTTTCTCAGTATCAGTTGCTGACTGAGTTCAATTCCTGTTCGGGGTGTGTACTGTGTATCTAAGATGTACAATATTATTGTTTATATATTGCTGACTCTCCACAATATATCTATAAATCGAATTTGTAACTTCTTTCAATCGCTTTTTAGGATTCCGTACCCAAAGGGTAAAAACGGCCAATTACTAAGTCTTCGATGTCTGTCTGTCTGTCTGTCTCCAGGCTGTAACTTAAGAGCGGTTACTACCGTATGTATATATATATATATATATATATATATATATATATATATATATATATATATATATATATATATATATCTGTTGCCGCTATAACAACAAATACTAAAAACAAAATAAATTAAATATGTAAGGGGGGCTCCCATACAACAAACGTGATTTTTCAATCATTTTTTGCTCGGTATCAATGATGACAGCAGATGTGCACTTGAAATGATCACAAAATGCTCAGCTGTATTTAAAATTTTTTTTGTAATAAAATGAATAATTATAAAAATAACTAGCTGTTGCCCGCGACTTCGTCCGAGTCAACATAGTATAATAACAAAGATGTATAGTCCGCTAACAAATATGAAAAAAGTAAAATATAACCTCCTCCTTTTTGGAAGTCGGTTAAAAATCGGTCGGTTAGCCTAAGTTATACCTTACTACATCAGCTATCTACCAAAAAAGTCCCGGCAAAATAGCTCCAGCCGTTTCAGAGATTAGCCGGAACAAACAGACAGACGGACAGACATACAGACAAAAATTGAAAAAAATTTGTTTTGATGTATGTAGCGTATATAAATTAATTTGCATGTAGTAAAAAACGGTTCTTTCAATATTACAAACAGACACTCCAATTTTATTTATATGTATAGATGTATAGATTAATAATTAATAATATTTTTTTCTCTATAAAGGTACGTAACCCTTCGTGCTCGAGTCCAACTCGCACTTGGCCAATTTTATTTAAATGTGCGCAAATTAAAGGCAAATTAAATTATACTTTTAACAATGCTGGGAAAACTTTATCATTTATTTGGGTGAATTTCAACAAATGACCTTTTTTATCATATCGGTGAACTTTTTTATTTATACATAATGTATATACTTTTCAGGTTTTATGTATTGCTTAGCACACAAAATGTTCCCAAATTTATGCTTTTAACAATGGTATTATAATATTATGCCGTATGGGCGCCGCAGATTCGATCGCACAAAAAGTCTGTCGTCAAAATGACCACCGATTACACCGATATGAGAGCAGCGACGTGAGAAAAAACGCACTTTTTAGGAAATTATAAAAATGCAGTATATCTAAGATAAATTTGGTTACAGATAATGAAGCTTAATCACTTACTACATTCAATAGAACGAAACAAAAATTTTAAAACTATTCATTACATTAAAAACATTCCATAACCGATATTATAAAATAATTGTCCGAGAGCATATTTAATGGCATACTTATATTGTTGGCGGGAATGTGCAGCGCTTTAGCACAAATCCGTCTTGACTGCGTGGAAGCACACACTAAGGAGTAAATTAAAATTCGGGTTGGGAGACTGTCCGACTCGTCGATGAAAAGTAATGCTTGAATTTCTTTTATCCAGCGATATGAGAAAAATTCTCAGGACAAGTATATTTGTGCCTCTAAGTAACTATGATCGGTCATTATATAATAAAATATGGTGTATAATAATAGATAAACTAATATTCTATGAAATAATATAAGTTATACCCTTAAATGATTCATATTTGCTAGTATGTAAGCGTTTTTGTTTGTAAAAAAAGTAGAGGGATCACAGCACCGATTTGATTTCGTTAATTATTTATACTTTTGTAATAGTCCTAGGCATATTATATTTTTGCCACAATTCTATAGTTACCCGTTGAATACTAAAACAAATAAATTTACAACAATATTCCCTTTTTTAAATAGTAAATTCAACGAAGACAAAAAAAAAGCCGTTTGGGAAATTCTCCCATATTTTGTCTTATTGCCTTCGATGCAATTATTAGGTATCTGCAAATAATAACTAAGCAAATTATCACCAGCAATGACGAAGACAGTATTTGTCTAATATTTTCACGATGCTTAATAACGAATGGCGTAGATCACTTACTAACAGGTAGTACAACGTAACATGACTCGCAGGATCGAAAGTGACAGGTGTAATAATTATTACCTTTTCCTGAGAAAGGTAACACTTCTTAAAGAGCAGTAGTTGTTGCCTATTTGTAATACATTCAGGCTCGCAATTTTGTTGCATTGTTTTCAAGTCATGCAGAAATCATAAATTTTTCGGACAAACAATAAATATTATCATATATGACTTGTCTCGACTATAACAATCTTCTATTAGAATCGGTGCGAAAGTTTCAACGTGAGGACGTTACAGATAGATCGCACTTTCAAATTTATAATATTAATATAGATATTTTTATAGAATCAAAATACTTGAACTTTTTGTTATGTTTACGCGTTGTTTATCCGCCAATGTAAATGTGAACGCAATCGGCGGCACTAATCCCATGTCTATTTAAATATTCTGAGGTTGTTGTCCGACGCCGACCATTACAATGCTCTCTCTATAATTTTCGACATAATAATAGCATTCGATTAAAACCGATATACGTTATTTGGTCGGGTTATACCAAGTTTATGTTAGAGAAGATTTCACCATTGACACTTATAACTTCGTTTTATAAAACATAATTCTCACTGAACGCGTTCATGCAGCGAAGTTTTCGTTTCCTTTCAGGGGCGATTTCACCAAAGAAATAGAACGCGTTCAGTGCACACTCAACTGGTTCTAAACGTATAAACACGTTTATAACACCGAATTGCATTTCACTAACATAATATTTTTATTTTTTTTTATTTATTGTGAAAACCAACAGCTTAGATACAATATATCGTCGTTGCAAAGATAAAACCTCTTATGTGCAGTTTTACCCAAAATGCGTTTTTTTTGCATTTTTGTATTCAGAATTTCAAGAGCTATCGACTACAAAAATTCTTATGTTCATATAGTATAGACAATTGCCTTAGCTAGAACTCTTTTTTAAAATATCCTATGTGTGAGCGTGCATAATCTCTCATGTGCCTGAGATGACACATAAGAGGATATTCACTGACCAATATTATTCAAATTGTTGAAAACTTGCAAAACAAAATCTCTTATGTGCTTCAGATGACACTGAGGTTTCACTCACCATTTTTATTCAAATATCTGGTTTCTGTTATTACGCATAGATTTCGCGCCTTTTAGGGTTCCGTAGCCAAATGGCAAAAAACGGAAACCTTATTTAGACAGAGAGTGAAATAATTAATCGACGCATCGGAAGTGAGACGGAACGAAAACAAATGAATCACGCCACTACTAGTTCGAGACCACCTTCAGTGCAGTTTTAAACTGTTGCGTGGTTTTCTTTATGAGCCTGTGCTATCCCTAATCCCACTGCTAGGCAAAGGTCTCCCCCAAGGTCTGCCATCTGTCTCGCTCAAACGCCACCGCAGGCCAGCCTGGTTTGTAGGCTTCCAGTTCATCTCGCCATTTACGTCCTCTGGAACCATTTTAGTCCCACTTAAATTTTGCAGCTTTCATGCCGACGCGACGTCTTTAACACCTGTTTTGGAGCGCAGCGTGCTGTTTTTTATTCGGTCAGCTAGTCTGCTAACTTTGTTGTTCTTTGACAAACCCCATGCTAGAACCTTTGCGATTCGGTCAATGACCAGGTCTGAGCACCGTAGGTTAGGATGGGCATAATACATGTCATGTCGACCAGTCTGCGTTTCAGGGAGATTAGCAAATCTCCCTTTATCAGCATCTTCAAGGACCAGTAGCTCTTCCAGGCGTTTTAAATTCGACGATTGACTTCCTTTCCAAGTCTTTTGTTAAAGGAGACCGCCCAAGTAGATATTATACTCGTTGACATATTTTAATTCTTGCCCGCGTGGAAATAGCTACCGTTATTTCTTTCATTGTAATTGAGCAATTGTAATTTAGAAAAAGGTCATACGATGATGGAAGTAGACAGTGTCCATTCAACTATTGAACAGTATATCAAACCTCCTATTTACGCGCCTAGTGATTATGTGTATCGAATGCAGCAAGCTCGACCAAAATACCCGTTTGATGTTAAAATTTAACATTCTCTTCCTCACTGTAGTGGCATCTAGGCGATGGTTTCCTCCTGCCCGTTCCTCGGTGCAGGTAACGAGCAAAGGTAAGGGCGTCCCACGAATGTGTGATCCCCTGTTGTAGTATCGACCAGAGATCGCTTTCACAGTTCGGCGGCTGGCAGTTGGGAAGGCCATGTGGTCTTGCCAGATACTTAATGTAATGACAAGCATCTGTTGGCGCCATTGGATTAGCACACTCTTCTCCATATCCCTGCGATGCGCAGTAATGCTGCCGCAGAGGCGGCGCTTCGGGGGTCAAAATAAAAACTTGGCCTACGTCGTTTCGACTGCGACCTGCAGCCCTAACGTTTCTATAAGCAGCACCACCTGTGACCTAAGCCACCTGAGACACCCAATTTTTATTTAGAAGGGCGCCCCTTTGATTTTTGCACCGCCCGAAAATTTGGTTAGGACCGGCACTGTGTTAAATCAGTGAGCTCTTTCTTAATTACGAAGAACTCGAAACAAACTTCAAATCTATACGTCCCGGCAAAAAGGGAGATCCAGTCGTGGTAGACATAAGAGGGCTGAAATATACGCCAGATGGTTCTGTGCTTTATAAGTTGCGCCATAATGATTATTGGACCACTTAATTACCATAGCAAAAAGCTACTAGGGTCAGGATCGCGATTCCAGAAAAATATATTCGCATTCACCAAATTATTTGTAGATCCGTCTGTTTGTCCGTCTCTCTGTCTGTCTCCAGGCTGTAACTCAATAACGGCTATAGCTAGACTTCTTAAACTTCACAGATTGTGTATATCTGTTGCCGCTATAACAACTAATACTAAAAACAAAATAAAATTAATATTTCTCATACAATAAACTAGATTTTTTTTGGGATTTTTTTCTCTATATCGATAATGGCAATAAATACGCACTTGAAATTTTCACAGAGTAAGTACTTAATTATATTGTGTACTTTAATAATAATATTTAAATAAAATATAAAGGGGGGCCATATCCCATACAAAAAACACAATATTTGGCTAAATTTTGCTCTATAGCGGTACGGAACCCTTCGCGCGTGAGTCCAACTCACACTTGACCGATTATTTTTAATTTAGTAACTTCTATAAATAGTTAAAATATCTTAGTTGCAAGAAGAAAACCCAAAAAAATTATGCAGAATATCTCTTATGTAACAAAAGTTTGCAGCCAAAATCTCTTATGTGCAGCGGAATCGTTAAAAATATACTTTTCAGGCTTTTTTAAACATTTATTACTGATAATTATATCCACAAATATCCATTCGTAAACACTAAATGTATCTGCATTAAAAAAAATACAAATCTCCTAACATTTTTTTTCAGTAGACAGTTTTTATCGTTTTTCTCGAAAACTTAAAAATGTCACATGAGAGATTTTATCTTTGCAACGACGATATTCTAAATTAAATATTTTGGTGCCTATTACATTTCATCCCTCGTCCGTCAGCAAGTTAGTTATTTTTATTATTTATTATTACTAGAGCGCAATTTTTTCGAAAATTATATAGCATATATTTAATATAAACATCCTGGCATTATTGTATAGTTTTATAGATAACAATCCAACAAACGATACGAACTCAAATAATTCTTCTTTGAAATATAAGCATATTTCAATACTTCTTCATGTCAATTTTCTTTCTACTTTTAATATAATATCTATACCCTGCATGGTAAATTCATTTAAAATAGATAATAATATTATAAAAAAATATCCGATATAGAACCTCGTTTTTTTTAAATCAGGTAAAAGTACTAACAGATAATATTATACATTATAATATTATCATTTACTTGCTGTATATTACAGTATACCAAGAAATAATGCACGTGGCGAGGCGATAGAGTGTCCGGCGCGCAATTTATCGAAGAAGGCAATACGTCCGCGTCAAACTTGTGTCTATGCATTGATCGAGCTGATGGGGACCTACTTATTACCTGTCACACTACCTTCAGGCTTCAACGCAGTCGGCCATGTAACATTAACATGGACGGACCCATTGATCAGTGTCATCTATGCAACGAAAACCCTATCGAATATATTTTTAATTAAATGCTAGCCAAAATCAACCCTATATATAATACTTTATATAGGTAATACTTTACAGTATAAAATGTACGTCATAATAGTAGGAACAATAACGTTTATTGAATAATTGTATGGATTGAACAGTCTTCAACGATAACCAACAATTTTCTCGTACAGTCGAGTCGAAAAAGCCCGATTCGATGTTTATGAAAATTTTCTCACACGACATAAAGTGTGTCCTAAGATGCTCAAAAGAAATGGGTCTTGTGCTATTAAAACTGAAAACTGGGACAGAAATTTCGAAATCCAATTATTAATTAAGCTTACGTTTATGCCGTTAGCTTACATAGCTTAATAAAGGCGGAAACGCAAGTCTAAAGTCGTTAACTGCGCTTTAGCTTTAGAAAGAAACTCAAGACCTACCTTCACTCGAGGATTTTCATTTCATTAGAACTCAGGCCGACTCGGCCTCTTTATATTTATCCTGTTGTAAAGAGCTTTTCTTTTTTATCTTAATAAACTCCGTGACCCACTTCGCGGCCTTTGAGACGGATTAATTTTAAAATATTAAAAAACTTGTAAAGTTACATTACTTTTTTATACGGTGCATCGAATGGTTTCATCTTTTCCGGCTAAATGCGTTTTCCAGTCTACCACGTCTGTAATTGTACAGAATATGCACTGCCGCCCACACGGGCGCGACGCGGCTGTGTGAGTGCGCCACGTGTAAGCCGCCCCCCGCCCCCGGCACCACTGTCCCTATGCTGCGCTCCTGGTAGATTTCTCTCAGCGCTGTAAACGATCTTGTTTGCGAAAGCTCCGAAGCGGGTAATTCGTCTCATAAAACACTGCCGTATATGTAAGCAGATTATTTTGATTCGATATAGTGCGCGCATATTGATGTACGCTTTATGCAGTTGCTTCGGATCGTTTGAAAAAGTATTGAAAACCTGTAAATAGACGGAATGGAAATTCATTTCCTGAATTTATCGACGTTAGTGCTGTTTTTTGTGCTAAAAACCAACGCACATATGAATAATTGATTACCGATGCTACATTTTTCTATGGGGAGCGTGCATTAACGTTTTTCTGTGTCGTGTTACTTGAATGATTTTTTAAAATATCATGACTCAGCTCATCGACGCGATGTAAAGTGCACGAATCGGGCACGCCATTGAGTTAGGCCTGCGTGATAATTACAGCCTTGAGCCTTCAAAATATCGAAACGAACATTTCGCTGAAGAATTTTGAAATTACAGCCGCTGAAAAAGCAGTGCAGCGCCTTGTAAATTAGTCGCGTTTAGTTCCCCATCGCAACAGGGTGGTGGTGGTAATAATCTTCTTTTCAGGCATATTACTTCGGTCAAGTTTAGTATGAGCGTTCTTCATTTCTCGGTAGCGGGCTCTGCGACCCGGGTACGTCACGCTCACACACAAAAGTTCGCTAACCACATTGTCGGGCCGTGATACTGTGGACCATATTAATTAGGTCAGTAATAGCGATTACGGCACGTGTAACTCCGCTCATCCCTATAACAATTTGAGGTTACAGTTTGTTGCAATGTCCAAGCTGTATGTCTCCTACAACAATGGCTAATTATTAGGCAAATAACTGTTTAACGTAAAACAATTACATCAAAATCATTACGCACTGGGAGCAAAACCAATTAATGAGTTTACAATAACTCGGAGGAACTTTCTCAGATATAGATAAGTAGGTGAAGTATTAAACTTTCGCAAACTTCCGCTCCATCGGTTGACTTTTTCCGAGCTTAGTTTTTAAATAAACTTTAAGATCAGTATTAAAATAACAAATATAGCGACAAAATCGTGGACTTTTATTTATAAACTGATGGTGAAATATATTCGTTTTCAGCTATGCTTCGTTGCCATGGCTTCATTTTATTCCCTTACAATTTTTTATGCACACCGGGAACGGGAATTGTTTGAATCGTATTAGTGTGGCATACATAATCAGAGCACCACTGCGGCCGGGTCGCATACAAAAACATTACATAATGAATTTTAACAAGTGCACTATGTATGTAAATGTGTAAGTATCACATTACGTAATGTCTGTATGGGATCCATTAACTTTTCCTATTCGATGTTGCGCTCCACTTTTCATAATGGATACTTAAATCTCTGAAAACAGGTAGGTACGATGTTTATTGAAATATATACTCGCTCTATTGATTATATTTACCATGTAAATTGGTTTTATCTATGCAATGGACGTCACCCGGCGGCTGTGTGTGTGGGCGGTGTGTGTGTGCGTCTGTAAGCTGGGTGCCGGGGAAGGCTGCAATCAAGGCTCTTCACCGGCGGCCGTGACCCGGCTGTTACACTGTACTTCGAATCTTCCACGTGCAACTCGATCAACCGAATATGTAATTCAATTTGTAAATGACTGAATATACTAACGAGCCCGTAAACGCGAACGTAAACATCGAAGTGTACTTTTAGACGCGTGGATTGTAATTTTCGGGGGTGTTTTATTTGTATTTTTTAATAGTTGCGCACTCCTGACGGTAAATATTTGGCCGCCGGTGCAATATTGTGATTGTGTACTGACCCGTTACGTAAGTTAATAAAATGTAAAACTTTTGCCCTGTAATTCGTATCTGTGCTATAATTGCAGCAGTATTTAGTCGCGAGCTCGATGCTCCGGTTGGTCGCCGAAAGTTTTCTCTGTTTTACTTGAACTTAGTTTTAACGGTCAAGGTAGCGAACGAGCGGCAGATCGCTGATGGAAAGCGATTACCCGCAACAACAAGCACAGTTAATTGCGGAATATTGGCCCTGATTGTGCTACTTCGGATAATCAAAGTTATTACATGCGTCTTAAGGACGAGTATAAATTATGCATAAGCGCATCAGACCTCGTACGTTGCCACAGACACCAATCAACAATCAAAGCGAGCTCAACTTAGCTAAATATAGGGTAATGTCATGTTTAAAACATAGTACTTCATGCTATAATTAACATTTAAATAGGTAGTTTCAATCACTTCCAATCTTATGTTTCTACGATACTGATAAGACAGCTACGCAGAGCTACGCCGTAGCAACAGCGCTACCCGAAGGGCGCTTTTATATTGTGTTGAAAAACCGGTGGCCCGTTTTATTACGATATTTATTCGAAACTATTAATAGTTTTAATATACTATACTAATTTTATGATGCTGTTATAGTTCTGTCTTTATAATTATAGAGTCCCGGCCTCGGATATTTAATTCTGTAAACTTCTCATCAAGATTTTTATCAAAATAAAAAGTAAACATAAAAATAAATCTACTTCAAGCTGCCTAGTCAAAAATAATCCTCAATCTATCCATCTTCTATATATATAAAACTCAAAGGTGACTGACTGACTGGTTGACATAGTGATCTATCAACGCACAGCCCAAACCACTGGACGGATCGGGCTGAAATTTGGCATGTAAGTAGATGTTATGACGTAGGCATCCGCTAAGAAAGGATTTTGATAAATTCCAACCCCAAGGGGTTCAAATAGGGGATGAAAATTTTTATATAATGATACTTCTTAACGCGAGCGAAGCCGCGTGCAAAAGCTCGTTAAACAATATCACTATTCACACATTCTAACCCAGCTTTAGAAATACCAGCAGACGAACAAAAGGTTCATGTTTCTGTTAAACGCGATGTTTCCCATAAGCCCTATTGTTTGTAACTATATCTGTTGTCAAAAGAGTTTGGCACGCCGGAGGACAGTTGTAAAACTATTAATGAACACGGATTGATTTATTGAATAAAAACTGTATCCGAAACTATGTTAAATTGGATTACTAACAAGGTGACTCGCCTGATAGTAATTGAATTCTAATACGGCTTTAGCTCTGCTTCCACATGGTCATACTGTTCATAAAAATATTATTCTTGTATTTAGGGATTTGGAAATGTGTTTGTCTCATAAACCTTTACGCTTGAACTAATACTTTGACGAATAACAAGTATAGAGATAGTAATATAGAATGTATTATGTGTTACGGGATTATTAAGATAATGTTTTTTGCGATAATCGAATTTCTCCACGTACATGAAGTTGCAGATAACATTTAGTATACTTACTTATGTTATGTACTTACATAACACTTTCATTTCTGCGATTAAAAGTAGTGACAGTTTTAAAGCAGAGCTCTACTATAACCAAATTGTAAATCCATTCAGTGGTTTTTCTGAGGAAGATCTTTCCATGCATCGTCCATTCCAACGAACTTAATATTCATAGTAGCAGTAAGACTGCTCATACACTCCTATAAAAATAACAAAACCCAGCACATTTTAATGAGGTACATAAAAAGGCGCCACTAAAACTCTTTTATTGCTACTGGTAATAAAATTAGAAGTCAATTTGCTCTATAATTATGAACTTTCCTCGATTCCTATTTTACACTCCATTTAATATGTAAAATACCGGGATTCGAACGTGTGGCCTCTTTGAGCAAGATGAAGTCGGCCACACGAAAGGGAACGGTTACGCAACTAAATATGTTACACATAAAACGGGTCGGTGTTACACAACGGAATGAAAATGTTACACACGAAAACGGTCGTAACACAACGAAATGTACATGTTACAGTTGCGTACTTTGTTGCTTATTTATAGTTTGTACTTATCTTTTAAATATAGTGATAGTAAAAGATTTATTAGCCAGTGTTGTCACAATTTTAAAGACTACTTTTTTGACTAAGAACAAAACTTCTACAGAATTAAGGCTTTTTGAGAAAAGACGTTCATTTGTATATTCGCATTTGCGAATTAATGTCGTTTTTTGTCACTTTTTTGGATAGTGTTTCTTTTGTACTTTACATTTTTTTGGTGAGTGATTATTTGAGAACTTGCAAAACAATAAGACATTTTTGGTCGAAGAGGTAATTAGCAAAAGTGAGTCTTTTATTTACAAAATGACTTGCCGTTTTGATTAATAGTTAGCATAATAAGACTGTTTCTTTTCAGCCGTACACTTTTAAAACGGAGATAAGAGAATAATATTTGGAGAGAAGTAATCAGCTTCATTGTATTTACTCTGCAATAAAAGTGTTAGCCCTGCTTGATTTCTTGATTCGAAGCCAAACCGCCAAACGTGAAATGTGTAATGGATACTGGCATTTACAGTAAATATTGTTACATTCTGAAGAAGACAAGATTCCGAAATCTGATTTAATAAAAACCAAAAAACATTCAAATACTTCACTGCTTTCAATGCGTCGGTATAATGTACTCGGAAACTTTGTTATGTTATACTTATGTTACTATCTCGGACAAAAGTCAGAAAAAGTTATTTTTATAATATTTATATAATAATAATATCTATGGATGCTTCACACCACGTCAGTCTGGCGTGTGGTAAGTTCCTGAAGGACTTGTGTTACGGGTACCAGACAACGGAGATACCTATATATAATACTTTTATACTATACCTACATATATTTAAGATTTTTATTTTATGATACACATATTTAATACACATCCATGACCCAGGAAATTTGAAAACTTTTTCTTCCGTCGGCGGGATTCGAACCCGCGACCCCCGGCTTGAGCTACCAACGCGTCACCAACTGAGCCACAGAGGTCGTCTAGGGTAGGTCGTCTATATAGGTATAACATTTTTATATTTTATTAATATTAACAGTATTAAATGTATGCTCGATACTTTTTAGATCTAAATAGCACGAGCAGAAACGAAACGATGGGAATAAGATCTGTCTAGTGTAAGCGATATTGTTAGGTTTGCTTTAGTAACGCGACTCGCCTTAGCCAATACGAATTGCACCTCCACACATTCCAATACAACATTCTAAACTTGATAAGCTTTTACAGACCCCGTCTATGGCATGCATCAAAGTTCAAGTGGTATAGTCCTGCGGCCACTCATTTACGATCGATCGTTTCGATCCATCGCAAATGAATTGGTATGAACTGATTTCCAATCTTATATTTACTGTCTTATATCTAAGAACTCTATAGATACTACTGGTAGACCAGTTAATACTCATTTTTTGCGATTATTGATCGATTGCAAATTGAATTACCGCACTTAGCTCTTATTTAAACTTTACAAGAGTCTGGACTCTAGACCAAAGAAACATATTTTTTATTACTGATATAATTACGATGTGAAATTTCTAATAAAACACACTATCCCAATTTAATTTTAATTTACTAACATATTGCTTATGACCTTAATAAAAATAGCAATATACTTTTACGTCATGTTAATAAGAGGTAGGTTTTACCTAAGTTACGTATGTATTTTATGGCGTAGAGATTGTATTTGTACGGAGCGGAATTTTGTCAGATTCAAAATGTTAGACTAATTAAAATATTCTATTGCGACTGCTCATAAGTTATATTTTTTACAGTAGCACATGTGCTGATTTTGTCACTTGCAATTATTTTAAATGAGGAAATTACATACATAAAGCTACTGCCGCTTCGGACGAATTCTGTTCGTAAAACAAATTGTTACATAAAAAGTATCGTCTCTTTTCTCTTTTAAATGCGCTCTGTTTCAGAGTAAGACTTTGTTTGCTTATATTGTGACCAAGCCAAAAAATATCAAAAACCTTCAGCAGAAACAGGCAAATAGCGTACTGTACGAGTTAGATGAAACTTTGTTTTTGTGTGTTTTGTATTAGTCTTTGCAGATAATAATTGTGCTGTACGGTATACAGGTTAGGAAAATTCATAAACGAATGATTCTACTATATTTAAAGTGGTATATTATGTGATAAGTTTAAGCACTTATATTAAAAGGAAATAAGAAATAATATAGAACGATTTTTTGTTAGAATGAGAAATGCCTATAATATAATATACTACAATAATTATTATATTAATGCGCGAGCGAAAAACTTTGGATACTTTTTGACGAAAAATGCGATAACGTAGGTGAATGAAATTTTGCACAATTGCAGTTTATATTATGGTGAAGTGCATCAAGCTTATATTATTTTGAAATTATGCTTTTATCATACATTTCTTTAAAAAATAAAATTATACACATAATACAATGTGCATAAAGCATACTACCATCTTTTTGAATGACAAGACTATACATACGAATTATTATTTTGTTTATGGTTGAAGTCTGTTGTCAAATAAAAAATGGAATGTGGTTTTTTTATTAAATCTGAAATTTAAAGGAAGAGCCAAAAGAAGAAGATAATTAAAAAGATCGAATTTAGCCATCTCTAGTATTTAGTATTCCGTCTAAATTTTTAGCAGTATTTGTTTAACATAACAATGAGTTTCTAAAATACTAGAGTAGCAATGTCTTACAAAAGATTCTCAGAAATGCGTAACCACTTTTTTGTTCAAAAGACAATGTCAAGTCATATATTCGTTATGTCATTATGTATGTGAGATATGCCTGCAGGCATCTTCGAAGTGGCAACGCGTTGCTACCGTAAACTTCCTATCTAGTTACGTTAGTAACATAGAATATCATTGTAACATAATACCTCTTATATACAAGTAGCACAACTTACAAGACCTGTAAAACTTATTGCTCACTGTTATACTCGTAAATTGTGCAAAACTTAACTTTTAAATAAGAATGAAATCTGTAACAGGGCTTCTTATGTCTGGCGTTAGTCCAAACGTGAAAACCTAGAAATCAATGGAGAATAGGCAACATACTATTACAACAATGTGACTATGAGAAAAGGACTACTTTAGTTTTATCTTCGGAACACTTACAAGAGTAAGCGAAAAAGATTAAAGCTAGATTTTCTTCATTCATATCAACATCATTTTAACTTAATATCCCTTCGACTTGCCATCATCAGAACAAACAAATAAACAAATCTTTATTTCGCTTAAAGAAACTTACACGCTAATCTTACACAAACTCTGATCTCCACACTAGGATTCCCTGTGTCGTGGAGACCAGTCTCTTCCATCATGCACATAAATACTAGGAAACAATATTCAATTAAGTACTTATTTTAACCAGCTAATGACATATTTGATATTACTACAGACAGACTACTATAAATATGTTCTAAGTATTTTTAACAAAACGATGTAAGTATTTAAGAACATAGATTGACCACAAAACAGACCTAGAAAATATTTTGATAACATAACTGATCAATTTTAAAGTTTTAGTCCCCGTCTCCCGCGTAGTATATTGTTTTATTTGGTTCATATTATTAATTATCCCAATTTATTAAATATATTTTGTGAAAATATCCCAAAAGAGGAAACAAAAAACATGTCATACTTACCGAACGTGAAACAATGCAACTAGAACGTAATTGGCCTGAAATCTCCACTCTGTAGTGGTATTTAACTCGCCCGCGGAACATGACCAAAAATTATAACAATCGATATACTTTTATTGGGAATAATATAATTGTGCGGGGTAACCAAATGATGATGATTGTGCTATTGTTTTACAGCTTCGGGCATCCAGTCAATTTGTTCGATTGTTACAAAATACATTCTTGATTGTAAATTTGAAAACGCGCTTGTACGGCATAATTGGATTTATTATTTTCAGAGATTGTCACGTTACGGTTTTATCGGTTTTTATTGTTGTTTTAGTTCTATGAAACGAACACAAAAGGAAAAACTTGTTGAGCCGTCGTCGTGTTTTTTGTACCGAATTTTACTTGAATTCGATTGTAAAGCTTTGCGCATGCATATTAGTCGAACAAGTTTTAATGGGGTCTCACGAATTTACTCGGATGCATTCTCCTAATTACCTAATTAATTCCTAATCATTAAAATTATTTGTTTAATGTTGTTCGCAAATAAGATTATTTTCCACTCACAGTTCTAAAACCAATGACGAATATCCAATTATTATTATTACTGGTAGTGTTAAGTCACTAAACAGCGGGGGTTTTTTAAGTAGTACAGACTTAGTAAAAGTCTTAATTTTGCAAAGTATTTCTACCATGCTTATTTGCCCTGTTTATAAGTAGGTATAGAATACCGAAACACGATGGTAATAAGACTAATAAGATAACAAGGCAGTCATATCGACTAATGTATGATTTGGTAATTTTCCACCGGCGGCGCGGATTAAGTCGAGCTCACTCACTTGTAAATGGCGATTTTCAATCGGAGAATCATGTAATCTCATAATAAGCGATACGCAACCGGCTTTCATTTGCGAATGCGACTAATGAAATCGAAATCGTATTAGGAATAGTATTACCGAAACGCTGTTTGGGTATCGAGTAGTGATAGAGCTGCACAAAATGTTTATCTCGACCTGCAAATAAAATTGTCCTTGGCCTTATATCCTACCTGCTATATGATTTGATTTTATGTACCCACAAGTAACTTTCTTGAAAATTAAGAACGTCTTCTTGCTTTATCTTAACTTTATTTCTATCATTTTGAATTTTCCTATTTTATAGTTCACAATTATTTTGTAAAATATAATAGTAATTGGAAGTAATAGTCCGGGTACCCTAACATTTTTTTTATTACTGCTAAATGCTATGCTAATGCTAATGCTAAATTTTCGTGAGTAGCTTCATTTTGATACTACGAACAACAATTTCCTCTGCGAAAATTCTCGAAAGTGGAAGCTAACAGAGATAGAAAGGATTTAATATTGCGATTTTATGGAATGGATGGCACAAAATTTGTTCTAGAACCTGTACTATAAGTAATACAAGTATTAGACTTTAAAATATCACAGACATAAACGAAGAATTGGTCAAAATATTTACCTATAAGACATAAGTTACTTTATTTTGTAAGCAGTACAGCCCGTGAGTTCTAAAAATTCCCGTGTGGATTAGAAATAAATCTGTAGTCTTATGAAATCCTATAAGATCCCCTTGATTGTATCGACAAAGTTAATTGGATTAAGTATCATGTACATCAGACAGAAACAAAATTATTGGTCCAGATGTAATAAATAAATTAAAGCCTTTTTAGGTCCAGTGTCGTTTGTTTAATACAAGTCAAGTCATAACGGTTTTTTTTTAATATTTGGGTAGGTAGGTTGGTTGATTGATTGAGATGTGATTTACACATTCAATTGTTTCGATAGGGTAGTTCGGTAACTTTCAAATTCCATTATACATTTTAATCGGTATAAAAAAATGGGATTTATCGTAAGACGTCGCAAGCACCATGACACTTACCGCCGTACTCAGTGACGAACATTTATTACTAAGGGTCTACACAGACGGACCGCATTTCAACTGCAATCCAACTGCAAATTGCAGTTCAAGTGCAGTTTGAATGCAGTTGACACGACTGCAATAGAACTGCAAACCAAACAGTTCAGACTGCAACTGAACTGCAATCCGACTGCGTTGGTTTGCAGTTCTATAATTGCAGTCGTATTGCAGTCGTGTCAACTGCATTCAAACTGCTCTTGAACTGCAATTTGCAGTTGGATTGCAGTTGAAATGCGGTCTGTCTATGTAGACCCTTTTAAATGTAAATAAATTAAAATTTTGACATAAGACCCATAATATATTATTGTCTGTCAAACTCTTTATTAAATTGAAGGTTAATCATAATTAAATGTATCTGAGTACGGCAGTAGGTGTTGTATCATAATATCCTATATAGAAATAAAAAGACAAATGACTTTTTAATTCTTCTTCTTATACTTAGTTGCATTAAGGATAGAGATACAATGTATCTCAATATTCTGGTCTTAAACACAAAATTCCCTTCAGGGAGGTATTCGCAAAGTAACTAGCTAATGACCCAATCGCTGAAATTGTGCTTTACAAGCTACAACGTATAACATCTTAATCCAAGCTATCTCGGTTTCACTTTAAATCCTTTGGGGCATTACAGGCGGCGCGAATACCTATGTCTTATAGACTAAAATAACCAACACAGGACTCAGGAGTATTGAGCATGTTGTAATTAGTATCAGAATAGTTTTTATAGCATTCTGGATTTAATTAATATTGTAATCATAACAGGCTCTGTGTGTATCGAACAAAATTAAAAATTTTAGTTTCTCTTTTAGATTTATTTAGCATTGAAAGGGTTAATACTTACTATGAATGTAAATAGTAGGTAAGTTTTATTGTTATTGAGGCAGCTTACTAAGAATTTTTTTTATTCGTTTGGGCTAGACACAGACAGACAGACCTGTCGATATTATAAGCTCGTACTGTTTGTGTTGAAAATTAAAATGCTCAATTCAAAATTTACTAGTCGAAATAGTGCGCTATTTTCTTGTTTATCAATTCACACTTCGTGCGCCAATTTTGATATGATTTAAATAAATTTATGCAATGCTAGCCAGCAAGCGCTATGTAATTCTCAATATGCTGTAACTAGATTTATACGAGTCCAATATCTGATAACCGATTTGGTGGTGAGAACGTTAAAAACAAATAGCACTGATTTTTATATACAAGCTAGTTAAGCTGTGAATATTAGCCTGATTACAGTATGTGGCTTTTAATTTTAATGTAACGCGTTCATAATAACTTTTACAAATTATTTACCATGCTTGGTAGTGTAAATACATATAAAGTAGAGTATTTATTAGTTAGTAGAGTCCACATTTATCTGTTATAATGGACGTCACTCCGTACCACCTTAAGTAACAAATAGAATCGTTAACGACGTAGTAGAATCTAATTAAGTAGGGACTGTCGTGTAAATTTTGAAGAACAATTTATCAAGCAAAACGCTGCGCCTTTAATTTGAGCTGTATTGGATTGCTCTATTTAACGTAGCCGTTGGCACGAGGCCTAAAGTAGTAACTCAAACGAAATCTAAAGTTTATGTAACTTGATGACCTGGCTGAAACGCTGTAATAGCGCATGTGAACGCGCCTTTAGGACGTGACGGAAATAACAATTTTACATTACGGACTCCCGCGGTTTTTAATTAACATAACACAAACATACGCACGTTTAATCTAGCAAGTAAAACGGAAAAAAACTGTACAGTATTAATAGATTATTGTTATTAAATAATAATAAATGATTAACGCGTTAATTTGTTTATGTTATTATGTTAAACAAATATACAGTTTAAATAACGCTCAATTCAAATTTAAGCCTACTGTATTGTACTACCTTGTGTCTAATTTCAATATAAATATTTTATCTGCACATATGTATTTTGTAATTAATAAAAAAATCTCCCAGATCAATCATAGAGATACAAAAGATTACAAAAAGATAAAATCTCTCCAGTCATACAATATTGTAAACAAAGGGGTAGAAATTCGGCTGATGCACGATTTTATTGGCAGCTTCAAACTCCTCACGATATTTCAGTACATACGATACGATTTTTGTTACAATTACAATTACCCAGGTTGTACATTTTTATCGACTGCTAGGACAAATATTGTTGGCGTTAGATTTATTTAATAGTTACGTTGAAAATAATGCCAGGTTAGGTATTTACTTGGATGTAGATATTTTAAAGTATCTAAAATAATATGATTCTTTGAATAAGCCAATTCATTGTGTTATTATGAGATATTATATTAATTTAATATATTTCAATGAATAATTTGTGGGTAATGCAAACGTTTGTTAACAATAAAAATGTAAGTATTTTTTTTCGTAGCAATCAGAATATCGTACGATGTAAGTAGTATTTTACAATCTCACGGAGTTTGGCACCTCTTTTTCATTGAAATACGCTATTAATAAAGTGCCAGAATGATGGGTCGGTTTTGTAAATGACTTTTTTAATTGAAAAGCTCAATTTCCTCCATCAGCAAGTGATTACTGTGGTGAATGTTTGTTTGATGATTGTTTGTTGTTTCCAACATGAGGATTAAGTTGCCATGAAGCGACATGAAGCAATCGCAGACTACGTGTCGTCGCGACACTACTGGTCAGCTAGCGACACGAAGCTAGCGACACTTATTCATAGAAATACATAGAAACCAGTAGTGTCGCGACGATTCGTCGTCTGCTGCCGCTTCATGTAGCCGGCTTCCAACTTTTACCTTTATTTTGAATAGAGACTGCATCTTTGAGGACACCAAAGGTTAGAGTTGTAGTGCAGCCAATTATTGGCCTTTAACCTATGGACCTACCTCGGATAGACATCACGAATCCTTACTTATACAAATTATTTATTCATTAAATAGTTTTAAGTCCCGCTTCTGTGAGTTTATCAAGCAGTCTATCTATACACTTAGGGCCAACCCACACGTACCACAACCACACCACGTCGCAACGACAAAATGCCGTTGTGGTACCGACGTGTCGACGTGGTTGCATTGTCACCAGTAGTTGCAATATGGTTACGTACGAAAGTCAATGAAACGGACGAGGGGAAAGCGCGAGCGCGGATGTGCGCGCACTGTAGTTGCATCGACGCAACGTTGTGGTTGCGATGTTGTCGGCCACTATTTCGTTTGTGGTTGC
The DNA here is from genome assembly GCF_905147365.1 of Aricia agestis. Lineage (NCBI taxonomy): Eukaryota > Metazoa > Arthropoda > Insecta > Lepidoptera > Lycaenidae > Aricia > Aricia agestis. The sequence continues at coordinate 9,673,151 of NC_056408.1, read as the reverse complement.
GATGTGGTCGGTATCACACAAGTGGTCGACAACGACTGCCAAATGTGGTACGTGTAAATAGTCCAGTTCATTTACAATACAAAATATATTACACCCGACCACGTGGTTTGGGTGTAGTGTGGTTGTGGTTGTCGTGTGGTTGTTGTACGTGTGGGTTGGCCCTAAATGTTCTTGATTAGCTAACCTCATTAAAAGCCGTGCCAAAAACCACAGAAACCATGCATAAAAACGTAAAACGAGGAAATGGAAAATGCGGAAGTTACAGTCTATTCTATACTATTTCACCGTTTACAGGATTTTTAATAAGAAAATCAATGTCTGTATTAGCCCAAGAAACTGTTGCTGACAGCAACTTGATTAGTCTATAAAAGAAGTAAGAGAAAAAGGTCGCTACGCGTTACTACACTGCGGAAGTTAACAGAATTTATTAAGCGAGGGAGCGATGCCTCAGCACGAATCGGTCGGCTTGATGGGATAAATACTACGGCCGCGGAGATAACGCGTTTGAATCTTATTTTAGCGAAAAATGGTAGTGGATGATACCGCTCTTAAAAGTTAGAGGTTATGTTAATTGAAAACGTACTTGCTACTCCTCTAGTTTAGAGCTATATTCAGTTACCATTAGGCGCCTAGTTTTGTTATCTAAGCTAGTACTAGACATTACCCATTTCCTCGATATACACCAATTTGCTTATACCAATGGAAACTTATCCCTAAAAATCTCCTTTTCCGGAACTCAAAGTATCTCAATCGGAAGTTTCACCAAAATTGGTTCAGCGATTAAATTGTGAAGTAGTAACAGACAGACGTATTTCAATCATTGATTAGGCATAATTTATTGTAACTAGTCCTGAATTAGGGGGTGCATTGATTTTGACCCTCGCCCTTTGCGATCGATGGATTAATATGAAAAAACAACATCCGTCCAGCCTTGTCATAATGAATGGATGAACTCGGACCATGTAAATCTAACGCAAACAAAGAGTTTAAAATCGCGTGTAAACATTAGATTTATTATTCGATTATGGCCTGTCATCTATACGAGTATGTTTTGCATAGCTTGTTAACTAATAGACACTATAAACGACAAAATTATGCCAATTAGTTGTATCAAATCATTTTATGACTGTTTTCCTCTTGACTTAATTTTAAACCTTAGATCAGTGGTTCTTAACCTTTTAGTCATGAGGGACCATTTTACCAAATGTTTGTCTTGCCAGGGAACACCCAATTGTTTAACCTAAATTAAGGGTTGTTTGATAAAGAAAACAAGGACAACTTTATAATTATTAACACTCATTTATTTTTTACTTGACAAAAAATAAAAATCTAAATATTACAGATTTTAATTTAATGTAATTTTTATGACTGCATACTCTTTACTAACTTCTGAATTCTCACATATTATGTATTATAGAATGGCTTCGCGGACCACTTGGAATGCCTTCAGGGACCACCATGGTACGCGGACCACCGGTTAAGAACCACTGCCTTAGATAAATGGGATTTAAAATAAAGCGTTGAAATAAGCACTTGATTATGTGCCCTTAATTGATTTTACCTTATCTAAAAATATACTCATTATAAACTCGATAAAACTTCTCATATCAAACAACTGTATCGGTAAGACTAGGTGGATGTGTTTAAAGTTAAAGTTTAAACAAATAAGTAAATGTTTCTAAATCGAGTTTTTTAAACGAGGTTAAAAGTAAACAAAGATTATAGTATCAGCTTTGTAAGCTCGTATTGATTGGTCGACATTATGCAAAATGCATTAGCCGGGCCGTCATCGTATGATGAATTTAAAATGTATCGTATGCGACAGTACCACACCTGAATATGGCCGATGTACCGCTGAAGGCTATACGCCCCGTACCTTTAACTAGCTACAAGCAAATTGGACAATTATTTGACCAAACTCGGCGTTATACGGCCATATGGCTTTATCGAGCACTGATTGGAAAAGGGGGAATTTTCAACGTCATTTAGTACATTAAAAATGTAAAAATATGTATGAGAGACATTAAAGTGACATGTTCATACTTTTAAATCAAAGATATTTGTTTTAAATGCTTAAAGACTGATGACAACGCTTTATATCATCGACAATTTTTAGCACAGACATTATTTTTATTTATGTCATTATGGCGAATTTAATTAGTGTTATTTATAAGTCCTCACCAGTTTAAATTAACGGTACGACGCGACGCAAACACAAATCTAGTTTAGACAAAGGAAAGAAGAAGCGGTGGTAATAATAGTAAAATATATATTCGATTACTATAATAAAAATATCTCTGATTATTTTTCCGACCCAAATATCGACCAATAGAATTGCACCATTCGACGTCACGTGGTACAACCTACATGGTATTATACTGATAATTTTTTGAAAATTTTCTCTGGTAGTTGCTATATATAAAAGACAAACACGTCAAACTGACAGGTTGAATTCAATTGTGTCTCATGGTGCAATTATATTGGCCGACATTTGGGACGGAAAAATAATCCCCCGAATACCACACGAGCTTCAAAATTATCTGGCATTTCCCTCAAGGTTCCCTGCAAACAAATAAAGTCGTCAAGTTTTTCAGGAAAAATCACGAGCGCGAAGCGCGAGTGATTTTTTAACCTGAAAAACTTGAATCCTTCATTTGTTTGCAACGAACCTATCGGAAAATATCCGATAATTTTGAAGCTCTTGTGGTATTATAAGTGAAAATATTAGGTATGTTAAATAGAGGAATAAAAAAATATTTTTTATTTATTTGTTTTGACCTTTGATCCTGATACCAATTCCATATTCTTGATAGGCATATTATTCGTCAGAATTTCATCAACATTCTCAAAATCTTAGAGAAATTAAACATTTTATGTATCGTAATATGTGGAAATGTCCACATATTATGATAAATCTGTCTGCTTCACTTCCTCTTCATGCTTGAACTTTGTATAAAAAAATTAGTATGGAAACACTATCCATTTCTTATAAAATTTTATGTTAAAATTTGTTTTACTATTTATCCCTGAAAAATGTACGGTTTCCGTGCGATAAACTAATTTTGGCGCAACGGTGTTGCTGACGTCATCTGGTTTATTTTGTAAAAAGTATCGGAATCTATTCAGACGTACCTTCCCGGCCAGCGGTCAGCAACAACCGCAGTATAATCCTAGGCAGACGGCGCCGGTTGGCCTATACATTTACATGAAAATTCGTTGTTCAGCAGTAAGCTTGTTACAAACTGTTGTAACTTCACCGCTGGCTAGCTTCCATATTTGATTTGGCCAGGACTAACTTACTTTGTTATACGCAGCAATGCATGGTATTTTTAATTAATTAAGAAGATATCCATGCAATTTACTCAAATAAGGGCTTGTTTCACCACTTCCTGATAAGTGCCGAATAGGCTATCCACCAATTACTGTCAAAAAAACTGTGAATTTGCCTATTCGGCACTTTAACAGAAAGAGGTGAAACAGGCCCTAAGTGTCCAATTCTGAAGGTCTACTTAACTTTCGATATATTTTAAAGTATAAAACTCAATTTTTTATCTTAGTTGATTCGGGATAACTGTAAGAATGTTCTCTCCCACTGACAGACACAAGTCTTATGACAGTCATTACTTCCCACTGTCAGATCTGCTTTAAAGTCTTCTTACGTTGAGGGGTGTCTGGCAGTGGGAAGCAAGTGTCAAAACTGTCCAGCGGTGGAAGACGACATTTCTACAAATACCCAGATGAGAAAGGGATAAAAAAATTGATCATTATACTTTATCAAAGGTTTAGTAGACCTTCAGAGCTGGATACATCCAAACGTAAAAGTGACCGAAACTCCAGAGTTTCTGTTCCTTCTTACCTCCATAAAATATATATACAGGAAATTTTACTTTCAGCTTTTATAAATGACTAAAGTCTTGTTGTCGCTTGCTCTTAATCTATTGAATTGGACTGCCATTATCATTTGCAATTATTATATTCGTCATGTTATAAAATTACAAATTGTCAAATACTCCGCCTTGGTCCAGTGGTTAAGAGCATGGCTAGAAATATACTATTTTTAAGTTTGGTTAATACAATGCAGGCTGATCACCTGATTGTCTGATAAGTAGTTTGATGGGCATGTAAAATGTCGGTCCTGCGCCTGATCTCTCGCTAGTCGTGTCGGTCATCCGTCCTACTAGACCGCGCACACACTTGGGCACTACAAAATTACTCTTGCATAATTGGCTGGTTTCAATTTGACCGACTACCGTCACCGAAACCGGCGCGGAAGTTATTATAGCCAAAGATCCAATGTCATATGAAATAGTCGTACCTTTGAAAGTCCCATGAAAGATTTCAATCAGATGTCACAAATATCGTCGACATTCTCGCGTTACACGTAATAGCGACATAATAATGAAATTCCTCGCGAGCCCAAATATTTTACTGAGGAAAATATTTTATGTACCATCGAAGAACATTCATAGGTAGATGACGGGTCTACGTCATTTGGTCGGACCATATCAATTCAATGTTAATTATGATCTGTCGGCTGGGTTTGACATAACGCGACCAAATTACGTAGGTCACCCATCGGCCTATACGACTTCTCTGATAGTACCATCTAAGAAATTAATAGTACCTACGTCATTTGGGCGGGCTATGTAAATTCAATGTTAGTTGCGATCTGTCGACTGGGTCGATATAACGTTGGTCCGCCATCTGCCTACGTATCAACTTCTCTCATAGTATATTTGGCATATTAGCTAGAATAGATGAAACCTAAACCAATATGGTAAACAGGAAAAGAAAACCTTCCTTCATTTCGTTAAATCAAGTTTTTGAAATCATAATATTATGTATCTACTAGTAAGTTTTATTGTAACATTCGCATTTGAAGTAAGTTAAAATTTAAATGTGAGTTAGCGCAAGAAATAGAGTTGAAGCCGCCGGAATATTTGGCACAGGAGATAAACACAATGTAATTCGGAATTTCTGTTGAGACTCGTGGCAGACATTTTTGAGAAATACATTTTATGTAATAATATGACTTATTTTGAACGGGTTTTGAATAAAATTGTTAAGTTTTTGAGCACAGAATCTACTTTATATATACCGTACATCATACACCTTACTATTCATAATTATATTATATCTAAAGCCAAAATTTGTTAGTGTGTTACGCTTTTAAAACTACTGAACAGATTTTGGCGAATGTGGCAATCTATGCCATAAATAACACCATAACTTCTTATCCTGAAAGTAAGTCCTATTTCAGGATATGTCCTCGAATGTTACTCCCAAATTAATAATGCGCTACTTTTTTTACGTCCGTGTAATGCGCATGGAAATCTTCGCTAATTGTCGTAATCACGAAAACACCCGAATCTATGAAACAAAAGAGCCCCAAACAATGCACTTGCATTTTGCATTTTGTTCAAAGGAAATAGAAGTAAATATCATATAGCCGGTAGCTGTCCGCTGTCGCCGCTCCGTCAATAAGTGCTATAACTCACCGGGAAGCCATCGCAGTGTTATCATGGTAACGTCCAAGCAACGTCATACGCCTATACGTCGCTGCAAAGCGCAGTTTTTTTTTTCAAGTTAAATTTAAAACAGCGCTTGCAGCGACGTCTTCCGACGTTCGGTAAATACGACCGTTGCCGAAAAATTACGAAAATTTCTATGCGCATTATCGCTTTGGGAGCACTGTACGTGTAAAATCCTCGCGAGTAAAAGAAACTCCCTAAATACCCGCAACTCCGTTGTGCCACATTCGTTTATTGAGAGGAAACCATACATTTATGAGACTCAAAGTATCTCCATACGTAAATTCAGCAAATACGGTTTACTGTTTTGGACGTGAAGAAGTAACAGACAGACAGGCAGACATACAGACAAACTTTCGCATTCATAATATAAAGAATTAGTATTGATATTATAATGGAAACTAATTATATTGCGATTGAAAGTATAAATTGGTAATACAGGGTCCCCGTAAGGGCTAGTGGCGCCTGTGTGCAAAAAAAGGATTTTGGCGTCCCTTAGGCAATTTTTTTGGGTCCTTAAGGTTTTGGCGCCCCTAAAGATGGCGATTTGGCGCCCCTAGAGGATGGCGCCCGTGTGCATTGCACACATTGCACATATGGTAGCGGGGGCCCTGCCATTGGTAAACTAGGTAGGTATAACACGCGCAATATAACGGTAAGGTACCGTTAGACATAAATTTGGATTGTGAATTATTAATAGCCGTTTAGATCTTGTTATTCTTAGGGTTCCGTATCCAAATAAAACAAAATTAAGTATTTTCTTTTCACTTCACTAAGATCTTCTTCTTTATATAGTATATTAATACGCGAGCGAAAAACTTTGGATCTCTTCTGACGAAAAATGCGGAAACGTAGGTGATTGAAATTTTCTAATAAATTATGTCATAATTTGACGGGTGCAGTATAATAGGTGCAGCCATAGACATAATATATGGTGCAGCTCACGTGTTTGAAACATTTCATACGGAACTAATTGTATGTTCGACTTGAACTTGGTTGTTTTTTAAGAAATATGCAAATGTAAAGTTCCCAGACACAATAAAAGCCACTTTATGCTTTTACAACATAATGAATTAAGATACTTAATATAATCGTCATTTGTAAACATAATTTAATTACTCGTTTGTCATTTAGTAGTGTGCTATCCTTAAACTAATATTATAAACGCGAAAACACTTTCGCATTTATAATATTAGTATAAGGATAGCATACACACGTAAACTATGTCTCTCTGTGAACTTATACAAGATGTTAGTGTAAACACCGTTATCCTTCAAACCATCAAATGAGGCCGTCAAAATGAACAACTTGTTTTATGAGAACAATGGGTATGAAGGGCATTTTTTTTTTTTGAACGGCGGCATTGTTCTCATAGAAAAAGTTGTTCATTTTGACGGGCTCATTTGATGGTTTCAAGGATAACGGTGTTTACAATATGAAAGGACGATGTGTCAAAACATATCTCTCCTAAACAACAAAAAACTAAAAACATCGACCAACAGATTTAAAATGTATCTCAGTATGATAATATTATGTATCTTAGGTAGGTGTTTTTTTTACTATGGCGACAACAGCTCTCAAAGACGCTGGATATTCCGAGTAAAACGCCATCTTTTATTGCTATTAATATAGGTATTGCGTTCTATGCGGTGCTGGTTGAATACTCTGTATAGAACCTTATGAACCTATTGACACATATCTGTTTTTGGGGGGGAGGGAAAACGGGGCTCATATAGAAATTTGCGGCTATCACCTTGTATAATTTATAGCCAGCTGTACATGGGCGTACCGAGGGGGAGGGCAGGGGGGGCAGCGGCCCCCCTGGATCATGTTGACGTCCCTACTAAGTATATTATCTAGTACTTTTATCTATAAAAATTAAAAATTAAGAAAACGAATTTTTGCCATTTGTTTGCAATACAATATTTTTACAACTAGAAAATATTAATTTTTTATTCTTTATAAACACCTAGCTTATGAAAAATCTAATTTGCCCCCCCTCCTTGGCCCAGAACCTGGGTACGCCAGAACCTGGGTACAAGTTATCATAACGATTATAGAATAATACATGTAAAAACCCCTCTCCAGTCTGCACGTTTGGCCAAGATGGATAATTATGATGACCACCACGATAAAATTGACCGCTATCACCGAAAAAATATGTAACTTTTCTGCCACGCACAGTAATAGTTAATACATTGGAACGAACTGCCGCTAGCAGTTCTTCTGGACCAATACGACCTGCAAACCTTCAATAACCTCTTAAAAGGTCGGCAACGCACCTGCAACTTTTCTGATGTTGTTAGTGTCCATGGGCGACGGTATTTCTATCAGGTGAAAATAAGGGATTTTTATAAAAAACCGGCCAAGTACGAGTTGGACTCGCCCATGAAGGGTTCCGCAGCAGCAATAAGGTTTATTTTTATGAAATTACAAGTTTTTTCATTTATTTTTATATTTCAGTAATGATATAATGAAAGTTAATTTAAGGTTTACCATTTATGGTTTACGTATAAAAAAAAACTACTAGCTAGATTTCGTTCAAACCAATTTTCGTTGATAGTTTTTATAGTAATGTAGGTTTTATATTTTTGTAGACTTATCATGCCTCTACTTTAGAAGTTTGAGGGGGGGACACACATTTTACAACTTTGGAAGAGTCTCTCTCGCAAACTATTCAGGTTAGAAAAAAAATTATATCAGGAAACTCAATATGATTTTTGAAGACCTATCCATAAATACCCCACACGCATAAGTTAGATGATTTTTTTTTTGTTTCAGTTGTACCTATACCTAGGGACCCCTAAAACTTTTAATAATTTTTCCATTTTCACAGACTAAGTATATCTACTTCTCAAGTTTCAATAGTATAGCTCTTATAGTTTCGGAGAAAAGTGGCTGTGACATACGGACGGACAGACAGACAGACAGACATGATAAATCTATAAGGGTTCCGTTTTTTGCTATTTGGCTACGGAACCCTAAAAAATCCTTTTGTGCGTAATTTTACGGCCACAGACGGTAGTGCAAACCAAGTGTAACAAAATAAGTAAGTGTTTTAGAGAATTAACGAAATTGCACCCATTCGAGTCATCTGTAATAATTTATGAAATTAAAGAGGCCAATGATCAATAAAAGTTATTTTCGCATCCCAAAAACAAAAGGAAATGAAATATCTAAAACAGCCCTTAATTTTATTTATTTTGCAGATTTGTGTGATTAATTGAACGTGTATTTTTTCGTATTAAGTATAACCCTCTAAATATTATCTGTCCGTTGTAATAATCCAGTGACCAAATATGAACTGATATAACATCGTTAATATTAATATGATACTGTAAATATTATCTTAAATTTAGTTCAGTTCGCGTCATTTGTGAATGTGAAATGATGTTTACATGATGCCATTTCACCGCATATAATTTCAAATTATTTCTTCGCAACAAAGTTATATTTCATCTTTGGAATATAATGTTTACAGTTTATGATATTGATTTCTAAACACGCTGATAGACTAATAAACATTAATATATTTAATATTTATAAGAAAGATCATAAAATATTATTAGTGATAGATTACTCCATTAACTACCAATTACTAGAAACACGCTTTTCTGCATTTTTTTAGTTGTTATTGACAGGTTAATTTTTTACAAACCGCAAATTAATTTTAATTAATATTTTAATGCAACACCTATAGAAGATATTAAGTGCTAAATTATAGTTCATCGCTAGTGAATGTCACTTCTCATTTGTAAGTTGTAACATACTTTTCTATTAAGAATTATAAATAACTTTGATCAAGTTAAGAAAAGAACGTTATTGTATCTCATTTAAAGAATTTTTTTCGCCAGCCAAAAAAATAAACTATAGTCCAAACGGCGAGAAATGGACAAAATACCTTCACAAAAGTATGAAATTATTGCTTGCCTGTGCATTTTGACCTCATTATGTATATTATAAACTTTTTCCTTAATTCGAACTTAGTGTGATCGTTGCGTATTATATTTTTTCATATTGTATTGTTAAAATGAAAAAAAATGTTGGCGGATTAACGGAGGCGACTGATTGTGGTATTATAACTATTTTATAACCCTGGCAACAATGGATTAAGTAAGGATTTATCAAGATAATGAGTAACGGGGTAATCCTGTTTTTTCATGCTCTAAGCTTTTAATAATTAGAATGAGCACTCGTTTCAGCGGCGAGAACAAACAAGTGACACACCCATTATATTATAAGACAATAATTGCAATACTAAGTAATACTCTAACCTACCCTTCCATAAACAGATCCTCTCAAACCAATGTATTTATAGTCACCGCTCTTTTCCCTTACCTAATAAAGGAAAAGCTTCTACAGTTTTCTAATGATAAGTATTTCAGACAATACCGTATTGTCGCAGCGTTTACGGTCATGGCGTCTATTATATGTGCATTCGAATCGACGGTGATTTCTATGTTAATAGAACGAAAATTGTATTATATCGGCGTACATAGATGGTACTTAATATCGCATTTCCCCTATACCTTGCGTCCTGTGACATGCAAATCTTGTTGATAGTATTAAATCGGGTAGAGAGAAGTATACGGGTGAGTCAATCCGGCCAAATTGATGTAACTATGTGGTACGTGGGGCGAATGAGAAGTGGTCAGCGTACGGATAATTCGATTGAGCATATCTTTGTCGCGAGTTCGATTGCGATGCACGTGGACACTTTTTGTACGCGAATTGTGTATCTTATTCAAAAAATATTTTATTCTTTATTGAAATATGAAGTAGCTACATGGCGATAATATCTTGCCTGTGGTTTCACTTGAGCATTTGGTTTTTTGGACAGGGCTTGTTCTTGCGTTCTCGGTTGATACTTTTAAAGTTCTAATGCTTTGAAGGGAAATAAGAGCAGTATATTATACGTGGGAGAGCCATGCTTCGGCACAAATGGGCCGGCTCGACCGGATAAATACCACGTTCTCACAGAAAACCGGCGTGAAACAGCGCTTGCGCTGTGTTTCGCCGAGTGAGTGAGTTTACCGGAGGCCCAATCCCCTACCCTATTCCCTTTCCTACCCTCCCCTATTCCCTTCCCTTCCCTACCCTCCCCTATTACCCTATTCCCTCTTAAAAGGCCGGCAACGCACATGCAGCCCTTCTGATGCTGCGAGTGTCCATGGGCGACGGAAGTTGCTTTCCATCAGGAGACACGTTTGCTCGTTTGCCCCCTTATTTCATAAAATAAAAAAAATAAAAAGTATAAAGTAACCAAATCAAAATTGCTTCTTTTTCAACTGACTACTGAGAAAGATATACAGGATGTAACAAAAATAAGTGATAATACTTTAGGGTGTGTATGTGTTCCTTGTAGAGAGTTCACTGTGAAAATAGCAGCGCTGAAAGACCAAATTTTTTTTTACTTTTGTATGGGGAAACTCGTTACGCTCGGGCCCTTGCCCATACAAAAATGAAAAAAAAAATCGTCTTGAATCAGAGCTGCTACTTTCACAGTGAACTCTCTACAAGGAACACGTACACACCCTAAAGTATTATCACTTATTTTTGTTACACACTGTATATCTAAATTCTAATCATGACAAAAAACATACTGTATAGGTTAATTATTATTAATACTATGCTGTCCAAGAAGATCATACAACATTTTTATTACTATGCAGTAATAAAAATGTTTTTTTTTTTTAATATTAATTTAAAGTACCTGGATGACCGAGCTTTGCTCGGTATAGCAAACACTCATTGACTTCGTGTTACTTAATAACGCCATCTGCTGGTCGTTAAAACAATTAGTTGCTCACAAAACAGTATTATTATTCGCCAATAGATGTCAGGAAGAGTCATATTTTTCAGTTTATCGACTATCGATAAAAAACGAATAATACATTTTCTGAAATTACATTTTCTGAAAATGATTCCTAGCTAGATCGATTTATCGCGCCCGAAACCCCCTATAAACTAAATTTCATGAAAATCGTTGGAGCCGATTCCGAGATTCCAATTATATATATATATACAAGAATTGCTCGTTTAAAGATATAAGATTATATACTGGAAAAAATATATTTCTTTCTGTAGAGGTATATTTCTTTTTCTGTTGCAATAGTTTTATCATGAGGACTTCGAGTGTGTTTTCATTTCGTATTAAAATTGTAGGATATTTTAATCGACAAGCAAATCAATAATAATAAAATACTTACTTTTTATTAAAATTTAAAACAAAACAAACCTGTAGTTGAATACGTAAAGGCTTGTTTTATTTAACGTAATCACGTAAAGGTTTATTTTGTTCAACTTGTTTTTACTCTACTGTACTCGGTGAAACATGGCGGTGGCGGTAATTGACTCCCTGTCAAAAACTTGACATTTTCTATATAAACCGCGATTGACAATGAAGTATCAGATGGTCCTAATCCATTGTTAATTGCGGTTTATATTGAAAATTACAAGTTTTTTGTCAGGGAGCCAATAGCCGCTACCGCCATGTTTCGCCGCGTACCTACAGTATAGATACTATTTTTTTATCCAATTATACCTGCTAAAACTGTTTTTGTTACTAAACTAGATAAAATAAACAAGGTTGTGACAACATTTTTATAATTTAATTATCAAAAATTGTTCGTTAATACCAGTCAAATGTGGAGAAGAATCAAATATGGGTTTCAATTACACAAACTCAACAATATGTTTTGTAAATATTAATATTGTGATATTTAGCAAGTAGCGAATTTTTAACTACTTGCCTATATTTGTCACCTTTTGATAAAATACCATAATATAGAGACGGGCCGTCCGTCTCAGTACTTATCCGTTTTCTCAACTAGGTACCGAATCCCAATGAGCAGATATATCATAAAAGCTAATAATATAATAATTTTATGAAACAATTTAATTGGCTTAAAAAATAAGCTGCTTGGATGTTATCAAACAATAATCTCTACTCATTATGATAAATGGTTTGTGATTGAATGGAAAAATGATCTATTAAAAGGTGAAACGGAGCCTTTTATTTTTATTGAATTAATTGGAAGGCTGTGAAGTAATAATATCATAAGCGGATTAATTTTTATTCGATTGGGTGGCAGTTCGATATATTTTACACTGTAACGTAATTGGAAGGGAACTATACGTACAGTGGGATTAATTTGTCAAATATTAATTACTTCCCGACAGAGCTCAGGTAGATATGATGCTATTTCACATGCCATAGGTATTAGCTGCAAGTACTGTCGTGGAAGTTGATTCCTATGTCCTCGACAGATGGGGGATCTACGTAGTTTGGTCGCGTTATGTCAAACCCAGCGGACATATCACAATTAACATTAAATTGACATGATCCGACCAAATGACGTTGGTCTATCAACTGCCAAGGAATCGATTTACACAATGGTACATAATAAAAACTATACTGTACTCGGCGAATCATTGACTCCCGACAAAAACACGTCATTTTCTATACAAAGCCGCGATTGACAACATCTGACACTTCATTGACAATCGCTGTTTACATAGAAAATGACAATTTTTTGCCAGGGAGTCAATGACCGCTACCCCCATATTTCGCAGAGTACAGTATAGTAGCGCCAAGATAGAATGGTACTATGTGGCAAACAGTAGGAAAACTTTTTTTTTTTTCAATATTATGGAGCATGTTTAGGTAAATTATTATCTGTATCTAATCTTAATATATATATTTCTTGTGTGCGTGTGTATGTGACTGAACTCCTCCTAAACGACTGGACCAATTTTGATGAAATTTTTTGTGTGTGTTCGTGGAGATTCGAGAATGGTTTAGATTTACAGTTTGGTCTACTGGAAAATGTTTTTTCAATTAATTTCTTATTTATAAGGAGTTGTTGATTTTGGAATGTTTTACATTAGATCCGGCGGACGGCGCTATCATCGCATTCAATATTATTCTATTTCAATTTTAGTTTGTCCTGACAGATGGTGCTACGATTAATTTGAAAAAAAATTTGTTATTCAATTCATGTGCTGATTAAAATATTAAATAAATAACACATAGGCTACAATTTTAACCGACTTTCAAAATGGGGGAGGTGTTATGTTCGTTTTCTTATATTCAACGATTACTCCGCCGTTTGTTAACCGATTTTCAAAATTTTTCTATTGGTATATAGGGTATCATCCCAATTTGGTATTATATTCAGAAAAGTGGTGATCTGATGAAGGATCCATAAGTAATCGAGGGAACTCCTCAAAACTTATAGGGAAACATATGGTGACTTCGGTTTCGTGAGAAGTATTCTAAGCATATGCTACCAACAAGTAAGATTTTGCACCGAGATATACCTGGTATACCGTGGTTCGGAAGGTGCTGAGAGAACTCCTGATTCTTTATAGATACAAGTTTGGGAGTTTCGGCGTTGTTTTAAGAACAGAAAGCATATGCTACTATGCAAATTACGTTCTTCATCATCATCATCATCACTACCATATTATACCATTTCATAGTCTTTTAGATCGAGACTCGAGTTTGTCAAGCGATAATTAAAAAAAATCTATATCTACCTAATATTATAAACCTGAAGAGTATGTTTGCTTGAACGCGTCAATCTCAGAAACTACAGGTCCGATTTAAAAACTTATCTCAGTGTTAGATAGATCATTTATCGAGTAAGACTCATCATTTATCGAGAAGGTTATATTATATTATTACTCTAAGACTAATACGACAGAAGAAACTCAGGAAAATGTGGGAAAAACGGGGAAAATATTTTTTATGGGAAAATGTACCTACGGATTCTGTAAAATTTCTAATTTACGCGGGCGAAGCCGCGCGGGACATCTAGTATCTATATATTATTCTCTATATGCCTATATTATATCTATATAATGAATTCTTAATTTTGTTATCTCGCCATAACTCGAGAATGGCTGATATGATTTTGCTGGTATTGGTTTCAAATTAATCGTGAAAGTCCAGGGAAAGTTTATATAAGTGACACGAAGTTCACCGGGAGTCGGGACATCTAGTAATTTAATAATTATTTATTTCGTAGATATTATGACTTACTTAGTTCATTACGGTTGTTATTGGTCAAGGGGATATCGATATTCAAGTTATAGAAAATTTAAACGGTCCAAATATTTCCAATTAATATATGGATATTAATTGTTAAACATATTGAATATTATTTTGTAGTTTCATAAAGTTTTATCATTAGTACAATGTACTTAATTTCGTTCTATTTTGTTACAGACCAAATACATTTAAGTACTTGGCAGCCTACAGTCAACAAAACAACGTAAGCGCTCGATTTGTTTGTAGTAACTGGATCATCATAGTTAACAGATTAGACATGTAACTAATCTTACATTTTAAGTAGTCTTACTACTTACGTTACTTTGTGTCCACAAAGTACTAAAAATAATCTAACCCCTTGCGTTCATTTTCATTTCCACATTTGCAAAATTTAATTAGCATTGTGATTGTGAACAAAATGTGTAATTTTCTTTATCTATTAAGAGTATAGATACAATTAACGAAATGCCTCGTAAGGCATACTTGTACTAATACACTCCATATGTTTCAGGATAATTAGCTGACATACCAGAACCAATCACAGCCAAATTGACGCTAATCCGTGCTGATTACCAGGCGCTGAAGAGGAACGAATGAATTTAACTACGAAAGGTATGTTACATACCATTATGTATTTGATATATTGCTTGAAACTGCATAAGTAGGTCCCTGGACGATCAATTTTATTGTGAAATATCGCGTATAATTGTGCAATATTATTGATCATCTAGGGTTAATATTGAACGCGCCCGCCTTACAATAATAATCTATGGTCAAATAAGTTGTTCAATATAATTGTAGGGCTAGGGGCCCGTTTATTATATCATATAATTGAAGATATGAGTGGATGAAGCCGAACAAACAATTTGAAAACTAACGTTTTTTTTTTCATAAATGTAGGCTTGAGGAACGGGAAAATGGTTTGAAATTAAAAAATGTAGATTCCATGTATATATTAGCTAAGTAGACGATAAAGTAGGTAAGTTATAAGGTTTGTTCAAAATACAAGGGAAAAATGAGTTATAATATTATTGTTCTTATATTATAAAATGTTAGTTACCGGCTTCATCCACTCACGTCTTTATAATTATGTTATCGCCTTGCAATATTTTGTAACATGTCGTGGGCTTCAAACCAGAACTCTGGCTTGAAGCCCGCGATGTATATATTATATATAAATTATTATTATAAGCGACTGTTTTCAATGAATTAAATGATTTCATTTTCTCTTAGAAAACGCATCATTTATTTTTGAGCTCCCAAAAACTTTAAAAAGTTAATTATTAATCAATTTTCACGTACAAATTAACGGCCTATTAGTGTTGACAAAAAATAAAACATCTAATTCTTAAAAAATATTATACCATCGCATACATATTAGATATTTCCAGCAACATTTAGTAAGTTACTATGCGATAGTATAGAAGTCAGTAATCGCGGTCAATAAATTTACATGCAATAAAATCTATGATGTCTAATACTCGCGAGTAAAAATATCTCCTTATAAAATTTCGTCATAATAAATCTAAATGAGTTAAGTATTTTAAGCGAGATATATAAATAAATTATTACTAATAACAATATTATTAATTATTGACCAGATTTAAAATAAATAACACTAACAGTCTACTAAATTACTAAACAAAATTGTATAGACGGCTAACGTGTCTCATTTCAAGTAGGTGACCTAGAAGTTAGAACCTAGTGAAGAACGGTTCTTTAACTTCAAAGTTAGTGTCTGAAGCATTTTACTCTCAATATTTATATCTTATACAAATCTTGTAAAGTTGTTAATTGAGATGTTATTTGATAGTTTCAAACTTCTTTTAGCCCTCTCTTTGAAAGATATAGTATCTAAAGTCAAAGAAATTGGAATATTTAATTGATATTGAATTTCTATTGATTCCATTTTATGATCTCATAATTCAAGATTTACTGTGTGAAATGAAGTGAGACAATTTACAAGTAAACACAGGATATTCTGTGAGCTCGACTGGAGCTTACAACGTTTGACATAACACGCGAGCGAGCACAACACGTCCATGTGCCGCAGCTATTTAATACTCATTTACGAGAACACGTGTTACGGGGTAAATTACATAATATATCATCGGAGAGGTTGATTCATAGGCAGATACCAACGTTATTTGGTTGCGTTATATAAGGCGTTCATTAGACGGTCATGCCCTGGTCAGTCAATTCCATCAATCATGACTTTCGTTTAACTGATTCAAAGATTCAAAGACTGAAGAATCCAAGACTGTTGGTGAGTATTGGAATTAATTTAACATTACACAGTCATTCCGACTGATCGTCAGTCAAACGCAAAAATTCACAAAGAATACACGTTTTCACGCAAGATAATTATGGACGACTGACTGACTGACGCGTGATTGACGAAATGCCATTAAACGTTTACTCAAAAGTCATGATTGATGGTTGCATGACATAAAAACCAAAATATGACTATCAATTTCATGCAACCATCAGTCACTGCATTACACGGTAGGTTATTCAACAATCACAGTCATGACTGTGGTAAAACTGGCAGCAAAACCTACCGTGTGGTGATGGTGTATAGTATGTACAATATCTGGGCCAGTGAATTAAGCACAGAAATAACGTATAACTAGTGTTCAGTTATACGTTATTTCTGTGCTTAATTCACTGGCCCAGATATTGTACATACTATACACCATCCATTACACGGTAGGTTTTGCTGCCAGTACTCTGGTGACGGCTGGTGTAGAAGTGATCATCAGACCGAAGTCGAGCGACCACTCCCACCCCCATTCGCCCCTAAGTACCTAAGCGGCCATCTTTATTTATTAATACACTACAGATGGAAACCCAGCTGATAGATGACGACTCATTCAATTGACATAACTTAGTCACAGCCCGCCCAATTGACGTAGGTCCTTCAACCATCGAAGAAATTGATTCATTGCATAGGCATGAATCAATTTCTTCGCTGGTAAAACATTCAAAAATATATTTCCATAGGGTATACGGTGTCAGTATATCTCAAGTCATGCTGTAAACAACTTGGATTTGTGGAAGCTATTATTTTACCTCAAAAAAAAATTTACAATCAATGAAAACCACGTACGTTCGGAGGCTACGCCGTAGCAACGCCGTAGCTCTCACATGGCAGTTTCTTTTTTACAAAAAACAATTTTAATAAACGAAAGAGATCGTGATAGCTCGTTACAAGTCCGAGCGCTGGCAATAAAATTTTGGTTTGTGTAAAATAAAAAAAGTGGACCCCGGATCTCTGTGGATTTTATCCGACCATGTGGGAAACGAATGAAAAATTTAAAACTTTCTGGTTATAGGATAGAATCGAATA
Organism: Aricia agestis; assembly: GCF_905147365.1. Classification (NCBI taxonomy): domain Eukaryota; kingdom Metazoa; phylum Arthropoda; class Insecta; order Lepidoptera; family Lycaenidae; genus Aricia; species Aricia agestis. The sequence continues at coordinate 9,655,216 of NC_056408.1, read as the reverse complement.
TTGAAGGCCAGAGCCCAATTTTGATTGCTCGGTTTATAACGACATAACATGAAGGGATCAAGATGATTTTCTTCAAAAATATATAAATATTAAAGATTTTGTTAGAACTAATAGGTATAACTTATCCATACCGTATAGAGGAAAAGTTTATTTGTTTGTATTGAATAATGAATAGGCATCAAAATTATTTGGCCGATTTTTATGATATTTGGGGTGAAAATATACCTATAATAATAATATAACAACAAATTTTATCGCGGGGAAATGAACGACTACCGTGGAATACATGCAAGAAATTACTGTTATATAACAATGTAACAAAATATTTACGGATTTAATATGTTTAAATAATAAGATTGTTATTTTCCAACTCCAACTTGTGATTTGAATCATAAACTTTCAGTGATAAAAGTATCACGACAATGATGGTAGGTGTGTAAAATTTAAATTACTTTTCACTAATATGGACACTGTTACGGTTAATAACTGCGAATGACATTGCGGTCTGGTGTTAACGAAATCATGTCCAAATCGCCATTAGAAATATAGGCTTCATAATTTTGACATCATTCGTGTGTTTATTCGTACTTTTACTATAAAAGAATAACTGCCGCACTCAGAGAAGAATATTAATTAATAATTACTTAACTGTAATTAAATAAAGATTTTTACATAAGCCCCTTTATCTGTCAAACTCTTTATTAAATTAAGTTTGATCATTATTAAATATCCCCCACACAAAGGGTAGTGCGGCAAAAGCCTTTGAATTTTTTCACTCCTATAATATCTTTCATTTTTAAAGTACAATAAGATGCTTACAGCCTTTAAGGATCCAAATAAACATAATTTATTTAAAGTAAACAAATAATACAAAGGATATTTAGTTTGTAGCAATATGCTTAGTCGCGCTTATTTTTAAATTTGAACCTTAGAAAAGCTTTAAATTTTAAAAATTGCATGCGTCTTTGAGGCTTTGAGTGACGCCGCTTTGCAATCAATTTGCTGTGTTCATCTTCTATATAAGTATAGAAGATGAACACAGCAAATTGTAGTCAGTCAGTCAGGACATGTAATTTTATAAGTAAAATTACATGTCCTGACTGACTGACTGACTAATTCATCATCGCTGAGCAAAAACTGTAAAAGTTACAGCCACGAAATTTGGTAGGTGGGGTTTTTTTTAAGTAGACATCCACTAAGGAAGGAATTTTGAAAATTTTACCCCAAAGGGGGTGAAATAAGGGTTGAAAGTTTTAATGAAAGTCCGTCATTTCTTGAGTTAGAAACATGAAACTTAATTTTTGGGTTACTGATTAAAAATGAATGGATACGTATTTAAGCGTTTTTGGAAATTCTACCCCCAAGGGGGTGAAATTGGGGTTGAAAGTTTGAATGAAACTCCGTTATTTCTTGAGTTAGAAACATGAAATTTTATGTTTGGGTTACTAATTAAAAATGATTAGATACGTGTTTAAGCGTTTCTGAAAATTCTACCCCCAAGGGGTTGAAATAGGGGTTGAAAGTTTAAATGAAAGTCCGTCATTTCTTAAGTTAGAAACATGAAAGTTTATTTTTGGACTGCTGATTAAAAATGAATGGATAGGTATTTAAGCGTTTTTAGAAATTCTACCCCCAAGGGGGTGAAATTGGAGTTGAAAGTTTAAATGAAAGTCCGTCATTTCTTGAGTTAGAAACATGAAACTTTATTTTTGTGCTGCTGATTAAAAATGAATGGATACCTATTTAAGTGTTTCTGGTAATTCTACCCCCAAGGGGGTGAAATTGGGGTAGAAAGTTTCAATGAAAGTCCGTCATTTCTTGAGTTAGAAACATGAAAGTTTATTGACGTTTACGTTTGACGTTTGCTTAAATAGGGTCCGTTTTTACCCTTTGTATAAGGAACCACAAAAACAAAAAGGAGAAAACTATCCATCTTTGTTATTATACTATGTTAACGCGGATGAAGTCGCGGGCAACAGCTAGTAAATCATAAGAACTCAGGTAACGCAAAGAACTCAGACAGAGTGTTTACTCTGTCTGAGTTAGAGGTGAGGAGGCTTAGACAACACGTTTTCTTTAACACTTCTTTATAGAATTACCGATCAAAATGTATGGAATCGACGTGACATGAGTCGAATTTCGACTTCATAATATCATCAAATGCTTCTACCAATTTTATACATTTTGGTCGGCGATTCTATAAAGAAGCGATTAAGAGAACGTGTTGGCTAGGGACTCTGCTAATTCGTTGTAGCTCATCACTACGCAGCGCCGCAACGTTTATCGCAGCCACTTGAATAGCACACGTGCTTTGTTACTTCATGAATAGTTTTCAAACTGGGTTTTACAATATGGCGGCGTCATCGAAATACGATACCATAGATACGTAACTTTTGTCATCGGATTTACTTCCTAATTTTGGGTACGACATCAGCTGACCGCCAGACGGCGTGAAGGTTGTTGTCATGTAACAAAAAGTACTTCAGCGATGCCAATCACTATGAAACATGCGGAAAGAGAGTATTAAGGAGTGAGCACACTGAGACGGGCTGTGGCACACTGAGACGGGCCCCGGGGCTCAGCGTGCCGGGGCTCATCGCAAAAATCCGCCCCGACACAGTGCGATACGCGTGTCCGCTTCCATACAAATTGTATGAGCCCCGGCACGCTGAGCCCGACACGCTGAGCCCCGGCACGGCCCGTCTCAGTGTGCTCACTCCTTTAAGGTGGTGTCTGGTGATCCTTACCGCGAGCGACATGACCGACAAAAATTTAAATAAAATACCACTTTAATATGACCTAGGCTATGCTTAATTTTGCTATACGCCACTACAAAACAGTGGCGGCATCGATTGCCAGACCAATTTGGGTAGAAAATGAAACCTATATAGCCTAGTTAAGGCTATATAGGTTTTTTCATTCCCTGAGCAAACGCAAACGACCTTGACCATACATTTACCGCGTTTCCGAGATCGCGTCAAAATCCTATTTTTTTAGTTATCTTAGTTCAAAAATAACATAAAAAAAATCGAACGTCCAGTATGTAGTTAATGAAATTGTCGATCTATTGGCGTGTGTTTCAAATAACCGTAATTTGTAAATACTAGGGAGATACTGAATGTATGCTTTAATTTAAATAAATTGGTATTACTTTGGAAGCTAATATCATGAGTATAAAAACAAAAATAGGAAATTAATAACTATGAAAGGAACGTTCATATACTGAAGATTATTGCTGTATTTTATTACAATTTTGTAGCATTCAAATTATGAGTTAATAAAGCTCTAAAAACGGTAAAACACGGCATCTCCGTAAGGGAAGCGTCTTAATTAAAAGTAACATTTTATTTGAATTTATGTCATCATCATTACTATATTTTTGTGTCCAGGGAACCACAATGGCACAAAAACGGCAGATGTGATTTACGTATCTTTAGTATCGTATTTCGATGGGTGGCATATCATGTTCAGTATTCTGCCTTCAGGTCAAAAATTGACAGGCTTGTCGTCCGCAGTATTCCGTCGTCAATGTCCGAATACAGTTACATTGGTAATTCATGTTCTGTTTTGAATAATCGTATGCCGCGGGGTATTTATACATGTTCTCTGAGCTAAAAGAGCCACAGCATAATATCTTGCTGTTTGAATAGTAGAGTAATAATATTACAGTCTAGAAAAGATAGAATAAAAAATCAGCCAAGTGCAAGTTAAACTCGTGCACGAATGGGTCCGTACCTCAATCGAGCAAAAATAGGCAGAAAATTGTGTTTTTTGGTATGGGAGCCCCCCTTAACTATTTAATTTATATAAATGTTATTATCGATTATTAAAGTACAAATATAATTGAGTATTTCGTGAATATCTAGCTATAGCGGTTCTTGAGTTACAGCCTGGAGACACACAGACAGACAGACGGACAGACATTAAAGTCTTAGTAATAGGGTCCCGTTTTTACCCTTTGGGTACGGAACTTTTTTTTCACTCTTGCGACCCTCAGTATATTTTTCAGCAAAAAAAATGTGGCATCTGCAAGTTTGCACAGTAATTTCGTTTTGAACTTCGACCGCGGTGGTCGTGTCCATGTTTCCCATAAAAATAATATACTGCAATTGATTGTGTTTTCAGTAGTACATAGTTAATGTCTAAGGGAGGATTTCACCAATTACACAACTTCGTTTTATAAAACTTAGTTCTCATTAAATGCGTTCTTACGGGGATGTAAATCTCGTTTTTTTTATTGATTTTATTATCTTCTCATATCTGTTATAAACGTGTTTAAATACATTTAGAACCGGTTTAGTGTGCGCTAATTGCCTTGGTGAAATCGCACCTACTTGGAATCGTATAAAAAAACGGATTTTAGTAGATAAAGGAACGGATTATAGTACAAAAAAGTTTCTGGGGAACATATTCGAGTCTAAGATTAATAATATTTATTTTAAGAAATTCGGTTTCGGTTTCGGCCGAAACTGAGAGTAAGGCCGAAAGTTCTGTTTCGGTTTCGGCTGAAAAATCTGTTTCGGTCGGACACTAGTAGTACACACTTTAGTCCACTAACGCAAATGTAGCTTAAAATTATCTCTAGGTTCGATATCTTATTAATTCTCTAGTTATTTATATTAAATGAGAGAAATACCATTATATTTAACCCAAGGATAACTTTAACCCTGATCTGTCCTATGCCTTAGTTCATTAATTAGGATATAGAGCTCGTAAAATCATGACGCGTCTACGAAACTACATCACAAGTCTAACGAGTCCCATTAGTTATAGTAATAGTTAAATACGATGAGAAATTTCAGACAATGTTCTAATATGAAAGACAACTCCGAAACTTTGTAACATAATCTAGAACTTAATCCTGGAATTAGATGTAACCAAAACATGGACTCTAACTGAATATTAATTATTGGGATTCCATTTTCGAATGTTTTTGACCTATTTTGATACTTTAAACGACATTATTACTGTGTAACTTTAAACGAATTGAATTTGTGATTCTACTATCATAAAGCTATCAATAAAGAGGCCATTACGGTCACTTAAATGCCAATATCAGTCCATTTTCCTAGGCAGTAACAGCCTGTGATTTGGGGACCACTAATTTTATGAAACTTCAGAAAATATAATTATTACATTTATAAGATTTATTGCAGGCTTTAACTAATTTACTTAAGTTTATAATAGAGACAAACCTAGACGTTTATCTAATATATCAAATTCTCGTGTTTCTCTCATCTCACAGTGTTTGTGCGTGAACTCCTTCCAAAACGGCTCAACCGATTTTAATGAAATTTTGTATGTACATTCGTTAGGCCTGAGAATAGGTTTTTATTTACTTTTATATTGACACTAGAAATAATTTATATGGCAAAATAAAGCTTACCGGGTCAGCTAGTAAACTTCTAAAAAAATCAAGTTTTATAACTGCAATATCTAAGCGTCCCGACGCCATTACATGTAGATATTATACTTACATTGTCACTTCACGCATGACTCACTTGCCACATCGTGTTTAAACACCGTCTGCTCTCACACCTGTAAATCTTTTATACGGGTTAAAATTTAACTTAGAAAAATTAAGTCATCATAACAATAAATTGCTTCAGTTTTGATATTAAAACGTAATGACTGGATATTTTTTACTTGAGACTTTACTAAAATGAAAAATATCCTACAAATCAATGCATCATAATCATAAAGCATTGATTGTAGAATTTGTAGATGTCTTTTTCTATTCCATTGCATCTTTCTCAAAATGTTTTCAAATAGTTTTTTTAGTCTCATTATATACTTAATTATTTATAACTCATTATGTAATTATTTAACCTATAATTATGTTGCCTGCGACTGCGTTGTGTTGCAATTATTTTGTCGCGCGGGGGACCTTTTCTCAGAAATAAAAACTGTCCTGTTTATTTCCCGGGACTCCTTAAATTACCAAAATAAAAAAAAAGATTCAGTTGTACAAGCAGGAAAAGGTAAAAGACAAACACACGTGTTACCTGAGCGGTTTTATGTTTAAATTAAAATTATGTACCCTCTAGAGCAGAGGTTACCAATTAGTTTCGCTCGGAGTCCGTTTTAAGACATGAAATGACGTTCGCGGTTCACACATTTAAAAAAATTAAATTTAGTTTGTTATTATTTTTAGCAATATTCCGCGAAAACAACTTCCACCTTTAAGTAAATGAGTGAGTGTACGCATAGGCATGCGTACAGCACCTCCCTCCTCCCACACTGCCTATGCGTACACTCGCATGCAAGAACTTGCAAACACCACCACCACACAAGCAATAATGTTGGCAAATCCGTGCAAGGCCCCTCACCACCACGCAGGTTGAAAACCTCGACGCGCGTTTCGCCCCAACACCTTAACGGACGTTGTTCGTAGAGTCCACATCCTGAGGATGCTCCGGTGTTGGGGCGAAACGCGCGTCGAGGTTTTCAACCTGCATGATGGTGAGGGGCCTTGCACGGATTTGCCAACATTATTGCTTGTGTGGTGGTGGTGTTTGCAAGTTCTTGCATGCGAGTGTACGCATAGGCAGTGTGGGAGGAGGGAGGTGCTGTACGCATGCCTATGCGTACACTCACTCATTTACTTAAAGGTGGAAGTTGTTTTCGCGGAATATTGCTAAAAATAATAACAAACTAAATTTAAACTATGGATTTCCGCAAAGTAACGCCTGATTCCATTAACTATTTAAAAAAATTAAGTAAACAGTTAATTACGGAAATTACAAAGGTATTTATTTAGATATCAATGAGATGAGATAAGAATGAATCTCTCTGAAGTTTGGAGTGAAATATTGGTGCAAGCTATAGATATTGTTTTTTTTTTGGTTATATTATATTTTTTTATTATTTTTTATATTGACATTCCTAGAGATGTTGAAGTCCTAAGATGAACGAAGATCATCTTCGAACATGCTTGGTCCGTCGACGATCCGGATGCGGACCGCGGTCCGCCATTTGGTGACCCCTGCTCTAGAGTCTAGACACCAGTCACAAACATAAAGGTATTTTAAAATGAGTACAATATCGGTGACATCAGTGACCATAGTAGAGCAACGAAACTCACCAGAACACCACATGACCTATTTCCAGCTTTGATTTTGCCCTTGAAAAGTTTCCGAATGTAAAAGCTAATAATATCGTGCAACAAACTCCACATCTAATACAGTTAGAGATAGTACCTAATTGCATATGAGGGAATAAAACTGTAAACTATCGTTATAACAGTCATGTCCCGTTAGTGCGCTTAGCTCCAACAAACACTTTTCGACCTTATTTTCTTAATATTAAGGTGCATAAGTGTAAAAATAATATGTAACGGCAACTGTACCTATCGCTTTAAACTCATTGAACCATATTTGCTAGAAATGATTTTAAATCTATGTGCGGTGTTGCTAAGTACAGATAAACATAATCAAAATATTAGAGATGTGCCGATCATGACTTTGGCCGACTAGCCGACTAGCCGATTAGTCTGCTGCAAAGAAGTCGACTAATCGGCCGACTAGTCGGCCAAGCCGATTAGGGTTTCGGAAGTTTCCGTAACGCTTTTTACTGCTGTTTCGTGGGTAAGTCGCACACGCCGCCTGCAAACGTGTCGAATCATGTTAATAATGTTTACTTCGCGTATACGTTACTTTATTTTGTTCGTATGATACAGTTGATGGTTTTCAATAAATATTCCATGTACCATCGAGGAAATTGATTCCTAGGCAGTTGATAGACCAATGTCATTTGGTCGAATCATTTCAATTCAATATTAATCGTGATCCTGTCGGCTAGGTTTGACGTAACGTGACCAAACTACGTAGGTCCTCCATCTGCCTAAGAATCGTTGTTAAAATTATATTTACAATAATAATTTCTTTACTAACAAGTAATTTCAGAAACACTTCATTTAATTTTAAATGTGTAACACTGATTGAGTGTGATATGAACACATTATAAATAATAATCAAGGTTTTTCTTTAATGTAATTTCAATAATAGTAAAAAGCCGATTAGTCGGCGCTTTTTGCCGACTATTCGCCGACTAGTCGCCGACTACAAAAGTGGCCGGATAGTCGGCTTTACCGACTAGTCGGCGACTAGTCGGCACATCTCTACAAAATATACTATCTAACACTTAGAATCTATTTAAAGTTTTTAAAAACGACCTCCGTGGCTCAGTGTTTGGGAGTGTTGGCTACACTCATGCCGGGGTGAGCGGGTTCGAATCCCGCCGACGGAATAAAAAGTTTTCAATGTTCCTGGGTCATGGATGTGTATTAAATATGTGTATCATAATTCATAATATAATAAAAATCTTAAATATATTAATAGTTAGTACAAAGTATTACATATACTAGCTATTTGACCGAGCTTTGCTCAGTATTCGATAAAACACGAATAAAATTACATTTTATAAAAATGATTCCTAGCTAGATCGATTTATCGCCCCCGAAACCCCTTTATTTTACTAGATTTCATGAAACTCGTTGGAGCCGATTCCGACATTCCAATTATTCAAGAATTGCTCGTTTGAAGATATAAGATTTAAGTTGTCTGGTACCCGTAACACAAGTCCTTCAGGTACTTAGCACGGGGCCAGATTTACGTGGTGTGAAGCATTCATAGATATTATTATTATTATTGGTAATTAAGTATCAAATGTATATAATTATGTATATCTTATATCTTTAAACGAGCAATTCTTGTATATATATAATTGGAATCTCGGAATCGGCTCCAACGATTTTCATGAAATTAAGTATATAGGGGGTTTCGGGGGCGATAAATCGATCTAGCTAGGAATCATTTTTAGAAAATGTCATTTTGCGCGTGTTTTATCGAATACCGAGCAAAGCTCGGTCAAATAGCTAGTATATATTATATGAACTCAAATGTTCAACTCTGCAAAACCAACTGCTGGCTGCTCTCTTAAAAAAATATACAAATTTGATTCTTATTTTTACACATGCTACACTCGTAATGATTCAGTTACATCGTATGGTAACGAGTAATTAACAACTTAGATAGAGTTAGTTACGTCGGGTTATCTGCATAAGCTCTCTGAGCTACTCTTTGTCAAATACATTGAGCCTAGGTCTGACCTATATAGGTATTTCGTATATATTCACTTTGTGACTTACCTAATTGATATACAAGAGCAATTAGTAGCCTATGCAAAATAGTCAAATCAAACGCTAATATTATATCTATAATTTACATAAAAAATTATATTGTATCGTCAAACTAGGAGGCTGCAAAAATACATATTAACGTTTGGTACATTCTAGCTATTTTTACACAATTTAATAACCGGATGTCTTTAAATAATATATACTAGAGATCGCCCAATGGTCAAAATTCGACCTTAGTTTCAACGACATTAGGACTACTACCTATATATTTTTGTAAAAAATATTGACTTTATCATATATTTTTTTCAACTCTTGTCTCTGGGACTTAGCTAATCTCAGACTGGCCGTGTAAGCATTGTCTAATAGTATCTAAGATTCAATAAAAAAAACTATAATCCATTTTCAATTTGTCAACTTGTTGTCAACAGACTTCAACCATAAATAAAAGAGTTTCGTATGTATAGGCTTATCACTCAAAAATATGTCATTTCTCATGTGTGTGTGTTGTAGTGTGTGTAATGTTTTATTTGTTAAAAAATGTATGATAAAATCATAATTTCAAAATAATATTAGTTCGATGCACTCCTTCACCATATAAACTATAACTGTGCAAAATTTCATGCACCTACTTTTCCCCATTTTTCGTAAAAAGGGTTACAAAATTTTTCGTTCACGCATTAATATTATGATGATGATGTTTAACATAGGCTTTGACAACTCGTATTATAAAGGGCTCTATGGAGCTTTAATGTCATCAATGTCAAAAATAAGTAACACTTTGAATATTTCTAATGCGATCCTAAGTGTCTAAACACACCATGCCGAAGTTACGCGGCCGAAATTCCGCATGATTACGTCAGCTATGTCAAACGCATATACAATACGCGACGTAATTTCGGCATGGTGTGTCATCGGTAATTCAAAATAAATTGCAGGTGTAATCATGCCGTACTCCGGCCGCGTATTTTCGGCCTAGTGTATTTAGACACTAAAACAAGGGTTCCCAAACTGTGCGCCGCGGCGCCCTGGTGCGTCGTGGAAAGGCAAGAGGGGCGCCGTGAGTCGATCCTCCATCATTATCCGAAACCACAAATATTATAAAATTAAATTATAATATGAAATATGTAAAGCAGGTAGATGATTAAATATTTGTTTATTACCATTTACCTGCTTTAGTTTGGTTAAGCAGGTAAATGGTAATAAAGAAATATTTATTTCAAACAAATATTATCATTAAAGGTATTAATTTATGTATCTTTTTCTAATAGCTAGGTAGAGTAGAGCGCCGCGCCGTGACAAAATATTTTACGTGTACCTAACTGCGCCGCAGACTGAAAAGATTGGGAACCTCTGCACTAAAGGTGCCCATACACGGGACAATTTGTCGTTTCGATCGATCGTCAAGAAAATCGATCGTCCAATCGATCTTTTGAACGTAAAATCGTTTGCGATATTGCTACACACGTACAATTTGTCGTTCGATTTTAACATCGAGGAGATAAATCGTTACGATAATTGCCCCGTGTATGGCCTACCATACATTTTTAATTTCTTTGACCGCAACGCTGTAATGAAAATGCGTTTGACGTAAAGTTTAAGAAAAAAGTCGAGGTACTAGGCTCTCAGTAGGTTAGGAGGACAACGGCTCCGAATGCCCTTAAATTAAACCGTTTATTGCGCCAAACCGAAATAGCTGTTTAAATGTTTGCCAGTTTATGTACACAGTCTTTACTGTCTTACTAAAAGGCTTTCAGGTTTTAATTGAATTTTTACAATGCTACCGGAATTAGATGAGATGCTATCTTAGTTGTACTTTCATTAATTCCTATCGTAGTAGTGGGTAAATCTACGAAAGATAAGGGTTACAAGCTACGAATAATAAAAACTAAGGAAACGTAACTTCAACCGTTTTAAATTTGGCTCCTTTTCGAACACTAAAATATGACAATTCAGATTTTCGCCAAGGTCGTATCCCAGGTAACGTATCATAATATTGCGCGCCGGACGACAGCCTGCGCGGTTATTGTCATTGTCATAGTTATGAAACAATAATTGTCAAAAGTAAATAGTATTATGCAGTATACACCAAGCACATCTACTATCACGAAGAAACGAGCACATAATAATTATTTTAAAATCAAACATTTTTCTCTGATCCTTAAGACATCGATAATAATAATATACAATATTAATAATTATGAACAAACCTTTTACGACTCGGGCGAATTTTAAACTTTCCGAGTACCTAGAGAAGACGTTTTCAGATTATAAAAAATTTGCTAAATTATTACAGAATTGAAATAAAAAACTTACGTAAATTTTGTACTTATAACTCACAATTAATATAATATTTTATTATCTAACAGTTAGCAGTTTTTTTTATTTTTGTTCATTTACAATATTAAAGGAAATATTTGTTTTTGTCGATTGAACTTAATTTATTACATTATGTTTTAATGTTTTGTTGTAAAAAAATCCGTAGCCAGGAATATGAGAATACCCATATCATCTTATAACGCATTTATAGTTTGTGCGTTTTATGATGATATGCGTTATAATTGACAATAGTAGGGAAATTACCTAACAAAAATTAATCGATAGTTTAAAAATATCGAATCACTTCGTAAAGGAATTGCAATCGAAATTATCGCTTTCGTACTGACATTTCAGTGGTGCCGGCGATTTAAGATGGCCGCCCTTTTTTATCGATTTGATTTCGATTCAACAGAGTCAATCTCTATTGACATGAGTTCCGTTTCATGCATATGACATTTTTCAAATGTTTTCGTAACAATAATTTTATACTTCTATTTCACAGTTAATATTTATATTTTTTATTAATAAGTTAGCATTTAGCATCTTTTCATTTTTATTCATTTACAATTATAGGAAACATTTGTTTTTGTAGATGGAATATAATTTATTGCATTTTGTTTTTTTTTTGTTTTCTTGTAAAAAACCCGTAGCAAGGAACATGAAAACTGTCACCCATATCATCTTAGAACGCACAAACTATAGTATAATGTCAGCCAGACCCTAAAATTTCGTTTATGATTAAATTATTACATCTTGCATAACACTGGCCATGGCGACTTTGTAAAAATTTTGTAATTATATTATTTATTGATTATTGCACTTTTAGAATAAAATGTAAATGTAATAAGACAAACACAAAGAGACCAGCTTAATTTTACGTAAATACCCTAGCATCCAACTTAAATAAACCATCTTTTTTGGGTCGACAAAAATACAAGAAATTTAAGCATAATTTTAAACAATTCGCTTACAGATGAAAGGTTATTCCTGTATTAAAAGTCGTATCTGTATGACTTCTACACCATTTCACAGGGCATTTAGGCATTTTAACAACAAAAATATTGTAAAAAGCTACGTAAAAAGTAAGTAAACAAACCTATGTAGACAAATTGTAAAATGAGTTTGACAATAATAATGTCAACCTGGTTGAATGTCACTCGAGTGTATATACACGAAAAATGTGTACCGAACACATGCATAAATATGCATGTATTCGGGTCACATTTTGTAGCCTTTTTGTGCACTTTTTTGACGGAGTTACTCTTCCTTAGTTTTTATTATTCGTAGGTTACAAGTTTTTGTGAAGTGCAATCTTATAAAAATTTCAATGTTTGAGTTTCACTCGTATTGTAGTAAAATATTCATGAATAGATGTAATTTTTGTAATGAAAGAGTGCCTCTATGGCCGTAGAATGAACCAACGCATAGCTTTCTGTGCCACATGAAAAATTCATGAAAACAAACATCTTCTTTAGCCGTAAATTTTTCTACATTATGCCTTCACTAAAAACGTCCGGTTATGTTTTGTTCTTGTAAAATTTATTTAGGCAACTAAGGAATAGGATTTAAATGCATCCTTTGCTACGCTACATTAAATGATTAACTGTATACATTTAATTGTACGTAATAAAATCTCATTCTTCACAAAAATCAGTGTGGTATCTTATTTCACAGTGTCACTCTTAATCTAAGCGACGGACTTAACTAACTAAGCTATCTATTGCATCTGATTCACGATTACAAACAGAGCCTTATGTAGCAAAAACCTTAAATACTAATTAGCAATGGCATAGTTTTATATTTAGCTTTGTAAAGTTTGATAGAAGATAAGTGTGTCGAGGACGGTGCGTAGAGACGCTCCAGTTTACGGCTTTACATCTTTGTGAATTAGAAACAAGGCGCGGCGCCATTCACCGTCGGTACCTTTATACGCACGAGGCTTTGACTTTGTATAACGCGGCCCTATGCGTGACAATTACCTGTCTACGTCGCGCTGTGAAAGCGCGCTTACATTCATCCGATATCCGAGAAGGTAAATTATTAATCGTTAAAGTGAAAATTATCCAAACTTTCATCGTGTCCGATATCGGACCGGATATTTGCCACCAGGTGCCGCTATGTAGCCTTAGGGTCAATCGTGTCAAATAGGCATATTATCGTGAAACATGACAGCTATATCGTGACATATGACAGCAATTTGCCATGATACATAGCGGCATACACATGAGGGTCTATCGTGTCAAATAGGCATATTATCGTGAAACATGACAGCTATATCGTGACATATGACAGCAGTTTGCATGATACATAGCGGCATACACATGATGGGTCTATCGTGTCAAATAGGCATATTATCGCGAAACATGACAGCTATATCGTGACATATGACAGCAATTTGCCATGATACATAGTGGCATACACATGAGGGTCTATCGTGTCAAATAGGCATATTATCGTGAAACATGACAGCTATATCGTGACATATGTCAGCAGTTTGACATGATACATAGCGGCATACACACGACTTTCAAACACCTCACTGAAGATTTCGATATGAAAAATGTTAAAGGATGGTTAACCATTGGTATTAACAGTAGATTTCAATATCAAAAATTTGCAACATCAAATTAGGCGTGTTAAATTACAACATAGAGGGCCAAAAAGGAAAACAATAAATACTTAGTCGTTTTAACCAAAAAGCTATTTTAACAATGTTTTTCTTAATATCAAGTCTTAAAAACAATAATGATTCAGACTTTCCCCTATATTAAAGAAGGAAAATCCTTGTAACAAATATTTCGCTATCACTCTGTTTTAATGGCTAATTAAATATCTGATTTATGAAAGTAATTAACTTTCGTAGCGTTCATTAAAATCCAATAGGAGGGTTATTGTGAAGCTAAACACTTATTATTATATAAATAAATGTTTTATCGCCGTTAACTATAAACAAATCGCTTTACATTTAAAATATTATGAATTATTGAGATGGCTGATAAGATGTAGGTATGTTTTCGTAGCCAAAACATAATTATTTGATGGATATTATGTGAAAAGAAAAAAAAAAGAAACTCAAACCAGTAATTTACATTAATGCAAATATTTTACCAAACCTGTTAAATGGTTATTTATTTTTAATCGTCAATTTATTATTACCATAATTCTAGCGATAGAAATTAAAATGTTGCGTTTTCTATGCTAAAGAAAATAGAAAGAAGCGAATTGTATGTTTTTTTATACAATTAGCTACATTTTACCAAATAATGTAAAAATTATATAAAACAATAAAGTGGTTTCAGTAATACAAATTAAAGATGTAAGCCACATTATTTACAACTAAAAAAATGTTAAGTAGGTACATGACCCCGTTCAATAAGGAAAAAGAGCACATGCCATAGTATCTAAATTAAAATTTACTTATGAGAAATCGTGGAAACGATATAGAATCCGAAAAACTTTTTCGGTGCTAAAGGGATACGCGACTGAAGTGCGTTTTCATGTATTGGCAGCCTCCATAGCTCTTTGTAGAGCTTTACATTGTAAAATTCCATATTCTATGTATATACCTATTTGTGCCATTTTGATACAAATAAAATTAGATACAGAAACCAGAAAATAAATACTTAACGACCAATATACGACGTACAACACAAAATATTATGTTATTAATTTACAAAAACTTTTTTAAATAACATTCTGAAAACACATTTGAACGTAGTTCGTAAAAGTAAAGTCCATAATATGTCATAGTGTGATAGTATACTATTTACAAACTAAATATTATATATTTTACAGTAATTTTTAAATTGTTTATTAACCTTATTTTATGTTTTCAGATATGCTTGCGACGACGATAACAGCGAAGCGAATTCTACACTTCTCACATTTTATTTTCAACTTTTCTTACAAAGTCCCCTAATTTATTTGCGTAAGTTTTTATTTTTATTTATGTTTTATGAATATTTATTTTATTGCTTTATTGTGCGGTTCGACCAATATAATTGGTAAGCAGGTAGGTAAGTCAGTAGGTAGATACGTATATAGTTATTACAAAAGGGGCTACGCTACGATCAAGCAAACTTCTCAAAATAGTTTTTGCTCTGGTGTGCAGTTTACTACGAATTCTGGTTCAGTGGTTCAATAAGCTTATTAAGTACTCGTAAATATATCACGTAATATTATAAATTCCTATATTATATAGATGTTCTGTTCGATCAATAGATAAAGGACCGATAAATTAATTTTTGTATTACTGCTCTTTAATCTAATTGAAGAAAATCCCAGCCTTTGTAAAGTTGGAAGCTCAAGTGCTGTCAAGGACAGGGTTCTCGATAGCTAAGACTCGAACTTTCCACGCAGTCAGTACAAGTAACAAGTGCCTAAGTAACTCGTTTTCTGTCGTTCTCCGGTAACTGTTCTATGTCAAAGTTCATCCATCCTAGACCTGTTGGTTGTAGCCACATTTTTTACAAGCCGTTTAAGTGGCGATTGGCATATGGCTAGACTATAATATTATATAGCATGTAGAAATTGCTGTTTGGACTGATAGGTAGAAGAGATAATATGTTATGTACAAGTATAGTAAATAGTAGGCTGCTAGCGAATAGAATAGCGATGCTTGTATCCTGGATCAGGCTAAATCAAGGATTAGATTAGACAAAAGCTCATGATTATCTAGTACATTAACTCATCAAGTCTGCTAGATAAGATAAAAATGTCACGTTTGAGTCCATCCCATAAACATTGCTAGTTTACATTATCAGAAACCAGCTCATTACGACAAAAGAAATTTTCAAGTTACAAGACGACCAGAAAGATAGTTGAGTGAAAGATTTGGCAAATACCTTCCTTTATTTTTGGCATCGTTTCAATAGTCTTTCCCTGTCAAAACTATACGTACACCACATCCACCTATCATTTACAAAGTTAAAATTATAATTTTAGATGTAAATATATTATATTACAATTTACATATCAATATTCGTTCTTTTCTGTTCTTGTTATTTCCTTAATTACTTACTTACTTCTTTTTATTATATTTTTAGTAGATGATGGCCAGCGATTGTTAAAACAAATGTACCTAATATTTTTTTCCGGCTTTGAAGTAAAATAGGATTTCGCACATCACATCGAAGAAAAAATGACTATACAAATGCTGTGCGAACATTGCGAATGCCTCTACAAAACTGTATGCTGTGCTATTGGGTACGTATAATCTGTTACTATACTTTTTAAAAAGGTATGACGATTTACTGCCACACTCAGATAATTGATAATATTTAAAATATATTTATTGGGCACTGTAACAACCTACAATTTTTATCAAAACCTTCACTTACTTAACAACATCTTAGGTCAGTATAATGATTATAACATTAGTATCTGAATGCGGCCGTAAAGTCACTGTTTTAAATTAAAATAAATATATATTATGTACGCTGTAAGTATATTTTGCTTTAATATAGGTGTGGGGCCGCGGCCGTTAGCTTAATAACAATAACAGAGTGATGTGATTCGAAATGTAGAGTCTGAGTCTACACAGATTTCAAAAGGAATCTCAGTAATAAATAATTTAATGACTGTTTAAAATATAATGCGGTAATTTTGTGATGGTACGCCACGTGCCCGGACTGATGAGCGCAAGTCGCATTTCCCGCATAATTTACATAGAGATGGCTCAGTCTCCCGCGGGCCGCGCACCCGGTGAATTTCTATTGTTTAGATTGGAAAACTAAGAGCAATAAACCCCTCCCGCGTCATTATTAGATTGCAGGTGTCGATTCGCAGGCCGAATTCGTTATCGCGTCACGCCATCACCGCTCGCCCGGAGGTATCCAGACGGATTATATACAAAGGGAATTTAATAATTAATTAAATTCGCGTTCCCCATTACCGATTGGAACGCTCTAGATGGCGATGGGGTTCGGAACGAATCGATTTCCTAATAGCTCTGTGTGACCACCCGACCCCGTGAGATTGACTCATTTGCACTGCATTACATTACCGACACGGCCAGCCACTCTCATCATCACTATGCTGTTTGTTAAGCGTCTCGATTACCGAGTTACTTAGCCCGTGAACTCGAAAATAATTTACTGATCAAAGTACTGTGTCATGTAGATAGATTTAGGTACGTTATGTTCAAACTTCAAAGTAAAAATTTCATTAACAAAAGACAAAAGTTAAAAATAGAAGCATATAAACCGGCCAAGTGCGTGTCGGGCCACGCGCAATATAGGGTTCCGTATTACCGCTATTGTTTTTGATAGATTTTGTATGGTCAATGAATGTAAGTACATTTATAACGTGTTTTACACTACTTAGATGATACTATAAACATCATTTCAGTTTCGTTCAAAGGAATTTGAACGAAAAGTTCCTTTATGCTTCGCCGAATACATTTTTTTAGTTGATCGACTATTACTCAATAACTTTTGAAGTCTTCTTAGCCGTGATAGTTTTCCTTTTAAATTCAGCATATTTCCTACTCTCGTGAATTTTTTTACATTTCCAGGAACAACCGTTTAGCTGGTAGAAGGGGGGGGGACTGGACTCTAACGATTTTTTCCACTTAAATAACTTCATATTTCACAAATGGATCCCTAAATCTGAAAATGATTTTTGGATACTCATAATATTTAAAAAAAACATATCTATCGACACCCCACACGATGGGGTGGATGCGAAAAAAAATCATCCCCGCTTTATGTGTAGGTTCTAAAAAAATCTAAAAAATATATATATTTCATGCTAAGTATATAGCCTATCCTCTGATCCCTTAGATTTAAACTTAGAAGATCTAAATACCCATTTTGCCAGTTCCGCGCATGTTTTCGATCCCAACATAAAAGCTCAGACCGTTCACGCTCTTTCTAACTTACCTACCCCTGATCATGCTCCATTTACTTTTAGAGAGTTGTCCGTTCCAGAGGTCAGGAGGGCTGTCATGGCTGTTTCCTCTAGGGCTGTTGGCACTGACTGCATTGGCCGAAATTTGATAATTCCACTGCTGGACATCTTAGCCCCAATTCTTGTTCATATCCCTCATTTTTTCCTTACTACTGCTGCTTTTCCTTCGTCTTGGAAGGACGCTTACATTATCCCTCTTCCCAAAAAATCTAGCCCCAATTGTTTCTCCGATTACCGTCCTATCTCTATCCTCCCTTTTCTTTCTAAAATTTTAGAACGATCGGTACAACACCAACTCCAGTCTTTTCTCAATTCACACAATTTATTAGATCCTCACCAATCTGGCTTTCGTTTCGGTCACAGCACTTCAACAGCCCTGGTAAAAATTGCTGACGACATTCATCTAGGTATGGATCAGCAACATTTAACTATCCTCACTCTCTTAGATTTTAGTAACGCCTTTAACTCTGTAGATCATGATATTTTGCTTCTTCTTCTCTGCTCTCTTAATTTATCCCCTATTGTAATTGACTGGTTTCGCAGTTTCCTTCGAGGGCGCCGGCAACGTGTTAAATTTGATAACATTTTCTCCTCCTGGCGTAACATTTTTGTCGGTGTACCTCAAGGCAGCGTGCTTTCTCCTCTCTTATTTTCCATTTTTATTAACTCTGTTTCCCGTCACATCTCTTCTTCTTTTCATATGTATGCTGGTGATCTACAGATTTATAGACAAATTTTGCTTCCCTTGCTGGCTCATGGAATTTCTTTAGTTAACGCTGATTTAGAAAAAATATTGAAATGGAGCAAGGCCTATGACTTAGACCTTAACCCTAATAAGACTCAATGTATAATTATTGGTAGTAGACAATCGATAGCCAAAGTTGACTGGAACAACTTACCAAATATTATACTCAATGGGTCGATCATTCCTTATAGTTCAACAGTGCGTAACCTTGGGGTCTATTTTGACCGCACTCTGTCGTGGAATGTTCAAGTCCAGGAAGTTCGCAAAAAGATATCTGCCGCCTCTGCTTTCCTCAGACGTTTGAGTAATTTTCTCCCTGTTCAGACTAAAGTCACTCTAGCCCAATCTCTTCTCTTTCCGATCCTTGATTACGCTGATGTTTGTTACAGTGACCTTAATGAACTCCTTCTCTCTTCCCTCCAACGTCTCCAAAATTTATGCATCCGGTTCGTGTTTGGCCTCCGCAAATTTGTCCATGTCTCAGAACATCGGTCTAAGCTTAAGTGGCTCCCGATTCAATTACGCCGTCATTCTCATATTCTTCACCTTCTCTACAATATTCTTTTCAATCCTACAACCCCTGACTATCTCAAAGTTAAATTCAGTTTCCTTGGCCATAATAATCCTACTCTACGTTCAGCTAACAAACGCACTCTTGCCTTTCCTTCTCATAAAACTTCTTTCTATGACTCTTCTTTTACTATTTCCGCTATCCGCCTCTGGAACTCACTACCCGAATCTATCCAAAATTCTGAATCTATCAATATCTATAAAAAACGTTTAAAAATCATTTCTTGGACATAACTCTTTCAATGTGAACATATTTAGTGGATATAAGATATTATGATATGTATTATATGATTATTAATTATTATTATATGCTTTATATGTGTAAATCGTAAGTATTATGTAGTTTATTTTATATATAATACTACGAATAATAAAAACATTACTTTTATATGTTATATCTTTTACGTAAAAAAAACTTAGTTTTAAGAGACTTTGTTTGTCATAATCCTTTTATTTCTTTTTTTATGGTTGTCTGGAAGAGACCGCTTAAAGCGGTAAGACCGCCAATTTGCGCTCTTCCTAAAAATTGTTTCTCTTTCGCATTTTGTATTTTTTTTTATGTGCAAATAAAGAGTTCATTATTATTATTATTATATAGCATAAAAAATATTTTTTTTAGATTTTAAGTAAGTACCTACCATTTTCTCGGCATCATTAATATGTGCATTCATGCCAAATTACAGCTTTTTAGGTCCTAATAGTCTCTGAGCAAAACCGTGGACAGACAGACGGACAAAGAGACAGACGAACAGACGGACCGAAACTATAAGGGTTCCTTGTTGACTACGGAACCCTAAAATTAAACCTAATATGCAGGTCAGTAAAGCGTTACCCAAGTAGCTACCAAATGAGGTAAAGATTAGGGCCTTATTAGGGCTCATTATAAGCTATTGTATGTCGAGGTCGAGCAGCTATCCCCAACCCGCGGCCCGCGCCATCGCCAGGGCCCAGGACTTTATATTTTGTGGCCCGCGTGATGTTAAACCACTTTGAAATTTACGCCCACCGGCAAAATAATGTACTTACACTTAGTCGTCGTGAAAGTTGTGATTTTTTTTTTCACTTTTAAATCGTAAATTTTGAAGAACGTTATTTTTTAACCCTAAAATTTTTTGTTGCGGCCTGAGACACCAAGACCAAAACATGTTTGTGGCCCACATGAAAAAAAGGTTGGGGACCACTGATGTAGTCTTTGAGTCCATCCATTTTATAAGAAGAACTTACAAGACGTGCTTATCACAACTAATATGTGCTTATCTATGCAGATTTTTGCAGGCGAGGAAGGGCTGCCAAAATTCAGGTGTCAGCTATTTAAGCGTAAGGAGGCAATAGACAGAGGCACTATTCCGCTTTATAATACCTATCACTGACCTATGGATTCTTCTTTTTTTGGCAATCGCAAGGATTATAAAGTTTGTCCTGCAATGCATACGAGCGCCATCTAGTACAATTATTAGCAACAAACACAACTGTCAGATCTAGACACATGACGTCTGCCATTGTCGGTATCGTTTAGTGTACAGCTTACAGATGGCGCTACAAGTTACAATCTGACAAAACTGACAATTGACAAAAGTCAAAATGTGCAAATTGTATTTGAAGATAAAAATGTCAAGGTCAATGTTATTTCTGCACTAAAAATCTATTATTTTTATGAACGCATTATTTTTAATATTTAAATTCGTACAAGTGGAATTAAGTAAGAGTTATAATACGTGTTTAGTTTAATTACTGCAAACATAAGATAGAGTACGGTACGGTAATTTGTTTGTTTACATTCTAACCTCACTTTTTCTCTACTTTTGCTCTACATGCCATTTATACTATTAATTTCTATTAAATCTTCACCGACTGTAAATATTAACTTATAATTGTGCAATTGAATAACTTAATACAAAATAATTGAATAACTTAATAAAATAATATTTATTGTTCAAAACAATATCCTAAAATGACATAAAATTTCATGTGAGATGTGCAAATTTTAAATTTGGCGCGCCGTTTCCAATCGTATGAAGTTCGCGTTGCGAATACTTGCCGATTATGATGTGAAAGATATTCCGAAGGCCGTGAGGTGCCGTGAGTGAACACGGAAATCGAGATGTGTGTGTGGTCAAAAAGACAGTGCAAGGTAGGGGTCGGGTGGCGTTTGTGATGGCAAAAATTTTGCAAATGGTGAGTTAGGAATTATTGAGTTTGTGTGCAAGATAGTTTCTATTTATTAGTGATAGTGAAGTAAATGTGCATAAAAGAAAAATGTTGATTGATAAATCTAAGATTCTACGATACGGGATCGGCAAATGGCGCTACAAATAGTTAAAGTTGACACAACTACGCGTTTAGAAATCCCGTTCGTCCTTGATTGCGTATTTCCAGGCACGCGCCGAGGCCAGTAACAACGAAAATAATGGTGCATTGTCAATTTCCTGAAACCACGCGCCCGAAATTCGCAGCTACCACATCCAGCTTGGCGATTATAACGGTGTCAGCATGTTGCGATTTTTTTGGCCAGCGGTACTACTTTTCTAAACTCGTTTTATAGACGGCTAGAGGTTTTCGCGTCCCGTAGGGTCGGTGGCCCCGCCGTATACTTTCTGGAGCTAAATTACATAATGTATGGGTCTCGCTTGGAGCATGCAACAAGTAGATATGTGTCGGCGCTCGGCGGTCTAACTGTCAATGTGGAATACAGTAAGCTCACTGCCCGCGGCCCCTATTAATTCGAGCCGCTGATGTCACTTATCTCTCCGCTCTACTATCTAGGCCCTATAGCAGCAATTTTTATACATAATGACTATCGTTTACTTTGATAACTAGCGCACGTGTCTAATTACCCACGGGTAATACGGTCTCGGTGCTGAGAGAGTTATCGTCGGTCAATATTTGAGTTTTGCAATTTTGCGAATTTTTTGCAATCTAATTTTAGAAGATGTTGGCACTGTTTCTAATGTGAAGTACACTTTGCAGCACGGTCACTGACATTAGCACCAACAATGGACCAGCAATTCTGCTTGCGCTGGAACAACCACCCAACAAACCTGACTGATGTGCTCGCAAGCCTGCTGCAGAGAGAAGCATTGTGTGATGTCACACTGGCATGTGATGGAGAGACTGTTAAGGTATTTAACATTTCTATATTATGTAAACAAAATATATAAGTTTGCCCTCTGCGGCAACCGCTACACCTATTTCATGACTGAAAAATGTGTCTGAAATAGACTAAAACTCATAAAATCGGCAATCTTACTACATATTTACATTTAAAATACTGTGAACTTATTGTTTGCCTTGGAATTTAATATTGTTGATAAATCAAAATGTTTGTTTACTCTTATGTCATTACTGATGCATGTAATAATAAACATAACTTTGTAATACACAATTTACTTCTCTCAATATATATAATTTTGCATGAAAAACTATTCTGAAGATACAAACCAATAAAAATTTAATACCATATTTAAGAACTAAACTAATGCAAATAGATTCAGGTAGACAAGTATGTCATATTAGGTTTTAAGTTATACAAGGCTAACACCTCAAATTAAAATTTAAATGCACTAATTTTAGTTTTTAATATAGCCAAGGCCATCAAATAAAGTCTATGTATAATCTTAAGGCTAGATCAATTTTTATCTATTAATATTAAATAATATTGTAGTAAAATAATAAGACAAAATTACTTATTCAATTCAAATTGATTCTGTTATTTTTACTGAAGTTTTATACTTTAAAAGACCACCCTCTACGTCGTTTAAATAAAATACGTGATCTAGGCGTCATACACGACCACAAAATTCTATACGATGCCCATATAGACAGCATTACTAACAAAGCTAATAAAATATTGGGTTTTGTGCTCAGATCCTGTGCGGAATTTAAAAATATTAAAATAATGAAAATCTTATATTGTGCATTAGTTCGTAGCATCCTGGAATATAATTCCATGGTGTGGAGCCCGCTGTATAACAAATATGCCGATAGAATTGAATCTATTCAAAAAAGATTTCTTAAGTTCCTAGAATTTAAGACTAAAACCACGGACGTAAGCTACAACATGAGATGTGTTAGACACCACATTTTACCGCTTCATCAGAGACGTAACATAGCAGATGTTGTATATTTATCAAAAATTGCACAGAACAATATAGATTCTTCTTCTCTATTATCTAAAATACTTATACATGTACCTTCCAGAACATATAGAAAGCACAAGTACCTCCATATTCCTGTCTTTTCAACAAATTACAAAAGTAATTCTTTCTTTATCAGAAGTTCTAAACAACTAAATACTCTCAGCGAAATATTAGATATTGACCTATTCAGTGACAAACCAAATAGTATTAAACAAAAACTTTCCAAGCACTGGTTTGCTGGCAATGCCTAAGCTATCTCATAGTATTAATTAAATATATGCATAAATACGTATTTATACTTACGCATATACATATAAATATATATGCATAAGTATATATATATAAAAAAAAAAAAGCAGACTTTGTGTTTTTTTTTCCGGTTCATTAATTGTTTTAAATGTTAACGTTATCTTGTGTCATTTGTCAAAAGTTGTTTTTCTTAGAATCTTATAAGTGAAAACATGTAAATGGTCTATTGTTATATTCCTAGAAGTTTTTTATATGTAATTATTGTACTGTTTGTTTTCCTAAATAAATAAAATAAAAATAAAATAAAATAAATAATTTTAATATAGGTACTTACTTAGGAAACGAATAGTAGAGCATCATTTGATCATTTGTGATACAGTTTAAGAGACTATTTATTTAGACAAGAGTTTGGCTTAAGTTTGCCTTATTACTGCTCAAGTAACAAGCCAAACTTTAGTTTAGTAGCAAAAAAGTGTGTTATTTCATATTTGTAACTAATATGATCAAAGCTATTACTACTGATATTGTAATTTACTGGTAATTACAACTGATCAGATAATTTCCTATTTTGCTTTAAGGTAAAGAAACTGGGGAGTGGGGACATCTTGTTTTAATTCATAGTAATCTAACTATCTGACCCAAGTTAATCTTTACCTGCAACATTTGACAATTTCATCTAGCCATCCTCAACTTTACATGACACAGATCAATTTTAACAAGATCCTTACAATTAATAATAATAATATCTTAATCTCTCTATTTATAGTCAATTAAAAACTAATATTTAATTTTGAAAGTCCTGAAGAAGCAATAAAAAGTATCTTCCCTAAGTCCTCGTTATTACTCTGTCATATTTAATTTTAGTCTACTAATTAGTTTCAGAGCTTTGTTCAAACAAACAAATATTTTCTATGAGTATAGTTTGATAAACCCTATAGTTAACTCATCAATCACCAAGCGGCAGCCGGCTGCCACATAACAATTGAAAATATATTATTGTGTCTGCGATACCCACGATGGAGGTGTTAATGAATAACATTTAGTCAATGAAACATACACTTATTTTTTTTTAATTTCTTAAAATTGTCGCTATTGTATTATGAAAATAATTTATCTGCACAGCCAATAAAAATTCTGTTGCACTTGCATCATCTGTAGTCTCAGAGTAATCTCCTCTAGAATTAATATCCAATAAAATACTTTGTAGGTCGATAGTAAATAGTTTGCCAGTCTACACCTGAGGAGCTAAATGTTGCAAACTTTCTAAATTTTATAGCCTAAAAACTTGTCCAACAAGTTCTGGCAGGTTTTTAGGGTCTTTTAAGAATTCTAGTAGATCTTTATGTAGCTTGTTTCTAAAAATTCCTAGACTCTGGTTTTGTATAATTCTTATCTTAGCATTCAAATGTTTCTCGTTTGTCTTGGCATCTTTCTAAAATATACTGTTATGAGGACCTATTTTGAAATGCTTTTTAGCTGATTTGATGAATGTTTATGATAATAGCTGTACTAGGGTAAGTGAGGTCCCTTGTAGTTTTTAGTATTACAGTATACAATTATTATTAATAAACATAATATAATCATATTTGTAAAATACTGAATGATTTATTTTCTGGTATTCCGTGACCAATATTTCTGACAGCCGTGAAACAATTTAGCTATTGTCTATTAAATGAGTAAGGTAATGAGGTAGCCTCATCATAGGCAGAAACTAAACAATAAAAACTACTAACCTAAGTGATGACTATCTTGTAACTAAAAAAACCTTTGAATTTGAGGCACATTGTCTCATAATGGACATAACATTCAAACATATTTCAAGGCTGTTGGATTATTACCAGACTACGGTTAAGTCGAATGTGAGGGAATTTATGGTGGCACATGTATGTATCATATTTTACCTTTGGCGCCAAAACTACTAGTCTAATTTTGATGAATTAGGCCTAGGATGATACTATAGGCCTATACATACAATTATTTTACTTGCATAGTTGACAAAAGTTTTAACTTTTTGTTATTGTTCTAGGCACACCAGACGATACTTTCGGCTTGTTCACCATATTTTGAGAGTATATTCCTACAAAATTCACACCCACATCCGATCATATTCCTCAAAGATGTGCGATTCTGCGAGATTAAATCATTATTGGACTTTATGTATAAGGTAAGTAATACCCCTATAATAGTTATACTAATAAAAAGATTCACTTTATTACTGAGGACTGGGTGGGAATTGG
The DNA here is from genome assembly GCF_905147365.1 of Aricia agestis. Classification (NCBI taxonomy): domain Eukaryota; kingdom Metazoa; phylum Arthropoda; class Insecta; order Lepidoptera; family Lycaenidae; genus Aricia; species Aricia agestis. The sequence continues at coordinate 9,628,915 of NC_056408.1, read as the reverse complement.
AATAGATCATAAAATACTTTGATGATATCATTTAATGTAACAAAATGTTACTATTGTAAGCTATATTTCTAATATAAATTAGAAGCTCAATATGAGGACTGTCAACACTATCAGCTGATGACAGTCAGAAATATGTTCAAATACTTATGTGATATTTTTCCTTATAAATCTGCAGTACCAAACATTCAAGGAATTTTTACATGCATATTCATTGCTTAATAGGATCAGATGATAATGCCCATTATTTTTTCAGGGAGAAGTAAATGTTGGCCAAAATATGCTACCAATGTTCCTAAAGACTGCTGAAAGTTTACAAGTTAGAGGTTTGACAGAAAATAATACATTAAATCCTAAGGTGAGTTATTTTATTTTTTCTTAGATGACACACTTATTTTAATACAGATATTATAAAAGTTTGCGCCACCCGTCCACCAATCGTAGATATCAGTGGATTTTGCGAAGTGTTGTGTGATATGGCGACAAAAACTTAATATCGTTTTGAGCAGATCCTACTTTATGAAAACATTTTTTGCCATAGCTATACACATTTCTGCGGTAGCAATCATAAGCCAAGCTTAATTCGAGTTAAGGCCCAGTAGTCCCTAAAATAAGCAGGTCGATGTCTGTCAGTACGAATATCGACATTAAGTACATTAAAATAACATTCATATCAGCGCGCCTTGTACAGTGGCTGTTACGCGCTCGCCGCGTGCCTTGATAATAAAAATAGGAGTAAAAACCTTTTGTTTTTAGTATTACACAAATCAAACATATCAAATCGTTTACGCTAGGTTACGACACATATACTACATTTTTGTTTTTTTTCTAGAAAGTGTGTAATTTAGCCATAAAATGATATAATTATGAAAAACAGCGTTATAACAGTCATCTTTGAGATTTTGTTCTATCGAGCAGAATTTTTCAAATTGTGTACTGATATACCTTTGCGTACTTATATGAAAGTTTTCTCAATTTTAAAACGGTACTTATTCAATGACATTTCCCTAGTAGTTGCAACAACCACAGCGCCAGATGCGTTATTTTCACGAAACCAAGATGCGTCGCAACTCGCATCACGTAGCCCACGGATAAATGCTTTTCTCCACACGCACTGGTTACTGGTTAGGTACATGTTCATTACCCGTCGACTAATAACTGACTACTTAGCACTTATCTCCGATCGTAAACAACATGCTGGTCTTTGTCTAGAGTCTAGACTTTGTCCATCCTAATAATAAAAAGATCGACACAGTGTATGCAGATGGTATGGTTATACAACGTTTTATCCTTGTCTAGCAAGCCACTTCTCTAACGCATCAATTAAGGACAAAACACTAAATAAAATGTCGGTATAAATAGTTTAAAATATTATGTTTTTATCATAAAGTGGCTTACGGATTAACCGATTGCCGTTGAACTCTTCTAGGCTATTTTGAAGAACTTTCGTGGGACACCAAATAAATATTTCGCCAAATTATTTACTAAACGGAAAGTACACGGCGTAGGTGTACTATGTACACGACAGCTCTACTCGGTCGACGTAATATGCCTTGACAAGCAATTAACAATAAATAACTATCTAAAATAATAATAGCTACAACTTGAAAAGTTCTTAAAAATTACCTTAAAATAAAATAATACGTAGTCTATAAATAAGTTTAAGTTTTTAAAGGCAGCTTACGAAAGCATTAAGTGCCCACTGCCCAGTAGGCACTGCATAAGTTCGTATAATTTTACACAAATGAAGTTTTTAATGGCCGCTTATATAATTTACCGTCAATGGTAACGGCACACGTCTGGAATTACACGAAGATTGAAGACGCTCATATCGACGATAACGGCGCGCCAGTTGCCGCGATCCGCGCAAAATATCTCCGTTTATTATTTATCATTTACGCAAACTAGAAAAATATCAATTTAAAAATGGAAATAACATTTTAAGATCGAGGTTTTACTGTTATGAATGTATGATTGATGATTTTAGAAACCTTCGCGAAATCGATTCCGTGAGATGATTCTCTCGAAATCGTTTAGCGAGTCATCGATATGTACTAGTGGCGTAGCGTGTCAAACAGACTTGTCTACGCACACATAGACCTAGCATGGTGCGGCGACCTTGACGTTTTTGCGAACCGCTCAATGACCCTTTAGATTCGAAGTTATTGCCGAACGCTCGGCGGTTATTAATGTATTTCGCCAACGTTCCACGCGTGTACACAATTAAACGCTTAGAATCTGCACACTCGACCTTAAACCTTTGATATGCCTATACCTACTCCTATTTAAACATTCACTTATCGTTTTAAAATTGTTTCCTCGAGGTAAAGTTTATTACTCTCGTTGTGTAAGTACGTGGCTCGTAAATTTTAATGATTTCATGCAAATAAATCCCTGTGCATTTTTTAACGATGGACTCGATTTTTTACAAACAGGTTCGCTAGCGAGCGTCACATCATCCTGTAAATTAGAATCTAGACTAGACGACGAGACAAATACTGGCTGGCCGCAAGAAGCGTTATGTTTTAAAATCTGAGCGCGAGTATTCGTTAGATGAATTCAACTGGAGCTAGCTAAATTGGCTATTGGCACATATTTTTGGCATCATTATAAATTAATCTTGGAAAAAAATTACATAAAGTTCTTGATCATTTGTTGGATTGGAGTACACTACAAGAATGAACTGAATATAATTTATAAATTGCATAGCGTTTAGAAAGTGTCCTAAAAATAAATCTAAAAATCTCTAGCCGTCTTAAATAAACTTTACAATCATACACTTAAAATGTATTGTTTGCCAGTGTATCGACCTTATCATAATCCACTAAAAAGTATATATATTTGCAGTCGGAAGATCGGTCGACGCCGTCAGCGAGCGCGGAGAATCTGTCGTCCCGCGCGGAGTTCGCGACGCCGCCGGCCGCGCACGCGCCCGCCGCGATCACGCCGCTGCCCGCTCCGCAGCCGCCGCAAGCCCCGCCCGAAAAGCGGAGACGGAAGAGCTCCGCCCTGCCGAGAGAAGAGATCAACCTATCGTATCATCACTATGAGGTGATTGTGATGGCCACTTGGTATTTAATGACTATCTGCGCTCAAATAATTCAAGACAAATAACAACTTCCGCACTCAGATAATTTTAATAATCACTGAATTCGGAAGATGTAGAAGCAGGCGATTCGTCGTACGCCGCACAAAAAGCGAAGATATTTTGTCGTTTGTAACTGTTATTATTACCAATATTTGGGTCTTATTCTGTTAAATATTAAAATGATGTTGCCACCATATAAAATGTAAGCCTCTAAAGTTCCCCTTTCTTCTTCTAATGTGCAGGGGTTGGTGAAGAGCTCAGGAAAGGGGTCGACGGGTTCGGGGTCGGAGGGGTCGACGCCGCCGCCGGCGCACGGCGGGCGACGCGGGGAGCGGGGTGGGGAGCGGTCGCCGGCGCCGCTGGTGAAGCAGGAGCCGGAATCGCCGTACGCCCCGCCACCGCTGCCGCACCCGCACCCAGCGTACGAGCAGACGCATCTGCCGGTCAGTCATGGGCGCGACAAGTTTTTTTTTTAATCTTTTAAATTGACATTTGCCATAATATATTAGTATAGAGAGATGCGATGACTTTTTCATTTCGTTAAGTTGTCATTCGCCACAGAAACACTTATTGATGAAGAGCTTTAACACATTCAATTTCATTTCACTACTTCAAGTTACAATACAGCTATTAACAATATTCTAACTACACTTAACGCAAAGCGCGCTGCGTCATCTGCTTATGCTTTCGTATTTTTTTTTAGTAATGTTGATTGCATTTTCGTAAGTTATTAACTACTAATAAGTATTGCAGGATTCTTATAACAGAACCTTCATAAGCTAAGAAAATCTTAAATAAATCATATTTAAAATGTGACAAATTGCATCAACAACAATTTAATACACAAATCATATTATCTGGGTTATAGCAATAAATTATAAACTTTCAATATCTCATCGAAATTTTATTGAAATAAGTACAAACATTTTAAATATTAGAACATTTCTAGAAATGAAACGATGTTAAATTACTCCTTTATTATTTTAATTAGGGTTCCATAGTCAACAAGGAAGCCTTATAGTTTCGGTCTGTACGTCCGTCCGTCTATCTATCCGTGGTTTTGCTCAGAGACTATAGGACCTATAACAAAGCTGTAGGTAATTTGGCACGAATGCACATATTAATGATGCATGAAATCAAAAAAAAATCTTTTTTATTATGGTACCTTCCCTACACATCAAGCGGGGATGAATATTTTTTTTCGCGTCTACCCCATCGTGTGGGGTATCGTTGGATAGGTTTTTTAAAAATATTATGAGTATTCGTAGATTATTTTCTGATTTAGGGATCCGTTTGTGAAATATTAGGTTTTAAAGTGGAAAAAATCGTTAGAGTCCAGTGTCCCCCCTTCTACCAGCTAAACGGTTGCTTCTGGAAATGTGAAAAAATTCACGGGAGTAGGAAATATGCTGAATTTAAAAGGAAAAATATCACGGCTAAGAAGACTTCATAACTTTTTGAGTTATATAGTCGATCAACTAAAAAAATGTATTCGGCGAAGTATATTCCTTTGAACGTAACTGAGATGATGTTAGTAGTGTAAAACACGTTATAAACGTCATTGACCACACAAAAATTATCAAAAACTTGTGGTACTACGGAACCCTATATTGCGCGTGGCCCGACACGCACTTGGCTGGTTTTTTTTTTCAACTTAAAATTAAAATATTTCTAAATTATCGGTTATCACAAACTTTCTACAGATATTTTTAAATTTTGTTAATGTCTTCGCAATGATAATATAAACTGCCAGAGTCAATGAATACCTATAAAAGGTCTATGGAAAGTTCCCAGCGGACAAGTTTTAGAAATATTAAGATGGGTATAAATATTAAGATGGGTATAATTATTAGATTTAGATAAAAAGTCTGCCATTTTGAATTTTTATAGACAAAACATTTTATCTGAATAATAAAAAGCTTTAAAACGTAGGATCGACTATAACTTAGTACAAGAGTAGCCTAAGTTCATGCATTAAAATTGATGACCTTTGAATGAATAAATAATGTGAAGTTTTTATACATCCTAATGTTAGAAATATGCAAATCGTTTTACGATGTACCTTGAACGTTTAACCTATCAAAATAACATGGACCGTGAGCTTTACTTGGTTATTATTATTTTTAAACATTTATAGATGTATCAAAATAGGGTATAACATTAATTATAACATTACCTACCAATTACATGATATAAATTTTACAGTTAATAGTAATGTGTTAATATATCTATCAATTAATTAGAATATTTTCCTTATAATTAAAAACAACCAAAATGAGCATCATACATCAACTTCTAAAAAATGTGTGTTAAAACTCAAAATAATAAAGAAGTATAATATATTATTTAAAAAAGTTTAATCAGCAATTTATCAAATTAGCGACCTTACTAATAAAGCAGTTTCTTGCAGTATAAAGGGTGCAATTAAACCTTGCCAAATTTCGATAATATATTGATTCTTGTTAAAAGTAAAAATACACGAGTTTTTTCTTTTATAATCACTCAGTACTAAAATGTTGAAAAATAGCTTCCGAAAGTTTTCCTAAAAACACCACAATTAATGGACACTACGCGTCGCCGGCGCATGCCCCGGCCGAGCCCCCCGCGTCACCCCCGCTCTACCCACCGTCGTGAAGTGACCGTTCTGCAACGATTTTACGTGGGATACTTATTGTAAAAAAATTAACACCTTATTTTTGGACTCTCCTAATGATACCTAAGCCCTAAGAAGATTTGGCCGATAGGTTTGATTGCACCCTGTATTATTGACAGTGACCACTATTAAAACTCCTTACTATGATGTGACCGTAACAATTTCAGGGTATGGGCGTGAACGATATGGCAACGATATTGAACCAGCACCAGATGAGCAACGAATGCAACGACAGCGAGCCCATGATGCAACCCCACCCGGACCAGACCGACACCATTGATGGTGAGTTACATTGTCACAGCTACGACCACGTTTGAGTGCTTGTTATTGCCAGAATAGCCTTGTTTTATGATACATTTTATGGAACGTAAAAATTGAGATTTGTAAAGCAATAGCACCATTCAAAGTGGTCACGGCTTTTTGTAGAATATTTAATACTTTAAAGTGATCAATCTGCTTTCCGTAGTTTGCTAAACTGTAAGCTAATGTATGTGTAATTTACCTACGACAAGCAAAATCAAAGCAGATTGGTCGCTTCGGCTTCTTTTATTTGATTTTTCATAATTTGCATCATCCATCGCGTATAAGTAAGTAGACTTTCGAGTTCATGAATGAGATCCGATGGTCTTTTTATTGTTAAAAAAAGTGTTCTATTTATTTATACGCGCATCGTACTCGTGCATGTGAATAACCAGCTTCGTGTTGCTACTCGATCTCATCTAATTTGCACTAATTTAACGCTTTTTTTAATTCTCTTTTTGTGCTTTTATTACGATTATATCTATGAAGAAATCGGTGTGAATAAATATTCGAAATGCAAATGATTTGGCGCCTCCGGGATGTAGGTCGGGCATAACTATTCGAATAAATTTTTTTGGAAGCAATGTTTTGCGTGGAGGTAGGCAGCATGCGGGAGTGTGGGGGTCGCATGCCCGAACTCGCTCTAAACTTACCGCTTATCAACACAATTCCAGGTGATAACTGTGCCGACGAAAACCGTAGACCGGAGCCGTTCGGCCCCCACGCTATTAACGACATAGTCAAATCGTTCAAGATGGCCCTCGGCCACAAGTACAATAATAGTATGCCGACTCGGTGCGAGGTCTGCGGCAAAAATGTTAGCAATATCAAAAAACATATGAAATCTCACAACCCGGAGAGGCACAAGTGTCCTCTGTGTCCGATCATCCTGACGAGAGCCGACAATCTCAAGCGGCACGTCCGCATGAAACACTGCTCCGTCCTGGGGGAGAATAACCTCTCGAACATACAAGCGCTAGGGTAGTGTTAGTCGCTACAACCAAAAATTATAGATCTCCTCGCTGCTAGATATTGTGGCAAATAAATCAGTATTTAACTGAAGGCTTGTGTTTTAATGTAATTTATGTGGGCCGTAGGTTTGATCCTGTTGTGGAAATGACTAATCTGAGCAGGGAGCCCGTTGTATTATTTTAATGAAAAGACTGACGTTACGAATTAACATTTTCCTACTAAGCTATTTTATATCTAGGCTAAGGTGTGGTGTACTAACGAACTGTTGACATTCTTTCTATGCATTCCGAGGGGTGTCATACTTTGTCTTACTAATTTTCATACACGAGTCTCGTGGACGCCGGCCATAGTCAATTGTTATCCTCCGTCATTAAATAAATCATTATCGAGTTAAAAAAAAAAAACTACAAGCACATAAATATACTTATACATTTTGCGAAAACTTTTTTTAATTTAAAGTATGCCCATTTTGTTATTTATAAAATTATATTTTTTGAACCGTTATTTAATTACACAGTCACATCAAAGCGTACGAGTATAAATTGAAATGCAATCGCCTCCTAGGTATAATCGTAGGATGACTAGAAAATCTCGATAGGTCTCGCTCGAGTAACGGTATAAGATGTCACGCTTGAATGCTAGGAGCATTTTGAATTAGTGAAGTACAGTTAGGAGCGAGCGCATCACGCGATACACCAACTATAACATTAACTTTATTTACAAGAAAAACATCGCGAAAAAGTCTTACCGCTGCCCGAGTATAATTTACTATGGCCGACGTCCTCTCATTTCCTCGATATTGTTAATCATGTCATACGAATATTATAACCTACATTAAGTTTTCCAAATTATTGTACCAAAAATTAATGAATTGTGTAACGCATGCACGGACCGATTCACACTTAAGTTACCTTTACAATTTAAATTCGCCGTGTGTTAATATTTATTGTTACCGTTACATTTTACATTATGAATATTTTGAACAATACTGTAAATACGCAGACTGAGTATTGTTAATTTAAGCTGACCTTGTGTAGGATTTAACGTTACCGAGAGTATTACTAGTGTTAAGGATTTCCTTATGTGTTTAGGTCTCTAACGACATTATTGAGTGGTAACTGGTATACACTAAACCCTTCTATCTATTCTATCGTTTATAGTGTGGACCTATTGTACTTCGTAGCTAATGTGTAGATACATTAATTAACATAAATTCAAGACTGATAACTTTATGTATTCGAAATGATACCTCCTATTATTTAATATATTTTTTAACTTTATCGGCGTAAAACTAGTTTTGTATCTAAGTTTCGTTATTGTGTGTTCGTTGCAAATATATTCCTTTTTTTGAAACCTACTTTCTTTTCATTTTCATCCTTTCCATGCTTTCTTTTTAGCGGACCTATCTCTCAATTTTGCATAGTGTATAAAGCCTTGGGTACAGTAACTACGACTAATATCCTCACGCAATATAACACTTTGAATAACCGACACCATTTCTTCAATCATTGGTTCATTTCTGCATGGATCTCGTATAACTTATCATTTTTCTTATCGAAATGTTATTAAAATTTCGACCATTAACTCGAAATGTATTACATACTTATTAATCGACGCTTACTAGCTGTAGGACATGGTATATATCTTGATAAAATATTAAAAGAAGCTTGTTATTAGAGTTAAATAATTGATAACCACCAATTTTTATTTATCCCAATAGTAGAACTTTGAGCAACATAGAAGGCTAATCTCACTCATTAGATGATGATATTATAAACTAATTTTGTTATTAAAGTTCCAAGTTCTACTATTTATGCCAATATGTTTCTTAATCTTTGATACCGAATATTTTTCATTTGGTTGAGTTTCTGGACTAACAATGACTGCAGGACCAACCAGTATCAAATTCTATATTGTACCAGATAAAAATTTTGTCTGAAAGTAAAGAAAATTGTAAAACACATGCTTCAGAGTTGGCTCTGCAGCATTGTTACTCAATAGTGAAACGGTTGCTCGATATATCATAGCAATCTTATGCCACCGTCGCATATAAGCAAAATATGTTTCAAATGTTTTACTACCTGTCTTTCATTTGAATTAAGTGCCTACGGCAATATCACTCTTAGAGACCAGATCCTATTTTTTTTAAATTCAATTTAACCTGTAGATTTTTATTTAAAAACTTTTTTATTTTTATTTTATGGTGTAGGAAATGTCTGGCGCTCGGTTACTAATATATCTTCACGATATACCTCCTGGGAATATTTGACGCGGACGCGTATTTTATAGTAACTTCCTAAAATAAAATTAGCATTCGAGCGTTTAAACAGATTTTGCTTATTTGCGGCGAGCGCGAGCTTCCCTGGCCCGATGACTTTTCGCGCCCGCTCGGCCCAGGCGCCCCGAAAAGTGCATCCATGTTACGATCTCGAGAGAAATGGGCGACGTGTGACACTTGCAGGCTCGAAGGGCTGGCACATGCGGCTGACGTTCGAGCGGGTGGCGGGCGCGCTGAACCTCCACCGCTGCAAGCTGTGCGGCAAGGTGGTGACGCACATCCGCAACCACTACCACGTGCACTTCCCGGGCCGCTTCGAGTGCCCGCTGTGCCGCGCCACGTACACGCGCTCCGACAACCTGCGCACGCACTGCAAGTTCAAGCACCCCGCCTACAACCCCGACACGCGCAAGTTCGAGGGCGCGGTGCCGCCGCCGCCCGCGCTCTACGCCAACCACATGGACGCGAGCTTCGACTGATTGTCCATGTACTGGCTCGGCCTCGACGCGCCGTGAGCGCCCCTCGCGCCCCGCGCCGCCGCCCCGCGTCCGGACGCTGCGAACGTTTCCTACTTAGGGTTAAGCGAAGGTGCTCCCGGGGCGGGCCTCGCCTCTTAAACCCGTCGACGGGTCCCTCGTTTTAGTATTGTCTCGGTTGTGCGTTCGACTTGCCCGGTGTGACCTTCTAGTATTCCGAGTGAGTGATGAATTTTAACGGTACGTGTGCGACTCCGGGCCGACGTTTCCGGCCCGGGAGGGAGTAGTTAAGATTTTCTTCTATACCAATCGCTATACGGGAACGGGCAGAAGCAATAATATGATGTTAATTTTATTACCATATTATTTTTTATATTGTATCGATAGGAATCTTAAGCTATTTAATAGTTATACTACACGAGTAGCGGTGCGACCGCGAAGTGATGCTGGCTATCGACGGCCGGCCCCGCCCACCCGGCGTCGGGGGGCGGGGCCGAGCTGTCCCGTTATATTTATTCGTTAGATAGGGAATTATGAGTTTCCTGTAGCTAATTAATTGTATTTATGTTGAATCCTATGGTCGGTGCGGAAAGACAACGGAGCGAATCGAAAGGACTGGAATAGATTGTGATCTGTCGTCGGTCAACGACATATAAATATTGACTGAATCTCAGTGTAGATGCATTTGTAATTCCATGAGGCCTTTGCAAGATGGATAATTATTAAGGATTTGTGATGTATTAACGGATAGCGCCTAAGGAAACATACGAAAAGATTTTTTATACTAGACTAGTTATCTATTTACGGAGATTGTTTTTTATACTTAGATATATTCTATCGTCTGATTTAATATAATTTTATATTTATATAACGATGTAATATGATTTACTAGTGTTGTTTGTTTTTATTGATGGTATAGTAACATTTTAGTTCGAGTTGAGTTTAGTATGTAACTACTCGCGGTGTTATCGTATCGATTATTATTTACGTTAGCGAATAGCGAGAACGGTGCTCGAGGTCCCGGACCTCCTCCTGCGTCGAGATGTCGAGTTCGAGTCGAGTTTGTGCATTTAGTTACTAATATTGGCATTCTACAATTGGGACTAACCTAGCGATTATGTATTGTATTTTCGATTTAATATTAAGGTTGTTACATTTTAGCTAAACACTTAGAGTGGTACGGTAACAGAAATGTGATAAAATGGAATGGTGCTAGAACCAAGAGTGTTAACACGCTACTACGTTTCGACTCCTATTATAATATTAATGTTTTAATGATTAATTAGTTACTTTGCATTGCGCGTAAGGCATCTAGCATCCGATGAGGTCGCATCTGCCGGGCCGCGGACGACGGGTATACACACACTGGTGTAACACGCGGTATACACGGTGTACACACACACACACACATACGGGTCGTGCGGGTCGCCGTACTGGAGATTACAGTATCACTCGACAACACTTCGTTTCTTCGAATCCATTCGATTTTACTAATATGTCTAGATGTTAAGTCGCCGATTGTGAACACTGATCGCAAGTTAGTGGTATAAGTAGCTGTGAACATACAATTCACTTGTGCAATTTTTTAAAATAGTCGTAACTCGTACCTAGTTATACAATTCGTCTATTGAATATAGGGGCCCACTTTAACTTATAAGCACTGAGCTCCCGTGTTCCTTTAAATGTAATTATATCACCGAACGTTTCTTCCACAAAGATTTTATAGTTAATTTTAAGAGTGAAGATTTTTATATTACCGATCTTATACGTGGGCGCTTACTATTTAATAGCATTTCATACTCAGTGCAATATTACTAGTTATTTAATTACGTAACCAAACTAAAGGATATTTTAAAGTAATTAATGTCTTCGAAAGAGAGTAACTACCTATCGTATTTACATAAGTGAATTCCTAATTTGTATTTCTACTTAGAGCAGTTTGGATTACGGAGATGTACAGGTTTTATAGCTGGTAATATAATATAGCTTGTTTACCTCTGCCGATCGCAATAGTTATGTACTGTTTAATATAATTTATTGTCGCGCAAGCTAGCATATTATATTGTTGACATAGATCATAGCTATCCATCGCGAGAGAGAGGAGTCGCCACGAGAAGGTGCATTTTGTATTTAACTATCTCGACCAATTTTTAAAACGAATTCGCCGCGAGCGAATTGATTAGTGACGTAGAATATTATTTTAGATATTTTAGGTTAGGATACTGCGATAGTGTCTGGCCATAATATTTTGGAGTATCACATCGTTTGGCTCAGAAAATATCTCCTTTTGATCTCTTTCAGCTTTCGAAAAGTTTGCAAACTTAATATTATTACGGTGACCGTGCTATTCGACTTAATGAAAGCTAACTTTATGCCATACGGAATTTATACATAAGGTTAACGAATTACTAAATTTAGTGTTACGAAGTCGGGTCTCGCGGACCTAGTCACTTATTCGGCCAATCTAAATATTCCAATTTATTGTATATTATTGTAAATTTACACCGCCACTGTAGTGGCCATATCGTTCGGAATCAATGGAGTGCAGGACGAGCTCTATGATAACTTCAGGATAGCGATGGTCTAGTTGTTTCGTTTCCTTTGTAACGTTTAGCCAATTTGTTATAGTCGTTTATATCACAACATGTAGCGTGCGGCCGCTAGCCGCAGCCGGCCGCCGCCAGCCGCTAGGTCGGGGGTGTCAAATCGTGTCCCGAACACTTGAATATTACTTGTTATATTTTTACATAAAATTTTATGGACGATTTGTTGTTTATGAATATTTTAATGTCTTGGTTTGATGCCTCCGTTGAATTTTAATTTTAAATAGTTTTTGTTTTATGCAAGCATTTAATGCAATTTTTTTTTCACATTGTTTGATGTTATGTAATGCAATTTTAACATGTTGCAAACTCCTGCATTTATCTGTTGTATTTATTACTAATTTTTACATTAAATTGTGGTATGTTACAATTGTGTAGTTTCAGTTTTACATACGGCCCCCTCTGTACGCACCCATTCGCGCTGATACATAGTCCATACTCACTGCTTATTGAGATTCATTCGTAGTTTACGTGCATGTGATCACAGAACATAGCACACGCGTTCTATGTGGAAATTCTCGCAATTCAAAGTCTTAAATTAATCTTAATATTATATTAGATGTTTTTGATTAATTCTTTTAACGACACATCGAGGTAGTCTCGAAGGTTCTATGTAAAAAGTTAGTTAACTAAGCTCAAAGCTGTCATTTATGCGGACCGATCCTGCTAGATATTTAGGTATTCTAGGACCATATTATAATATGGTTTTGGAGCTAATATATTATAGTTCCAAGCGACAGGACAGGTCTCTAGTTGCCAAAAATATCCATGTAGAGTTAATTTAAAGAGTTTGAACGGTAGCCTGTATATTTATTATTGCTGCTTAGAGTGCAATGTTTGCTATCATTGCCAAAAAATGGAATTTAGATAAATTGATAAATTCTTAGATTTTACTTAAATTCTTACTTAGTGCCAAATTTTTGAAAATAATAATAGGAAATATAGACAGAGCAGTGAGCATAGATGAAACTCTCATTATCAACACTTAATTTAAAAGGAATAGAAATAAGTACTTACGCTCTGCAATGGTATTAAACTTAAAATACACTTGTGAAACAAAAGCCTTTCCAAAGTTCACTTCTCAACAGGCTCTTTTTGAATTTATTCAAAAAGAGCCTGTTGAGAAGTTATATAGAATAGTTTGACAAGTGTGTTTGATTCTACCTTTATATGTACACAACGTCAAGGCTAAGAGCGAGAAGTCTCGAGAAAAGTTATCACTCCCTTTAAATGTTAAAATTTCTTCTATAAGGCAAGACCTAACAGACAAGATCGAGTCTATTGGTATCTAGAATAATTATTATGTTTTTGTGTAGAAGGAAATGTCCGTCACCTCGGCCCGATATGTTTTTCCTTATCGTTCTCGAGGCCTCTTGACTGATTTTTTACGAGACTGTAAGCATTATGTGGGTAGTGTGGGGCGAGACGCGCGAGCGGCCGCAGTACTCGTACCACAGCATGTTCGTGGCGGCGACGGAGAGCGCCGCGCTGTGGCGCTGCAAGTCCTGCGGGAAGGAGGTGTCCAACCGCTGGCACCACTTCCACTCGCACACCGCGCAGCGCTCGCCCTGCCCCTACTGCCCGGCCACCTACAGCCGCATCGACACCCTGCGGGCCCACCTCCGCCTCAAGCACGCCGCCATGCTGAAGAACTAAACAGGACAAACGCCACCCGACCCCCCCAAAATATCGATGTTGTTGCACTGTCGCGATTTGCCGCTTGCGGTCGCCCGCTCTAGCGAGGCGTAGTTGTAAAATTATTTTCTCGTTTCGAAAATACTGTCATATTGACGCGTTTACATTTTTATTTATCGGTAGATAATATTTTATTGCACGTTTTCGTGCGCTATTTATTGTTGTATGTAAGTATTGGTATGTACTCTCTCTCTAACAGGGTAAATTATACTGAAGGTAAAGCGTAGGTAATGCCGACCCCGTACTTACTGGTTCCTTTGACTTTCTATTTGTTTCGGTTATGCATTAATTATAAAATAACGATTATGAATCCGTTAATGTCTATGAAAGCATGATAAAACGATTTGTAAAATATACTTATACTAAATGTTTATGATCAATTTCGTTGTAATAGTACGCGACGTCTCTTGAATGTGCTATATGGATGTTATAAATGTGTTTTCGTTATAAAGTCTTATTGCACTTTACCAGTATATATTAAGTATAAGGGAACGCAACGAAAAAGACTGATAGGCAACAACTTGTGATTGAAATTATGGAGATATGGTCTGTAGAGTTAACATTTTAATTAAATTAGGTTGTAATTACATTGAATTGGTGACTTAAAAAATGTCTGATTCGTTAGAGCCATGTATTCGAAATCTTCTTTATTAGCCCAAAATTGTATTTTTGTATAAAATTTATTGTGAGACGTTCGATTGGTCCAATTTGGATGTGGAGGAGTGACGTTAGACCATGTCGGCATTCCCGTGCAGGCTCGATGTAAATAATATTATTGTATGGATTGTACTATAACTAGCATAACGAATCTCTTCAATTCTACCTTCTTATGTCCATCGTAGCTACTGACTTTATGTTGTGAGTTGTGACTTGTGACACTCAGCGATACTCAACTTTGATCGATGTATAAACATGAAATCATATTTTCTCATAAATGTTAGGTAGAAACGATTACATAAATGTTGTAAATAAATTTTATTAAACATAAATATTGAAATCGAAAAGGTTTTTCTATCGAATTTTTGTTTGTTTATGGTTATTATTTTGAGGTTTTGTCCCTGTCCTGAAAGAAAAACATTAGAAAACAGAACTTTCTTATCTTAGTAAGAGACAAATTACCTGCTCTATTAACAATTACCTACTTGTCTTTAGAAGTTATACAGTAGGGCAGGCTCCCAGCAAAGAAAACAATTATTTAAAAAATACTTAATTTATTTATTGCACATTACATATTATACACAAAAGCATTTAGCTATACAAATTAAGCCTTAATAATAAACTTAACTCAAAGCATTAATAATAATAGGTATAGTATACTAATTCTATTTTGAAATAAATAAATTGTTCTTCCTTTGTAGACGTTACATATTTTCTTTAGTCTATGACGTTACTAAGAACTAACAGGTTCTACAAGTAGTTATTACGTAGACTTAAGTAGGAAGGTAATTGTAGCATAGAAAATACGGCCAAGTGCGAGTTGGACTCGTGCACGAAGTGTTCCGTACCACAATAGAGCAAAAACAGGCTGAAAATTGTGTTTTATGTATGGGAGCCCCCTTTTTATTATAATTTAATTTACTTATTGAAATTTTATTATAAACTATTAAATTCCAAATAAAACTGAGTATTTCGTGAATATTTCAAGTGCCTATGTATTACCGTTACTGATATCGAGGAAAAAATCACATTTGTTGTATGGGAGCCCCCCTTAAATATTTAATTTATTTGGTTTTAATAGTATTTGTTGTTATAGCGGCAACAGATAATACACAATCTGTGAAAAAATCAGAAGTCTAGCTATAGCGGTTCTTGAGTTACAGCCAGCCACACAGACGGACATACATCGAAGTCTTAGTAATAGGGTCTCGTTTTTACCATTTGGGTACGGAACCCTAAAAACGAAGAAATAACCTATAATAATTCATGTCCACCGTGAAATTAACATACTTGTTACACATTCAGGAAAACCTAAATATTTTGACTTACAAGTCTAGTCAATTTTGTATGGCAGTTACAAACATAATAAATTAGGAATAAGGATTATTAGTCTATAGTTACAACACAAAATGACGATCAGTTTTAATTTCTATTCCTGAATTAAACATGGCAAACGATGGCACGTTTAATTCCTTAACACTCGTATAAATCTAAGTTTAACCTTCTATATTCTATAATATACAAAAACTTACGGTATTGCTATAAAAGATTTAAAAACCTGTTGAACAGTTGATTAGAAAAAAAATCAGTACAAAATGGTCTCAAAACAACTGTTCTATAGATGTTTAAATCTTTTGTGGTAAGACATTTAATATCTAATTCTATCTAATATCTTGTTACTTCTTAGGTACTAGATACTTTTGTCTTTTGTAACGCTGCGGAACCAATAAAAAATATCATGATGATAAATGATTCGTAGTTTGTATTTAGAGGATTAGGTAAGTATAATATTATTAACTCTAATTTCTAACACTAAACAATAATCGACTCGATATATAAAACGCCCCAGCTATTCCAGGCAATTCTAAATTAAGTCCTTAGCCTTAAATGTTAATAATAATTATTGTAATTGAAACTATCACAGTTGATTGACGACTTACACAGTAGAAGGGAGTTAAGCACCAGGTAACATTCTTATTCCTAAAAGAATTCTTAGTCCACACAATATGAAGAAGACGACTTTACGATAAATAAGAAGTACTGATTTGCGTTGACGAAGGAGCTGCACTATGCAATTAGCAGTGTATCATAACACGCCCATTTAGTTTAGCTGTATGTAATCATATTATATTTTAATACAATCCAGCATCCAAGTTTTCCAAAACAGCCGGGAGATGTCAGGGCTTGTACAATGAAACTGTTTTGAGACTCAAACAATCGGACGAGAATGCCGCCTCCTACTCCAACAAACGTGAAATGACGTCGTTAGAGCAGGACGCAGCATTCTCGTCCGATTGTTGGAGTCTCAAAACGGTTTCGTAGTAGGCCTTCTTACGCTTTGATTATCAAAGTGGTTACGGTCAAATGACTGCTTCATTTTTCTTTTAATTAATTTTTCGTTCAGCAGAAGCTTCATTTAATAAAATAAATCAAGAAAAAAATTAACAAAGACCCTCTGATATCAGCTCAAACATATCCGCCGAGAAACGCGCGACTCCTGCCTAAGGCGAGGAATATTATGTTTCAAAGATCCAGTAGAATGCGAGTAGGCAAATGAAGATATTCTACTGGTATTCTTAAAAAGACAGTCCTGTAGGCTTAGCATGGTCACCATAGAAACGGTTTCTTTCTACGGAAGAATAGACAAAGTGACAGATTGACATGTAATCCGCCATTTTACCACTAAAATCTGTCAGTATGTCGATTCTTTCCCGTTTCTTATATTGTTATGCTAAGCCTGCTGGCAGTGCAGCCCAGCGTAGCTTTGGACCGCACCGTAAGTCTGATAAGTGTGAAATACGAATGTTGTTCTACGCATCCTGTAGCCTCTCAACGTTGCCGTTGTTCCCCACTGACTGCACGTCCACATGGACCTCCTGTGCTGCATTCTCCACGGTACTGCCGTCATCTTCAGTTGAGCTCTCAGCCTCCTTGGTGTCCTCCTTCGAATCCGCCTCTTTTGCTGCCTTGTTCTTGTTTTTTCTGAACTGCTCCTCCATTTCCTTGAATTTGAGACTTAGGTACCTAGAAGTAAGGAATACAAAATATGTAGCACGGAAATTGGAAAATACTTTACATGTCCTTTAGGCGCCTGGCGCGGTTGCAGCTTCTAATTTCGGGTGAGGGTCACGAATAGTAATAGACACAATAGCTTTGTCGAAATAAGATACTTGCATAGCAATTACCTAGTTTTGGGGTCATAAGGGACATGAGTACTTTACGGTTGTCCTTTCATTGAATAAAAGTATTTTATACTAACTTGTCCACTAATGGGCCGCTGTAGTCTTCAGGAAACTTTGGTGAGTGTGGCAGGATAAACTTGTATAGGCTCTCATTTAGAACATATAGCTGCGTAGTGGAGGCGCATTTGACGTTGAACCACCAGTCGCAGGTTAGACCGGCTTGTGAGAATATCGTCCCGTTGGGACACAAAAATGACGCTTGTCCACCGTTCAAATCGCAGTAATGCCAGACCTGGAATTAAAAATGGTAAGGATAAACTCGCTCATGCATACGTAAAAAGTAGAGTTTGTTATGACGTGTAGGTTAGACTCGCGCTTTTTACTCACCTGACATCTTGTTTCTGTGTCAGCAAAGAAGCCCTTATACCGCTGCGTCTTGCAGTCAAAACTAGTTTCAGGGATGACGGCTAGAGTCGGGTAATCTATTCCTGGCCTTCCCGGCGTACCACCCTCATCATCAGAGTTGATGACCAGCGGGAATCTCTGACTGCTGGAACCTCCGTTTGGAATATCTGAAGCAATGCGTAAGTAAAAACTTTAACCTCCTATTTAACCCACTAATAACGATTGTTAAGGTCGGCTGTCTTTATCCATCAAGTGATATTTTCAATGTGCCAGAAAAAGACAAGCAGACCTTAGTTATTTACTAATTACTTACTCTATTATTTTTAGTTAATGACGATAAACCATGCGTTCGTTTTAAACATAAATGAGTCAACTACTGCAGTACGTACTACTAAGTAGGTATATATATAATGACTTCGAAAATGACCTAATACCTAATTATTACAACAAAGAAACTTACCATCAAGGTGCTGTGATGGGGTGTTTATAGGAGCAAGATACGGCTCTTCTTGGAATTCTGGTTCCAGTTGCTGAGGTTCAATCTTTATAGGTACAGGTTTTGGTTCAGGCTTTATAATTTGTGGGACTTGGTAATGATCCGTAGCGGTTTCTTTTGTTTCGATTGAATCTGGGACACTGCTTTGTTGGGGCATTGCCTTTAAAGTACTAAGCACGTGTAACAATGTTCGTATAGATGCGCTGACGTTATTTCTTGTCAGGTGTTTTGGAAGGGGCTTATTTAGCTGCAATGAGTTTAAGATACTTGATATGGTAGCCGGGGCAGAAGTAGTATGTGCCACAGGTTTATAAGATGTATTTTCCACATATTCGGGTCTATAAGTAACGTCTTCATGGTCAATTTGCTCCTTATTATTTATGTTTATGGAACTGCTGTCTAAATCTTGACTATAAACTTGGGGGACTTGAGTGTAAGACGGTTCAACTGGAGCATAAGATGGATTAACTATTGGTTTGAAACCATTTTCCAAAGTTATCTGTTTTGGCACCTCCGCTACACGCGGTTGTTGTTCGTAGTAAAGCTCGGAAACTGTTGTAGGAGGTTTTCTTATTTTCTCTTCTCTATTGTATACAGTTTCATATACATACTGCGGTCTAGTTGGTCTCGGTTTAATATACACTTGTTCGTGTATGTATTGAGGGGGTTGATACTGTTTTTGTGGTACAGGAACAAACTTGTTTTGTATAACTCTTACCGGTGGACGTTGTTCATACGGTATAAGTTTGTACGTCGGGGTTTCCTCTTTTTCCGAGGAGTAGTACTGTACATTAGTAGTATCCTCGTTGCGATATGAATTAGTTTGTGGCTTGGTATATAATTGATATTGCTTAGCCGGTTTAAACGGTTTTGGTAGTAGGCGTTCATACGTTCTATCGCTGTATTCAAAAGTATTCGGTTCGATATATTCTGGGTTGTAATTTGGTACAGGTTTCTGTGAATTCTGGTATAGATCAGGTGCAAAAGTGTCGTAATACAATTTTGATGGATTAGCAGATGCGATGTTATATTGAGTCAGTCGGTTTCCGAAGTAGCGTGGGATGTTCTTCTGTCTTAAAGGTGTGAAAGCCTTAGGTTCGCGACTCTGTATCGTTCCCGCTTCGACTATTTCCGCTTTCTCGACTTCGACGGTCTTCGGTGTTTCGGTTCGATAATTTTCTTGCGGTGTTACTAAATCATTAGCATAGTAGAATGTCATATAAGGAATGAGTCGCCTGTATCTTTCGTTAATAGCGATCTTCCCTTGATACTTTTTTAATCCACTTGCGCTCTGCTTTTTATTTTCCTGAATAGATTCCGATGGCATTGAATCTTGCCGATCGAGTGTATCGAGCATAACGCGAGTCATCTTTTTTTCTGGGCTGTTCCCATTCGGTGTAATAGTGATCGTGTGCACTATTGTTGGTATGACTGTAAAGAAAATCTATCGTTAGATCGGAAATACAAAAGCTTAAATATTTGTTTTTGACTATTATGGCTTAATATAGGTGTAGGATTATTTTTATATTATCAGATTTGCTTTCCTTCCGACATATAGTACTATAATTATTGATTGCGATAGGTACGTCTTCTCCCTACAAAACCTTCAATAATGTTATTACTTGTTAATGAGGCAAACGAAAATATGGCAGTAGTCTATTGTTTGCGAGAGTGTGGAAACATTCAAGGCAGCGGCTAAATATTTGGAGCATTTTTCTGAAGGTTTCTACATCAATTATAATCCAATCGAATATAACTGCATAGGAACTAAAATTAGCTATGTCCACACTATGCGCTTTCGTCTTCAATTTTCGTCATCTTCTTTGTATTCAACTTTCGTTTGGCGCTTTCAATAATTGAATGCGTTCGCAACGCCAACATTGTCATTTTTGTTCAGTTGCAGTTGCAGCTTTGTACTAACATGTGCGACGAGAACGTTTTACGGGGTGGAATATGTGCAGCTTATTTGGTCATAAGAAATTCCAAAAAAAATAGAACTAAGCGAAAGTTTTGGATACGGTCAAAGCGCATGCGTCGCGGGCATGCCTCACGTACGCGGTTTGTTTAAGATTAAAAGATTTCACTTTTCAGGAATAAGCCTGGCTTACTTTTTAAGTCCATCCGGAAACATTTTAAAAGGGCAAATGTTATGTTTGAATTCTTATTACACTAAAATTATCATTGCCAAATTATCTAAACTGCTAAAGCGGAATAAATTATGTCTTTGATTGACATTTTACGACTAAAGATCTAGACTATAGACCTCATGGAGTCATGGAGTGAGTTTCACTTTTAGAAAGGTGATATTATTGGTTTCGTATCCGAATTAATCGGTTAACCTTGAAGGGGTGATTGTTCATATAATATCCGTAATCCGCATCCTGATACTGCGGTATCCGCCATCCGGGCATCGACTACGTGCCTGTTGTGCGGTATATTGTAAGGTATTTCGAAACATCAGGCGACTGCTGAATCGTTAAAACAATTACTTGGTAACAAAATAGTATTATTATTCGCGAATAGATGTTAGGAAGAGTCATATTTTTCAGTTTATCGATTATCTACTACTACTACAAAAGATGATCTTTTATTGTAGAAATGAGTATCCACAGATAGCGTAGAAATCTCTAAATCAACAGCTTTCTCATGTGTGATAATAATAATCATAAGCAGTTTTGCTCTCAACCTCAGGTCAAATACTCACTTTGTAAGTATTTGACATGACGCGCGTGAAAAAGCTATTGACACATAAATGATATCCATGATAGATAGCCTGTAAATTAATTAATAAGAACTGTATATAAATTAAGGATATCGCATGAGTAATGATAAAGTAAAGGGCATAGACTTATATCCTCAAAGGGCGTGACTGCTACACATGCACGACTGGCGACATCTAAAGTTTACTCGTGAGTCGTGAGAACAGTGACGTTCAGTTACAAAGGTTAGGTCAAGTGCTGGTGAAACTTTAAGTACTTAGGTCTACACCTACGTATACCATACCTTACAATAATACTTTAGAATGTTATTTGTGGACACAAAAGTTAAACAGGTAAACTACCTATTTAAAAGACGGATATCAATCAATCAAAGAAAATCGGAACGAAAAAGTAACTAAATAATTATTCATTCAGTGATACGAGTATTGACGTGTTCCAAAAAGTGTTACTATTTCATTAATATTAAATTTTTTAAAAGTCCGACTCTTACTGTTAACACTAAGCATAAGAAATTACGTTACAATGTTGTTTAATGGTTATTAAATATTTTTAATCATAAGATCATAAATATCGTATATATATCGTATATATATACGTAATAACCGGATATAATCCATGTTAGTCTACACTACTATTATAAGGAGGAAAGATTTTATTGTTTGTTTGTCTTGAATAGGCTCCGAAACTACTGGACCGATTTGAAAGATTCTTTTACCATTGGAATCCTACATTAATTCTGCTGAACATAGGCTAAATTTTATTTTGGAAAAAAATAGGATTCCGTAAGATATTTGGGATTTTCGGACGCAAGGTGTAAAAAATGAACCAGAAATGTTACTTTTTTCGCGTACGCTGCCTAAACTATAAAAGATGGAACCATAAAATGTTCTAAGTAATTGTAGATCTTTTAAATATCTACAAAAAAGTCCGCGACACACTATACCTATCTATTTTGAGTGAGGCACAATAACCATTTTTTAATTAAAAAATCTTGAAATGTTTTTGGACTACATTTAAATGCCTTTATTTTACTCAGGGCATTAATTCTTATCAAAATAAATTATTTCATTTCTAAGTACAGTTAATGTAGATAATATTTGGTCTTCGAATGATTAAAATTGGACGTTTAGTTTTAATGTTATGGCGAAATTAAAATACTTATTACGATTTCTGCAGCACGTTGCGAATGGGGCGTCGTCAAGGCGCGGCGCGGGTGTGCTCGCCCGGAGAGTCCACGTAAATATTAATTATTATTACCTCGATCATGGGAATCGCAGACACAATAGACACAAAATGTATGTAAATGTATGTAATTTGACGACCTCTGTGGCTCAGTGGTGAGCGCGTTGGTAGCTCATGCCGGGGGTCGCGGGTTCGAATCCCGCCGACGGAACAAAAAGTTTTCAAAGTTCCTAGGTCATGGATGTGTATTAAATATGTGTATCATGTAATAAAAATCTTAAATATATGTATAGTATAAAAGTATTAAATATATTTCCGTTGTCTGGTACCTGTAACACAAGTCCTTCAGGTACTTACCACGGGGCCAGACTGACGTGGTGTGAAGCGTCCATAGATATTATTATTATTATTATTATTAATGTATGCCCACCAAGTATGTGCAATGGGACAAGGCTGCTTATTAAAGAATTAAAGGACAATTTAATTGTAGCTACCATTATCACCGGCCCAGCAGCTGGTCAACTAGCTCATATACCGAGGATACCGATGATTCCGACTGATCTGCCAATCCCATTTAAACGGCTTCAATTTCCGGTAAAAATATCTTTCGCATTGACTATTAACAAGTCCCAAGGTCAGACTTTCAAATTAGTAGGTATCGATTTACGAAAATAATGTTTTACTCATGGTCAACTATACGTTAGCCTATCCCGAGTTGGAGCTGCTGATAATAAATTTATTTTGCAGCCACAAAATAAAACAACATCAAATATCGTTTACAGGGAAGCTTTAACCCAATTTTAATGGAATCTTTTACGCATGTAGGTAAGCATAAAATAATAAAGCATAAAACTACAAAAAAAAATTTAGAAATTGCAAAATAGTATAAATAATAGTATCTTCTGTAGGTAAGAATAAAGTAATCAAACATAACACTTAAAATATAAAAAAAATACAATAAAAATGTGTATAATACCTAATTATAATATAGTAGTTACAGGCTAAATAGTGTAAGTGTAGTAAACCATTTTTATGTTCTGCTTAACATAAAGATTGACTAAGAAATAAAGATTGAAAAAAAAATATTTAAAAATCAATGTCCACCCGTGCGAAGCTGGGGCGGGCCGCTAGTATAAACTATAACTGTGCAAAATTTCATGCACCTACGTTTCCCCATTTTTCGTAAAAAGGGTTACAAAGTTTTTCGTTCGCGTATTAATATTATGATATGGTGAAGGAGTGCATCGAGCTAATACTATTTTGAAATTATGCTTTTATCATACATTTTTTTAACAAATAAAACATTACACACACCACAACACACACACTAGGAAAAATTACAGAGAAGTCTATACATACGAATTACACTTACTCTTTTATTTATGATTGAAGTCATTTGACATCTATACTAATACTAATCTATACTAATATTATAAATGCGAAAGTATCTCTGTCTGTCTGTCTGTCTGTCTCGCTTTCACGCCAAAACTACCGAACCGATTGTAATGAAGTTTTGTATACAGATAGTCTAAAGCCTGAGAAAGGACATAGGCTACTTTTTTACTGGAAAAAAGGGTTGTAAGGGGGTGAAAATACGAAAATTTGTTCAAATTAAGTTAGTTCCAAAAATTTATACTAGATGGCGCCGTGCGTCTTTTACATCGCGCTAACGCTTGACTAACATCTTTCTATAAGAGGTGGTATCATCATACATATTCGAGTCTCGATTTTTTTTTCGATTGTCATTTCTTTTTAACGTTATTTAATAAGTCGGTACTTAATATTATATACATTATACAGTGACGTAACCTTAAACCTATCAATGATAAATAGATTATGGGTAAAGTTAAGGGGGCTAAATAAGCTTTAAAATTTGGCATAATATATAAAGTTTAATTTTAAAAAAATGAAATATTATGTGCACACTGCACAGCTGTTTTGATTTAAGGGGTACCAGGGTTTTTTTTTTATAAAAGCTTTTGACACAAATTTTGTTGACATCGCGCGCTATAAACTGAAGTCCACGCGGACGAAGTCGCGGGCAACAGCTAGTATACTATATATACTAATATACTAATATTATAAATGCGAAAGTATGTCTGTCTGTCTGTCTCGCTTTCACGCCAAAACTACCGAAGCGATTGTAATGAAATTTTGTATACAGACAGTCTAAAGCCTGACAAAGGAAAGGCTACTTTTTTACTGAAAAAAAGCGTTGTGAGGGGGTGAAACTGCGTAAATTTGTTCAAATTAAGTTAGTTCCAAAAATCTATTAATAGATGGCGCCGTGCGTCTTCTACATCGCGCTAACGCTTGCCCAAAAGTATTTCTATAAGAGGTGGTATTATCTTACATTCAATTTTCGATTTTTTTCGATTGTTATTTCTATATAACGTTATTTAATAAATCAGTACTTTATCTATGCAGTGACGTAACCTTAAACCTATCATTGATAAATAGTTTATGGGTAAAGTTGTGTAATTGGGGGGCTAAATAAGCTTAAAAATTTGGCATAAAATATAAAGTTTAATTTTAAAAATTTAAATATTATGTGCATACTGCACAGCTGTTTTGATTTAAGGGGTACCAGGATTTTTTTTATAAAAGCTTTTGACACCAATTTTGTTGACATCGCGCGCTATAAACTGAAGTCCACGCGGACGAAATCGCGGGCAACAGCTAGTTATTAATATTTTTACGCTTATGGGCCTGTCAATAAATTTAATTAAGGGCGGTAACTAACAGCGGATGCATTTTCCCGGTGAAAATATACTTATAATTGTATTTCCTCTAACTCTTGTACCTAATTATACAACTCATCGTCATCATCAGGTCCTTCAACTTAACATACTCGTACCTTACAATTCGCCCATGACTATTAACAATGTCGGATGTGCAAAATCGTCATTTTTGTTTTATTTCATAAAATATGTCCTTATAACCAAGGCTATCATGAGCTGAAAAGAAAAAATCTATATTATGCGTAGTTTCTGAAATAGCCACATTAAAAATGACGTATATTACTAAGATAGCCCGCTAACAATGTCGGATAGTCACTACCTACGTTATTAACGGAACGCGGAAGCGAATAAGAGCGCACGATGTGCCACATCCGACTATGTTAACGGAGGGAATGGATGTCGCGCTGTCACTCGTTTTTTTGGTACCGTAGTTATATTTTTTTCTTTTCGACGCCATTTTCAATGTCTTCTAAAAGCACGGCCAATTAAAACTTGGTACTCAACGAAATGAAGAAATATATAGTAAAAGGCAAAAAATGCTGATGGTAATATTATGTCCAAAGCTAACGCTAGTGCGGAAAATGGTATTTACTATTCTTTATAATATTTTTTAAATATTTTTAACAGTATAGCTTATGTTTTATTGCTTTAGATTTGATTATGAGATGAATTCTTAACTTCATCAACATTAATTTATCGTAGGTAACTTAAAATTGTAGGATGTACCACATCCAACGTTCTTAACCGGTTTTTCAAATGTGTAAAATGTCGGTAGTATCACATACGACATTTTTAATCGGTTTTATAAATGGTTAAATTGTCGGTAGTGCCACTTCTGACATTGTTATGTGGATTTATAAATTGGTAAAATGTCGGTAGTACTAAATCATAATCATTTCATTTACTTTTCTTATTGATTAAATGGTGCTTGTAGTTTGTACCATATCTGTCGTTGCTTACCGACTTTTAAGAAATTTCAGAAGGCTTTAAAGTGGGTAATTTTTGTGCGAAAATTAAGTTTTTGTTGGCACATGTCATAATGAATTGATATAATTATTTATTAATAATCGAATTTTTCATGGTTTTGCGATTTGGTGACTAGTAGCCGCAATAAAGCCAGACTTTCTTGGCATTTTGCTATTAAGCAGGTAGGCAACAAACATAAAGATTTACTCAAATTATGTAAAAGTGACATAATTCCCAAAAATAATATCTAAAATGCTATTTAAAATACCACAATGGATCAGAGAAAATCTCAGATGAAGAAGACTGCTTTTGAATAATTAATATAATAAATACTAATCTCAATTTTATTTCAAAATGTAATGTTTTGTGAGAACATGTAAAAGACAAAAAATGTAAATATCTATACTTAGGAAGTGTTTGCCAAATGTATCACTCAATTTATTTTTGTAACACGTGTTTCTCGCCGTGTATAATAATTTGTAAAATTATTTTGTGAGAAATAAAGTCTTAAACCGTAATTTTTCATATAAACAAAGGCTGTGGTGGTACGTAAGTGTCCTAAAATATAGAAATTTTTAAGAACAACTAGACTACGCGAACTTCGTTTCATGGGCCTGCAAAACAGTCAGTCCTTCGTCAGTACTTTCCGTATTCCCCACACATTTAGGCACTATCATCTCTCCAGCATATTTGGAAGATCTAGATGAGATCGATAGCCGGTCGTTCGACTTGCAAATATAATATTTTTCATTACACATTTGTGGTAGCCGCCGCCGTTGCCGCGTTGGCGCGGGCGCCTTATTTTGAGCTTTAATCAAACTGTCCTTACTTCTAAAATATATCGGTAATAATTTAAAGGACAATTCTATTTTTCACATAATTCCAATAAATATTTTTATATTTATGTAGGTAAGGATTAATAACGAATTTGCAAAAATAGTCACGCTAGAAGGAGATGATTTGAAGTATTTTTTTTAATGAAACTAATGGTTATTATTCGTTAACCATAAAAGATAGACATAAGCTGCCCTGAGATTTTTTGTAGATAATGATGAGTACTATAAACATGTATAACATTATTTTGATGTATCATCAGTATTTTTCGTAGCGGAAGCGAAATAATGAAATTTTTGGCAAATTTTTACCACTTTGGGTTATATTTTGCTATTTTCGGTAGGATCCCTAATATTTTTCAGAATAATACATAGCCTGTGTTCTTTGCAAATCATGTAGCTTTCCAAAAGTAAAAGAATTTTTAAAATTAGTTCAGTAGTTATTAAGCCCATTCAATACAAACAAACTTACGAATAAAACACAACAACTTTTTCTCTTTATAATTAATATATATTTTTTAATTTTTTATTTTGTTTAGTTAATTTAAGTTATGCTATCAAAAAGCCAACAAAATAGTGTTGGTAATGATTTTTAATTTCAATGTTTTAAGTAAATTTTAGTAAATAATAAAATTTGATTTTCCGAATTATTTAAATCATAAGAAATGTTTCGTATTTTCATACGTACATTGTTTTTACGTTTTATTTGACAGAAGTCCATAGCACTATTTGTTTTTCTTTAAATTGTTGTCGTTTTTGTTGGTAATTTCTACATGCGACATATTTTTAAATTAACAGTTATCACTTAACAATGACGTAAATGCCACTTCCGACAAGCTATCATCGATTTTCTACAAGCAACAATGTCGGTTCTGGCACTTCCGACAAATCAGTATTACTCGTGCCCCGTTAAAAAGGTCAGAAGTGACTTTTCTCATATTTAGGCATAAAATACGAGATACTCATAATAAGTAATAACATATCAAACGTAAATAACTTTTATAGTATTACCCTGAAATTTCATGATCCTACTTGAAATAAGTAAAAAGTTATGCACAATTTAGACTTTGAATCGCTCTCCTGTAAAGTTGTCGTTTTTCACATCTGACATTGTTAATAGTAATGGGCGAATTATTACTATGTACGAATGTGTGGTGCTTCACATCCATTCTTATAACTAAAAATAGGTAATAGGTACTATTATAATAATTTGTTTTAATTTTTGCAACCTCCCTACCAGTTGCAGGCTTATAAAGACAAAATAATAAACATGGCTTTATTTGACCTTCCTTTCTTTGGTTCAGTCGTTAAAAATGTAATTGGCGAAGTAGTTAACCGATTAAAAATTAATTTCGATAGATGTCAGTTGTTACTACTTGCATTTTTGAATGGCGGAATTGAAAGTTTTTAAATCATGCTAGCCAAGGTCTAATGAGTTTTTTTTTTATGTATACTTATTAGGTAGATTAAAAACCTAGAAGCTAAATGCACATTAATTTTAGGTGTTGGTAAAGGTGCCGGTTGGCGGCGGACGACATGAAGCAACCGCAGACGACGTGTCGTCGCGACACTACAGCTGGTGTGAATGTATTTCTATGAAATACCCTGCGCAGCTAGCGACACGAAGCTATCGACACATTCATAGAAATACACAGAAATTATGTGTCGCGACGACACGTCGTCTGCTGCAACTTCATGTAAGCGGCTCCCAACTTGTACCTTTAGAGACCTTTTTAGGGTTCCGTAGCCAAATGGCAAAAAACGGAACCCTTATAGATTCGTCATGTCTGTCTGTCTGTCTGTCTGTCTGTCTGTCCGTCCGTATGTCACAGCCACTTTTCTCCGAAACTATAAGAGCTATACTATTGAAATTTGGTAAGTATATGTAGTCTGTGAACCGCTTTAAGATTTTGATACAAAAATGGAAAATTTATTAAAAAATTTAGGGGTCCCCATAGATACAACTGAAACAAAAAAAAATTTCATTTAACCTATGCGTGTGGGGTATCTATGGATAGCATTTTAAACTTTCGCGTTGCATTATAATTAAAACTTTTTAATCGGGACTTAACGCGATTTCTTCAAGTAGTAATGCTACTACGAATACATACTTTTTCTCGACGTTTCGGCCGTGTTGCAACGGCCGTGGTCACGAGGGGACTGCAGGAGCGCGACGTCTTCGTCTGCACCGGGCGATCTGTTCTACGACTACCCTCGAGTTATCCAATATTTGTGTCCCCTCGTGACCACGGCCGTTGCAACACGGCCGAAACGTCTAGAAAAAGTATGTATTCGTAGTAGCATTACTACTTGAATAAATCGCGTTAAGTCCCGATTAAAAAGTTTTAATCTATGGATAGGTCTTAAAAAATCATATTGAGGTTTCTAATATCATTTTTTTCTAACCTGAATAGTTTGCGTGAGACACTCTTCCAAAGTGGTAAAATGTGTGTCCCCCCCTCTAACTTCTAAAGTAGGGGCATGATAAATCAAAAAAAATATATGATGTACATTACTACAAAAACTACCAACGAAAATTGGTTCGAACGAGATCTAGCCAGTAGTTTTTTTTATACGTCATAAATGGTAAACCTTAATTTAACTTTCATTAAATCAACTGAAATATGAAAATAAATCAAAAACCTCTTAATTTCATAAAAATAAACCTTATTGCTGCTGCGGAACCCTTCATGGGCGAGTCCAACTCGCACTTGGCCGCTTTTTATTTTTTATTTACAGTGGATAAATCTTACGATAAGATTAAAAACGCAGCTTTTTAAACCTTTTAAAACCAAACCAACATTCTCTATAAATTTTTATAATATAGATTTTATTTGATGCAATGCAATGGTGCTGTCCGAATGGTTTGTAGGTACATGACATAATATCACCATATAGGTACACAATCAAAAAACACCATAATAGGTATTCATCAGATCAGTGAGCCGAGAGTACAAAATGAAGTGAATGTAAATTACAGAACATCAGGCAAGTGACACACCTTGAAGTGGAATGCCCTCTCCATTTTAGGACAAGCTATAATAAGGCTAATTATAAACCTCAAGATATGTTGCTATGTAAAAGTTATAATTTAAGGAATGACCAGTTATGTTTGATTTAGAGCCAAGATACCTAATTGATGACTACAAGAATGGGCTTATAACCATCTGTTAGCAAATACTACTGCATTGTGCAAAATTACAAATTTCACATAAAATATTCGTAATTTAAATACATAATGCTACGTTTTAAAATGTTACGTCTAAAAATGCATTGTGTGGGTTAAACATTTTTGTAGTCAAGGATAAAATCCGCAATCTGAAAGCGATAGGCTACTTAAAATGCACGATGTCCTTATTCTTTTATGATAATATTGCGTTATTATAATGCTTTGCGTCTGGATATCGATCGGTCACGATTCATCTAAACTACAATCTTTAGATCGCAGTTATTCATACCCTGTAGGGTATTGGAGCTCGTAAATAATGTGAAGCAATTTTCTGGACAATGCCGTATACTCGATTTGCCTATTATGTTTATTATTGTTGTTAAATGGAAGGAATCTATAGCTACAGTAACGATTAAACAACTAAATACTTACATATAATAATATTGATACGAATATTCAGTGACTATTTTACCCTTAATCAATTTAAGCATTTGTCCAGGGCATCACGTCTGAGGGCTTCCTCAGACGTGATGCCCTGGGCAAATGCTTTGCATTTACCAGAACAGTAAAGGTTCAAAGTCCGATTCTTGTTGACAAACGGATAGGGGGACCACTCGCATGGATTGCTCAGGGCATCAAGTAATCTTACTCGTAATCCGCTACTGCGAATATTATGACTTATGAGTATCTACACAATATTTTATATTATGAGGGTATCTGACCTTTTGGCAAACATATTGTATGTGCTATTCGGACACTTAATATTATGTTGACTTATTCGCACGTAGGTACCTTATACCTAAGTACAATAATTTTGCAACTGTCACCAATTAAGTAGTTACAATAAAGATTAATTTTGCCGCAGACTGAAGCTGTTATAAGCTTTGTATGTATGATATTTACCGGACTTTTTAAGCGAAGTCAACTTGAAAAGTAAAGAAAGTCAATCTATGTACAAAATGGCCAGGCCTTGCGGGCTGCTGTCACGGCGGACGAGCACACGCATCAAACCATGGCTCGTTTACAAGGCTGGCATACAAATATAATTATGTTAATGTTTACCTTGCTTGTTGTTGTTGCCCGCTTTTAAGTTTGAGAAAGTTGTATTCTAGATCTTAGACTATTATCTAGATGAATGTATTGAATAGAAACTGGAATTTCAAGTTTATTTTAATCCGCCTTGGCATAGACTTTTTAAATAGGTATTCTCGCATAAAACAATGCAACGTTTAGTAAATTCGTTAAGTTTTCAGTGATACAATTCAAACATCTATATATATAAAACTCAAAGGTGACTGACTGACATGGTGATCTATCAACGCACAGCCCAAACCACTGGACGGATCGAGCTGAAATTTTGCATGCAGGTAGATGTTATGACGAAGGCATCCGCTAAGAAAGTATTTTGATAAATTCCAACCCCAAGAGGTTAAAGTAGGGGATGAAAGTTTGTATATAATAACTTAACGCGAGCAAAGCCGCGGGCAAAAGCTCGTTAAATAATAAAATAATAAAAATTCGTTTATTATCTCACCACATTAAGATCAATACAATGTTATGTAGTACATACTCAACAAACTTGGCACTGGTTATGTGGGAGACTGGTGCCTAAACTAGGCGAAGCCTGTATTTCGGGACACCAGGATCTCGAGGCTAGGTAAAAGTATTCCAACTACGTATTTACAACAAAAATAAATTAAATAGTACGAGGGCTGCTATTTATGTATCCGGAACTGGCCACTTACAAGAACAATATTTAAAAAGTAATTACAACATTTGAAAATAGAACTCTTTGGTTGAAGAATACATTTTGTTTCATGTGACTGTCAATTATTTTTCCATTGTGGCGTCATTTTGAAAATTGCGTGTCTTCATTTGCCATGGATTTAACGCGTGAACATTTTCGTGCAATGATTTACTACGATTTTCGGCGTGGGCTAAATCAACAACAGTGCTTTATTCAACTCACCGCAACTTTTGGAGATGAAGCACCATCAAAAAC
The DNA here is from genome assembly GCF_905147365.1 of Aricia agestis. Taxonomy (NCBI): domain Eukaryota; kingdom Metazoa; phylum Arthropoda; class Insecta; order Lepidoptera; family Lycaenidae; genus Aricia; species Aricia agestis. The sequence goes on along the minus strand of NC_056408.1, from coordinate 9,596,500 downwards.
CACTGTTTATCACTGGTACAGTGAGTTAAATCGTGGGCGGTCTATGCTCACGGATGAAAATAAAGAAGGTCGCCCAAAAACAGCTGTTGTCCCACAAAATATAGATGCTGTGCGGGAACTAATAATGCGTGATCGTCATGTTACATATCGCGAGATAGAGGCGTTCTTAGGCATAAGTATGACGAGCATACATAAGATATTACACGAACATTTGGCTGTAAAAAAAATATGTTCGCGTTGGATTCCGCACAACTTGACAATCGATCAAAAACGGGCTCGTGTCGATTGGTGCAAAAAAATGATAAAAAAATACAACCGTGGTACGTCAAAAGCCGTTTATAATATCTATACAGGTGATGAATCTTGGATCTATGCATATGACCCCGAAACTAAACAACAGTCAACGGTGTGGGTGTTCCAAGATGAGCCGAAACCAACAAAAGTTACTCGTGCAAAAAGTACTTTGAAGTAAATGGTCGCCTGTTTTTTTGGAATTAATGGACATGTGGCCACACTGCCATTAGAGAATCGTAAAACGGTTAGTTCTGAATGGTATACGACCATTTGTTTACCAGAAGTCTTTGAAGAAATAAGAAAGGACAACCGACAACGCAGAATCATATTACATCACGACAATGCTAGCTGTCACACCTCAGCTGAAACAACTCAGTTTTTGGAGGGTCAAAAGATCGAATTGACTGGTCATCCGCCGTACAGCCCTGATTTGGCACCTAACGATTTCTTTTTATTTCCATACGCGAAGAACAAATTACGTGGTCAACGTTTTTCGAGCCGCGAAGAGGCTGTTGATGCGTTCAAAATGCACGTTTTGGAGATACCTCAATCAGAATGGAAAAAGTGCTATGAAAATTGGTTCCAGCGTATGCAAAAGTGTGTCGATCATCGCGGCGAATATTTTGAAAAGCAATAAAACCATATTAAATGATATATGTTTGTTTCTTTTTTTAATTCCGGATACATAAATAGCAGCCCTCGTATCATAAATAAGTTCTATAATATAATCCAACAACTTAGCTCTTTTGATATTTGCTTAAATTTTTTTAATAATTGTGACTTGCAAGTATAGTTGCAAATCATTCGTCTTGTACGAGTCAAGCAACGAAACAAACGAACCATCATTGTAGGCCACCCATACAATATTATCTAGGAAATCTTAATCTTATCAGTAATCGTAATTACTAGCACAGGTTAGCGTTTAGGAATTTGTAATTACTAATGAGGCAACTCTTTACGAAACTAACACATTTGCAATAAGAAATTAACAAATATTATGTGTCTCTTTTTACGCAAATATAGGCACATTTTTAGATTTTTACAACCACGTTTCTTATACATAATATGTAACTTAGCTACGTAGCAATGTCAGTGAATTTCTGTATGTTACGAGATACTTTATGTATATTTTATTTATTCTAACAAGTGCAAATTAAAGCAATCTGACATCGCTACTTTGCATATACACTATACAGTGCAATGCACGTCAAATATTATCAAAAGGAACTGCATTCAAACTTGCACTAACCGCATAAGAGTCCGGGTGCCATCGCAGTTCTCATACAAACGTAATCCCAAGATAATTTCCCATATGAGAATATTTACCATATTTGAGTTATTATTTAGCTTAAGATAGTAATTATTTAGTATGTAAATAATGTAATCGTTCATATTTTTGGTATGTAAATATTTTGCAGTGAATCTTTGTACAGGAACCTAGGTAATTACTATCTTAAGCTGAATAATAACTCATATATGGTTAATATTCTCGTATGGGAAATGATCTTGGTATTACGTTTGTATAAGAATTGCGATGACACCCGGACTCTTAACCGATTTGATAAAATTTGGTATGGAGATTTAGGGCCCAGGGACAGTACCACAGTAACAATAGTGACAGACGATAGTACTATTACGGCACGCGTAGGTGATAAACGAATTCATGACTAAACGAATATGCGGACAGCGGGCAATATCTACATAATCGTAAATACAAGGCGCAATGTTTTCTTACCATTTACTTATTACGCGATTCCACGTCATATATAATAAACAATTTCCTCTAATGGTTTCCTAATGCACGCCCAAGGTGAAAAGTTCGTTGTCTTTCCTGTGCTCATTAAAGTTACATTTAACGACTATTCAATATCGGGTTTTTGCGCATGTTTTTACTGAGAGACTTGTTGGTGAAAGCTGTAAAACATATTTCCTTGAAGGGACTTAAGTACATTTTGTATTCAATAATAACCGCATATACTACTCAAGCAACAAAAAGGATATAGTAAGAAAGTTTTCACTCTATCATATCAGGATGGTTTTTGCAAATAATACCTGTACGGTATTTGGGTTGGGTGGTTCATAGGACCAAAGTAGAGTAGGAGACCACAATATTGTGCATTATTTGCTAATTTGTCAAGAAACATTATAATATTTATATTTAATCTACATTATAATATTTAGTTTGAAATGCATTTGAATGCATCTCAAACTAAATATAATGTAGATACAAGATAATGATTATATTTACTTAATTTACCGGTTCCAAGTTACGACTTACGGTAATTTAAATAAGTAATTGTGATGTAGATAAACAATTTTGACGTTTTAAAATGTTTTTAGTTTTTATGTCACTGCATTACACAAGGAAATTAAAATGTAATTACTAATTTTATTACGTTTTATAAAACTTGTCTTGAACATCTTCAAAATCATATAGATCTAGAAGGGTTTTAAGGTTAAATACTACTGTCTACTGTTAATCCTCGTAGCACTGAAGGCAATGGTCCATTGCATCTCCAGTGCTCGTGAAAAATGTATGTTGACAATTTACAATTATTATTGGACTTATAAAATATACTAGTGTTATTTTAGGGAGATCGCAGACGACAGACTTTTTGTACGATCGAGTCTGCGGCGCCCATACAGTTCGCATGGCAAAGTCTGTCGTCTGCGATCTCCCTTAGAAAGATCTAAAACAATCGACATCCGGTACAGTGACATGCAAAAATCATACGCGACTCGCGTGCCAAAAATCGAACCCATGACACAACACTATTGTTAAAGTCACCCAAAATTATAGAAAGCGAGCGAGAAAGTGAAACACGCAAGTGACGTTACGTAAGTATCGTGAATACCGATTGAGATTATACCATAGTTTGCTCCAGACCAGCCAAACTCAACCTTTTTTTATACGGCCCACAAACATGTGTTACTCTTGCAGGCGTTCCATGGTCACCATAGAAACGGTTTCATTCTACGGAAGAATAGACAAAGTGACAGTTAGATAATAGAAATCCGCCATTTTGTCGATAAAATCTGTCAGTATGTCGATTCTCTCCCATGTCTACTATTGTTATGCTAGCCCTGCTGGTGTCGCAGGCCGCAACCAAAATTATTTAGGGGTAAAAAATAACGTTAAAAATAAGCCACCACAACAAGTTAGATCCTAGTTACCTACATTATATTTATTCGAGTAAAGAAAATCTGCGCATACATGCACTATTTGGGCGGCGGGTAAGAAATTCAAAATGGTTTACATTCACGCGGGCCACTGACAGTCTCGACGGGCTGCAGGTTGAGAATACCTGTTCCAGACGAAAGTGTTTGCGAGAAATACGACCGGAACGCTATTCTGTTAATTAAGTTAAATGCCTAGTTTGGAACCGCTTAGCACCAATTTCACCAACGCTTGTAAAATATACTTGTTGATTAATGTTATGATATGGATGATATGTATTATTATTGTCTCTCTCCTTCTTTGTACAAATAACACAGTTAGCAACAAGTGTTGTTTTAATTGGCACCAAACAAGTTTAATTTAATTAATATTATTAGAGATAGGTGTACCGTGTACGTGTCTGTTTGTATCATACATTATGCTAAATGTACAAAAACAATACTTGCACAAGATTACCTACGTTTATCTACACAGAATTCTATCATTATGTTTTCTAATATTCAAAGAAATGCTTATTTAATAATAATTTTGTTAAGTACCTAATTTTATTTTATAAAGCATTGTTTTGTTATAATGAATCCTAAAGTTATGCTTATATTAATGCTGAATATTTTATCTTCTAATTAATGACGGGATGTAAGGTATATAAATATATTTATAATAAAATTATTAAGTAGCTAATGGGCGTACCCAGGTTCGGGGCCAGGGGGGGCAAATAACTCCGGTTCTGGGCCAGGGGGGGGGGGGGCATCCTGATTTTTTTATAAGTTAGGTGTTTATAAAGAATAAAAAAAAAATTAGTTGTAAAAATATTGTATTGCAAACAAATAGCAAAATTAGTTTTCTTAATTTTAGATTTTTATAAATAAAAGTACTAGATAATATACTTAATAGGGACGTCAACATGATCCCATGAAGTAGCTAACTTCCTAGTTCCTTTATAGCGTTATAAAATACTGTGAACAAATCTGGAGTAAGTCACATCGAGTTAGATTGCTACAATTCTTTTTTTTTTATCACAGGTCAGGTTATTTTATAATAGTGACCTTGAGATTAAAAGTTTAGTCACCAACATAAATATTGTGAAGTAACGAATATGTAATGTTACAAACTTAGTGCTCGCGCAGCTTTCGAAATAGTTGCTGCGCCTTTCTCCCTAATTTACATTAATTTAATATTTAGACAAATTCCACTCATTTGTAGTCTTCTCATGATAGGATCTGTGGCGTAATAGTGAGATAAATATTACTCCATGATTCTCCACTCCAAATATTCTATAATATAAATTATAAATCATTAAATCATTAAAACATTTAATCACATTTGTTTTGTATTCATTTTTAATTTCAAATATTATATCATCCTCATCCATAACCGAATCGACTAAACTTAAGAAATATAGAGCGAAATAAATTGGGGTTCATTATTGCAACGCGTTGTATTTAAATGCAGTCGCAAATTTAAACATTTAATAAACGACAAAAGGAAAACCAAAAGTGATTTTCACAATCACCATTCGGAAACAAGCGACACACGCAACACTTCCTCCATACTCACACACGTTTCTCGGTCAAGGTAGAGTAGAATCAGCAAAAATATTTCACTTTTAAATAAAATATTTATTTTGTTATCGTAATTTTATTAAAATATACGTATAAAATGAGAAGGGTTTTATTGGCAAATACAAGGACATGGTATAACACTATACTATAAGACAGCCTTGAATGTAATTGAGATGTTGCTCTACATTTACGCACCTCGCGTTGCGTACGGTAATCATTTATGACAACGCAGTTATAGCTCTACCATAAATTTTTAGTGTGGCAAATTTTACAGCGCCTCTAGCGGTCACTTGCGGAATTAAAATCGCCATAATATAAATTTACGTAGTCGGTATCGAGTATCGATAAATAATATAGCTTTAAACTCATGGTAGAGCTACTGAGCCCACTTACAGACTACTTACAAAACTCTATTAGAGCCTCTCTAATACAATCGAAACATTAGATGCGTAATTAATACAGATAGAGCCGTTTCTTCACATCATCTGTAACTGTGATTATAATCACAGAATTATGAAATGCTATTCTTTTATAAATCATTTAGCGAAGATCGGAGATTGCATGTAATAACATGTTTGGGAGCTCTCTTTATTCGTTTTGATTTACCACCTGTTGTTCTTCTTTTGTTAAACAATAGAATGTAGGATGTAGAGCAACCTCTGTGTTACTTTTCTACACATCCTGCATCTGATAGGTAGATTAGGCGTGTAGAAATTGAAAGTACTGTATACCGCACCTGTTAGTATCAATTTCTAGTATTGGGTACAGCCTGCTGCCTTTAAAGTCAGCGACCGGAAGGGCGTAGGTGCAAATATTCTCTTTTTAAAATTTATTTCACCGGCATTGCGTGGATCAACTTAGTACCTTTTCCTATATGTATTATACATGGTTACGTATACGCAATGGTCCTTGTATATTTTCTGTGACTAACTCGACGGACGTACAGCTCGTTATTAATTTGCGACGGGGGTGTATGTCGCAAAAGTTTATATTACCTTTGTTCGTTTATGGCAAGAAAATCTTAAATTTAAATTTTTTGAACCGAACGTGGCAAAACTATTAATGTGTGGCGGTACCCACAATGAAATAGACTCTTGTTTATTCGATTTCGAATATAATCTACTATGAAATGCGCAAATTATCATAATTTTGATAAACACACGTTTAGAAACTTTAATGATTACTTAATTGATGATGCATCGGCTACAAAATAAAATAAGTTTTCTTATTAACTGGCAGTGTTGTTGTCTAGTATTTCCAAAAGCAATTTGAATTTAGAAAGATTTTATTCGGGAACTAGGCTCGTTACGCCTTGATTAGAAGAATGTTATAATTATAAGTGATTTGAGGATTATAACGAAAATGTGTATTGTATATTATGTTGCTTTGGTTATAATTTCTTTGTGTTGAAGGTCACACACAAAATGCCGGTCCGCAGCGTACCGGGGCGGAGCGCAAAAATCCGCTAAAACATCGCACCCTGTGTCGGACCACAGCGTCTAGCATTATAGATAGCGACTAGCGAGTCGGATTTGCGTCCGTGCAATTTGGCCCGGTTCTCCGCGAACCATCAACAGTGAGCTAAGCTGGCAGGTTCTGACAGTACACATCGCACTCAACATCTGTCAATGCACTGCACTCCTCTCCGAAGTCCGAATATTGCCGCCCGGCCCGACACCAATGTAATAGGTAAGCATTTTGTGCTGCACTGTTCTGCGCTCTGACACGCTGCTGCCCGGCATGATGTTTGTTTTAACAGTTAAATGATCTGCATAGTCTAGGAGACCAGCAAGGGAGCGGCGGGTGTTGCAACAGCAATGTGGGTCGCCGGACTGTCGCGATCCTGCCGACTGCGCTATCTGATTCACTATAGGACACGATCTATGGACTGTCCTTAGTCACTACAACACGCCCGACTATGAATAGTTCCTTTCTTGCACAATTTCAAATGGTTATAGGTTTGTAACTTTCTAGTACCTAAATGTCGTTTTCATTGTAAATCGGTACGAATAATAAGGTCGTTAATCATTGATTTACTTTACAAGTATGTTTAATATTTAACTGTAGCTATTCTCGCCGGGGTTAGTTCAGAAACCGGTGGTAGGCACCATGTAGACTTTCTGGGAACATTTGTTTCAAATTTATACAGAAATAAAACAATTATTATTTATTTTATTTTATTTTATTAAGCGCAATATTTTCGACATTTATGTAATAAGGTAGAGCTATACTAACAAGTGGGTATCTACTACTGCTTACTAAAGATCCAACTAAATAAATAGGAAAAAATAAATTTCCCTAACCTATAAAACTGAATTTCACAGTTGGTCTCGCTAAAACTCGAGAACGGCGGCAATGATTTGGCCAATTTTAGTCAAGAAATACGTGCCAATAGCCATACGTGGGAGAGCCATGCTTCGGCACGAATGGGCCGGCTCGACCGGAGAAATACCACGTTCTCACAGAAAACCGGCGTGAAACAGCGCTTCCGCTGTGTTTCGCCGAGTGAGTGAGTTTACCGGAGGCCCGATTCCCTTCCCTATCCTCCCCTATTCCCTTCCCTTCCAATCCCCACCCTCCCCTATTACCCTATTCCCTCTAAAAGGCCGGCAACGCACCTGCAGCTCTTCTGATGCTGCGAGTGTCCATGGGCGACGGAAGTTGCTTTCCATCAGGTGACCCGTTTGCTCGTTTGCAGCCTTATTTCATTAAAAAAAAAAAAAAATTGGTGAAAGTCCAGGGAAGATTTTATACTACTAGAGATCGCCCAATGGTCGAAATTCGACCTTACTTGCAACGACATTAGGACTACTACCTATATTTTGTAAAAAATATTGACTTCATCATAGTTTTTTTTCAATTCCTGTCTCTGGGACTCAGCTGATCTCAGACTGGCCGTGTAAGCATTGTCTAATAGTATCGAAAATTAAATTAAAAAAAAACAATAAACCATTTTCAATTTGTCAACTTGTTGTCAACAGACTTCAACCATAAATAAAAGAGTATAATTCGTATGTATAGGCTTGTCACTCAAAAATCTGTCATTTTTCCTAGTAGTAGTGTCGTAGTGTGTGTAACATTTTATTTGTAAAAAATATATATGATAAAAGCATAATTTTAAAATAATATTAGCTCGATGCACTCCTTCACCATATAAACTATAACTGTGCGAAATTTCATGCACCTACGTTTCCCCATTTTTCGTAAAAAGGGTTACAAAGTTTTTCTGTCACGTATTAGTATATAGTATATAGATTAGGAGGGAAGCGATACAAAGTTCACCGTGTCATCTAGATAATAATAATTATTGTGTTGCAAACTAAGTACTTAAACGTTTTTATTTCGATTTTAGAATGTGCGTAGGATAATTAATCAGAACACTAATACGAGTATAATAATTAAGTACAGTTGTATAACAGACATCCGTTCCGATTAACTGAAGACCAATATAACGTTCGCACTTTTTATGGCGTCGCAACTATTTCCCTAGTGAGTGACGCTTTCCAAGACATTAACGGTGTTATTTAAGAAGCCATTAAAGCTCCATCAAGTATAGAGAAAATAAAACATGTAGTATATATTATTATGTCCTTACATAATATGTAATACAACATTTGACAACATTTTCCTTATTTACTTATATTTCGTGATCTAATTTCGAAATTTTCCAAACTTGAACACGTTCATGGTAATATTTTGGTAAAAGGAATTAAATGTTGTTAATATACCATTCATGTAAATGTACGTAAAGTAAAAGTAACAAAACTAGTATTGCAGTGCAAGTTGTAGACCTTGTTCTGACTTTATAATGACGATTAAAACATATTATTATATAACGTGAAATTTTAGTGGTTGTTTTCCCGCAACAAAGCGATTTACCTATCGAATAATGCATGTTATTTTTTGAAAATAAAAAATATTTTGTATGACGTACTATGGCAACTTTATGCCGATAGGCGCGAGCCGGTGCCGATGACACGGCCGATTTTTTTTTATAAATTGCATAAAAAAACTTCATAAATTTTTGGTACTACTAAGATTTGCTACTACTAGGGGAAAACAACCATTAAAATTTCACGCAGTATTTAGTGTATTACAGCCAATTTCAGACGACCCTGTACAATCATAATATTTCAATCAAAATTATATTTAACGAACTACATATTGCCAATAGGATGATTTTGAACTCCATCCTGCCAGGCTTGAGTTCCTTTGGCTCTGCAGAACCGAAAAACTAAAAAGGTATATTTTATCTACTTTATTAATTCATTAAACAATCTAAATAGTCAATGGTGTTTAATCATAGGAGAGCTGAACCTAGCAATATCTGTAGCAACCGTAACAAAACATGCGGTATGAAGGCATTGCTAATGCGTTACGTGACATTGTAATCCGTTACTGTGGGAACCAAGACCAAGGCGCCGTTTGCCACGACTATTAGGACGTAAATATTAGCATACTCATTAGACCCTCGAACAAAACGTAGTAATTCATAGTAGTGCGTTTTTTTTTTCGCAACGAAACTCGGCTTTGATCTTATCGTTGTGTGATCTTTGACTGTTTGACTTTGAAAAAACAGAAGGTGTTTTTGTGTGTTCATCAAAATATGATGAGTCGCGTAAAAGTTAAGATGTACCAGCTGTATACTAATCAAAAGTAAAACCTAATCAAATCTCGCTCTATTAATAATTGATGTTTTTATGTTATAATAGATCGAGTGATTCATATCAGGCAACAAAAAGTATTTATCGTGTATGCAATGTACGCTATTATATCATATGATATAATAATCTATTAGTCAAAAACATAACACTTTAACGATACATTACATCGATCAGCAATAATTAACACTCGAAGGAAGTGTGTAATGAAAAAGCTAATATACATTACGCAATCCTCTTGACTGGAGTGGTTACACCTCATACTTTCCAAACATTAACTGGACGAGTCGTCTTGAACGCGTGCCGCGTGCGCATCTCCGCACGAAATACGTAAACTTGTACCAGCTACTGCCTACAGCGTAGTGCGTACTTGAAATTTCGTCTACATGTATCAGAAAGGAAATAGAGATTTTAGGAAACGGAGAACCAAAACAATATGTTTTTGTAAAGACTTTTGACCTACATATAGCATATTAGGCCATCGTGTCCTTAAATAGTTGCATTTTTATTGGGCTTTGGCCCACCAGTCCCTCCACCGTATAGCTCCTGTAAGCCAGGATCGACATTGAGAATGATAACCAACTACGAAAACCTTTTCATATGATCTCAGAATGCTCGAGAATCTAGCAGCTAAAACTGTCTTGGCACTTGAGAGAGGACCCACAATGTATAAAAAGAAAAATAGTAACTTACAAGTATTTATGAGTTGCACTTTTTACTAACCAAAGTATGCCAAAAGTGTTGAAGAATATTTACCATAGCTAATTATAAAAGTATTAAAGTACATCGTGTGCTAAAAGTTACATGGCAAATATGTAACAACTCACTATTCAGTTCAATCACTTATGAAATTTTTTGCGGTGTCCAATTCTCGCAATAATATTCTGTTACTCGTAACCACAAAAATACTTTTACACTTTTTGTGACCATGTGGTACAAATGTTTGTTTTCTCTCGTATGGTAATTTATGTAAATTGAACACGGTTTCACAAAATTAAATTAGATAATGTAAATATTAGTTAACAAATAGATTTTGAATAATTAAGTTTGACCAGCGTTTTGACTTTTATTTCAGCAAACATAGTAGCAGTTATGTAAAAGTTTTATTTCTAAGTGTTTATAAATACATATAATGATTGTACAATTACTACTGAGTTAAGATCGTTATATTTTGCACCTAACATCAAAACGACGTATCGTCTAAATTCTACCTAGAAACTGTAGAAATTAGAATTTAAAGTTTTAGAATAAGTGGGTTTACTTTACTTAAAATGTGAATTTGCTTATTTTAATCATGAATTATTTATTAGAACAGAGTATGATTAATATCTTAATCTCCTTTCATCTTTTCTGAACTTGCTCGCATAAAACAACCTTAATCTTAATACATATCTAATGATGAACTATCATCAATCATCACTGATCTCTCCTTTCCCACGATCAACTTATGTAAGGCACATCAAGGACTTATTTTAATAATTAATATTGTTTTAAACGGATGATCTATGGACCATGTCTAATTTTGAACTTATTTATATAAAAAGGTGAACTAGGTTTCGATAATATCTAGAGGTCGGCTAGTCTTTAAATATAACCTCAGATAAACCAGTCAGTTAATATTAAATGAGGCAGAAAAAACTGGTACATGGTTTTTAGGTCTTGAATAATATATACTTAAGAACTTGAATGGTCGTACCATGTAACGATAATTAATTAAAAATACGGTGAGTAATCACTTACATTTTCTAATTAAACTTAGCCAGTTTAAAGTATATTCTAGAATCTAGAGTTTCGAAGGTATGTCCTTACAATATCCAACAGACAGAAGCATGGCAAAAATGACTTGAAAATCTAACATGTCTCCTTTATAAGATACAAGGTATTTCCCGTGACTCTGTCCTCGCCAACGATGATTCCTACGGAAACTATAAATTTTTCGCGGTAAAAATATAAAACAGAATTTGATGAGCACATGCATTAACAGGAGTTGATTACTGGAAAGAAAATGTAGATATATATCTACATTTTTTTCCCAGTAATCAACTGTCAATGCATGTGCTCATCAAATTCAGTACTTAAGGTTCGAAGCCCATAAGATTCATACAAACATGTAAACCTTTGCTCTTTCATGTTAGTATCTAAGATAAGTCTATAGAATATAGATAAATAAAATAAACTGCGATAATTTGCAAGGGATTCATTCTATAAAACATTGATTCGATTTGAAATAAATTGATTTAAGTCGTGCTGAATGCTAATGGCACATCGAGATAGTCTGCAGGAAATCGATAACTACGGGCCTACTTAGCATACTAATCTCGAAGTTTGTTGATAAATATTTTTAATCTATCACAAAAACTGTCATTAGACTCGACTGTTTAGTATATGGAACGCGATCGAGTATAAACTATGTGCATAATGAAGTGAACTTCGAAGGGTGTTGTGCAAAGCGGTTGATGCAATTAGCCATTTGCTGCCAACAAGGTCCTCTGGCAACTCTCAACTAGATCAAGCCAATTCGTGACTCAAACGAGACGATGTTGACAGTTCGAGACAGTTTGATGTTTATTCTCTGTCTGAAATATTCGTGTAGCATTAGAGAAATTGATTCATAGGCATTTGGCGGATTTGCGTTATTTGGTCGTGTTATGTCGAACACAGACGATAGATCACTTGACATAAAAAGTAACATAGGTCCGCAATCTGCCTATGTGTCAATTTCTCAGATGATAAATGTTGATATTTATATCTTAAAAGCTTTCTTTGAGTATATATAATAGAATAGGATATTATTTGAATTTTTAGGACTATATTATGTCTGTCATAAATGAACGAAAAAAGATCGGAACACTACCTTAAGTTTATCTCCACAGTTTGTCCGTACTTTCGCATTTGTACTGGTGGCCGTGCTAGGGCTAGGGCCTCAAATTATCTCCATACCAAATTTCAGCTAAATCGAAAAAAATAGTTTAGGCGTGAAGTAGTAACTAACAGACAGACACACTTTTCTATTTATAATATTATGTATTATGAGTATGGTATTGGATGTCATGTCAAATTTGTATAGCTTTCATGCATCGCCAACGCCTCGTTTTGATGTGAAGTGACCCTTAAAGCATACTGAAGGTACACCAAAAAATGTAACTTGACAATACTAGAATGCGTAATGGCCTAAGTACATGGAATACGAATACACAATTTCTAAAGAGGAGAATTGAATGTATACAACGAAATTAGCTGCCAGCTGATACTGTTGCGTCAGAGCTGTTGGCCCGAGACGCGGAAGTGGAGTAAGTGCACTTGGTCAAACCCATATACTTATAATAATAATATATTTAACATAATAATATGTATATTTTTTTCCGTTCCTCGATATATTTTATTACATGCATTGCTGATTACTACGCATGCTTGGGCATACTAATTAAGAGCTATAGATTAAAATTACTTCATTCAAATAATTATAAGCATATTAGTTTTACCTAATCGTAATTTCTTAATATCTTGTGATATGTTTCATTGTGTCATAAAGGAAAAACTCTACTTGTAAATTTTGTAATATTAATACTTGCGGGAAGAGCGTTTTAATACAAACATGATGCCTACATTAAAAAAAGTACATGATAACTTTTTTAAATCATTTAAAATTACATATAATTATGAAACGAATAACATTCTTATAATATATTGTAGTTACATCTTTTTTTTTTTTTCTATAGATCCCTCTTTTTGCAAAGTCAAGTCAGTCGCAATAATAGCCGGAAATGAGCTTGAAAGATCTGAGAGACATGTCTGATTAAGTTCTTTGTTACTTGAGATAAGACATTTTGTTCCAATCTTTGTTAGTAGAAGATACTTTGGTATGATAACAAAACCACAAATAACAATATTATGAATGCGATAGTTCGTGTAGATATCATATTAATTTAAAATTTTCGCGGCATGTCAAGAGAAAAAGTTCCGAGAATTTTGCACAAACACATCGCAAACAAGATTATTGCGTATCTACGCTACTTATCTCTTCTTATATATAAAATTCTCGTGTCACAATGTTAGGCCGCGTACTCCTCCGAAACGGCTTTACTGATTTTAACCTACCTATATGCATATTCAGTGGGTCTGAGAATCGGCTACTGGGTACTTTTTATATTGATAAGTGCATTTGTTGAATAAATAATAGTAAATTATTACAACTCGAGACTAACGGTGATCATTGTTTGTGCGACGGGATAGCGATGGACGTTGTCATGGTAACATACTTAATACTTATTTAGTCACTTCAATAAAATAATATGGACGAAATTCTTTATGTAATGGCAAAGCGACGTTTGCCGGGACAGCTAGTACTTATATTATAAAGATTAAACATATAACAAGAAACGCAGAAAACTTTCTTTCCAAGCTAAAATCGCGGGGCAAATAATAAGGCAATTTACATACTACGGGTTAGTTTCGTAATCAATTGGTCGTCGATTATTTTCTATTGAATTATAGCGTGATATTCGCGTACATAATCTCTTAAGTAACACTAGATCGTCTGTTACAAGTAAGCTTGATATTAAATTAGGACATTGCATACGACTGACTGACTGCAACTCTGTCTGCGTTAATACTTTTCAACGACTTGAATAGTTCTTTGTATAAAATCTGATCTCAATAAATTATAATAACAATAGGATCAAATTATATGCCAATACGAATTTTTTTATCAAATACGATAGAAGACGAATGAATGGAAACTTTTCAGTTTCATAGAGCAAAAGACTCCAACGCGTGCGCGAAGTGTAAATAATACAGTTTGCTCACTTACCTTTTAAATTAACCACAACATAAATTAAAACATTTCTTTAAAAAAAGTAACATCCATACTTCCATATCCATACTAATATTATAAATGCGAAAGTGTGTCTGTCTGTCTGTTACCTCTTCACCCCCAAACCGCTGAACCGATTTCGCTGAAATTTGGTACGGAGATAGCTTACTTTAGGAATAGGATACTTTTTATCCCACAAAAATGTACGGTTCTCCCGCGATAACGAGTTTTGGCGCAACGGAGTTGCGGGCGTCATCTAGTTCATTCATATTTCGATTGTCTAGTCATGAACGAGTTATCTAATAATATATCTAAGCTCATATTTCATAATAAAATGATGAGCTTGGATATATTATTTTATTGATATACCGCTCGAAAGGATGATAGGTCATTAGGATTATACAAGTTACCTTGTGGGTAAAAATACGGGTTATTATAGAATTTAGACATAGTATGTTTAAAATAAAAGCTCTACTACAGAGCAGGAAAAGGCACCTTGGTCGCCACGAGTCCACAGAGGAAATTCGTGGCACCAACCCCAACCATATCGTTCAATTTATGAGCAGTATTGGGTTGGGGATGATACTCTAGTACGATTGAGTCACAAATCACAATAGATCCTCATGGGTCGCAGTGACGTCAGGGCTACAGCGACCTGCCTTCTTTAAAAAAAATGTGTAAAATATTGTTTAATTCAGTCACCTACAAGAATAATGTGTCACACTTTAGTCTTATAAATTTATAATAATAATAAAACCTGTCGACTACTTTACGCACGAAGGATTCCGAACAAAACAGCTACAACGCTTTGTTGTATAAAGAATCGAAATTTATTATTAATATTTTACAGTACCTAACACCTGGGTCCCATTTTTTAGCAGTAAATGACCCCACGAAAACCCTTAAATAATGTTTTCATTTTTTTATGAAATAAGGGGGCAAACGAGCAAACGGCTCGCCCATGGACACTCGCAGCATTAGAAGAGCTGCAGGTGCGTTGCCGGCCTTTTAAGAGGGAATAGGGTAGGGTAGGGAAGGGAATAAAGTAGGGGATTGGGTCTCCGGTAAACTCACTCATTCGGCGAAACAGAGCGTAAGCGCTGTTTTACGCCGGTTTTCCTTGAGAACGTGGTATTACTCCGGTCGAACCGGCCCATTCGTGCCGAAGCATGGCTCTCCCACGTCTTATAGCAAAAAATATTATGTTTCACTGTAATATTACTATAATCGAAGTGTGGATTTGAGTGTTGGTATAGTAGTAAGCTAAGGTAATAATTATCAAGTGATTAGTAATTTGTATAATTAATCATAACAGTAAACGTTCAATCGGTTTCAACATCTGCTATGAAAATCGATGCTTAATGAAACAAAGAAACTTTGATCCCGTAAGGTCAACATTTTGTTAATTAACTTCATAGTTCATACTAATTTTGAGCTACTATTGTTTCGAGCTCTTTCGCGTTTAATGAATCTAACGTCGTCGTTACTCATAGATATATTTGTTGACAATTTTTATGAGCCTATGCTGTCCTACGCGGCAAAGATCTCCCATGGATGGAAGCAAAGACTCCCTCCGATCCATGCCTATTAATTATTGAATAGTTTAATTTAATTTTGACATATTTTTTTCCAAACTTTTTATGTAAAACTCTTCATTAAGTTAAAATTAAGTAATGATTAGAGGTCTGAGGTCTCTCGAGTACGGCCGTGAGAGTAAGGGTCACCGCAGATATGCAAGTTGGCCGACTATCGTACAACTAAATTGCGTAGTTTAACAATTTCATTGGACTACTTTTTAATTGTGGGTAATCGGAAAGGAATCGCAGTTCTGATCCGAATGGTGTCCAATTATTCAGTTGGAAAAATGTGCGAGCTCTCATAAAGTCGCTATAGCTATTGGTATACTATGCAATATAGTTGGCCAACTTGAAATTGTAAGTCTGCGGTCGCTCGCTCGGTCGTAAAGCTGAAAACAATATTTTTTATATCTGTTTGCCGTTGGAAACATCTTAACGGCGCCAACTCAGACCAACTTGGCGAAACTGGCTTCCCTTCCTCGTAGGACTCCTAAAATAATTTAAAAGGTCCAAGGCGTGATGGACTTACAGTAAATTAAGAAAAAATGTAATCTTGGCACGTGACAAAATTATGTAAAAGAGACAAACAAAGGTTATGGGCGACTGGCTGGAAATAAAAAAAATGTATTTATATGCGTAATGTTGCGTGAAAAAACACCATTTTATATGGTTTCAGTTATAGTAACTCTCCTACTCGTATAACTAATAGGCAGCATTTAGCATCTGTCTCGATCGTATTAAATGATTCAGAACCTTAACAACACTGCGTTGTTCACGCATATTTTAATTGTTTTTATGTAGAGCTGAAGTATTGGCATTGAAAATAATGCCCGACCTTTTTCCTCGTAAGGTTACCGGTATATTGGGTATTGTTGATATCATATTGTATTGTTATAAAATTTACGTCACAAAATCATGTACGTGCAAGAAATTTGTTTTCAACTACAAACTTATTTTTTGTTTCTGGAAGTTTTGGTTACTAAAGTTTATGTTATTGTGTTTTGTTTAGGTACCTATAAAGTAGGGAAAAAAATTCTAAATATTTAACAAAATAAATGCCTATTTAAAATAACAAAACTCACCACAAAATATTATCATCCAATTCATGTTTGCGATCAATATTCCAACAAAACTTGTTAACGTTCATCCGAATTCACGACCGTTACCGCAGCGCGTGCGTTCGGCGCGGCTCGCGTGAGAAATGCTTCTAAAAGCCGGCCTTATGCCTCTACTGCCTCTACCATTTACGTACGAAACGGAGAAAAACATTCTGAAGCTCTCACGTCCATTGTGGACAATACACACTGGCATTGTTCATGATGGTTGTCAAGGAAAAAAGCTTTTGTTCTAAACAGTGATTAGTTGAAATGCCCATTCATTAGCGAAGTACCCACACTTTTAGGTACTTAAATGTGTTTACTTAAATTTTTTTGTAGTGCCCATATCATTTATTATTTTATGCGTTTTGAATTGTCATTCTAAATTGTTTATTACATTTTGGAATCGTTTTTAATTCCTTAAATATTATTCCCTGTTAATAGAGTATGTATATTAATAATAATCGGCCAAGTGCGAGTCGGACTTGCGCACGAAGGGTTCCGTACCATTATAGAGCAAAATTAGGCCAACATTTGTATTTTTTGTATGGGAGCCCCTCTTAATTTTTTATTTAATATTATTAAATATTAAAGTATACATAAAACTAAGGATTGTGTGAAAAATTCAAGTACAGCAACAGCAACAGGTAGGCTGTTGCTATTATTGATATAGAGCAAAAAAGAACAAAAAAATCACGTTTGTTTTATGGGATTAAATAAATATTAATTTTATTTTGTTTTTAGTACGAGTACTTATTTGTTGTTATAGCGGCAACAGATATACACAATCTGTTAAAATTTCATCTCTCTAACTATTACCGTTCTTGAGTTGCAGCCTGGAGACCTACAGACAGACAGACGGACAGACAACGAAGTCTTAGCAATAGGGTCCTGTTTTTACCCTTTGGGTACGAAACCCTAAAAATTATCGCTCAAGTGTGAGTTGGAATCGCGCAGGAAGGGTTGTATACCATTTGTTAATATCGAACAAAATTAAGCAAAAATGGCGTTAAATGGGTTTTGCCTTAAATTTTTATGAGAATATTATTTTATTATTTATTATTAAAGTTATAATTTACTAAATTTTGTATTATATTTTATTTTTATTTGAATTTATTTTTTTTAAACTTAAAAACAAATCCCAGCTGCGAGCGAACTGATGATAAGGAACTATTGCTAAGAACACTCTCGATGTTATCAGCTTTCAAACAAAAAAAAGACGGGTTGCACTCCGGGTGTGCCGGCAGAAGTTAAAACTTGATTATTAACGTTGTGCATTATTTTTTTAACCCATTTTTTATGAAAATCAATTTTTAAAAAATCGATTTTTTTAATTAATCGAAACCCTTACATTCGATTAAAAATATCGACAATCGAAAAAAAACAATCGATTGTTCGATTAATCGATTTCGATGTTACAACACTACTCTCCAACCGTCTTACGGTTTTTTGATCAGCACGAGAATCTGACGCAAGTTTCACAGTTTTTCCCCATCCCACAAAAGTGCTCAATGCCGCTAAAGAAGTTTTCACTTCAAAAAAACTAACTAACTACTTAGCTAGAAAATTTTGGTTTATCTATTTCATGATATTGTAAGCGAGTGGGTAAGCGACTTCCAGTGATTTGATCAGACTAACATTTAGTATTCTGACGCCTGACAAAGTTATAATATAAGTTTCGAATCGATGGTTGCTTTTAAATCTCATAATTTAACATTATTGACAAAATTGCGGTACCTCCTCCCATGCCATCACACCCAAACTCTTACACTACGTATTGTTTTTTACATGGTGAAACTGTGCATCAATAACGAAATCAAATCATGTAAATACCCATGGGCCATGAACTCATATTGACTGTACAAAAAATACTTTTCACATGGCCATTAGTGTTCGTCGTGTTGCTATTTCAGATAATAATATAACCACAATATAACTGTGCCTATCTTTCTCTTGATGCAAAATTACAATTTCGAAAAACGGACAGCAAAGTAGATAGGATAATTTTGAATATTTCAAACTTGTAGATTTGAATTATTTACCTGTAGAATATAATATATTTCATTCTACACCAATTTAATCACTTTGAAAGGAGATTAATATGTTTTTTCTTCACCATCATGTAATTAATTATAGTGCCTACTATAAAATTAAATACTACATCGTATTTTGTTAAACGCAAAACCTTTTTATAGGCAACATTGTTTTTAGATCCTGAGTGAGGCATACCGCTTGCATAATTTTTAGTAGCAATTGGAATTCAAGACAATAATATAAAGTATGATTTTTTTGTCGAGGTGGATAGCTATTTGAAAGGTGGTCGGTAGCAAAATTGAAAGGTGAAAATTGAGTCTTCACGACAAAAATTGTTAATGTGAACTTTGATCCTTTGCTGACCATTATGACCAATGTATGCCATTGGAAATATTATAGCCGGCTGACAAACATTTTATTTGGTATTCTTCATAATACAAAATAAACATAAATAAACGACACACATTATCACAGTAAAAAGTAGTTTATTAACAAAAACTAATGTAATTAACACGAATAATAAATCATTCGCGGTTGTAAATTTTGGCAGTGTATTACATTATATTGTTTCTTATATAAAATATTAAGCTCATAATATGAAAAGTAAGATAACATCCATATTCAAGAATACAGCACCATTATTAAAAGTAGATATTATTACACAATAAAAATGTTGAAAATCAGGCGCAATGTGTAACTTGCATTTTCTTTTATCACTTATAAGTTTTGTACTTAATATGATTACTAATTTCTGGTTTGATCTCAATATTTTATACTAAAGATGTATATTTAGACAATGGATATTGTATTTAGATCATATTATTTAGATCATGGATCTGATACAAACAAAGCTTATGAAACAAATTGGCACATCAATGGCACTTACTCTATCTAATATTTAAAATATTCCTTTTTACAACTTTTCTTTCAATTTTCTACTTACATTTAAACGAACTTTAGTTCGCACACTTATAATTAAAACCTAGCTACTGTACTTTATTGACTTGGGTAAATGAAAGATGACGATAGCTTTAGAGCCAAATTCTCGTATCTCCAAATGAAGGCAAATTTTGTATCTCCACTTTTGCGCGTGGACCTAGGACCTAGGTCCACGCGCAAGATTGGAGATACAAAAATTTGCCTACGCAAGAATTAGGATTATTTTGGCTGATTGGCAAACTATTGTATCACTTGAATGGAATGGGGAAAGTACGTAGTACTACCAGAGTAGACAGATTGTGGTTCTACGTAAGTAGGTACTATCAGTAAATTGATTCATATGCAGATGGTGGACCTATGTAGTTTTTGTCCCATTATGTACCTACGACGACACGATTTGAAGGGTATAAACACTGTTCTTTGAAATCCATATACTCAAGTCCGCATGAGGTACTTCACAGGAAGATTTCGTCGACGAGCTTCTTGTCTATGACCCGGTGTGGTTTGGGTCGTGTCCTACGCTGGGACTTCCTCCGTCGGTAGAGGCGGGCGTTGAGCGCGTACAGCTCGGGGGACTGCGAACAGCGGACGTTGAACCACCAGTCGCAGGAGGCCACGCCCTGGGAGAAGACCGTGCCGTTGGGGCACAGGAACGACGCCTGCCGACCGTCTATGTCGCAGTAGTGCCACGCTGGAACGGAAAATGTATTTTGTTACCTAACAATACTATACAAGCAAGAAAATGTTGTACACAGGATGTACCAGGCCGTCTTCCACAGTGCGTTTTTCGCGTAACTTTCTGCCGCGCACTGTAAAACTCTAGAACGACCTGTCACCAGCAGTATTTCCGGACATATACGACCTGCAAACCTTCAAGAAAAGAGCGTATTCCCTCTTAAAAGGCCGGCAACGCACCTGCAGCTCTTCTGATGTTGCGAGTGTCCATGGGCGACGGTAGTTGCTTACCATCAGGTGACCCGTTTGCTCGTTTGCCCCCTTATTTATTAAAAAAAAAACATGAATGAGAGATAACAGAATTTAGGGTGTGTATAATATTCCAGTTGCGACTTGCGAATTGGCACACCATATAATGTAGTGTGTCAATTCGAACGTCGCAACAATACCCTTGTAAACAGTTTACTGTCAAACTAGCAGAAAAGCGCTAAAAAGTCACTTTTGCCTTTTATGGGACCTGCCCCAACATTATGAATTTGTTTATATAAAAAAACTCTTGCTGCTAATTACACTCTGAGCCATGATTGATTTGACAGCCCCTATTTATGTATATTTGGTTATTTTGGAACGGCTGCATGGGGTTTTGGAAATACAAAGAAGAGCATTTAGAATCTTTTTCCTTCCTTCGGACTCCGAGAACATCACATTTTAGAAGTACACGCATGTTCACGACGTTTATCTACAACTAGGGTCTATTTCACAATGCTTAATTCGACTCGGATTTGACAACTTCCACGCGTAACTTCGAGCTCCCGCCTAAAAAAACTTACTAATTACACTATTTAAGTTTATAGTAAGTTAGTCACAGGGAATGTGGATAATCACAGGATACCACCCTTTTACGTGTGTATTGTGTAACGAGGAAATTCCATAAATGTCACCATATTTCATATATTGACGGCATCATACACTCTACAGTGTAGGTACACTATTTAACTGTTGCTCATCTTGTTGATGCACTATAAAGATAATTCATCAACAAGATGAGCAACAATCGTTCCGAATTCCGATGTTGATGATGAATCAACTACAGATAACTTTGAAATAGCTCCGGAAGTTACAATTGATAGAGAAATATAATTCAGATAGGTCACACTTTGACTTTTCTCAGGGGTTAATGTATTTTACTTCCTTTGGCCTTTTAATTCAAACGCCTACTTTAATTAACGTTAAATAGACTAATAAATAACGTGAGTTTAATTATTATAATGATGAGTAACATAAAATAGGGAATATTACATAAAGGTCGACAGACGACATGTTGCACACGTGACACGTCTTATTAGAATATTGACATTAACGTTTTCGAACGTCGAAGAAAACTTTTTGTTTACTGTGTTGGTGCTGCCGTCTAGTGTGAAAACGTGATATCCTATTAGTACATAAATATGTTGCATATTATGACATTTAAAACTTTTGGTAACAATATTTTGAATCAAAGCGGATTGGCCGTTTGACATTAGGTCACTGAATCCCGACTTTATCTGAAACATTGTAAATCGCTATCATCACGGCATCGACATTTTATAATAGATTGACTTCCGTATTATATTATGATATTACCCAATTGACCTTTGTGAATCATTAGACCATCCTACACTACATCCTTATCGCGGTACAAGGCCGCTCCCACCACCGGGCCACAAAAAACTATCGCTGCGGCATCATTAGCGAGTGGAGTTATGCCCGTGCCGCGTTACCGGGTTACGATTAATTCAATTATAATGATAGACTAGCTCTCTTGGTAATCAAAAGATTGACAGTGTATCTACAGACGTTATACTTTGTCTGACACAATGTTTTGTGTTTATCTGACTTGTTATAAATGTGGCTAGACAGGACTAAAAATCGTGTGGAAATTGGACATTTTTATTTGTAAACGGGTTAATAAATAGTAAATACATAAGGAGGTCTAAAAGGGTGAGAATATTATGTGAATATATTTTTTTGGAATGAAGTTCCTTATCGCGCGTTCGTTAAGGCTAGACAGAACGATATTTGACCTTGACTTGACCTCGACACTTTTTTATTAGTACCTGCATGTTAGGGGCAGAGGGCGTTGATAGTAAGTATTCCTGTGCGTCGACTAGATGGCTTTTTTAAATATTTTTTTGAGTATATATGTATTATGCATACAGGTTCTTTGAACATAATAACTTCGTTCCATTCGGGTGTCCCTTGACACCTCTCAAGTTTTTTTATAAAGATAAATATACTTTGTGTTGCCCCGTAAACGAATTGCTTATACAAGCCTTTAAAGTTTAAATAACTAGATATTTTTGCTTTTTAAATACCAGCAACGTCCGGTAAGAGACGCCATTAGCGGTGCGGCGTCGCGTCCCGCAACCGTTCGAGTTCATGGCCACACAGTAACCGATACAAAGATTAGCTGAACAGTAGATCACGAACTTATCGTATTAACTTAGACCTCTAAAATGATACTTTGCATGTCTGTCAGTTGTAAATGTAAAATTATAACATTTCCAAACTACATAATAAAAGAAATAGCAATTACTCGCCGCCCGTGACCTCATTTTGAAATGATTCAAAAATATAATTAAAGCATCGATGTCTGAAAGTGTATATCTTTTGACGTTATTTTAAATAATTCATTGCTAAGTTACATGAGGGCCTTCGATGAAACTACATGTTTTGAAGAAAGGTTAATAAAGGGCGTAGAATTTTTTGGAATCCAACAACCGAATTTTAAGTTTTGTTTTTGATGATCTGAGACGTATTTTCTATTATTATTAATTACTAGCTGTTTGACCGAGCTTTGCTCGGTATCCGATGAAAATAACATTTTCTAGAAATGATTCCTAGCTAGATCGATTTATCACCCCCGAAACCCCGTATATACTAAATTTCATGAAAATCGTTGGAGCCGATTCCGAGATTCCAATTATATAATTATATATATACAAGAATTGCTCGTTTAAAGATATAAGATTATGTTAATAGAACAAGATACCAGACAAAAGTCAGGGTTGTTAACACATTTGATTTATATGGAATCATAATATAAAATAACTATTCTACTATTATGGTTTCTTAAAAACTAAGTATGAATTTTTAAAATAAGTTTTAAATATATTTTACATAATAATATAGTGATCCGTGAAAAAAAAATTAGTTAATATGTATAAAATATACAATAATATGACGTGAATATTATAATAGTATATACGTAGGAGAGCCATGCTCGGCTCGACCGGAGAAATACCACCTTCTCACAGAAAACCAGCGTGAAACAGCGCTTGCGCTGTGTTTCGCCGAGTGAGTGAGTTTACCGGAGGCCTAATCCCCTACCCTAGTCCCTTCCCTTCCCTTCCTATCCCTACCCTCCCCTATTATCCTATTCGCTCTTAAAAGGCCGGCAACGCACCTGCAGCTCTTCTGATGCTGCGAGTGTCCATGGGCAACGGAAGTTGCTTTCCATCAGGTGACCCGTTTGCTGATTTGCCCCCTTATTTCATAAAAAAAAAAGTTATTGTTTATCAAACTTATAAATCTTAACTAGGAAACTAAAGTGCAAACAAGCATGTTTAGTCACTGCAAAAAAATATTTAAAATATATTATAGTAATTGGCTTATTTTAAAACAATAGTCGACTAATCTTATCTAATAGTATGGTGAATGGTGATGCCTTCCATAGTAATATTTTACGTAGGCGTGCTATTGTATTTTTATGTAATGAAATTATAATTACATTCACTATTTGTAGGTTAAGGTCAATGCTCAATATAAATCACAAAAATATCCGATAAAACTCGAGTAATCTATGCCATTAAAATTATTAAAAATTTTAAATTGCTTTCAAGGTATGTGTCACACTTATTATGCATTTACTTGAAATCTATTTGCGTTGTATATTACTCAAATTTCAATATCTACATATATAAAAATAATGTCATCTTATCTACTATAATATTGCACACTTATAATAATAATTCAATAATATTCAGTCCTTTACCTGTGGTTGCCTGGAAGAAATTACTAATTAGTAATAAGGCCGCCATTGTAGTACACTGTATTAGTTAATAAATGTTGTAATTTTCTTCTTAACGTGTGCAGAATAAAGTATATTTATTATTATTATTATTATTATTATTATTATATAAAAATGGATTTTCAATTGTGTTAGTAACACTAAAACTCGAAAACGGCTGAACGGATTGTGCTAATTTTAGTCTAAAAATATTCGTAGAAGTCCAGGGAAGGTTTTAAAGTGACACGAAGTTCTCCGGGACAGCTAGAAATATTATAAATTAGGTACTACAGTACTCTTTAAAAATTAAAGGTAACCTGGAAAAACTGTTTAATATGAAATATAAACTATATGAGACAAACACGTAGGCTTATCAGCGGATTGCTATAGCCATCAACCAGTAGCAACCACAACCGAAATACGTTACCGGTTTGAACTAGTCCTCTTGGGTCTAAACCTTTGACCTTATGTTATTCATTAATCAAACACTAATCGCGATGTGGAACAATGAAACGTGACCTTGGCCGCCTCCGTGACAGTGCTCCACTAACGAAACCGCAATTAGACCAGCAGTGGCGTGAGAGTCTCGTGACTACAATGCAAATGTAATTGGTTACTATATCTTCAAGATCACTTCGAATATTTTAAATCTAAATATATATTATATATAACTTAAAGGTGACTGACTGACATAGTGATCTATCAACGCACAGCCCTAACCACTGGACGGATCGGGCTGAAATTTGGCATGCGGGTAGATAAATAGAGAATGAAAGTTTATATGAAACATTGTCAATTTTAAACCGATCGGGCTGAGACTTTGATATCTAATTAATAATAATACTTCTTAACATGAGCGAAGCCGCGGAAGAAATCTAGTATCGAATAATAATTGAAAACATTTGTACCCCCATCAATCAAAGATTCACCCTCAATATGATGACTTTGAATGATATTTGGAACCCTGTCTAGTGACTTTTCTAACATAGCATCAACGATGTTTCTTTTTTTGAAATGCATTAAGTAATCCAAATGTCTTTACAATATTACAGAAACACTGTGACTTGTGAGCGAAAATTATTTATACGTTTAGTTCTCTCTTAATTTATAATCACATGTCAGGTTGATAATTTTATAATATAATACCTTATACCACCAAATTAACTATGTACCTACACTTCCTGACTCATTATATTTTCTTATTGATAAAATCATTAAACAAACCGAAAAAAAGATAATGATCTTTTACCAACGCTGTAAATAATCCACCTAACTAACGCATAAATAATAAATGCATTGCAATTCATTTTACTGAAAGTAGCAAATAATTGGCAGCTAAGTTACACCACAACTGTAAAATAGAGTATGTCTGAGAAGAGGGTGCAGTTCATATCTCACAGCAAATGTTAGCAGTAGCTACAGGCTATTGCTGCCGCTATATTTCATTATTATTATTACATGCTGATGAAATAGAATCATGAAATACTACGGCTTCTCGTCATATTTTAATTAGAAGTTTTCTAGATCTGTATTATATTATTAAGCTACTTATCTTATTTTGAACGCTTGCTGAATATATGTGCGTATCTCTTAAACTGATACAACTCTTCACTGATGTTAAAGCGATTTACGTTATTGGATAAAATCTGGGAAAAAAAATTGTACCTCTAGATATTTACATAGAGTTACAGAATAATTGATGCAAACAGCGTAAGTACCAATCAAGTCAACGTTTACAACTACTTCTTATTAAAATTAGATTCCAACTATTTTATATTCATGTATAATTTTCACATTAATACGTTTTTGCTTATTCGGTTGCATGATTGACGAGGTAATCGCATGGCACAGGAGTTCGTGACAGAAGGTTGTCTGCGGACGCAACCACTGGCCCGAGTAACCAGCGACCACAGAACATTGATTACTACATAACCTACAGAAGTTATAACCTACAACTATCTTGATCCATACTTAACCGCTGTATGAATTATAAGGCAAATGCAATTATTATCCAGTAGATAATCCGGTGAACTTCGTATCATTCCCTCTAATATAAACCTTTCCTGGACTTCCACAAATATTTCAAGACTAAAAGTTGCCAAATCGTTTCAGCCATTCTCGAGTTTTAGCGAGTCTAACAAAATTTTAAATTCATTTTTATTCATATAGAAGATTATTGAGTAGTAATGTAAGATTATTTATTGATACGTACTGTAGGCTTAAGCATTAAGGCGGGGATTAATCTCCATCCAAAACCAACCACAGACCAAGCGTATACGCATCGCAATAAGATTCATTTTAGCTTAGCATAAAACTGTAGTTACTCGGGCGGATCTTCTCTATTTTTCATGTTTTTTTTTAAATATCTTTGGATATAAACATTAAGAAACAAAATTGTTCGGTTAAGGAGATTTTAATATAGATTTACTAACAATTTATTCAAATAAAAGGTATAATTATCCTAGTTAATACTTATATTTCGATGAAATAGATTTTTATCGGAGGTGAGTTTGTAAATTAATTACAGCCAAAGTATTACGTTTTATTAAAATGTTTATGGTTTAAGGTATTTTAAATATTGTGCTTTATATCTCATATTTTTTAACACTTCGTTATTATATTGGAACTAGGTAAACCGGGAGTCACGGAATAACAAATTGGGCTTTATCCTCGCCTTAACTACCTCTGTGCGTTAAGGGACCCGTAGCTACTTTATTTTATTTATGGTATATTAATAACGGCTTTGAAGCAATGAAAACCGTACTAAACTACTGTATGATTAGAACTCATTTTATCTGTAAACAAAATTTTATATGTACAATTTTAAAATGTCACAAACTGTCACAAATGCTGTTCTGTTGGTGAGTCTATAAAATAAATAAATAAATAAAGATCTATAGGAAATGAAAGGGTTCAAATCACGAACCTTAGCCGGGCAGTTATTAAAACAATTGTTGAAGTTATTTCCAGGTAGGTAATACGTGGGAGAGCCATGATTCGGCACGAGTAAGTCGGCTCGACCGGAGAAATACCACGTTCTCACAGAAAACCGGCGTGAAACAGCGCTTGCTGCTGTGCCGTGTTTCGCCGAATGAGTGAGTTTACCGGAGGCCCAATCCCCTACCCTATTCCCTTCCCTACCCTCCCCTATTACCCTTATTCCCTCTTAAAAGGCCGGCAACGCACCTGCAGCTCTTCTGATGCTGCGAGTGTCCATGGGCGACGGAAGTTGCTTTCCATCAGGTGACCCGTTTGCTCGTTTGCCCCCCTTATTTTATAAAAAAAAGGTAAATGTTGGTTATGAAATTCATGTTCGCATTCAAAAGTTAAATCTACAGTAGGCGGAACTTGAAAATGCACTTTACAAAAATTATATTTTTATGAAATTATTATTTTTTTCATATAAGGTCCCGGTGGTAAACTGGTAGAAGCTTTGCATCAAGTAAGACCATTTTGAAAGTAATATTATCTAATAATTATTTTACTTCACATCGCTCCTTCTTCAAGTAATGACTTGACGATTTCAAAACAAACCGCATCTGGTTGTTGAGATAAGATTTGTCACGCCCACAGACTGGTAATGGTAGTAGGCTCCAGCGCGCACGAGGACGAGATAGGAAGATAAACATAATCTGTCTCCCCGACCTCACTGTCGTAATACGAGTATAAGGATGTTGGTTATTGTTTGTATGGGCGCCATATACAGGGGCTCAATTCTTGCCGCTCGCATTTCGTACGAGTGAGCCAGCTAAACCGAAAAATTGAGCGGAAATTTAACGCTTAGATAACCAAGAGTTGTCATGTGTTTGTCAGTCTATCTGTTAGTTTTTCACGCCCAAACCGCTGAACCAATTTCGCTGAAATTACTTAGAGTCCCGGGAAAAGACATAAGATACTTTTTATCCGGAAAAAATGTACGGTTCCCGCGCGATAAACGAATTTTGGCGCAACGAAGTTACGGGCCTTACAACTTAAAGTACTCACATACGTACTTAGCATTATAGTGAGTAGTTTAATACGTATGAGTGGTGTCGAGTACTTGACTTATTCCTAAGTCCAGTACTCGACACCACTCATACGTATTAAACTACTTAAAGTATTCACTTTAAGCTATAGAAATATCTGGATATTCCATTAGCTCACCTAACCTTACATAAGGTTGTACCTACCTAAAACTAGATATTTAATTGCCATTTTGTAATTTAGGCAAAGTTAACATAAGTAATTAGATGACACATCTGTGCCTTTTATTTAAATCTGAAGTGCGAATTCAGTTCTAAATCTTTTTGTTTTTAGCATGACCTTTTATTTATTTCGAAAATAAATAAAAACCTAATGTTTGCGGATGCAATAACATTTTATGTTCCACGATATCTTTGAAACACAACTAATGGAATACGTATTTTAAACATTTTATTCCGTAACTAGGTATTGCGCCTGGTTCCGCTCGCATAAATGAGGAATTCCTTCAGAACCGTACATTTTGCCGTAAAAAGTAGCATATTTCCTACGCCGTCGTCTACTTTATACCTGTGCCAAATTACATAATAATTAATGATCGATTCAGGAGATTGTGATATGAGCGCGTCCAAACAAACAGACCCTTCAGTTTATCTTATATCTTTAAACGAGCAATTCTTGTATATAATATGTATATAATTATATAATTGGAATCTCGGAATCGGCTCCAACGATCTTCATGAAATTTAGTAGGTATATAGGGGGTTTCGGGGGCGATAAATCGATCTAGCTAGGAATCATTTTTAGAAAATGTCATTTTATTCGTGTTTTATCTAATACCGTGCAAAGCTCGGTCAAACAGCTAGTTAATTGTAATATTAGTATGGATGGAGTATTTAGTGATCAATATACCTTGACAACGAGTCTCCATGTCTGCGAAGAAGCCGGGGTAGGGCTGCTCATCGCAGTAGAAGTTTGTGTACGGTACAGCGCCCAGCAGGGGGTAGTCGATGCCAGGTTTGCCTGAAAACATACAAAATACTTATAAATATCCATAATATAGAGTTTACTAGCTTTAACCTGCGGCCTCACCCGCGTAAAACAGTACCTACCTATATATATTCCTGATTACTTTTATATCTTTGGAATTAAATTTTGAAAAATCTTTTCTTAGGAGTATCAGAGGTACTAGTCGGACCTACGAAATTCGGTTGTGTTATTTCAAACCCAGTCAACTGGTCACAGCTATCGTTGAACTGATATCCCGACCAAATCACATAGGTCCGACAACTTCCTATGAACCAACTTCTTCGAAGGTGCATCATAAGATGAATACGTATGAGAAATATTCTTGCTTTGTCCCGAGTTCACAGTAAAAGAAGAATCTCTGAAAGTGTTATTTTGACTTCTATTTCTACGAGAAACGCCTTAATGTCGTGAATTTGTCAATAGAAAATTAAAAAAAAAACTCTTTAGATAATAATTATACAATCGAATAAAAAATACTAAATAGCAATATGTAATAAAATTAAATTGAAATAAAGAACAAAATATATAAAAAAGAATTAAGCCGTGAAGGTTCAATTACAATATTCGATTAAACTTTAAAGCGTAGAGCGCGCGCGTTGATGTCTTTTGTATCGTCGCGCCCATTGTTCAATGTTCACTTATAATACCACACGAGTCGTCAAGTTTTTCAGGAAAAATCACTCGCGCTTCGCGCTCGTGATTTTTTAACCTGAAAAACTTGACTCCTTCATTTGTTTGCAACGAACCTATCGGGAAATACCCGATAATTTTGAAGCTCGTGTGGTATTCGGGGGATTATTTTTCCGTCCCAAATGTCGGCCAATAGAATTAGAATTTGTTTTTTATATATAGCAACTACCAGAGAAAATTTTCAAAAAATTATCAGTATAATACCATGTAGGTTGTACCACGTGACGTCGAATGGTGCAATTCTATTGGTCGATATTTGGGTCGGAAAAATAATCATTTATATTTACGCTTATTACAACGAATGCTTCAATATACATTTCAATGCCGCCTAGTTTGAGCTTTGTAATGATCATGAATAATGTAAAAATGGCATCATAATACATACTCAAATTTTATGACAACAAATAATTTATTTTGCCAACAGTACAATACCTCGTTATATTCTAAGGAGCTGTGAAATAAAATTTTATGTCGCAGCTTTTCTGGTTTTTACTATCTACATCGAAGCAATGATCATTAATTAGTATTTTTTAAAAGGATTCTGATAACTTTATAGTACGAGTACTTTAAAGGAACGTGCGATCGCTCAATACATTCAAAATATGGCGCTGCAAAAATCCACCGTTTTAATGTTTATTTAACAAAAATGATCAAATAAATTCCATATATCCAAAATCTATGCGTATTGAAAAGTATACATATAACATAATAGCCGGAATGGTACCATTCCAAAAAACAAAGACATATTGAATGAATCCCTAATTGGTCTATTATACATATAACACGGGAGTCGTGCCGGACGCCAGTCGGTCACGACCCACGCAGGGGGGCCAACTGTTGAGTAATTACAAGTCACAGAAGCTCAAAGCAACGATAACAAAAGTGGTTAGACGTCACGTTCCCTTGACTGATGGAGGACTGGGGAGCAACTTTTGGGAAATAATTGTTACTGCAAAGTTGATAAGAGGTTAAAATCCCCTATTAGTTATTACCCTATACCTCTTAAAAGGCCGGCAACGCACCTGCAGCTCTTTTGATGCTGCGAGTGTCCATGGGCGACGGAAGTTGCTTTCCATCAGGTGACCCGTTTGCTCGTTTGCCCCCTTATTTCATAAAAAAATGCCCTTGACTCCCCTAATAGCATTCTGGGTTATTGCATATCCTTTTTAATATTATCATGTCTGTTTCTTTTTGTTTTTTTTAGAACAAAAGACATAGCATGAAATATCTATCATGTAACTAAAACATTTAACTTCAACACAGCTGGGTTGAGTCAAGTTGTTTGAGCCTTAAGAGGATACACCAGGGGCTAGAGAAATGAAAAAAAAGGACGTGTAATATCTATAGCTGTCTCCCTTACTTCAAGCCTATACCGCAGAACGCGATAGAGACAACTGCAGAAAATCCAGAAAATCAACGATTCGTTGTCCCCTGATTCCTTCTCCAAAACTTAACCGATTTAAGTACTTTTTTCATTAAAGATTAAAAAAAGGCTTGAGCTGTGTTCCTATGTTTTGCTTTTTTTTGTATAATCTAGCCAAATCTGTTTTCTGGACGTTTGAACACAACGTAAAATCTGGCCATTTTTTTTTGGGTTTTTGAACGTTCATATCTTATTTAATAATTAAATTATGAAAAAAAAGAAAACATAGGGACATTGTATATGGGCCGTAGATATTCAGGAAAAAATTATAACTCTACTAGCAATTATCCAGGGAGGAAACAGGGGACAACGTTTGTATGGAAAAAAGGGCGGTGTGGACTCCTCTTAAGTAGGCAATTATGTACCTCCTTTCCTGAAATGAAAGTTCACGTCTCAAAGATCACGACGGGAGCATCTATTTGACCACGACCGACAGGGGGGCCAACCGTTTGAGTAATTGCTCAGGAACTGATAAGGAAAGTCGGTGGGAGTGGCGCTTTCACTTAAACTAAGGCTATTGTTATGTTACGTTAAAGATGTAGCTTTAAGGGACCTATCAGACAGAGAGCGGTCATGCGTTCAAGCGGTCAGTCACACAGGAGGAATTCTGAAGCGGTCAGAACGCCCCCTGTGTGAGTATTTCTATATAAAGTAATACAACACAAAGAACGCAAAACTGACCGCTTGAACGCTTAACCGCGTGACCGCGTGACCGCTCTATATCTGATAGGTCCCTTGCAAAAATACATTTTTTAGAATATTAGTATTCGATCCATACAACTTTGACTTAAGTTCTACTAAGAAAAGTTCTACTCACTATTTAAATACACATAGGCCATGTTGGTGGCAGGGTTTTTAGTTCATTTTATCTTTTGCAGTATGATATAGACGTCGTTTGGCTACTTGTTTTAGTATAAAAATTCTGGCAAATATACAGGCTGTAACAAAGCGATGATAAATTAGGGTGTATACTGTATATATGTGAAAGTAGCAGCGCTGAAAGAGGATTTTTTTCGTCATTTGTATAACGTCCCAGATTAATAAATTTTCATATACAAATCACAAAAACAAATTTGCTCTTTCGGCGCTGCTACTTTCACAGTGAACTCAATATAAGGAACACACATGCAGCCTAAAGTATTATCACTTAGTTTCGTTACACTCTGTATTAACAGCACATCCTAAGTTTTGAAATCGTTAGTCCTTCCACTCTACCATAAATTCCAAATTATGTTCTCACGTCAAAATATTTGTGATCCACATCGTTAAGACGATATAATTGATCTCGTTCCACAACCAGATGAATATGCAAATCGATTGCATCATAGTGATTCATAGAGATCATCTAATTTACTAAACCAGCGACTGTTATAAACTCAATACGTAACTACGATAAGGGTCAGAGGTGGTTGAGCAAACAAACATAAATATATATCAGTACTCACCGACTTCGCTATCAAGATGCACTTTATAAGTTTCTATTTATTTGAATTTAGAAAATTTCTATAAGGACCTTTAGATAAGTGTATTTTAAGGTATGACCTTTAGGAATGTGTTCATGGACTAGATACAGCTAGATATCCGAAAACTTGCTTAATATATATTTTTGTAAAAACTCTCTCGTGTTCTTTCCCGGTACTTAAAAATGTCGATAAAGACGTGTCTATGAAATGCAGAAACGCTTTCTCATTTGCCATATTATTAGTATTATTTAGCTATAAATATAAAGCTTAATTGGGTTCACAGTAATAATATACACTTTTCATGCACTTTTTCCAGTTTTATGTTAATAATAGGAAAATGTGCATGAAAAGTGTATATTATAACTGTGAAACATGAATTTCCACCAAGAAGTTACGGTACTACGGGTTAATTAGGTTCACAGAATAACTCATATCGTTAATAGTGCCTATTAATTGTAGTAACCACAATACTAAAATGTCTAGCCAATAAACCCTGTGAAACTACAATCAACTTGGTGAGTCATAGGGAAGTGTATAATAAATTGCGTCATAAGTCCCACACAATATTTCTTCATCTCTGTATTATTATTTTTTTATTAAAATCACGTATGGTAGAGTGATTGTTAAAGTAAAATATGTTTAATGATTGGTAAAAATGGCTTGTACCCGGCTAACCACACGGGTCACCTGATGGAAAGCAACTTCAGTCGCCCATGGACACTCGCAGTATCAGAAGAGCTGCAGGTGCGTTGCCGGCCTTTTAAAAGGGAATAGGGTAATAGGGGAGGGTAGGGATGGAAAGGGAAGGGAATAGGGGAGGGTAAGAAAGAGAATAGGGTAGGGGATTGGGCCTCCGGTAAACTCACTCACTCGGCGAAACACAGCGCTTGCGCTGTGTTTCGCTTCGCGCGCACCAGCGCTTGCACACACTTGCGCACAGCGCTTGCACAGCGCTTGCACACACTTGCACACACTCGCGCGCACACGGCGCTTGCCTTTAATAAAATTTATCGAATTTTATGAAACGAATACTAGTAAACCGTTTCATAAAAACAAATATAAAAAAATTGATTTTATTAACAAATTTATCATAGTTTTAATTTTATTTTGTATATAATTTATTGAAAGAAAATTGAAAATCTAGTTATGTTTATACATACTGAATAGAACCAGAATCCCAATACTCATATTATTATGAGTATTGGGATTCTGGTTCTATTCAGGATTTAATTTGCAACGTAAGCAAAGTTCATTTCTTAACATCATAACTTAAAACATCCGGTTTAACTTTATTAGCGATTTAGAGAAGTTATTAATTTTATAATTTAACGATTCACACCAGTTTTGTAACCGGAAACCCGAATAGTTTACGACGGATTGACGCATAGCTCGAAATGAGGTTATCAGCTGCGGATGGTTTCAAGAAAGAGAATATTTTCACTGATTACTTTGATGATGATTCAATAAATTTAAGGTATATTTGTGACATAATATGTGAGTTGTATGTAACCGAATAGAAAATTATAATTACGTAGATGTTGTAAAAATATACACTTTAAGGTACGAACTACGACTAATAGCTGCATAGTAAGCTGACAGTTTGATTACATTAATACTATAAGCATACGACGCGCGACGTGTGCACTGCGCGAATAATCATCTCTTATATCCATGTACGCAGCATAATATTCTGTCCACTGCTCAGTCAACTATTATTAAATGTGCACACTGTATCCTCACAGCAATCTCTGTATTTCTATTATTTATAGATGTTCCGCGCGGCATCGCCCGCGTAATTTAGGAATGTCATGGAAACCGTATATTTTGCCGCAAAAAAAAAAGAAAACTTATGTCCTTTCACGTGGTCTTTTCTTCATGTGTGCCAAATAACTTCTTTTCTAACAAAAATTGCTCCAGTAGTTTCTTAAGATAATAATAAGCAATTTTAAATAATTTCCTCCGTTTTTTCCACATTTTCCTTTATTTCTTCGCTCCTATTAGTATTAGCGTGATAAAATATAGCCTATAGCCTTCCTCGATAAATAGGCTATCTAACACTGAAAGATTTTTCAAATCGGACCAGTAGTTCCTTAGATTAGCGCGTTCAAACAAACAAACAAACTCTTCCGCTTTATAACATTATAAGTATATAAGTCTAGATATTTCGATATTAAAATCTGTCTATTAACGCATTTCTTGTATAGTCAACAGTCATACCCTGGTCATACTAAACTTCTTGTATGTATGGTGTGTACGGCACATGTAAGTAACGAAATCAATTCGCGAGGATGACGTCCCTTTCATAACAGAGCATTCTCTCACATTTCTGCTAATGTGTAAACGTCTGCGGACTGAACTGTGTCGCAATGGCGTGTATTTCCAAACGGATCTTATCCGCATTTAATGTAGCTTAGCATATTATTTTGAATCTATTTCTCATCCTTTCATTTCTTAGATATTATGGATTACTTTTATATGAACATGTTTTGTTGATTTCTCCCATAAATTAGACCACCACGCTGAAAAAAAGTGATCAATCACTTTAAAAGAAAAACAATGTAATAGGACAGCATAATAACTCTACCTCTAATTATGTATTATTATCGTTATCAAAGTTATCAGGTAGAGCAATTTTAGGTTTTATAAAATGATTGATAGCTATACAGCGTGAATCTTTACGAAATAATTAAAAAAAAACAAATGCAACGACTATAAAAGTAATGCAACTTACGATTTTCGAGTTAGTCAATTTTTAATTGGCAATCATACAGGTAATTACTTGTTAATACTCGTACAGATCATAAACCGGATTTCTAAACATTCCAGGATGGCTTAATTTGATTCTGTAACAAACTACTTCTAATACCCATTTTTGTTTTTTTTTTTCGTAGCAATAATGAATTATTCGACGCGCGAATACATGCAACCATTCGGTTGGGTCATTTCGACCCAACCGAAGCTAAGGTCAGCCAGAACTCACAAAACAAGGTCAACCGTGCCACGTTTATGTAATAATTCGAGATGAGATACTAAAAAAGATGACACGATAATTCTAAACCTTTTATTAACATTGACATTGAAATATGAGTTTATTAGAATTCCTGAACGATGCGTTCGCGAACAATGGATACTCGGCATGGTTAATGATATTATTTAACCTAATAAAGTTATGCAATTTTTAATTTTGTTTACGATGAGATAATATTATGCATAGAATGTACTTACACATGGCGTTGATACGGCTCGATATATGATGAGGCGTGCCACATATAAATCACAAAGGTGTCTAATCATTAACATCCATAGCAATATTATAAATGCGTAAGCGTGTATGTCTGTATGTCTGTGTGTTGCATCTTCACGCCCAAACCGCTGAACCAATTTTGCTGAAATATGGAGATAATTTGAATCCCGGGAAAAAAGTTTCGTTCCCGCGCGATAGTTAGCGATTTTTAGCGCAACGTAGTTGCGGGCTTCATCTAGTTTTAAATATCTTGCATATTTTGTCTAGTTACAAAATAATGTCTACCTATTACAACATTTTCTTCATCTTTTTGACTTGACCGTTTAACTATAGTAATGAGAATATTATCTGAATTCTGAATCTTCGTCGATCTTTCGGGAAGATCTGAAGTTCAATTTGTTCACTTTGTTAATTTTCCGCTCCATCGCTTACGACGACATCGTAATATTGAATTGCATCCTTCGTACATAATAGGCAATAGCTAATAATAAATAAGATATTCGTATAGGAAATGACACAGCCACGACGGCCTTAAGGTTGGATAAGTCATTTGAATTGTTAAACGAAACAAAATGTCATTACATAAATCTCTCTTCTTACTTGAATTTCAAACGCGTGAATGCTCGTACACAACTGCTTTCACCGCTTTAAAATGCGTTACAAAGCAGTAGGCTGAATGTATTAGGAAGATGACAGTACAGTTTTAGTACAGTGTTGCACTGTCATCGTGTCAGCAGTAGACATTGATGTGATGT
The DNA here is from genome assembly GCF_905147365.1 of Aricia agestis. Lineage (NCBI taxonomy): Eukaryota > Metazoa > Arthropoda > Insecta > Lepidoptera > Lycaenidae > Aricia > Aricia agestis. Next base: position 9,559,058 of record NC_056408.1, on the reverse strand, counting down.
GAACCATATACATAACCTGCAAGATGAATCGTTAATACTTAATAAGTATAGTATGGGAGCCCTAGAACAATTTTTTTTATTACTATCAAGCAAATTTTTTGTGAGTAGCTTCATTTTGATAAGACGAACATTTTTATTTGCGAAAAATCTCGAAAGTGGTAACTAACAGAGATAGAAAGGATTTCATACTTTGAATTGATGGTCCTAAAATATGCTTTTAAGACGTGGCTGAAAAAATTAAAAATCTCACAATTTTCCTAACGAAAGCTTACTTATTTAAATTGTTATAAATAGTTGCTTTTTATGTATATTTCGAAACAATTTCCCAGGCGTTTTTAATTACCAACATCCGTCTAAAATCTACATCGATTTTTTATTTCATTAACTAATTGGTATTCAAACTTAATTCTGTGTATTTAATCTTTAATCTAAGAATTAAACGCGAGAGATACAAACTTATTCTCAGTAGCGAGCTCAAAGCTGTTAAACTTATTTAAGTAAAGCTAAAAACATGTATGGATAATTGTAGAGGTTTAAAAACAGGCAGACTTCAATGTTAAATAGAAGTGGTACATCTTCACATAAACCAGTTTGGCGGGATTTACGGACGAACAAACATTGTATAACAAAAACAACTTTATACTGATTTCGTATTCGTGGCTACCTTGTAATTATTGTTTTTAAGATGCCTGTTTTATTATGAAGCCTTAGTCCTAGACAAGGAAGATCAAAAGCAAGAAGTCCTGTGCGTCTAGCATGCGTCTAACGAGATATCTCACTCTCGAGATATCTCGTTGAAACTACTCTTCTCATAATTTCAAAATTTCGCAAAACTCGATAAAAATATTATGTTGTCATGTTAGGGTTCGCTAATTTTGGCGACAGATCTACACGAGAAAAAATGTATGTCATCTTATGGTCAACTAGATGTCCCGCGCGACTTCGCCCGCGTAAATTAGGAATTTTACAGAAGCCGTACATTTTCCCAAAAAATATATTTCCCCCGTTTTTCCCACATTTTCCTGAGTTTCTTCGGTCGTATTAGTCTTAGCGTGATAATATAATATAGCATATAGTCTTACTCGATAAATGATCTATCTAACACTGAGATAAGTTTTTAAATCGGACCTGTAGTTCCTGAGATTGACGCGTTCAAGCAAACATACTCTTCAGGTTTATAATATTAGGTAGGTATAGATTTTTTTTAATTATCGCTTGACAAACTCGAGGCTCGATCTAAAAGACTATGAAATGGTATAATATGGTAGTGATGATGATAATGATGAATGTAATTTGCATAGTAGCATATGCTTTCTGTTCTTAAAACAACGCTGAAACTCCCAAACTTGTGTCTATAAAGAATCAGGAGTTCTCTCAGCACCTTCCGAATCACGGTATACCAGATATATCTCGGTGCAAAATCTTACTTGTTGGTAGCATATGCTTAGAATACTTCTCACGAAACCGAAGTCACCACATGTTTCCCTATAAGTTTTGAGGAGTTCCCTCGATTACTTATGGATCCTTCATCAGATCACCACTTTTGTGAATATAATACCAAATTGGGATGATACCCTATATACCAAAAGAAAAATTTTGAAAATCGGTTAACAAACGACGGAGTAATCGTTGAATATAAGAAAACGAACATTACACCTCCCCCATTTTGAAAGTCGGTTAAAATTGTAGCCTTTGTGCTATTCTGATGTATAAGGTATATTATTGTAAAGTTTCATTAAAATCCATTTAGTACTTTTTGCGTGAAAGAGTAACAAACATCAATACATCCAAACAAACTTTCGCCTTTATAATATTAGTAGAATAGAGATGAAGAGACAAACCAACAAACATCGAGAAAACATGTAGACAAAATTTTCTCGTTGGCGCATGCTAGGCGCACTGCTCATTTGTGTTGTGCAAAATGTGATTTTCGATAATAGGCCTTTGATCATTCAAAAACATTGGCCAGACTTCCTTGGTAACTTGGTGACAAATTATATTCAAACTAGCTGTTGCCCGCGACTTCGTCCGCGTTAGCATAGTAGATCACATCCCAAGTATTATTTATTGTACAAAAATATACAGAATTGACTTTTTCTGTATATTGAATATTTTTGTACAATAAATAATACTTGGGATGTGATCTACTATGCTAACGCGGACGAAGTCGCGGGCAACAGCTAGTAATATAATAATTACGTATAAATTGTAAGATTTGTAAGATTGTACGATTTTTTCCACATTTTCATCTATTTCTTCGCTCTTATTAGTCTTAGCATGATAAAATATAACCTATAGCCTTTCTCGACAAATGAGCTATCTAACACTGAAAGATTTTTTTTAATCGGACCAGTAGTTCCTGAGATTAGCGCGTTCAAATAAGCCCTTTCATATAATTTCCCACGTTTTTTCCACATTTTCCTCTATTTCTTCGCTGCTATTAGTCTAAGCGTGATAAAATATAGCTTATAGTCTACCTCGATGAATGGGTTATCTAACATTGAAAGAATTTTTCAAATCGGACCAGTAGTTCCTGAGATAAGCGTGTTCAAATAAGCCCTTTCAAATAATTTCTCCCCGTTTTTTCCACATTTTCCTCTATTTCTTCGCTCCTATTATACTTAGCGTGATAAAATATAGCCTATAGCCTTCCTCGATAAATGGGCTATCCAACAGTAAAATAATTTTTCAAATCGGACCAGTAGTTCCTGAGTTAGCGTGTTCAAACAAAGAAACAAACAAACTCTTCCCAATTATAATATTAGTACCTAGGTAACACCGAAAATGTTTAGAAAATGAAAAACGGCTTAATGTAGAAAGTTGACAATACTTTTATTGTTTTTAGAAGTAATCTCCGTTCCTTTCTATACATCGTCACATTCGATGGAATCACCGAAAAAAGCAGTGGGCCCAGTCTTCCTTAGGGGCCTCATCTGTGGCATTTTCGTACGCTTTCATCGCATCTTCAGGGCTCGTAAAGCGAGTACCTCGAATTTTATCTTTATTTCTTGAGAATAAATTAAAGCCGCAGGGCGCCAGGCCAGGACTATATGGCGTATGACTCAATATCTCAACACGTCAAATATTCAAGAGTCCGTCTCGCGGAGTGCGCTGAAGCATTGTTGTGGTGAAGGAGTGTCCTGCTTCGAGGGCGCTGCTGTCGAAATTTTTACAAGACGACAGGCATACAACGATTGACATACCATTCTGCAGTAATTTTCCTTTCATCTTCTAGTACAACTGTCGCAAAATTACATTTCCGACCAAAGAATGAGGCAATCATCTTTTCGCCTTGACTTCTTCCTTTCTTTACCTTAGTTGGCCAAACCTCGAAAGGAAACACCCCTTGAGCTGATTGTCTTTTGGTTTCGGGTTAGTAGCAATATATCCAGCTTTCATCACCTGTGAGTTTGTTAAATACAGCATTTGAGTCACCGCCGTTGAACTTATCTATCATAATATTTTTTGAACTTGACTCATAGCAATGCCTAGGCTTGCCTGTATCTGCTGGTAGGTCACTCTTTTATCTCCCTCTATCATGCGTCGCACAACACTAATGTTAACTTCAGTAGTCGCTGTTAAAGGACGTCCCTCACGCGGATCATCAGTGAGATTGCTGCGTCCACATTTAAACTCGTTAAACCAATTGTAAATAGTGACACGAGATGGGGCTTCATTATGAAATCGTAATAGCAGCCTATCAAAGCTTTGTTATTGAGTATGCCCACAACGAAAGTCATAAAAAATCATTAACAGAAAATTTTCTCGCGTTAAGTTCATTTTCACGTGTAACAAGAGTTTTAGATTTGCCGGCAATTCACCAAAACAAACGACAAATAAATGTAATATACCTAGAGTTCTAAAATTGTAATTTAAAAAAAGTTTTCATTAGTAATAATTCTAACTGGCTAGTTCTAAACACTTTCAGTGTGACCCATGTATAGATTGAAAAATTCAATGTTGTAAACAACAAACACTTTTCCTTTCACAGACTTAACAAATTCACTCCTCTCAATGTTGAAACTTTTAATTGCTTTCCTTATTGTTTTACAGATATTAGATATAATTTAAATTGAGCATTAATCAACGTTTTAATCACATTGTTCTAAAATATTGTAGATGTTTCATTTATCAAACGGTTGCAAGATCTTGATACTTGCGCGCAATTAACGACTTATATAACTCGAAAGGCGCAGGGGAGCCAAGTCAGCCAACCCACTGGCCTTACCGATCTAACATCTATCTGGGTTGCAATATACCTGTACCGTGCTAAAATAAGGACGACCCGATAAAGGGCGAGTGTTCCAAAACACTAGGAAATGACTCCAGCCAATAAATTACGATCGGCAATATCAATTGCTTTATCGACAATTGCCAAGTAATCGGATGTAACCACCGTCCACCAATAAGTTCTTTAGTAGTATCTAATTAAAAACATATAAGTACAGCCAAACATGGGATCTCCTTGATTTTTGAAACCTCGTTTGTATAGAATTGTAAGCTAAGGTCTCAAATAATATAAGAAATACAAAAGATACAATGATATTTTATATACAGACAAAACCTTTGCCAATACATAAATAATAATAAAAATATAATTATAATAATTAAAATAATTTTATTGAGTCCACAATATGCGAAGGAACTTGAAACCGATTTGAACAGTCAATACTTCAAAGGCTTTATACATTGTGCACATAATCTCCACATGCATGGACCATTAGTAAGGCTCAAAATTAGTGTCTCCACCGAGGCCAGGTGTATTGTATTCTTGTCATTAAGTATTAATACTTGTTAGTGGTATTGCACAACTCGACTATAAACATTATGGCGCAAGCCCATAGAGCCACGGACGTGTCGCTAAGACGCTTGCATACAAACTTTATGGGGTTCCGTGCCTTGAAAACAATAAACTTGAGAAAAACGTGTCTTAAATGACTAACACTTAAATTGACCTTTACCTAAAGTAGTGACGTCATCTATAAATAGATAAGGAAAAGGTGTTCCCACTGAATGGCTAACTGTTCGCTAGCATAGTCCTAACCATAACTCAACGATGAAGAGGCGTATTAATAAGAATGATTTTATTTAAAAAAAAACTGGGAACTATGCGCACAAAAACATAAAAGGTTGAGCGTGTGTATAAAATATTTAAAATCAGCCCGACCGATCATTGAGCAAAACAAATCATATAAACACGAAAATTATTATTAATGTAATTCGTATAATATTATCAGTAATTTGTATATTATATTATGTTATTCGATTTAACCATTTAGGAAATTCATTCCCTGCCTGGGAGTCATAGATCTTCCAAGTTAGTACGAAGTGTAGTTCGTACTAACTTGGACTTGGAGTTTTTTGGAATTGTGCTATCTAAAGATAGTCTAATAGGTAAAAGTCCATAATGTACGGAACCACACAGTGTGCGAAACTTATCACACTTTTCTTGTTTTTGCTGCAAAACACGAGCTAGTTTTAAAGGATGTGATAACATCTTGTTATAATTTATTGCGATCTTTAGGTATGTTTTTTGTGTAGAAAAAACTGAGCAATTTTTATGGTATTCATTTGCTCAATGTTTCTGATACAGAAAAGTAAATTATAAATCTCTGAAACTATTTTATTAAATTAACGGGAATAAACACATTTTACTAGCGCAATGGCTAAAGAACATTCCTAGTTGTGATGAGCATAATATTTATAATTATATTATCCTATCATTGTGGATACTATTTAATTTTGTGTAAAGTTATTAAATTCGGTATGTTAAAATACAGTATTATAATATTATGTAAACAAACAAACTTAGCTTATGAAGTTTTTAGTCTATAACAACAATATATTGAGCTGTATTTTCCGACAATATCGCAAAAATATGAGGAACTAAAAACTGGTACTATTTATGTACTTATAATTCATTAAAGTCAAGTTTGGCCTTATAACGTGTCAATATGCGCTAACTGTTAGCAAAGGTCTTATACTTGTTTAGATGTTTGTTCCGGTGAACCTTATGAGGGTCAGATTTTTTATCAGTATTCAGTATCGCATTAAATATTATGAAGTAAATTTTTGTTATTTACACAGATAACAATAAGGAAAATATGCGCTTGCTTCTCGGTATGTTCTAAACTTGCTCTATGTAGAATGTAGAAAGTACTTATCTAGGAGTTAAATTTGTTGTTTGAAAATATTTTCTTCTTTCTTTAATTTTCAAATGATGCCTAAATTTTAACTATTTTTAACCCACTGAACATCAAAATAGGTTTTCCTATTTCGATACGAAAACGTACTTAATTGGTACAAGGAAGAGACGTAACTAGTTTCAGTTCTAACCTATGACATTTGAATATCAGCCAACAACAAACGCTAAATAAATCTTCAGTCGGCAAATTTTGCTTTAACCACACTGATAAATGGTAATGGCATCAATTTATTGTCAATTTTTATCTTTGTAATTAATGATTCTGAGACATCAATCGACAATAACTTTGCAATTTTAATACATTTCATAATATCGAATAAATTTTAATTAAAAAGTAAAGGTCAACTTACATCGATTAGGGATAACTTTAAACCAAACAGATAGACAGTTAATAAATAAATAATAATAGGTAATACCTATTATTATTTATTTATTAACACTTAGGTGACCCGTGAACTTCGTATAACTCAACTCCTACATTTTCTTCTCTGAACTTCCAGGAATATTTTCAATTTCTAAGCAAATCGGCTCAGCAGTTTTTCGAGTTATAGCGAGACAAAAAAAAGACATTCATTTTTATATTTATAAAGATGATTCTTGAAAACGGTTTAGCTTCTATCATCAAAGTTAATAATAATTAAGAATAGTTTAATATTATATCCTATAATATAAGAGACGAAACCTCTACCCAATTGTTTATCTTTTACTGGCGGATTTTCTTAGCTTTTAATTTTTTTGTGTTTCTAGACACAATAGATCAATAGTCAATAATTGTATTGACTATTGAGTTGTGACCATTGTTTTCGTGTGCAATATTACGTTAGGGCAATACCGACTCTCACGTTAAATGTCAATATACCTAGTGTATACAGTATAAACATTCGTAGGCGAGTTATGTAAGATGTACAAGTATACGGGAAAAACAAAAATATTTTACAGAATGTGCAATAGTGTATGATTTATGTAATCACACCAACAAATCATATAATACCATGTTTGCATTGGTACACTCTCTTATCTCTGTGGACTGTGATAGATGGTTTCGAAGTTAGGCACACCCCAAAATGAAAATACAATAAAACGTGTAGTTGAGTTTGCGTTTAGACCCCATTTATACTTTAGTATTATTATTTGGCACCAGAATGGCAGAATGTTTAGACCATATTTTTAAAATTTGAAGATCTATGTTATGCACTACGGTTTATTTGACCGCGTTAATCTCACGAACCACCAAACCGATTTTTATCTTAATTGGCACAGATATAGGCCGGTAGGGCATAGGTTATATATACCACGGGGCAGGATATAGGCTATTTTTTTGCAGAAAAACATGGGATATAGGCGATTTTGGCGGTTCCCGCAGAATTCCTTATATCCGCAGGCGAAGTCACGTGAAACGTCTTGTAATAATATTAAACTGCGATTCAAATATGCACACAAATAAACCATAGTCATTATTGACATACGTACTAAATATGCCATGGCAAAATATAATAATTGCCCATTACAATGACCCTTTTTGCTTAAATTTGTAAATGCCTATTCGGCCTTGTGTAAAACACGACAGGTTATGTTCCTCGATTAAAGCTTAATATCATCTAGTATTGTAATTTTGACCCACGTTTTTATGAGTACAGTAAATCTTACTAATAATATGAAAGCGAACGGTATATGTGTACGTGAAAGGATTTTGATGAAATTTCGTAAGTTTAGGTCCTGGATTAATCTCTAAAGTTCTGCTATTTTGAATCCCAAATAAAGTAGAGTTTTCACGTAGGGTATTAAATTTACCTGTGCAAAGTCATGGTCAAAAGCTGGTTGCAAATAAATAGAGTGGTTTGAATTTTGACCCTGCAGCCAGAACTCCAGTTATACTCTACGCATATATCATATGAAAACATGTTGCAAGAAGCTAATTTTCTTATACAACCATTGCCTGCCGTGACTAAAATATTATATCATAAATTATCATATTATGCATGAAAACTCAAGAATCGAACGTTCAAAGTAATTAATTTTCTTTGAATTTTCAATGCAGTAGCACACACGACATTCGTCACATAACAGCTCGGGTCGACCTCAAGCCTGCTAGTAATGTCAGGGTGATTTTCTTAAAAGAGCATTAGCTCCTTACAGCCTATAGCTAACAGATTGACTCGGTGGATAGTGACGCCTCATTTTATATCTTATTAGTTATTTTCTTAGATAAAGATATTCTGTAAGAAGCCTAGTAATTGCTAATTGCTAGTATAACTTTAACAGTTTCTCTGCAACATTTTTCGTTTACATGATGGTATGAATTTTGATAAGAAAATCAGCAATAAGTAAATTAACATGCATATTTGTCTCCTATTGTTAATTAAAATCTATATATTAATACGCAAGCGAAAAACTTTGTATCCCTTTTGACGAAAAATGCGGAAACGTAGGTGAATGAAGCTTTGCACAGTTATAATGTATATGGTGAAGGAGTGCATTGAGCTAATATTATTTGGAAATTATGCTTTTATCACACATTTTTTTAACAAATAAAACATTACACACACTACAATACGCACGCTCAAGAAGATGACAGATTTTTGAGTGACAAACCTATACATACGAATTATACTCATTTATTTATGGTTGAAGTCTGTTGACAACAAGTTGACAAATTGAAAATGGATTATAGTTTTTTTATTGAATCTTAGATACTATTAGACAACGCTTTACACGGCCAGTCTGAGATCAGCTGAGTCCCAGAGACGAGAGTTGAAAAAAATATGATAAAGTCAATATTTATTTATTAATTAAACGTAGTAGTCCTAATGTCATTAAAACTTAGGTCGAATTTCGACCATTGGGTATCTCTAGTATTATTAAAAGGACGTAAGGTTTTTTACTACGATTATGTACCTAATTAAAATAGAAGAACGATTACGGTAAGCCATAAACAAGTAACTACTGCACTTCATTCTTTGCTCTTACTTATAATGAGGAATTGATTTGACATATACGTGGGAGAGCCATGCTTCGGCACGAATGGGCCGGCTCGACCGGATAAATACCACGTTCTCACAGAAAACCGGCGTGAAACAGCGCTTGCGCTGTGTTTCGCCGAGTGAGTGAGTTTACCGGAGGCCCAATCCCCTAACCCCTATCCTATTCCCTTCCCTACCCTCAACTATTCCCTTCCCTTCCCTTCCCTACCCTCCTCTATTAACCTATTCCCTCTTAAAAGGCCGGCAACGCACTTGCAGCTCTTGTGATGCTGCGAGTGTCCATGGGCGACGGAAGTTGCTTTCCATCAGATGACCCGTTTGCTTGTTTGCCCCCTTATTTCATAAAAAATTGATTTGATTAGGCTCTGAAATTGCTAGATTTGATTTTGATAAAACTTTGCACAAAAGTTGGTACTACTAATATACACACACTGGCAAAATTAGAGGAACATAGGTAAAAAGGGCCACAACTTGAACTCAAGTGGGTCGGGCTGAGTGAAATCCTTTTTTATAGTTACTAAGCTAATTTAAGAAATAAAATATTGAACAAAACTGGCAAGTTGACAGGTTTTTATAGCAATTATGCCCTAATAAGTGTTTTTCGATGATTGACGTTGTAAGTGTTCCTGATAAGAATGGCGTTTTAGCGGGGTGCAAGGTATGCTCAGCTTATTTGATTGTTTGGTTTTTGGAAGAACACATTGCTTAGATACAAAATTAGTGATTTCCCAGCATCTGCGACAGCTAGAGTTGTAACCACGATAGAAAAAGGTCACACCTACCGTTCGGTCAGTCAGGCCTTAGGTGTGTCGGCTTCCGTAGTCCATCGTAACTTTCAACACCACAGAGAGACTCGATCTTACGTTCAGAGATGAGAACAAGGCAGATATCGGGTGACAATGGTTCAGGATGACCATTTTGTAAAGAAACAAACCTTGAGAAATCGACCTTAAACTGCTATGCAGACACGAAACCTGTCGGAACAGGTCCGAGATGTACGTATAAGTGATTGTACAGTAAGAAGAAGACTTATAGAAGTTAAATTAAACTCAAAAGTGCCTGTAAGGGTACCAAAACTTGAGACTGGACACCGAAGAGCCAGGCCAAGATTTGCGCGTGAACATCAAAATTAGACAAGTGAGTGAAATCTTGTGCTGTGCAGTGAAGGGAGCAAATTCTGTGTACATTTGGTTGACAGGCGATAAAGAATGTGGATAAATCGTAAGGAACGCTATAGGCCATCAAACTTAACGGAAACAGTGGCCTATGATGCAGGCTTCGTAATGGTTTGGAGTGGCATATGATTTGGAACCCGCACGGAGCTGATGATTATTGATGATGGTACTTTGAGAGTACAGGGCTATAGCACAGCCATCCTGGAACTGCATGGTGTGCTTTTTGCACAGTTTTAGGTAGCAACTTCAATTTTTGGGGCGTCCATAGAGTAAAAAAATCGGGCATTATTACCTAAACGATGCTGGCATAGCCCAGGTGGAGAGGCCAGCGCGGTCTACGGATGTGGATCCGATTGAAGACATGTGGCACATAAATGGGTGAACGGTACGAGTTAAAACTCCGGTCCAAAATGTATCCAGGACCTCGAGTTGGCGCTACTGGAGGAGTAGGAGAATATCCCACAGGAAATTATTGACAATCAAAATGCAAGCATGGAATGGCGTATCCGGGCCCTCTTGAGATCCATAGAAGGCATTACACGCTTTTAACATGACATTTTTTTTAATAAAAATTGAGAATTTAACTTAAAAACTTACTACTGAAATTTCAAAGATTTTCTTAAATTTTAATTTTTGCCGATTTTTTTCTATTTTTCACGTTTTTATGCCCTAAATTCATATAAAATTTATTTTTTAATAATCAATTAGTACCTAATTAAATAAATAAATATATAAAAAACAGTGGACAATTTCCAAAAATTTTAAAATTTTGTTATGTTCCTCTAATTTTGCCGGTGTGTTTATATTCTGTGACAAAAGTAGAGTTGACCACGGGACGTGATATTTCTCGCCAATTTTACACAAGACTTCTTTTTTCGTAGGACAGCGTGTTTTTTCCGGGATTTTCTACTGCGTTTACGAAGCTGTACATCCAGTATTTCTTAAATTTATCATTTTATTCCATGACCCATATTTATTTATTTTGATATTAAATTATAGACAAGTCTAAAAGGTACCATATCGATTAACAGAACAGAAAGAAATGGCTGGCCTATGCGACGACGTACAGTCTCGAAACCGGTGTCACGAATTCTATGATATTATCCTTCATATTGTTTGTTATGTAAATATTGTTAATATGTTAGTCATAATTATTATCATAGTATCCAGCCCGCTACCCGAATATGTATGAACTCAGCGACCCACATAATTGCGGAGTGGACGTTTTGTGCACATTGCCAATAAATAGCACCCACTGGTTACTCAACCGCGTTCTACGCCAGCACGCGAACGCATAACTACCTCTATGTATTGCGGACACGCATTTACATTCGAAATATCGGAACCCTGAACTTGAAATATATTATTACAATGTGTCCCTTATGCGTTGCACATTTTTTTCGCTACTACTGTCGTAGTTTTTTTTAAATGAAAAAAGGGGGGCAAACGAGCAAACGGGTTACCTGATGGAAAGCAACTTCCGTCACACATGGACACACGCAGCATCAGAAGAGCTGCAGGTGTGTTGCCGGCCTTTTAAGAGGGAATAGGGTAATAGGGGAGGGTAGGGAAGGAAACAGGAGAGGGTAGGGAAGGGAAAAGGCCTCTGTTAAACTCACTCACTCGGCGAAACACAGCGCAAGCGCTGTTTTACGCCGGTTTTCTGTGAGCCCGTGCTATTTCTCCGGTCGAGCCGGCCCGTTCGTGCCGAAGCATGGCTCTCCCACGTAGACTTTACCTCCAAGTAGTTAGTAACTTTTAGCTGACCTAACGCTAGCTTCACTATCATGGATATATGGTCATCTCTAAAGTGATGACTAAGGACACTGAGCTTACTAAACTTCTAAAAGCTAGTATGAGCATTAGGTTATCATTGAGCTAACAGAGTAATAAATATAATTCGCTTCACAAGAAGCATTAAGTTTTAGTACTGTACACATACACATAAAATATGGGTAAAGTACTACGCGATACAATGCAGCAATGGTCAAAGATCTTCATTCTTCATACTAGTTTTATTGAGAAAAAGTTATAATTCTTGATAGGTATTTAAGTATTGAATTCAGAACTAAACTATTTTAAGTTATAGAAGACAAAAAGGTTTCGTAGAACATAGCCTAATTTTAACACTATTGCTCAACTAGACAATGGTGTACCTAAAAGAATACAATAATTGGAGCTTATGGCAGGAGATTGTTAATACAATTAAGACAAGCCTCGCCTCACAAGGTTGAGCGCACCACGTTATTCGTTATACCTTAGACCATGGTAAATACATATCTGGGGGCACGGGAGTGTCCCCGCCAAGATGAGCCAAGCGAAGCGCGCAAGGGCACTACCTACCTTTTCTCGAAACGTTTCGTCGTATTTTTGAACCCTCGTAACTTTGGTTTGAATAATGCCATATAGTTGAAATTTTTTTTTTGGCCACCGATTTTGACTAATGTGTAGAGTTTATAGATTCTCCTCGTGCGGCTGCCACATTATAATATTATTATCAAATATTTTGCCGCGCTTTAGGGTAAAATTAAGGTTTTTAGATTTAGGGTTGAGTATGTAAGGTTAGAAACTTGGCTCTACATGAGATCTCACTACTTTTTGACACGACGAACTATAATATTATGTTCTCATCTTGGCAACATTTTTACATGAAAATGTTTTTGGTGGGATTTGTTAGTTCCTAGCATCATCATCATCTAGATGACATCACTATAATCATCTTAAAGAATAATTATTGCTATAAACAAGACACAGCTATAGCGCTTCAATCCTGGATCGCATTATCGAAGTTTTCATAATAGGCCGGCTCTGTGTGCCGGCTTAATAATTATACCCTATAGTTAGAACAGCTGAAAACGTCTACAGAGTAAGCCTAGGTAAGGCAAGTACACCATCCATTCGATAGAAGAACTACCTTAATCCTCGTAGTGGTGAACTTCATTGTCCAGAAAAATGTTGCATGTACGCGTAATTTAACCGCGATTTAAAGAAGATTATTGGTAAAACCATAATTCAAATTATTAAATCAAAGTCAAACCCAATTTGCAAATGAAGTTGCTGTCATTATGAATAAACACTTGCATTTCGAGTGTGTAATTATGCAGGTAATCGTTAGGAAACAATAGTTTGTCTCATACCCACAGTTCAACACACCGTAATCAGTCGTCATCAATTATTGTAAGATGTATATCCAGTCATGTGAACACGACTGTACATTTTATTGGCGCTATTGGTGCTCAATGATGCAAGCAAACATCTATAATGACTAATAACTCTATCAATTATTATTAGCTAACAAAATGTTTGGATAAATAGGTGGTAAATTGTGATATGAGTAGCATAACTAATGTCTCGAGGAAAAGAAATCCATACTTCCACACTATACTTATATTTTATTTATTTATTTAATGATTTATTGTGCGCAAGAAATATTAACAAAATAACAATTCACACAGTAAGACGACACAAAGGATCTGCTTATTTCTAATAGAAATCTCTTCCAGCAGCCCTACGGAGAGAGATTGGATAAGGATAGCAGATAGGACGTGCACAATCATGAATGTAATATTATAAAAGTGTACTTCTAAAATAAAACTAATAAAATAATAGTAATAATAATAATAATGAACAGATAAGATATAATATGATATGAATGACAAAATAAAAAATATATAAATAAACCAAAAGCTACAACATACAATAAAATATAATAAATAGTATTATAATTTAAAACTATAATAAATACTATATGTATATATAATACTGGTATTTAAATGGATGAAGATTCAAGGTAGTGCTCTTTCAAGCGTCTTTTAAAAACAGCAATGGTGGGACTGTCACGGATGGTGTGAGGGAGCGAGTTCCACAATCTGACAGCATGAACTTATACTTTCTCTATGTCTGGCATTCATATCTCTATCGCAGGCATAAAATTAAACTGTTCTACCAAGTACATATTATTAAGTCAACTAAACTCATTCCCAGTTCGTATGTGTAACTTCATTATAAATCAAAAATCGCCAAGCAACAGCAAGTTTTAGAAAAAATGTATATTGTATTTTAATAAGGCTCGCTTTGCTCAAAAATAAAGGACCAAAAGTGCCCAGACTGCTCCTTTAAAGGCACCTCGCTTAAATGTTAGTTACCTGGAATCACCTCGTGGAGTTCAAGGTACTCCTTGCTCAAGGGGCTAAGGAACGTTAGTTACATGAAATCGCCCTGCCAAGTGGGATTTTTGGCATATTCCTATAACCAGGGGCGGCGGTGAGTGCGTTAGCTATCTAAGACGCCTTTTCAAGTTAGCACTCTTTACCAAAGAGCATAGAAACGTTAGTTTCCTGGGATCGCTTGCTGATAAGAAAGATATTCCTTGACTTTTATCGGTAGACTTGCCACCAAAAATAGATCAATACATCAAGAGGGGTCCAATATCGGTACATAATAATATATTATGCTAAAGCCAAAATAAATGAATCCCTTGCTTTATTGCACTAGATTATAAACTTATGGTGTGTAAAAACTTTCCAATTCAATCAAAATCAATATATTTTCGTAATAATATGAGAAAAAAAAGCAAAATAAGCGGTAAAGAACCAGCTACCCATACTCGTAGCTTCGTGACTACAGATCGAGGGGCTAGGTATTCGTAGGCGGTAGGCGGGCTTCATGCCTGAAGGGCGTATAAAAATTAAATCGTTTTTTATATAGAAGAAAATAGATGTAAGTACATATATTGGGAGTTTTGGAATAGTTAAAATACGAAAGATCATTTCACGTAATAAGGAAGTACTTTCATAGACACATTCAAATTTTCAGAGGTCTATTTCCCTAAAAAACGACTTTTTATACGCCCTTCTGGCTTGAAGCCCGCGATATATAATGTGTCGCTTGCTTAAATGTTAGTTACCTGGTATCGCCTTGCCGAGCTCCAGGTACTCCTTGACGGAGGGGCTGAGGAAGGAGATGGGCGCGGGAGCGGGGTCGGGCTCGGGGGCGTCCAGCGCCTGCGCCGGCTCCCGCACGCTGTCCGCCCGCAGCCGCTTCACGCGACCCGTACTCTCCCGACCACCTGCCAATCAGATTAACTGCTGATGATGATCTTGTAAATTACCTAAAACCTTATTAGTTATTACTTACTACTCTAAGGGCCTGCCGCACTGCGAATTTAACCGCACGGATTTTTTCTCGCAATTTCTTCTGAAAGTATCAGCACTAATAATAATATGAGAAAAAATTGCCGATGAAAAAATTATATGAATAAAATCGCGAGACTATATCGCGTGCATAAATTCGCTCTGCGGTAGGCCCTAAAGGTTTGGGTAGTTTATAATAAGGCTCGCATTATAAATTTAAAATTTATGATTATTATTATTAGCGACAATATGGACGGTACACTGTACACTATACAGGTGAAACAAAACAAATATTAAAACACTTAATACTTTAAATCGTGTATGCGTCAAGTGTTTCTCATAAAAGCATAGAATTCAAATGTACCTAAGTCTTTAAGCGCTGTTACTTTAATCGGGAAATCTATACAGGACGGTACTGTACAGTTACACACCCTGTTATCACTTTCTTTTGTTACACAACAATATTATTAAACACGAAAACTCCAAGAAATCGGGGCTGGGTAACCAACACAACGTCGTTACGTCCTTACTTAATACTTATCTATCTGACTAGTACCTTAACCCTTATTACCACCTACCATACCTCTCACAGACCACCCTTTTTTAATCGGGCTTTGGCCCACCACACATTCCCAACTCTGTATCTCCTGAATCACAGACCACCCTGCTGATTTTGTTATTGTTAATATTTTTGCGCTGGAGTGTTGTATCGACTTGTTGGCTTTTGTACCTTTTCCCCGCGCCCATAGCTACCATCCAACGGCTCGGCAAGGTTAGGCGTGCCTTGCGTTTGTCTAAGGTTAGTAAATAAAGACTTGCGGAGGTCTGAGAGATCCCTGGTAGGAGGTTACGTAAGTAATGAATTGTTATTTTTTATTGGTTTGGAAATAATGGCTCTATGTTTAGTTCTTATTGAGCGGTGGTTAAGCGACGAATGCAGAGATATGAAGCCGGTCAAAAGCCGCAACATTATATTATCCCGTTGCGGCTTTTGACCGGCCTTCTTATCCTTCAGATTAACTTGACTCAGCAGATATCTCATGCAGCAGCACTGATGAAGAGTGATCGGCCGTTCGTAAAAACTGTTCCACTGACGAATATAAAAAAACACAACACATCTGTTTTGAAAGCAAAGCGCCTATTTGCCTCGAATGATCAAACAAGATGTTCGATCATGCGAGGTTTTGATTTATTGATAACTAGATGACGCCCGCAACTCCGTTGCGCCAAAACTCGTTTATCGCGCAGGAATCGTACATTTTTCCGGGACTAAAAGTTCTTATCCTATGTCCTTTCCTGGGACTAAAAAATTATTCGAAAAATATTGTTGATACTTATTCATGTTTAATAATGAGTAAAGTAGTGAATTAGTACATTATTTAAATAAAAAATTGTTTTCCTCTTTTTTTTAGGTACCTATAACATACCCAAACATACCCCTGATAGGGGTATGTTTACAGGGGTAGATACCACATACGTACACTGCAGGTGGTTGTGTGACAATTATATAATGTGGTAAGGGTTAAATTTTTACAAATTCTGTAAATATATTAGGTACTTCCTCTTTTTTGGAACTGGGTTTAAATATACTTAAGTAGATAAATACGTCAATGAGGGTAAGTACCTACATAATTAAAATATCTAAGAATGAGCTTTTACACCGTTTTAGATCTCCACTAGACTAGATATGCCTAGACTTGACTAGGCAACATTTTCTTTTAAAAAATTATGAAAAGTGAAAACCCAAACGCAATACAAAGATTTTTATTTAAAGAGTATGTATGTATGTATGTATGTATGTATGTATGTTTTTATAATATTATGTGTTCGCATTAACTACAAGTTCGATTTAAGTAGATAATTCTTTTTGTGTTGTACTAGGTATTGTTCAACCTAGGGAATGCAACAAGTTTCTTAAAAATCGGGTCAGTAGTTGTTGAGATAAGGAATTTTAATTCTCAATTACGTACAATAAAATTTTAAATATTTTGATGTGGGTTATATTATCTTTAAAAAATACTACTGTATATATAGTAGGTTTTTTAAGGATTAAAATAGTTGCTATGGAATTTCTCGTGAGCGAATCTGACACGCACTTGGCTGATTTTGTAATGAAAATTATTATTTTTAATATCAGAATATAAAAATATCTTATTTCTAAGGCTTACCTATTAAAGAGAATAGAGATATTAATAGAACTGGCAATATGCGAAGCGCTTGTCTCCTGTACATATTGATTTGAATTGAAATACGCTACAACAATCACTGAATCATAATTTTATTCACACTCAATCAATTCGTGTCTATTTATAGCACCATTTATTAACAAAATTAGAATCACTATTCGATTTCGTTTCGTTATCGAGACCGCACGAAAGTGACGTGCTCAGTCGTGGAAAGGCGAACGCGCAATGCGCCAACAAATTACTATGCGCTTTGAAGATATGACATTCCTAACTTTAAACTTTAGCTTCTTGACCTTTACATTATCAAAATAATTATTACAAATCTAATATATAAAAATAAGTCGGGTTTTCCTTCCTGACGCTATAACTCTAGAGCGCACGATCCGATTTCCACGGTTTTGCATTCGTTGGAAAAAAAAATCAGAAAAAACTGTAACGTGTTGAGGAAATCAAAAGTATTTAAAATTTTGAATATCGGAATGTTGAATATAATATTTATTTATTATTTATTAAAAATTCGGTTCGGTTCATAATATTATACTGTCGATTGGACAAGTAAGATGGATAGTAATGGGAGGGGGGGGGGGTCCCAGGACCCCTAGGACCCCCCCCCCTTATATACGCCCATGATAAGTATATTTTCTTTTTCAAAACTTTAAAATGGCTGCAGTTTCTGAACCCACCACTAAAATAAAAAACGCTCTTATTATTTTTTAATCAGTTTTATCTAATGTCCCCAAAACCTACTAAGTCTCCATGACGCTGTCCTGGGGGTCCGGACCCCCCTCCCCCCCCCCCCCCCCCATTACTATCCATCTTACTTGTCCAATTTCGACAATAATATATCGGTGCGGTACATGTATAAAAAATATTTTTGATTTCCTAAACACGTTGGCTATTTGCTGCTGCGGAACCCTTCATGGGCGATTCCTACTCGCACTTGGCAGCTTTTTTACGTTAGGGACCTTTTCAAAGCTATATCTACGCCCGTATCTCATCTTATTGATATCTAAATAAATACCTTTGTAATTTCCGTCATTAACTTTGTTTAATAATATTTTTTTCAAAAATGTGTGGACCGTGAACGTCATTTCATGTTTTAAACGGACCCCGAGTGAAACTAATTGGTGACCTATAATATTACTGTTTCGTTTTCACTTCTACGGTCACTTGAAGTCCAGTCTTGCTTTTCTTTTGTAAGTTGTAACGTTAATCTGTACTAATATCATAAAGCGGAAGAGTTTTGTTTGTTTGAACGCGCTAATCTCAGGAACTACCGGTACGATTTGAAAAATTATTTCAGTGTTAGATAGCCTATTTATCGAGGAAGGCTATAGGCTATATTTTATCATGCTAATACTAATAGGAGCGAAGAAATAGAGGAAAATGTGGAAAAAACGGGGGGAAATTATTTGAAAGGGCTTACTTGAACGCGCTAATCTCAGGAACTACTGGTCCGATTTAAAAAAATATTTCAGTATTAGAAAGCCTATTTATCGAGAAAGGCTAAAGGCTATATTTTATCACGCTACGACTAATAGGAGCGAAGAAATAGAGGAAAGTGTGGAAAAAACGGGAGAAATTATTTGAAATGGCTTATTTGAACGCGCTAATCTCAGGAACTACTGTCTTGATTTGAAAAATTATTTCAGTGTTAGCTAGCCCATTTATTGAGAAAGGCTATATGATATACTTTATCACGGTGGGAGTAATGGTAGCGAATAAATAGAGCAAAATGTGGAAAAATAGAGGAAATTATTTGAAAGGGCTTATTTTAACGCGCTAATCTCAAGAACTACGGGTCCAATTTGAAAAATTCTTAAAAATTAGATAGCCCATTTGTCGAGGAAGGCTATAGGTTAAATTTTATCACGCTAAGACTAATAGGAGCGAAGAAATAGAGGAAAATGTGGAAAAAACGGGGTAAATTATTTGAAAGGGCTTATCTCACGAACTACTGGAGCAATTTTTCAGTTATTTGGCACAGATAAGAAATAGACCACGTGAAGGATCATAGGCTATTTTTTGTGGACTAATTTGTCTGTGAAATATCTAATTTACGCGGGCGAAGCTGCGCGGAACGTTATATTTCGCGTGGTCACGACATCGCGCGTAAACGGCTGGACCCATTTTTGTGAAATTTGGTATACTTAAAGATACTTTGTGTGGCACTGTTTACATCGGCTCTGAAGTATTTTTACTTTTTAGTGTTTATAAGTGGTCAAAAGGTGAAAGAAAAGGATGAAATGTACAAACTTTTAGTTGAACTCAAACATATATTGTGGACAAAGTGATACAAAAAGTGAAAAAACAATAAAAGTGAAATAAAACCGGGCAGCTTGTTGTGGCCATTATTTAAAAAAAACTATCTCACAGTGGTTTAAAAACTGAATCAAATAAACAGCAACCGCCAAGAAGTGAAGTGCAATAAGTTTATGAACAGTTAGTGTCGCCTAAAAATACAAAGAAGTTTCATAACCTAAAATCGTCCTACATGATAAGCAAAAATCACTCATACAAAGAAAGTAACGACATCTAACGACTTAATGAAGAACTAAAACGAATACAAGTCAGCTATCGATCAAGCTACGTACACGGACCAAATAGTTTCGGTATTCGCCAACAGAGGGCTCTTTTATCTCCACAAATATTTCCGGAAACCGTTACAGGAGGGCGCTGAAAGCGGCACCATAAATAATATTCATAAATAGTATTTAAAAATAATATCTGAGGTATAATTTTACTTCTTATTAAAATGGAAGAAGTCATGATTGCACTTCGCCACATCCAAAAAGATCTTGACGAACAAAGAGCAGCAATCTTGAAGAATAGCGAAACAGTGACAGAACAAGTTACCCAAAATATACACACAATGCTGAATGAAAAATTCAATATATTAGACGAAAAATACGAAGATCTAAAGACTAAAATGGACAACCAAGAAAAAATACTCTACGTCCTAGAAAAACAAGCAAAACAAAGAAATTTAGTTTTCTTTGGGATAGAAGAAACAGAAAAATCATACTCTAACTTGGAAAATAACATGATAAAATTCATTAAAAAATACCTCGCTATAGACATCGAACATAGAGACATACAAGAGATCAAGAGAAAAGGCAGAAAAGGAGATAAACCCAGACCAATCTCGGTTACATTCTCTTCCTTGGGCACAAAAATTAATATACTCAAACAAAAAAGTGCCTTGAAGGACACATTATATACAAGAGGATTTTATTTTTCCACGAATTGTTCTAGAGAAGAGAAAACAACTGCAAGAACAAATTAAAATCGAAAAGGAAAAAGGGAATACCGCTGTCATAAAGTATGATAAACTTATAATAACGAGCAAAAATAATAACTCAACGAGTAGCAACAAGAGGACTATGTCTATATCACCAGAAAATAACGGAGGTAGAGCTCTAGCCGACAAAAGAACGCAGGCCGTAAAGAAAAACAAAACCCAGCCTCCTGCCATCAGAAGAACTTCGAATCTTTCGGATGGTATGCTTAAGCCAGGATTGCTTAACTTTTTGACTACCAAGACCCTAAATAACGAGCCTAAAATACAGGACAGCGAAAAAAAGCAACAATAGCAACTACCGACCCCATCTCACAAAACTTACAAACAAAAACTCGATACAAGAAGCAAAACACGTTCTCCAAGCCGGCTGGTCACCGTGGAGGATCATGACCATAACCCTCTAAAGACAAAAATAATTAAATCAAGACATGAATCAACTAGTCTCTACATTCTTACCTACAATGTAAAATCACTCTCTTCATATGAACGTCTTCTAGAATTGAACGAATCGCTCAAGAATATTAAATCTGACATAATAGGTCTAGCTGAAACCAGACGCATGGGTAATAAAATAGAAGAGTTTGAGAACTTCATATTATGTTATACAGGAGAAACTCCAGGAAGATATGGAATAGGCTTTATAATAAATAAACGACACAAAAATAACATCGAAAGCTATATTGGTCTCTCCGAACGTGTAGCAGTACTAAATGTTACAATTGAAAGCTATTCTCTATCAATCATACAAGTCTACGCTCCCACGGAAAAGGCAAGCGAGGAAGAAATTGAATCTTTCTACCAGCAAGTCAACTTAGCAATAGAAAAAGCTCATAAAAACTGCATATTGATGGGATACCTAAACGCTAAAATTGGTCAGCCCAAACAAGATGAATACGTTATTATGAAACCGCACGGATATGGTGAAAGAAACGAAAGAGATCAAAGATTGATAGACTTTGCTTTAGAAAATAAACTTTCGATTCTGAACACATTTTTTAAGAAAAAACCTAAGAAAAGGTGGACTTGGAGATCGCCCGACTGGAATTATAAAAATGAATTTGATTTCATACTATCGAATCGACCATGTATTTTTCAGATCATAGAAGTTATGAACATGAGTTACCCATCTGACCACAGGGCGGTCAGAGCAACAATTACTTTAGCCATGTCAAAAAAGAGCAGAAGAACTTATAGCAACCTTCAAAATATTAATTTAACAGTAGACCAAGAAATTTCAGCATTTAAGGAAAGTCTATTTTCATATGCATCCCAAGGAAATCTAGATATGAACGATCAAAAATCTATACAGGAGTACTATGACGACCTAATAAAAATTATCGGTAAAAGTTTGCAGTACGCAAAAAACAAGAGTAACAATAATAAAAATCACGAAATTATCTCTACTCATACATTGAGGCTACTAAAGAAAAGACAAGAACTACAACGGATAGAAAATAAAAGTAGAGCTACAAAAAGCATTTACCTGCATTGTATAAGTTATGTAGTAAAAACCTTAAGAAAGACTATGCAAACAACAGACATAAAACTTTTGAAAAACATCTGAATGAAACAGGAAGCACAAAGAAGGCCTACAAAGAACTAACAACTAACAAAGATGGATCGGCCTAAAACAACGATAAAACACTTACTAAATGCAGGGACATCATCACAGTAGTGACAGAATTTTACAGACAATTATATACAGCTAGTCAGAATAAAAACTCTGAATACAGACAACTAAGCTCAACCATTGCAAGCAAAATACCAAGCGAGCCCTGTATTGAAGTATCTGAAGTATTAGAAGCAATAGGGAAACTAAAGTCAGATAAGAGTCCAGGCCCTGGATAATATAACAAATGAGACATTAAAAGCCGCCTCTACATTACACTCAGTCCGACTAACTAGCCTATTCAATCGAATTTTAGAAACTGGATGCTCCCCTACTCAGTGGTCAGAATCTAACATCATTTTAATTTACAAAAAAGGAGACCCAAAAGACATCGGTAACTACAGGCCCATAAGTTTGTTACCGTGCATATACAAGCTTTTCTCGAGCATTTTAAATAACAAAATAAGTACAACATTCGAGGCTAGCCAACCTGTAGAGCAAGCAGGCTTTAGAAAAGGATACTCAACAATCGACTATATGGTCGATACGATAGAGCTTATTATAGAGAAATACCGACAATTTTAACCGACTTTCAAAATGGGGGAGGTGTTCTTACGTTCAACGATTACTCCGCCGTTTGTTAACCGATTTTCAAAATTTTTCTTTTGGTATATAGGGTATCATCCCAGTTTGGTATTATATTCACAAAAGTGGTGATCTGATGAAGGATGCATAAGTAATCGAGGGAACTCCTCAAAATTTTTATGGAAACATGTGGTGACTTCGGTTTCGTGAGCAGTATTCTACGCATATGCTACCAACAAGTAAGATTTTGCACCGAGGTATACCTGGTATATCGTGGTTCGGAAGGTGCTGAGAGAACTCCTGATTCTTTATAGATACAAGTTTGGGAGTTTCGGCGTTGTTTTAAGAACGGAAAGCATATGCTACTATGCAAATTACATTCATCATCATCATCATCACTACCATATTATACCATACATCGTCCTATGGTTATGACTTATGAGCCTATAATGACTCTGTTATTGGTACTTTTCATAGTCTTTTAGATCGAGACTCGAGTTTGTCAAGCGATAATTGAAAACAATCTATACTTAATATTATAAGCCTGAAGAGTATGTTTGCTTGAACGCGCTAATCTCAGGAACTACTGGTACGATTTAAAAACTTATTTCAGTGTTAGATAGCTAATTTATCGAGTAAGACTATAGGCTATATATTATCACGCTAAGACTAAGACGACCGAAGAAACTCAGGAAAATGTGCGAAAAACGGGGGAAATATTAGAAATAACAAATTACTGGAGCAATTTTTATGGCAATATTTGGCACAGATATAGAGTAAACCAAGTGAAGGGAGTAGGGACATAAGAGCTATTTTTTATGGGAAAATATACGGATTCCGTAAAATTCCTAATTTACGCGGGCGAAGCCGCGCGGGACATCTAGTTTACCCATAAAAATGAAAACCAAATTAATGGATACATGTCTGACTCCATGCCTATTATATGCCTGCCAAACATGGAAGTTTAGTAACAAAGTAAAAAATAAAATTACAACATGTCAACGAGGAATGGAGCGAAGTATGCTCAGCGTGAGCAAAATGCAGAGAATAAGACACACAAAAATAAGAAAAATTACAAAAGCATCAGATGGCCTTAGAAAAGCTCCAGCATTAAAGTGGAAATGGGCCGGACATGTGGCACGACTCCAAAACCAGATTTTTGGCGTGGGAGAGCCATGCTTCGGCACGAATGGGCCGGCTCGACCGTAGAAATACCACGTCCTCACAGAAAACCGGCGTGAAACAGCGCTTGCGCTGTGTTTCGCCGAGTGAGTGAGTTTACCGGAGGCCCATCTTTAGAGGAGGCCTTCACCTGTGGAGGGGTTCTTACAGTAGAAACAAAATAAAAATGTTATTAACCATATTATATAGTATTAAGATAATGTTATTTTACTGTTAAGAAATAAAAGGCATTTTATTTTATTTTATATAAAAATACTTTGAGTCCCGAAAAAGAACAGGACACATTTCCCGGAAAAATGTACGGTTACTGCACAATATACTTGTGCGCGTAAACTATTCAATCTATATTGATAGAATTTGGAATGGAGATACTTTGGGTCTCAGGAAAGGACAAGGAATACTAATTTTGTCCCGGAAAATCGTACATTTTCCGGGACAAAATTAGTGTTCCCGCAAAATAAAGTTTTCTGATTATCGCCTAAACTATTCAATCTATTTTGACGAAATTTGGTATCGCAATACTTCAGTATCGGGAAAGGACAAGGGATACTTTTTATCCCGGAAAATATACAGTGCCCGCCACAGAAATGGATCTAGTGCCCGCACAATAAACTTTTATGATTCTCGCCTAAACTATTTAATCTATTTTGACGAAATGTGACATGGAGATTGGAGATACTAATTTGAATCTGGGACAAGGAATATTTTTTGTTCCGGAAAAATGTGCGGTTCCCACACAATATACTTTTCTGATTTGCGCGTAAACGACTCAAGCGATGTACGGGAACAACTATAAACTGAAGTCCACGTGGACGTGTATCTACTGTATTGAAGCGGAAAAAGTCACGGGGGAACCGCTAGTGCCATTGGCTAGTGGTTTATAAAATTACTGACCTTACAAACATTCTTTTATCAAATAGTAAAAACCGGCCAAGTGCGAGTTGGACTCGCCCATTAAGGGTTCCGCAGCAGCAATAAGGTTTATTTCTATGAAATTAAAAGGTTTTTGATTCATTTTTATATTTCAGTTGATTTAATGAAAGTCAAATTAAGGTTTACCAGTTACTCTTCATTAGTTTTTATTATACCTACGAATAATAAAAACTAATGAAGAGTAACTCCGTCAAAAAACATGCTCTAAAATACTTGTCAAAAAGTGTACCTTAGGTACACATTTCAATACATTTCCAATATTTAGGTGGCCTTGAGGGGTATAAAGGCTGACGTTACATGACAGTTCGAATGGAACCAAATTTAAAACGGTAATAGTATGGGAGTTATGTTTCCTAAGTTTTTATTATTCGTAGGTTATAACGTATAAAAAAACTACTTGTTAGATCTCGTTCAAACCAATTTTCGTTGGTAGTTTTTATAGTTATGTACATCATACATTTTTTTTAGACTTATCATACTTTAGAAACTTCTAAATGGTAAAATATGTGTCCCCTCTATGTAGAGGGGACACATATATTACCACTTTGGAAGAGTCTCTCTCGCAAAATATTCAGATTAGAAAAAAATGATGTTAAAAAGCTCAATAATATAATGGAACCCAAGTGATAACCCAAGACTCCAAGAGCCAGCCACAGCTAGATTTTCGAAATTTTATACATTAGCTAAAACTTTTCCTTTTTATGACCCCTAGAGGTAAGTAAGATTTAGGATTTAAGACCAGCATTATATTATAACTATGGAGTATTGGAGTTTCGGTCACGGTTAGTTTAGGAGGTAGTAAAGCAAGAGGTAGTAAAGGGAGTAAAGCTCACTTTTTTTTTCTTCGGGGTAACTATAGGAATCTCCTTTTCCACTGCCGGACATTCTTCCCAGCTGTTGCTTCCTACTGCCAGAGCCCAGACAGGTGGTCTGGGATCTGGCAGTAAGAAAAGTCTGATAGAGGAAGTTTAAGGTTTGATTTAAAGTTGTCTTGCAGAGGAAAGCTGCTGTCAGAAATATTCGGCTTCAGGAGAAATTTGGGAGAAAGATAAATAACTACATAAATGAAAAAGTTAAACCCAAATCAGATCAATTATGTACTTTATTATACAGTAACACTTTAGTAACTAATTACACTTGTCGGTTCGACGTTTAGAACAGTAATGAGAATACCAATATGGCGACTATCCTATTTATACCTTTCAGAAATAAATCATAATAATATAACAGTTTTAGAACTACCTTATAAATATTTGATAAAATTTTAAAATAATAACTTGATTTTATAATAATGAAATAATTGTATAATAATAGTTATGTTGCCAATCAAACTCACATTTGAGAATTAAACTGAGTAAATAAATATTGATCATGATTGTAAACAATTATTATTTAAACAATTTCTAACATAAATAATAACCATATAGGTTTCAAATTTCCCGCTTTTTCAACTTGGCTCTTGCAATGGCCAAAATCCTAAAAGGCTAAAATCCAAGAAACATAAGAGGATTCCACAACGCCGTTTTTCCATACAAACGCTGTCCCCTGTTTCCTCCCTGGTTAATGCCGGTAGAGTTATGATTTTTTTCCTGAATATCTATGGCCACTATTAGCATGTCCCTATGTTTTCTTTTTTTTTCATAATTTAATTATTAAAAAAGATAGAACGTCCAAAAACCCAAAAAAATGGCCAGATTTTCCTCTGTGTTCAAATACCCAGAAAACAAAACTGGCTAGAATATACAAAAAAAGTAAAAGATAGGAACACAGCTCAAGCCTTGTTTCAATTCTTAATGAAAAAATTACTTAAATCGGTTAAGTTTTGGAGAAGGAATCAGCGGACAACGAATCGAAGATTTTCTGTTCTTTTATTTAAACTTTTGTCGTGTTGTCTCTATCGCGCTCTGCGGTGGGAGATTTGAGATTGGTGAGACAGCAATACATTTTCAAATACCTATTTTAAATTTCTCTCGCCCCTGGTGTATCCTCTTAAAAAACATATTATATTAGGGTGAACATGACTAGTGATTGGACAGTTCTAGTCATTGGACAGTTCTAGTCATTGGACAGAGCACAAAAACACTATATTTATTAAGGTTGCTTTAAAAACTACCTGTTTTTCTTTAAAATCAAGCGTTTTTTTTACTTTAAATACAGGCAATTTTTAAAGCAACATTAATAAATATTGTGTTTTTTTGCTTTTTCCAATGATCGGTACTGTCCAATCTACTAGTCATCTACCCTATAAATAAGATTCTTGGCTGTATCGCATAGTTAACTTAACTGTGGGCCCTCTAGGTCTGTTAGGCATCCATTACACGGCAGGTTTTGCTGTCAGTTTTACCACAGTTATGACTGTATAAGTGTAACTGGTGGATAACCTACCGTGTATGACAGACGGTTGCATGAAGTTGATTGACGAAAATCTTGATATTTTGATTTTTGCTTCATGCAACCATCAGTCACGAATTTTGAGTGAGTGTTGTCACATCTGACAAAATAGAAAAAAAATTAGAAACATACCTTTGAAAATTTTGACTTTGACTGACATAAAACCGAAGAGAATTGAGTGACCGTCTAATACCATTCGTCAGTAGATATATCAGTCACCATCAGTCTTGAAACATAATTCATGATAGACGAAATTGACTGTCGCTTGCCGCATGCCTCGTGTAATGGATGCCTTATTGTATTGAATCTGTGCACTGTTCAGTGTCAACTGTCAAGTTCAAGTTTCAAGTGTGCAGTGTTGCCAATATAGCGTATTTTATGCTAAATTTGGCATATTTTTACGTTGTTTAGCATATTTTATTTGTTGTTTAGCATAATATATAGCATATAATTATTTAATAAAAATTAAACCCTGAAACAAATGATCCGATTCAATTACTAAGCGTGTGTACTAAAACCGAGTAATAATTTCTCTGAAAAGAGTATTCATTAAATATTACTCATTATTATCACTACCACATTCTAACGCCGCCAGAATTGAACGCGTTTTCAGCCAAATGAATGTAGTTAATAAAGCGCTTATTCCACCTTACTAAATTTAGACGTCTAAATGATTCAGTAACTAAATTTAGTCAAGTGAAATAGCATTTAGAAAGTTAGGATCCTAATTAGTTTACTAAATCGGAAAAAGTGTGGCTTCTGACTGACTAAATCATTTAGCATCCTAGTTATGAAGCTATTTAGAAAGGTGGAATAAGATTTAGAGTTTTAGACGCTACGGCTACATTCGCACCTCACTGTGTGAGCTGTGAAGACGTACGAGTCACGAGTGCTACCTTTATCAATGATGATTGTTGTGGCACTAATGTTTTTTTCGTGTTTATTTTGGTACGAATCACGAATGCGCCATGTCGACTGCTAAAGATAAAGAAGTTTTAAGTAACGTAATTGAACTTTTTAAAGATGATGCTTTTGGAGTAAAAATGACAAAAAAATATTCTAATAAAAATACAAAAAAAATGATTATTTTTATAATTTTAAAGATGTTACAAGATTTATGTAATATATAATAATATTAAGGCGGGGATTAATCTCAATCCAAAACTATAACTTTGCACACAACCAAAGCCCAAGCGTATACACATCGCAATAAGATTCATTTTAGCTTAGCATAAAATTGAAGTCACTCAAACGGATTTTCTCTATTTTTCATGTTTTTTTTAAATATCTTTAGAAATAAAAATTAAGAAACAAAATTGTTCGGTTAAAGAATTTTTAATATAGATTTACTAACAATTTATTCAAATAAAATGTATAATTATTCTAGTTAATACTTATATTTCGATGAAACTGAAAAATTATCGGAGGTGAGTTTGTAAATTAATTACAGCCAAAGTATTAAGTTTTATTAAAATGTTTATGGTTTAAGGTATTTTAAATATTGTGCTTTATACCTCATATTTTTTAAAACTTCGTTATTATATTGGAACTAGGTAAACCGGAAGTCGCGGAATAACAAATTGAGGTTTATCCTCGCCTTAAATGTTATTACGATCTGGAATCTATTCGTAGGTAATTTCTAAAGTCTGCTGGTTCCAAGTAGTACAGAAAGTTCATGTTTGATAATTTTTCCTGGAGCAAAAATTCTTTCAACCATCTGTTTCGCCTTTTATTTATTTTTATTTTCATTGAGCCAACAGCTAAGCCTATGAGAAGACCAATTTTTTGTTGCTTTGACAGAACTGGAGCTATTTAGTTACTAAATTAGGACAAGTGGAATCAGAAGCTTCTAATTAGTCTTCTTTTTAGGATTCTAATTGGAACTTCTAGTCAAATGGAATAAGCGCATTTACTTCGCAACCGTTTGTCAGTAAAAACTTTAAATGCTATTTTATACATCAAATTCAGCGTAGAGAGGACAAGGAAATGATGTTATCCTTACTCAGTTCCGGATAACGTATTGCGCTCTATAGGTACCAACAACCAAGGAGAGTTATAGTTTGGACAAGGAATCTTCTATTATACGTTTACATGTACATCAGCTATCGATGAAAAACAAGACAATAATATTTTGTTCGATAACGTAATTTTTTAAAACATAAATTAAATTGAGATTTTTTTGATTGTTAAAGATTTAAAATTAAATAACGTTTTATTAGACTTTGAAAAGTTTTAGCATAATTTTATAGCAATAATTGGCATAATTTTGGCAATATAACAGCAGTTTAGCAAATGTTGTATGAGTATCTCCTTGTGAATATAATATTCGTTGATGAGTATTGAGTCGTGTTGGCAACACTTGAAGTGTGCTTTTTCTGTTCTAAAGTTTCGTGCCATCGTATTTCTTGTTTCAATTTTCAAATTATCGAAATTTTAGAGATCTACGATTTATTTTATGGCACGCTGATCACATACGTACAGTATTTAGTAATATTTTATTTGTTTAAAACAAAGATGATGTTTACTACATCATCTTTATTCCTTTGTCATAACTTCTAAGCAAGCACCGGCATATTTTGTTTATGTAGCGAAAAATAAACAAACTTTTTCTTCGAAGTATACATATGAATCAAGAAATAGTTATTAAAAATGGATGTGAAGATAAAGAAAAGTTGTCCCAATTGTAGTCAGTTCTATCAGCTAAAATGTAAGTAGAAATTCAAAGTGACTGATGTTTATAACGATAGTTTTACTCCAAATTGAGCAATAATCACCGTGTGGACCGCAAAAGTGACAGCCCGAAGGCTCGCTTCGAGCCGGCTCGATGGAATTAAATATGTCATTTCCTTCGATTCGGAGTAAAACTATCGAGCAAAACCGTATGTGAGTAGGTACTTAGCATAAGGCTGTTACTCATGGCGCCGCAGCGGCAGCGGCACGGTATCGCCGCCGCGCCGCCGCTGAGATGGCGGTGCCGCTGCCGCTGCGGCACCGCCATCTGCCGCTGTGTGTGTAAGCACCCTAATAGCGTTTTCGGCATCTGAACTGCCCCGGGGCAGGGTGGGCTGACAGGATACAGAAACATCCGAAATTTTAATTAAGAACATAAGCTACATATTGCATAGTTATACTATCCCCGCGTTCCAGAAGGCGTTAATTTTCATCTCTCCTGTACCTGTTGACTTACTCGTACTTAGCATTACGCGCTATCGTAACCTAATGTTTATGTGACAATAGTCAATATGCAAAGTATGTGGTTTTGTTATTAAAATATGATTCAATGTGAAAATTTAAATATAATAAAAGTATAACTATATACTAAAATATGATTACTTATGTAAAAAAATGTAATACTAAAAAAACGAAACAAATATATTATTATGTATTTTATTTGTATGTAACTATAACAAATATAACATAACTATAACAAATATAACTACCGTTATATTTGTTATAGTTACATACAAATAAAATACGTAATAATGATTGTGAACGAGTTATGTGTGGCTTATAATAATAAACATGGGAGTAATATTGTAAGCCACACAATTTCGATTTGTATAATATGTTTCGATCCTTAGTGATTATCCTTGTATGCATTTATTACTACGAACAATAAAAACTAAGGAAAAGTAACTCAGTCAAAAAACATGCTCCACAATACTTGTCAAAAAAGTGTACCTTAGGTACACATTTTAATACATTTGCAATATTAAGGTGACCTTGAAAGGTACTAGGCTGATGTTACATGACAGATCAAAAGGAACCAAATTTAAAACGGTAATAGTATGGGAGTTACGATTCCTTAGTTTTCATAGATTTATTATTACTGAGTAGATTGTTGTTTTTTGTAAAATGAGTACTAAAAAAACCTTTTATTTCTTAGCTATGGTTAATAATATGATCAAATCGTAAGCGCTGCATTAATCAGTAAATAATGTAAACTGGAAAGACTAGGACCACCAAGATACAGGCTCTGCCTAGTTTGGGGTCCATTGCAATTTGTATGGCTTACTACATAAGTAAACAAAATTGTATATTTACTTAAAACAATTTATTTAGATCCTTGTGTGTAAACAAAAGTTACTTTTGAAAAATAGATTGTAAAAATGTTAAGTTATGTTATGTAATGGTTCAGAAATAAAGAATTATTATTATTATAAATATCAGTGAAGTCATAGTCAATTCCAATTTCAGCTCTCACTGCAGAACAACATGGAAACATACCTTTGTTTCTATCATGTGGTCATTCCATGTGTGAAAACTGTGTTAAAAACATAGTTAAGTTTGCTGAGCCCATACAATGTAAAGTGTGCCATAAAGATACAGAAGTGAGCACAGCTGACTTATCATTGCTGGTAGAGAATAAAATTCCATTGTGTCAGTTGTTTCCGGTAAATTTTCATATGTTGGGTGAACTTACATTGGAGAAGATTCAGGTTTGAATATTTGCCTTTTACATTTTTATATTATTATGTACTATCAGAGAAGTTGATTCCTAGGCAGATGACGGACCTAGTAATTTGGTCGCGTTAAGTCAAACCCATTCAACCGATCACAACTAACATTGAATTGACATTAGCCAACCACATGATGTTGAACTGTCAACTAGTTGCCTAGGAATCAATTTCCTCCATGGTACATACAAATTATTTTACTATTTACCATATTTTGCATTTATATAATTACGTTATGTGAATTACAAAATAAGCAATAACAATTTCAGGAACAAGCTGAAAATGAAGAAAATCGAGACAAAAACTTCTATATTGATGTAAAATCTATTTTGGAAAATATTACAAAAAGCGAAGGTAATCTTGAGAGACATTATTAATTATTATTTAAAGTTATTGATAAGTGGACTTTACCACATTGTTAAGCATTAACACCTCCATCGTGGGTATCGCAGACACAATCGATTTTCAATTGTTATGCGACAGCCAGCTGCCGCTTGGGCATTGATGGGTTAAAGTACCAAGGGATATATTATTATATTTATATGTATGATGCAAAACATTTAATAGAAGGAAGAACGAATTCCAATGTAATAAACATAACAACTAAACTTTAATAAGTTTTGATTTTTTGTGTCAATAAAATATGTAATTTTAAAAACACTAAAGTCAACAGCTCCTGCAGAATAAGCAAAATCTTTACACTATCCACAATATTAGCTTATAATGCTGTTAATTATTATAACAAAATGTTTTTCAGGTATGTGTATGGAGTGCCATAGTCCAACATCAAAAATGTGCCAACAATGTGGAATAATTGTTTGTAACAATTGCTTCACTAAGAGCCACAAGAATTTCATAATTTTTAAAAACCATATTCTTACAAATATTGGTGAGTTATTTAAAAAATAATTCATATGGTATGAGTTATGACTGATGATTTTATTTGATTGTTGTCCTCAATTTTTTTTTTTTATTCAGAAGCTATTCAAGATGAAGTTGTGTGTCCCACACATATTGGAAAGTCCTTGGATTACTATTGCAAGACTTGTGAAAAACCTGCCTGTATGGATTGTCTTATGGTAGGCGGTGAAAAGTCTTGCAAAAATCATGATGTTGTATCTTCGCAAGATGTGGTAAGAATGTGTGATGTTATGTTTTATTAATTACTAGCGACCCGCCCCAGCGTCGCACGGGTATAAAATACAGGGTGCAATTAAACCTTCCTACCAAATTTTGATATGTTGATCCTTGTTAAAAATAAAAATACACGTATTTTTTCTTTTATAATCACTCAGTACTAAAATGTTGAGAAATAGCTTCCGAAAGTTATCCTAAAAAACACTTACAATTAATGGACACGACGCGTCGCTCGCGCGTGATGTGACCCCACGCGCGCGCCTCGCCCCGCTCATTCCCCCGCGCCGCAAATGACCGTTCTGCAACGATTTTAAATAGGATAAAATATGTCATTGAAAAAAAATAACACCCAATTTTTTTTGGTTAAATGGACTCTCCTAGTGATACCTAAGCCCTGGAAAAAAATTGGCAGGAAGGTTTAATTGCACCCTGTATATAGCCACTGAAAAAATGATTAAAATCGATATCCTATGATCCTTCACGTGGTCTACTTCTTATCTGTGCCAAATAACATAAAAATTGCTCCAGTAATTCACGAGATAATAAAAAATACTTTCAAATAATTTCCCCCGTTTTTTTCACATTTTCCTATTAGTCTTAGCGTGATAAAATATAGCCTATAGCCTTCCTCAATAAATGGGCTATCTAATACTGAAGGAATCATCAAAATCCGTTGCATAGTTTTAAAGATTAAAGGGAACAAAGGGACATGAGGGAAAAAAGGCGACTTTGTTTTATAATATGTATAGATTATAAATTTTGTGGTAAAAACTATCCTCAGTCCTTTTTTTCCACATTTTCCTCTATTTCTTCGCTCCATTCGTCTTAGCGTGTTAAAATATAGCCTATAGCCTTCCTCGATAAATGAGCTATCTAACACTGAAGGAATCATCAAAATCCGTTGCATAGTTTTAAAGATTAATAATATACTTTTTTGCAATGTAACTAGCTATCTTGTTATTGTAATGTCAAATTTGTTATTTGTATTGTACAATGTTTTTCAGAATCAAGAATTAATGGCTGAAATACAAAAACTCACTCCTGAGGTTAATGAGAAGCTCAAACGATTTACTAAAACAGCAGTGGTAAGTGTCTTATTATTATTTCTAAAATTGAAGTTATTCATTTTCGTTTAGTGATAAATGATAATAATAATCTTTAATTATAAAGAACTAGACATTCCGCGCGGCTTCGCCAGCGTAAATTAGATATTTCACTGACAAATTAGTCCACAAAAAATAGCTTATGATCCTTCACGTGGTCTACTTCTTATCTGACCCATATAACAGAAAATTGCTCTAGTTATAGTAGTTCGTGAGATAAGCCCTTTCAAATAATTTCCCCCGTTTTTTTCCACATTTACCACTATTTCTTCGTTCCCTATTAGTCTTAGCATGATAAAATATAGCCTATAGCCTTCCTCGATAAATGGACTAACACTGAAAGAATTTTTCAAATCGGACCATTAGTTCCTGAGATTAGCGCGTTCAAACAAACAAACAAAGTAAAAAACTCTTCCGCTTTATAATATTAGTATAGATGAATGGTATCATAATTAATGAAAACCTATAATTTCAGGACATAGGGAACATTATGACAAACTTGGATAACAATCCAAGTTCAGAAATATCAAGACTTTCCAATGAGGTGGAACAAAACTATTCCATCCTATTAGCAAATGTACAAAAGCTGAAGGATGATATAATACACAAGCTAGAAATCATAAAGACAAAGAAAATAAAATCACTTATAGACAGCAAAAATGAGATATTTGAAAATATTAAAAAAGCTAAGCAAACTATTGATAGAATTAATTCTCTACAAGAAAATAAGTTGGGCCAAGTAAGAAATTTATTTATAATGTTTGGTTTTTGATCAACCTATAATAAAGCATTTGCAAGCCAATTAAAGTATTTAGCAATTGTAATACTTTAACTTTTATAGATTAACAAGGAAAGGAAAGATTTAGGAAGAATACTTCACAATTATTGCTCCCACACAGCACTTATAAAACGTTATAAAACATTGTGTAACACGATAACATTTTATAACAGTGTGTAACATGCGCTACAACATGTCAAGAAATAAACATGTCTTTTGTTATAAATGTTAAGCAATAGTATCTAACGTTATGTAACTTCAGTGTGGAAGCACCTTTAGGAGCAATTTCGCTTATTTTTCAAAAGCTTTAAAAAACATAGTTCAAAAATTCTATAGTCATATAATTTTACTGTAGGTAAATTTATCAAGTATATTGGATCAAGCCAAGGAAATAATAAATGAGCCATGGTATTTAAGATATGATTCATCGGATGATTTACTAAAGTAAGTATTTTTACATTGTAATGTTTATTCAATGCTAGATTTTCCATGGACTTCATTCTGAAAATCATAATAATACAGTAACTTATTAAAATTAATCTAATAGACTGACATGTTCAATGCAAATATTATGTTAGTACAGGTATAATATATTATTAACTGTTTATATTTGTAGGATTAAAGTGAACACCGAATTGTTTGATTCATTACAAAACTTCATGAGTCTGGTTGAACCAGAAGGGCTGCCAACATATGAATTACTGACTACTGATCAACTTAAAGAAAAGCAAATAGAAGTTCCTCCACCACCACAGTCAGTTGTATATCCCCCTGAGTTGGTTAAAGGTAAAATCTTCTAAAAACTTAAACAAAAAAATTAAGCAGTTTAATATATTAGGTCCTTTATACATATGAAATACGCGTTTTGTATGGGAGGAAAGGAATCATTTTTTTTTGTATAATATATTTAATTAAAGTAATATGTACCATTGTTATCAATGCATTTTCGCCATCTTAAGGAGTGAGCACACTGAGACGGCCCGTGCCGGGGCTCATCGCAAAAATCCACCTCCATACACTTTGCTCACTCCTTTAAGGGTAGTTCGTTGATCCCTTTACTAAAAAACGGAGGTTGAGAGTCAATAAATTATTTGAATGCGCCTGGACTGTCACATCATAGTTGAAATTTTTTCCTTGTAGGAAGTTATCCAAATTCCGAAAAAAATGGTAATATGTTGGAGCAAGATCCGGGGAGTACGGTGGATGTCGCAGACATTCCAATTGCAGATCGTCCAGTTTTGCGGCCGTCTGTTGTGCAGTGTGTTGTCTAGCGCTGTTCTGAAACAGAAGTACCTAGAGCGATTGACCAGCCTTGGTTGTTTAGCAGCTAGTTCTTCCATCATGGTTTGCAGTGCTGACAATAGATATCTGCCGTAACCGTTTGGGCAGATTTTAGAAAGCTGTAGTGAACGACACCGGCACTAGTCCACCAAACACTCAAACTTTTTCTGAGTCAATTTTCGCTTAGGGCAGGATTTGGCTGATTCTCCAGGATCAGGATCAGATCAGGAGGGACAGCCATTGCGACGAACGCTTTCGATTATCGTAAAGAATCCATTTTTCATCACAAGTAATGATCCGATTTAAAATCCCGTCATTATTGTGTCGGTTGAGCAATGTAACGCAGCAGTCGACGCGGTTTTATGATTTGCTTCACCGCCATTCCATTTCTTGCTGTTCCATTTCTTGTTTTCTATGAAAGGCTGGGCCGGCCTCTCATAGGAAACAAGCAATTTAAAACATATCCAACACGGTTTGTACTTTAACGCGGCGTCACTTAAAGCAGTTTTATCACTTACACCGAAGCCTGCTGCTAAGTCTGATGTAGTTTGCGATGGATCCGCTTCCACATTAGCCTTTAATTCTTCATTATTCATTTTGGTCTCGGGTCGTCCACGGGGCTTGTTCTAAAGGTCGATATTTCCAGAACGAAAATGTTGGAACCAAAACCGTACCGTGTTTTCTTTTGCGACACCAGCGCCATACACATTGTTAATTCTTCGAGCTGTTTCTGCAGCACTCGTGCCACGGTAGAACTCATATTCGTAAATAAAGCGATATTTAAATTTTTCCATTATGCGATATGAACATGATATGAACGACTCCAAATAAAAAATAATCAAGAAAAAAACGAATAACTGTTTTGGAAACTCAAATGTACCGAATAAGTATATGAATTTGGAATTCTTAACCAAAGAGGAGATATTTGAGATCAAAGTGGCCTGTGCAACAAAACGCCAATTTCATATTATGTAAGGACCTAATAATAGTTAAAACAATGAGCTGATACTTTTATGCTTTTATAGAATTTCACACAAGAATCTTTAACCCCTTCAGATGCTTCTATTTTTGTAGATGTAAGACAAGTAAAGAAAAAAGTGGAAAAAGAAAAAGATAAGACATCTGACAAAACAGGAATGCTAATAAAATCTGCACCAAAGTATCACAAATCAAGCAAAAGTGGTTCTTGTACCTCACTAAATTCCATAACTAGTGACTCTTCACATAACAGTAGCTTCACGCATACACAAAAAAAATCAAGTAAGTTATACTTTTTTGTATATTATTTTGTAATAATATTTCTTGGTTACTCAATAGTATAAGCATACATAAAATCATATATTATAATATGAATCATAAATACAATTTTATTACCCAAATAAAATCAAACTATGTATGTGTTTCAATTTTCAGATAACTATAACAAAACGAACTATAACAATAATATACAATCCGGACCCTTTATGCAGCCATGTCAAATGAAGCCGCTACAACCAGGTAAGTAATATTAATTAATTTCAATAAGTACATATATAATATTCCAAAAGTTTAATATATTCCGAGTTAAAGTTCTAAATATTAATAATAGTTTAAAAAACATGCTTTATCTTATGCAAAAAAAAAAACAAACATACAAGTTCTTGTCATTGGCTCGTAATACATAATATTATGTAAAGTTTCGAATGAATTAGACTACTGGAGATAATAATAATAATTATTATTATTATTTTATGAAATAAGGGGGCAAACGAGTAAACGGGTCAGCTGATGGAAAGCAACTTACGTCGCCCATGGACACTCGCAGCATCAGAAGAGCTGCAGGTGCGTTGCCGGCCTTTTAAAAGGGAATAGGGTAATAGGGGAGGGTAGGGATGGGAAGGGACGGGAAGGGAATAGGGTAGGGTAGGGAAGGGAATAGGGAATGGGCCTCCGGTAAACTCACTCACTCACTCGGCGAAACACAGTGCAAGCACTGTTTCACGCCGGTTTTCTGTGAGAACGTGGTATTTCTCCGGTCGAGCCGGCCCATTCGTGCCGAAGCATGGCTCTCCCACGTATAAAACGTATAAAATTATGTTGAAATCTTTTAATAATAATATCTATGGACGCTTCACACCACGTCAGTCACTTGTGTTACAGGTACCAGACAACGGAAATATATTTAATACTTTTATACTATACATATATTTAAGATTTTTATTATATCATACACATATTTAATACACATCCAGACCCAGACACACAGAGACATTGAAAACTTTTTGTTCCGTCGGCGGGATTCGAACCCGTGACCCCCGGCTTGAGCTACCGATGCGCTCACCACTGAGCCACAGAGGTCGTCAAACGTGCTCAAAGATTGCGAGAGACGTTACAAACATACAGCCCAAGCTTATAAAAGCGTGTTAAAAATACGCGATAGCATGATAGAAAATATTTTATCACTTGGCTATAATAATAGAGCAAGGCTACTATAATTTAATATATTATTACTCTGTTGCATCGCGTAACCACAACTAGTAACGTATTGCGCTCAAAATAACAATTTATTCTGCAGTGTTTAGCAACACAGACGTAAATATAATTTTCCACACAAGAGCACACTTAGCATGGCCATTATAGAAAGGACTAGATGTCCCGCGCGGCTTCGCCCGCGTAAATTAGAAATTTTGCGGAAACCGTACATTTTTCCATAAAAATAGCTTATGGCCCTACTCCCTTCATTTGGTCTACTCTATATCTGTGCCAAATATTGCCATAAAAATTGCTCCAGTAGTTTGTAATTTCTAATATTTCCCCCGTTTTTCCCACATTTTCCTGAGTTTCTTTGGTCGTATTAGTCTTAGCGTGATAATATATAGCCTATAGTCTTACTCGATAAATGAGCTATCTAACACTGAAATAAGTTTTTAAATCGGGCCTGTAGTTCCTGAGATTAGCGCATTCAAGCAAACATACTCTTCAGGTTTATAATATTAGGTAGGTATAGATTTTTTTGAATTATCGCTTGACAAACTCGAGTTTCGATCTAAAAGACTATGAAAAGTACCAATAACAGGATCACTATAGGTTCATAAGTCATAACCATGGGACGATGCATAGTATAATAATATGGTAGTGATGATGATGATGAATGTAATTTGCATAGTAGCATATCCTTTCCGTTCTTAAAACAACGCTGAAAATCCCAAACTTGTATATATAAAGCATATGCTTATAATACCTCTCACGAAACCAAAGTCACCACATGTTTCCCTATAAATTTTGAGGAGTTCCCTCGATTACTTATGCTACCTTCATCAGATCACCACTTTTGTGAATATAATACCAAATTGGGATGATACCCTATATACCAATAGAAAAATTTTGAAAATCGGTTAACAAACGGCGGAGTAATCGTTGAACATAAGAAAACAAACATAACACCTCCCCACACACACCACACCACACATTTTGAAAGTCGGTTAAAATTGTAGCCTATGTGTTATTCTGATGTATAAGCTATATTATTGTAAAGTTTCATTAAAATCCGTTCAGTAGTTTTTGCGTGAAAGAGTAACAAACATCCATACATCCACACATCCATACATCCAAAAAAAATTTCGCCTTTATAATATTAGTAGGATTTTGTTTGTGACAGATTGACATAGAAAATCTATCAGTTTGTCCCTTATGGCTGGTTTACACGTATTAAGTAGATAAGTATTTAACAAAATTTTAAGTTATTTATTGCATGTAAACACAAAATTTAGTAGCAAGTAGTAAGTTAAAATTTAGTTAAGTACTAAACAAGGAAATTAGAATTTTGACTATTTTCTGTAAGGTTGGCAGGCGGGGCTTGTCACTTGACACATTTCGGGCAAGCACTTAAGTTAAAATTTAGTTACTACTTATCTACTTAATACGTGTAAACCAGCCCTTACGGCTGGTTTACACTTATTAAGTGTAACCTGAAATGTGTCAAGTGACAAGCCCCGCCTGCCAACATAATATAAATAAAAAAAAATGAAAATAGTCCTAATTTCCATGTTTAGTACTTAACTAAATTTTAACTTGCTACTTGCTACTAAATTTTTACATGCAATAAATAACTTAAAATTAAGTTAAAATTTAGTTAACTACTTATCAACTTATTACGTGTAAACCAGCCCTAAAAGTCAGCGCTTCTGTTCTTTCGCATTTCTGCTTAAGCCATTCCAAGCCTGCTAAATAAGATAATACTTTATTGAAGTAATTTGTCTCCACAGGTGATCAGGACATTGTCTACATAACCCACATAGTGGATCCACACAACTTCTTCGTACAGAGGGCCTGCCATCAGTCGCTCGTCGAGGAGCTACTCAGAGAATTCCGGAATGCCAGTACTATGCCGAAGCCAGTACTCAACCATGTCACTGAAGGTATTAAATAAATACTAACATGTA
This sequence comes from Aricia agestis, assembly GCF_905147365.1. NCBI lineage: Eukaryota > Metazoa > Arthropoda > Insecta > Lepidoptera > Lycaenidae > Aricia > Aricia agestis. The sequence goes on along the minus strand of NC_056408.1, from coordinate 9,518,201 downwards.
TATTGTATGTAAGTCGTTGCGTCTCTCTGTATGTGCGCGATAATCGCAGTTTATGCAATTTTATCGGCAGGAGTTTTAACTCCTAGTCTATATTATAATTATTATTACTATAAGGAGGAAAAGGTTTATGGTTATGGTTTATGGTTTCCTCCAAATAGGCTCCGAAACTACTCGGCCGATTTTGATCAAAGACAATTCATAAAGTGCACAACGAGGAAGGACATACGATACTTTTATATCGCTGGAAAATGTACGATTGCCGCAGGATACTGTTTATACGTGGGCAGAGCCGCGCGAATTCTAGTAATTAATTAAAGGTTTGTAAACATGGACGTACCCAGGTAGGGGCAGGGGGGGCAGCTGCCCCCACCTAGAAGATAAAATAAACGTCAATTTTCCTGGCAAATGGGAATTAAAAACGTGTTACCTACTCTGCGTAAAATGAAGTGTTGGAAACCAAGGTACGCCCATGTCTGTAAATATATATTTTTTCTGTTACAGGAAAAATCTATTTAGTGTATATTAAAGCGGACAACTTGTGGCAAAGGTGCCGCATTTTGAGCGTCGATCGCAAGGACCCAAACAAGCCAATCGTTCAAGTTTTCTGTTTCGACTTTGGCAGCATTGAAAATGTTTCCATTGACAAGTAAGTAAAACTGTTATGGGCGCCTAATCATAATTTGCTCCTAAATGACTTGCCGCCCTAAGGTGTTTATTTGCAAGGCTTAAGGCCTGTTTCACCACTTCCTGATAAGGTGCCGAATAGGCTATCCACAACTTATTTGACAGATGCTCCATACTCTATCTGTCAAGTTAAGTTGTGGATAGCCTATCCGGCACCTTATCAGGAAGTGGTGAAACAGGCCCTTAATGGTACTAAAAGAAAAACAAAATTAAAAGCATGTAAATTAGGTCAAAATATTTTGTTTTACTTTTCACTTACTTTTTTTTCAGATTGCGATTGATTCCAAGTTTTAGACTACAAAATCCGCCACCACTCGCAATTAACTGCTCTTTAGAAAGCATCCAACCCATCACTGGATCTTGGACCAGTGATGATGCCCTGCTCATACAAAATATCATAGATAAGTAAGTTTTTTTTTCATTACAAAAACTACTTTTCATTAGTCTACTACTCTTAAGTTAAATTTTTATTAAGATTAAGGTAAATTTAATAAGACCTAAATTAAGGTTTTGTAAATAGTTAATTTAAGTTCGCTTAGTTAAGATATATACTCATAATTCATAAGTTTTTTTTTCTTTTTATATTGCTGCACTTTTGACTTTTATTGTGACATTTTTACACCTTGTTTTCTTTAGTAACGATAGTGTATGAATTTGTTGCTGTATGTGTTTCACAGGTCAGTAAATCCACATAGCTCAGCTGTGCGAATCATACGAAATAGGTTAGATTACTAAGATATCACATCATCCATTTTATGTTTTGTTCATTTGTAAATAACATTTTTATACATTATACATATATATATATATATTATCATAGTAACAGTACATTTTGTACCAATTTAGCCATGACTTATATGTCTATTTACATTTATTATTTACTTATATTAAAATATGAATTTGTATTACTATGTATAATATTATGTTTCATTTTAATTGGCGAAATAATTTAAATTTTTACAAGACTACGCAAATTTCAGATGTTAATTAGTTATCTAAGTCTATGAATAGGATTTAATAAATAGATACTTAGTATAAGATTTTATTTCTCTTAACGCCAGTTAATATGTTACAGATCATAGTTTCACAGCACCATATTGAATGCATTATATTTGAACAGTTGTAACTCATTCACTGTAATGATAATCAAGTGAGGTGAAGTGCCTGCTACCTTAAATAGATTAGGAAACCTGTAGTTAGGGCTAGCAGTCTCTTTTCCCCTGAATACAGAACAATGAATTAGTAATATAATTTAAATTAATTATTAATAATAATATGTTTTTTTGGCAAACAAGGAATGTTCACGACAAAGGTGCTGCCTTCTATCAACGTATGTTAAAATACTTACTGGTCAGTGGCCACCTATAGATCATGCACGTTCCTTTATGTCAAAAGTTGTCTATCTGATTTAATAATTATACTACAACAAGAACGCGTACTGTGGCGCAAAAACCGTTCCGAGCCAGAGCGAGGCTCCCTGCGGTAGTGTGTCCCTTTCTAATTATACAATCGCAAATCGAAACACGACAATCAACCAATAGCAAATATTACCAGTCACAAAATTCTAAGCACCACCTTCACTCAGTATTGAATTATTTTTATAAGTAAATATAACCAATTCATATTTTAATTAAAATTGTAGTCTGTAACTTAGAAACGTATTTCACGCTTCGACACGAATGGGCCGGCTCGACCGAAGAAATACCACGTTCTCGCAGAAAACCGGCGTGAAACAGCGCTAGCGCTGTGTTTCGCCGAGTGAGTGAGTTTACCGGAGGCCCAATCCCCTACCCTATTCCCTTCCCTACCCTTCCCTATTCCCTTCCCATTTCTACCCTCCCCTATTACCCTATTCCCTCTTAATTAAGGCCGGCAACGCACCAGCAGCTCTTCTGATGCTGCGAGTGTCCATGGGCGACGGAAGTTGCTTTCCATCAGGTGACCCGTTTGCTCGTTTGCCCCCTTATTTCATAAAAATAAAAAAAATACAAGTTCAAGTAAATCATTACGAGGAATAGGCTACTTGACCTATTTTTTTTTTCTTCATGCTAATCGCTTCTTAATCATCCATTTTCAAAAAATCTTGATTGAAAAATATGCCTTTTAAATGGCGCCGAAAACACTTTCCACAACACTGTTCGCCATAGTGTGACGTCATATTTTTTGTATTTTATACTTTCTTTATTGAAATTTTTTTAATGTGCTAAATGTACGAGTCTAAAAGTGCCCAAAAATTATAAAATAATTCAATAAGAAATTAAAAATCATCATTAAAAATAAAAGCTAATAAATTACGAGTCTGATGACGTCCGCGTCACATCCAAATCGGAAGTACCGCAAAAGCGTTTTCGTCAGTACAAATCATATTTTCATAAAATCAAATTTTCAAATCGACTTTATTTATCAATCATAAGCTTTTATTTGATGATAAGGGTGAAATACGGTTTCCTAGGCCAAGTTGTACTAGAAATATGCATTTGTTCAATGAAATTGAATACAATATGTTAAGTAGCCTATTGTATTTAATTTTGTACAAGTTTAACAAGTTCAAATCATTACCAGGAATAATTATATTTTTTTTTTTACCATTGGTATCTAAGAAAATGAATAATAAATAAAGCTAACAAGATGTCAGACACGGGCACACTCTCACCGAGAACGCTCTCGCTCGGACTGTTTTTCGCTATCTACCGCTTAAGGTAGCATTCGGATTAAGACGTACGCGATCCACTGCTTTTAAATATGAATTAATAGTGTTGACGGACGCAAGTGACCGAGTCACGCGACGTGTGGACGTGGCCTGCCGGTGACTTGCGTCGCGCGACCCAGTCGCTCACAAGGCAGTGCCGTGGCGCGACCGATACAAAATGACCGTGTTTTCTTCGCACGAAGACGAAATATTAATTACTTTCGTATGGGTAAATTCGTAGGAAGCTGTTGCCCCGTGGCCTGCGACCGGCTGCCGGTCGCGGTCGTATTGATTCGAATGCTACCTTTAGAGGGAAATGCCTACCGTAATGCTAACGGCCGTTCCCAATATTCAATCTATCTCTGGTTTGACATACAACCGATCGCAGCTAACATTGAATTGATAATGTTAGGGCAAAACCAGAGATAGATCAAATATTGGGAACGGCCGTAAGAGAATTGATCTGATTCAGCAAAATACATTTTATTTGTACGCAATATTTTTGCTTATAATATCTTTGGATGTAACTTTATTACTAAGTATTTAAAACCTTACCCCCATGTGCACACTGACGCCGCAAGCCGCGAAGATAAAAATAAAACCCATTGTAAAAATATAAGACAAATCTTGTTTTTCGCGGTCAATGCGTCATTGTGATTACAGCGTAAAGTCTTTATGACTGTGGCTGAAAAGTTTTACTAGTTGTATATTAAATTATAATGTAAGCTTTATCGGTTAACGATTTAACAGTCAGTTAACTCTTCAACTTGCAGTAAGCAGGCGGTGCTAACGGCGCGTGCGGGCGCGGTGAGCGGGCGCGTGGCGTGCGAACTCTCAACCTTCGAACACGGCGTTAGCGTCGCGCACGCACTCGTGTTCCACGGCCGCGCGCGACTCACGACGGACGCTCAAGTATTTTTAAAATTATTTATTTTCCATTTATGTCAGGCATGATATATTATTATTTATTATAAACTAGTTTTTTTTTCAGCGGTATGGCCGCGAATATCTTTCTGTGTATTCATAAAATACGAAACTTGATTCCCCATTTAATCACTTCACGGGTAGAATAAAAAAATGACTTTCTTATAAATTACTACACAAGCAGCAGGTTGATTTTCAAAGATGCATTATTATTACACCACCACACCATAATATTCTATAGAACCTACATTTTTAATGTCAAGTTTTTATTCGCACACTTAGGATTTTTATACTAGCGCACTAACAGTTTTTCTTTTTATTTTAGTACCCCAAAATATTAGGAATCAAGGACAAACCAATGATTTTTGAAAGCAACAACACTTTTCACCCTAATTCAAAAGAAGAAGTTGTTATAACACATGTGGTCAGCCCTGACAAGTTTTTCGTGAGAAAGGTAAATTTTGCATTTTTTGTATGACATATTTTATAGAGTTATTAATAATATTAAACATATTCTTCAATATGATTACATTGCAGGGTCATTTAGAAAATGTTTACGAAAAATTATGTAACGACTTAATTCAAGAATACAACATAAATGACAACAAGGGAATGATTTATCTGCCGGAAAAAGGTAAGTAGTTAATATCTACATTACGATGCGCCTTTTTAGGGTTCCGTAACCAAATGGCAAAAAACGAAACCCTTATAGCATCGTCATGTCTGTCTGTCTGTCCGTCCGTATGTCACAGCCACTTTTCTCCGAAACTATAAGAGCAATACTATTGAAACTTGGTAAGTAGATGTAGTCTGTGAACCACATTAAGATTTTGATACAAAAATGGAAAAATTATTAAAAATTTTATGGGTCGGTACAATAGGTGTACCTATTGTACCGACCCATAAAATTTTTAATAATTTTACACCACCACACCATAATATTCTATAGAACCTACATTTTTAATGTCAAGTTTTTATTCGCACACTTAGGATTTTTATACTAGCGCACTAACAGTTTTTCTTTTTATTTTAGTACCCCAAAATATTAGGACCAAAAAAAAAAATTATCTAACCTATGCGTGTGGGGTATATATTATGGATATTGGATAGGTCTTCAAAAATCATATTGAGGTTCCTAATATCATTTTTTTCTAACCTGAATAGTTTGCGAGAGAGTGGTAAAAAGTGTCCTCCCCGTCCGTCTAAAGTAGGGACATGATAAGTCAAATATATGATGTACATTACTATAAAAACTACGATTGAACGAAATCTAGTAAGTAGTTTTTTTTTCTTTAAATTTTCATTAAATCAACTGAAATATAAAAATAAACCAAAAACCTTTTAATTGCATAAAAATAAACCTTATTGCTGCTGCGGAACCCTTCATGGGCGAGTCCGACTCGCACTTGGCCGGTTTTTTACATTGTGGTCGTAAATGAATGAGGTATCGTCCATAATATTGAGATACTATGAGTCCTGGGAAAAGACATAGGTATCACATAGGGTACTTTTTATCCTGGAAAAACGTACGGTTCCCGCGCGATACGTGGGAGAGCCATGCTTCGGCACGAATGGGCCGGCTCGACCGGAGAAATACCACGTTCTCACAGAAAACCGGCGTGAAACAGCGCTTGCGCTGTGTTTCGCCGAGTGAGTGAGTTTACCGGAGGCCCAATCCCCTACCCTATTCCCTTTCCTACCCTCCCCTATTCCCTTCCCTTCCCATCCCTACCCTCTCCTATTACCCTATTCCCTCTAAAAGGCCGGCAACGCACCTGCAGCTCTTCTGATGCTGCGAGTGTCCATGGGCGACGGAAGTTGCTTACCATCAGGTGACCCGTTTGCTCGTTTGCCCCCTTATTTCATAAAAAAAAAAAAAAAGATAAACGAATTTTGTCGCAACGCAGTTCTAGTCTATTATATTATGCATCTTCTCCTTGTCTGTCAGACCTGGTGTGTGCGGTGAGCGTAGAGGGCGGCGGGTGGGAGCGGGCGCGAGTGCTGGAGCTTCCGGGACGCGCGCGCGTGCGAGTGCAGCTGGTGGACACGGGCCGCGTCACGCTCGTGCACTGGACCGCGATGCGCCGCCTGCCCGACAAGCGGTGCACGCTTCGAGCTCTAGTGAGTGTTACAACCCTAGTACACGGATTTTGTTCGCACGTAGGGCCTGAAATTGCGCGTACACAAGCGCTGTAAACTAGATTTGAATGAAATAGTTATGACGCAGCTCAGCGAGGCTAAAATGGTCACATTTAGCAATTCCTCTCAATCAATTCAGCAAATGAATTGTCAAACTGACGATTGTCAAATTAGAACGAATTACTGGACATGAATTGCAAGCAGAGTGACCATTTTGTTATTTATAGAAAATTAATCATATTATGATTCAGCATACGATTTTCCAAAGCGACCATTTTAGGCCCGCAGGCGCTGCGTATAAAGGTATCTTCAGATGACAAGCGCTCAACGTGCGCAACAACTACATACATTTTAACTGACGTGTGTTTTCGCGAATAAAATGTATGTAGTTGTGAACGCGAGTTTATAATATTCGCATTTATAATATTTACCTCACCTATTTCTAGGCTACCGAGTGTCACCTAGCCGGTGTCACCCCGTTAAATCAGAAATGGAGCGAGGGATCGGTATTGGTGTTGCGCGCGCTTGAGGGGCGTACGCTGACGGCGCACGTGGAGGCGGGGCGAGGCCGCGCGGGCGGCTCGGTGGGCGTTACCCTCTACGACGAACAAGATCCGGACGATGTGGTGTGCGTCAACAAGCTGATGATACTGCGCAAGTACGCAGTCAGCTTCGGGTGAGACATCCATACTTACGAGGGCTGCTATTTATGTATCCGGAATTAAAAAAAGAAACAAACATATATCATTTAATATGGTTTTATTGCTTTTCAAAATATTCGCCGCGATGATCGACACACTTTTGCATACGCTGGAACCAATTTTCATAGCACTTTTTCCATTCTGATTGAGGTATCTCCAAAACGTGCATTTTGAACGCATCAACAGCCTCTTCGCGGCTCGAAAAACGTTGATCACGTAATTTGTTCTTCGCGTATGGAAATAAAAAGAAATCGTTAGGTGCCAAATCAGGGCTGTACGGCGGATGACCAGTCAATTCGATCTTTTGACCCTCCAAAAACTGAGTTGTTTCAGCTGAGGTGTGACAGCTAGCATTGTCGTGATGTAATATGATTCTGCGTTGTCGGTTGTCCTTTCTTATTTCTTCTTCTGGTAAACAAATGGTCGTATACCATTCAGAATTAACCGTTTTACGATTCTCTAATGGCACTGTAGCCACATGTCCATTAATTCCAAAAAAACAGGCGACCATTTGCTTCAAAGTACTTTTTGCACGAGTAACTTTTGTTGGTTTCGGCTCATCTTGGAACACCCACACCGTTGACTGTTGTTTAGTTTCGGGGTCATATGCATAGATCCAAGATTCATCACCTGTGTAGATATTATAAACGGCTTTTGACGTACCACGGTTGTATTTTTTTATCATTTTTTTGCACCAATCGACACGAGCCCGTTTTTGATCGATTGTCAAGTTGTGCGGAATCCAACGCGAACATATTTTTTTTACAGCCAAATGTTCGTGTAATATCTTATGTATGCTCATCATACTTATGCCTAAGGACGCCTCTATCTCGCGATATGTAACATGACGATCACGCATTATTAGTTCCCGCACAGCATCTATATTTTGTGGGACAACAGCTGTTTTTGGGCGACCTTCTTTATTTTCATCCGTGAGCATAGACCGCCCACGATTAAACTCACTGTACCAGTGATAAACAGTGGTTTTTGATGGTGCTTCATCTCCAAAAGTTGCGGTGAGTTGAATAAAGCACTGTTGTTGATTTAGCCCACGCCGAAAATCATTGCACGAAAATGTTCACGCGTTAAATCCATGGCAAATGAAGACACGCAATTTTCAAAATGACGCCACAATGGAAAAATAATTGACAGTCACATGAAACAAAATGTATTCTTCAACCAAAGAGTTCTATTTTCAAATGTTGTAATTACTTTTTAAATATTGTTCTTGTAAGTGGCCAGTTCCGGATACATAAATAGCAGCCCTCGTATTTCTAATCCTAACCATTCTAAAACGGTTGTAAGGTCGCACGTGGAGGCGGGGTGAGGTCAGTGGTCACCCGGGTGGATCTAGCGACGTTGCACTCTATGACGTACAAGACGCGGACGACGTGGTGTGCCCAAGAAGAGTTCTGTGACACAATTATAATTATTATCGCAGTGATTAGTGAAGTTACATAATGAAAATTAATCGATTGTTTAAAAAAATCAAATTTCCTAATTTGATATTGGAATCAAAATTCATTACAACATAGCCCGCCCCTACTCATCGATTTAGTTTCGATACAACTGTGGATTCAACAGTGTCTTGTGTCAGAATTTCCGTTCCGCGACATAATATAATTTGTTCGGGGTTGGGATAGATAAACAAGAGATCAAGAAAGGATATTCCTGTATTGCATAGATCTATTACTATAACTAAAATGGGATATGAGATCGAGCCACGCACTCGGTGAGATGTCGCGACGTGAACTAAACTTTATTACATTATTCAAAAGTAATAATTAATTAAAGATGCAGAGTTGCATTATTATCTAAGTTGCATAGTAGGTAATTATAAGGCAACACACGCTGTACGGGCGTTGACCCGTACATAATTTATGTCATATTTTCTTAATTATTTTATTTTCATTTTAAATACGGATTATACAATTTACTGTAGTTTATAATAAAAATAATAGAACATAAAGTGTATCTTTGGTGCCGCTATACCTAGCAACAAATTTTTGTCTACTTCGCTCTATAACGGTACGGAACGTGCGCGAGTCCGACTCGCACTTGGCGGATTTTATTTTGTTTACTTTTAACAAATTTGCGTAGCACGGAGCGTGAGAACTTTCACGGAACTGTTTTTAGGAATCATAAACTATAGCAATTCTAAAATCGCGATAATTTCAGCTTCAGATTTTAAGACCAGTATCAGCAGGTCTAAATAGCGACAATAAATCGTACGATGTTTGAAGACAGTCGCTCTACATTTAACATATTAGCAGTTGATGTTTCACAATATTTACAGCTTCACAGGGGTTGGTTTCGAAATATAACCTAGTATACTGGCTAGTGCTCGTTCCTAAATATTGTAATCAGCGTATAAACGTTTTATAACGTTTTATTTTCTTCTACCAGACTACAGTATACTGATAATTTCGGAAAAACATCGACATTTCGATGTCGAGCCGCAAAAAACTCTGAACCTTTAACACGTAACATCAAAACTGCTAAAGCGAATTGACACGCGAGTGTTATAGTTTCGTATTTATAATTTAAATCCCCATTCAGAATTTTAAAACGGATCTGTTTTTGAAAATGGCAAGCTTTAAACAATGCGGCGGATAAAACGATACGGCCGCGTATATCCATACTAATATTATAAATGCGAAAGTATGTATGTCTATCTGTCTGTCTGTTACATCTTCACGCCCAAAAACTGAGTAGATTAATTGAAATTTGGTGTGGGGTCCCCGAAATAATGTTTGGTTCCTGTGCGATAAACGAATTTTGGCGCAACGGAGTTTGAATAATACGTAGCTCATTATATGTAACGTATTGTTATGTGTACAAACAAACGCCCCGGGTGGTCGTTCGTGGAATATGCCGGCCGACGATGCCGATGACATTTTCGCTGACACTTGTATTGAAATCACTGTCTCCGCGAGTGTCTCGGCGTTTGTTACATCAATTTTTCCTCCCTCATCAAATTCCTCATCGCACTTTAGTGTAATAATTTTAAAATTTATTTTCAAGTGCGTTAAGAGGATACATCAGGGGCTAGAGAAATGAAAAAAAAGTACGTGTAATATCTATAGCCCTTACCTCAAGCCTATAGCGCAGAGACAACAGCAGAAAATCAACGATTCGTTGTCCCCTGATTCCTTCTCCAAAACTTAACCGATTTAAGTACTTAACCTCTATAAATTCCTCTCCGCTGCCCTCCTTTCTGTCTGAGCTGACCCTTAACACATTGATAGGGCAAGAGTTGCTCATTGATAAGTTTAACGTAATTTCTTCGCATCATTTTTGGAAAAACCTGTTTATCGTGTGGTAATAATTATAACTGAATCGATTCGTTCTGACCCTGTCCGCCCGCCGAAAGATCGTTACAGGTCGTGCTTACATATTATTACTTAAATTTTTATTGTTTTTTATTTTTAATTTTTCAGTATAAATATGTTTAACACGGAGTCTGAAGTCGAAGAATTAGTAAGAACCAACAAACCGACTTTGCAACAACCTAAGCCTACAGCGGTTAAAGAGAAGAAGTTGCAAATACTTAAACGTAATACACCACACTTTGACGAACCTGACAATGATAAAGACTTGGAGGCGAAAAACAAGGGTCCCTACAGGGTGGAGGTCAAGATTTTGAACTATCAGTCGCCCTCACGATTCTACGTGGCTCTAATCAGCCAACAGAAAGTGTTCGCAGAGCTCTACGAAAAGATACAAACATACTTTACCAAGAAACACACGCAGCCAAAGGACGATTGGAAAGTTGGCGACAGATGCTGCACGATTTGCAACCAATCGCAGACGTGGCGTCGCGCCGCCATTTTAGAAATAGATGGCGGGACCGCCAAAGTGTTTTACTCTGACTTCGCCGTTGTCGAAATAGTAGATTTGTCGAGCTTGCGAGAAATTCCTACCGAATTGAAGAGCTGCGGGGATGCCGCTATAGAATGCCATCTGTCCGGTGTCATTCCCGCCGTAGGGGCGGAGTGGCCGTCGCTTACCAAAGAATACTTAAAAGAGTTACTCGACGCCTATCCCCGAATTTTTATGACGAAGAATGGAGTTTTCAAGGACAAAAGTATACCAGTCGAGTTGTGGGTCTACCACACGACGCAAGGTGGCGCTCTCGAGCCGAATGTGTCCGAGTGGAGGTGCTTGAATAAGAAAATCATTGAACAAGGCCTAGGCATCCCGGATAAGACTCAGGAGGTTAGTGCATGACTTTATACTTTTACAACAGACACACATTCCTAATGAAAGAAATATTATGTCTCTCTCGTCTAAATCAGTTAATTTTCGTTGTTTATAAACAATTGAATGTTTGTAACTTATTAGTTATTACTTACCGTTTTAAATTTTTAGCTGAGCACCAATGCGTCCGAGGGAACCAACGAGGAAACGATATCGTTTCTTAACCTAACTGGATCTCTAGAAGATTGGCTGCAAATTGAGCCCATGCCTTTTAGGCCACTGAAAGCGGAATCGGACAAAGCCAGCGGCACTGACTCGTCGACTCCCACTGAGCTGGACTCCAACAAGGACTATTCCCAGGATTCAAATACCATTTTCATATCAGATTGGCTTCCAGCTGAACCGTTGCCTAACGAGGAATTCTATGGCGTGCCTACGTAAGTTGTTATTGATATAATCAACATGTATGGCACCATGAAATTGTGAATACTGGTACATTGTAATGTATGTAAATAGCGATCGTATCGTTAGACACGGTATATTTCCTAGTACCCAGTGGGTCCTACAAGGCACAAGGTTTTGTTTTCGGTTACTGAAACATACGTAATCCAAATGTTTTTATTTTTTTTATTTTGTGTTACAGGAACGTGGATCATGATGGTATAATATACCTACATGACGTCGCACAGGAGGAAACTTTGGATCTCATTCGCAAGGCGCTAGACGTCCGTTTTAAACATCCAGACCCGAAAGCCAAGTTTGTGAAGTGGACTGTCGGCGAGCCGTGCATAGCCTTGTACTACCTGGACAATAAGTTCTACAGGGGACGGGTCCTAGAAGTGAACGAAGCGGCGGCGACCTGTCTAATTCACTACATAGACTATGGTAACGAAGAGATTTGCCCGTTCGTCAATATCAGAAAGAGTATTGCTCTCTATCAAATACCGATCCAAGCGCACAGGTGTGTTTTGGGCCGAATCAGACCCGTCGCGAAGCACTGGGATCGACAAACCCTAGATTACATTCACAAATCTATTGTGGAAAAACAGTGCTCCATCGAAGTCCTCGGCGAACCGATCGATGGAGTCGCGCCGATCAATTTGAAATACGACAAGCTGTGTATTAATGAGCACCTCGTAGACTTCGAAATGGCCGAGTTCACCGACGGTACCAAAGCAAAAGTTCAAAAATTCATTCCTAGTGCCAAAAGTAATAAAATAATGAACATGTCATTCGGAACGTCGGATTCGGGCCCCGACTACATCGTAGAACACGATGACGAAACTCCCGACTCGCCGGCCAGTTTCGACATGGAGCAATTTGCAAACAAAAATTGGAACGACATTGTCGACGAGGAGGCCAAAACCTTCGATGGACGATTCGTTTCGTATCCTCAAACCGATTTGACCGAATTCACTTGCGAAATTAACATCATCAATGACACCGAGCAGCTAGAGTTGAGCATCGTACACGACGATGGCACCAAAGAGTTATATGAGACTATGTTTGAAGAAATTCAACACGACAATTCTCTGCCTATTGATGGTATATTCGAGAATAAAGCGTGTTTGGCGTTATTCGCCGAGGATAAGCAGTGGTACCGAGCACTCATCTTGCAGTATAGTGAAACAAAAGGAAAAGTAAAAGTGAAATATATTGACTATGGCAACATAGCTATTATTTCCGTAGCTGATGTGAGAGAGATAGACGAGGAGTACACTAAATTGCCGCCGGCAACTGTTGCTGCCACTTTACATGGCGTTAAAATTAATCCAGACATTCCGAAAGAGACTATTCTTGATTGTTACTCTAAGAAATTTTTGGAGCAGGGTCCGTTTAAGGCTATCGTGATAGATAATAAGACTATACCCGAGGTATTGTTACAAGATGAAGATGGTAAATTAGTGTATGAAGATTTCTTCGGAAATATTTTTATCAAGATTGATTAAAAGTTTAACGAATATTGTCTGTTACAAATACTTTTTATTGTTTAACTACTTTTTTGTTTTCTTAGCATAAGAGCTTTTTATTTTCATTACAATAAAACCATATGATTTTATAGAGACTTTTAATTGAAGTAAAATGTAACATCTTTCCAGTTTCGAATCTTAAGAATATCATTCAATCATATTAAAATCTGTCAGGAAGTTTTCGTTTAGGACAAACGGCAGCTAATCGCACAGGTGCTCCAGTTCCTTTTCTTATCTTCATAGGCATCACAAAAGCTGTGCATCCATATTCTGAAAATGAATAACTAGATTATAAAGAAGACAGCTTTAGAAATATTTTAAACAGTGTTAAAAAAATTCGTGTCTTAAGTATATACTCTGTCCCGAGTCCACATAGAAAATCGTATTCATTAGCATTCATACGTGCATTTATTTATCGCTAATGCGTTTTCAACACGTAGTAATATTTCCGCACGTAACTGTAAGACGTAAGTAGGTACCCATATATTATTCCGATAATGATGAAAATTAACTAGTTTTGGCAGAGTAACTAACTAGTACTGTACACGTTACACCTGCGCCTATCGTCCCTTTCAGTTTTGCCAACCTATCTTAAAGTTAAGCGTGACTTACACCGGTGACATGCAAGGTTAATTGGTAATACCTGGGACATCTGAGTCAAGCTTCACGTTTTCCAAATTGTACAGTCCTGCTTTGCATACCTGTTTCGAGAAGATGGTCGGTCTGATATATTGAAAATTTGAAACAAATAAACATGAAAATTAACTTTTATTAATCTGACTCAAATATTTTGTTTCCAACAGTTTCCAACACTTCATTTTATTCAAATTAGCAATTCGTATTCAAAAGCGATAGCACATAATATGATGTGAGCTCAATAAAAAATGACTTCTGAGTACCTATTTGTATTAGCATTGAGCTATCGTCTTTTCAGAACAAAAAATTGTTGGAAGATCGTCATGATAAATATTAGTTGGTATTATAATACTATTATTATTATGTTTCAAAAATTGGTAGAGCATTGTGTCGATTTGTCCCTACGACTATAGAAATATTGTATTGTATTTAATAAGTATTCAAATACATACATGGAACTATGAGCTTCTCCAGTGGTATGTCACCAACTTGTTTGCCTTGGGCGTCGAAATGGTAAGGAGCGTCTATATGAGTACCGCCGTGCTCGCCTGCCGCAAATTCATTTGCTGCGTACCTTGAAGCAAATAAACGTTTTCTTAATGAGAACGAATAGTGCTGACTACTGAGTGCTATTTTTTTATGAAATAAGGGGGCAAACGAGCAAACGGGTCACCTGATGGAAAGCAACTTCGGTCGCCCATGGACACTCGCAGCATCAGAAGAGCCGCAGGTGCGAAGCCGGCCTTTTAAGAGGGAATAGGGTAATAGGGGAGGGTAGGGAAGGGAAAAGGGTAGGGGATTGGGCCTCCGGTAAACTCACTCATCTCGGCGAAACACAGCGCAAGCGCTGCTTCACGCCGGTTTTCTGTGAGCCGACCTAGCCGATCTATTACCAACCGTAGAGTCGAGTATCTAGCACTATACACTAAGCACAAAAAAGTTACAAGTGTATATTCAGTCCCTAAATTTCCAACACAACGCGGTGGCACCTAGGCGACGGTTTCCTCCTGTCCATATGGTCCAGGTAATGGCCGAAGGTAAGTGCGCCCTTTGAATCGATCGAAGGATCGCTTTCACAGTTCGGCGGCCGGAATTTGGGGACGCCATCTGGTCTTGCCAGGTGCGTATTGTAATGTCATGCGCCTGGTGGCACCATCAGGTTGCCAGGTCTGATAGCACCCGCTCTCCTCGCTTTTTAAACTCGGCTGTGTGTTGATACACCCTCCGACAACACGCGAGCCTCCAGAGTCCAGACCCCACGAAGGGGACTCTGTCAGCGCCAACGCCGCTTCGCCAGCTAACGGTTCGATAGCAGCGTAGTATCCGCAGCGCTAACGCATGCTGCGGGCTTCTGAGCTGCTATCTATTCCGGGCACTTATGTGTTCCGCCCAAACAGGACTGCAGAACCCCTGTATAAAGCCATCTGCAGGTGGGCCATGGACCACAAATTTTGGCAGAAGGCAATTCAGGGCCATTGCCATCTTCTTTAGTTTTAATGCCAATCGACGAAAATGAGGGTTATTAAATATTCATTCATAAATAAATAAAATATATTTTTATTTCAAAATGGGTATCATGATACACTTTTTGATTTAGATGGCATTCAGAATCCTAACCAAACCTCCTCCACATCTCTGCGACGCGCCTATAGAAAAACATGGCCTACGTCTTTTCGACTGTGACTAGTGGTCTGGTCTTCAAAAAAGTAAAAAGTATTAACTTTTTGGTAGTTGACGGGCTTACGGCTCACCCATAAAGTTAATATATCTAGCGGAATATTAACTTTATGGGCTCACCTCATATTTATTCTGGTCATAGACAGGTCTTAGATGGCATTCATTATTCTCTATGCTAGAGATTTGAAATTCTCAGATTAATAGTTTTTTGCCTATCTTTGCTTTAACTCTTCGTGCGTGAGTCCGACTCATGCTTGGTCGTTTGCCGATTGGCTGAACCAAAAGTTTTATCTAGAAGGGCGCCGCTTTTGGTTTTCGCACCAACTGAAAGTTTGACTGGGACCGGCACTGGTACCCATTTGATTTTGACCGCGCGCTTGCAAGGGGCGCTAGGGTAATATTTGCACACGGGCGCCACATGGGCTTGAGACGGCCCTGATCGTTGACAATAATTTTATATGTAAATGTGTCATTGTGAAGGCTACAGCTGGTCGAGGTTTTATGTGGTTCGCATTCACGCTGGACTTGGCACTTACCAAGGGCAGTTTGGTAATTTGTCGTTGAGCGTACATAAAGAATAAAGTTAAGTGTGTACTATCAAAGAAGTTGATCCCTAGGCAGATGGGGGGCCTATAAAGTAATTTGGTCGGGTTACGTCAAACCCATCCGATCGATTACAGCTAACATTGAACTGACCACCACATGACATACGGCCCGTGAACTGCCTAGGAATAAATTTCCTCGATGGTACTTACTACTTTATACTTTTAAGATACGCGCACATTATGACAGGGCGCAGAGAGAGCTTCATTTCCCGTGCATATTTTATGTTCGAGTGCGTTAGGTAGCTGTCTTATAAAAGGTGCCTCGTCGTTATAGGTATGCGTGTTTGTTAAATATGTATAATGCATATTACATTATTATTGGAACGAAGTTCCTTATAGCGCGTTGCGAAAGGGGGCTAGACAGAAAAAATGAAGACGAAAAGTTGTAACGACACAAAAATGTCGATACAACCGCACGGCTTACAACTAGGTACCCTTTGGGTACGGAACCCTAAAATACTTTAATTTTATATCTACATCAAGAAGAATCTACATCAAAAACCAAGAAATTATGACCAAATGTTTTGTAAAAAAATTATTTTCTTACCATGACCCATCTTCGTAATATCCCTCGTCCTTTTTCGTGAACTCAAACGATCTTGTGTTTGGCCAATAAATTGTTTCAGCGTCGAACGGGTACGTTAGGTCTATAAATTCATAGTCCCCATCAAATAAAACTTTATTTAGTGACGATGAATGAGAAACAATAACAAAGCAAGTGAGGAATGCTACAACCAGTTGCAATGGAAGAGACATGTTGACTGACATCTGAGTGGGCTGCGTAATGCGTTATGAATCGTGCTACTGTTATAGGTAAGTTTATGTAAGTAGTGCTGTACACAGTAGGTACAAGTAAGCTATCGCGCAAGCTGCTATCTATGATTTACAAGATGTAACCGAAAATCTGTCTTATCTAAAAAGCGTGTATCAGATACACTGTATCTGCAGATATCCAACTTCCAAGAATCAAGATTCAAGATAGGTACAGGTAACAGGGCAAAAAAATGGTGCTATCTAAAGTACTTCTAACAACAAGTACTATCGACAAAGTTGCCTCCAGTTTTACATTATTTTTATTAAGGGGGGTATTACATTATCATTTATATTGGATCATTTCTATGATCATATATAGGATCCAATATGTATGATGATTTGATCATATCTGCGTATTACATTATCATATTTCATTGATCCTATTTTACGTCATATGTGGTAATATATGCCAATGGAGAGCGCTAACGCTGACAGGTATTGGGTTACCTCAGGGTTACTAGATCTCAGAGAATTCGATTTGTCAAAAGACATCGTCATTTTTAATATGGCTTTTTTTTTTGTTATTTCAACAAGATTATCCAAGTATATAATTAGAAAAATAATTACATTACATTATTTGAAACATTTATTATTATCGAACAAGAAATTAAAAACTTTTTTTTTATATTAAATAACTGGCAACACCTATTTCTATGACCGTATTGGATCCAATCTCTCTGCAAATGTCAAAAATCTACGATCAAGGAAGAAATTAATCATATTATGCAAATCATATGTCTACATGGGCGTACCGAGGGGGGGGGCAGCTGCCCCCCCTGGATCATGTTGACGTCTCTACTAAGTACTTTTATCTATAAAAATTAAAGAAAACTAATTTTTGCCATTTGTTTGCAATACAATATTTTTACAACTAAAAATTATAAATTTTTTATTCTTTATAAGCACCTAGCTAATGAAAAATCAGACTTGCCCCCCCCCTGGCCCAGAACCTGGGTAATTTCCCCCCCCCCCCCCCCTGGCACCAGAACCTGGGTAATTTATTTTATACAATTGTCGTTTCCTCGAGATCCAATTAGATGTGGAGATTGGATATCATATATAGCACGGCAAAGAAAGAAAAATTTTTCAAGCCGACTTTAGCGAGCGTTGTATGTTCTAAGCATTTATATTCAATGTATACACGTATATTTTAGTTAATTATAAAATTAAACATATTAGAACAACATAATATTACAAGTAAAAATAATTACTCCACACTTTATACATTAAACTTCGGAAAAAATTAAAAGATAGACTATTAAAATTATTACAATCAACAAAAAAATGTTGAACAGTTCGACTCTACTCATACTTCACTTCGCCCTGTTCCAGCGGCGAAGCAAACGGCGAAGTGCGGCTGTAAAATTGATGTGCTTTTTTGGCATTGTAATAATTTAAACTTTAATATATATACGCGGATGGTTGAATTTAGTTTGAAGCGTGCGTCGTTTGTAAAAATTTATTGCTTTGTAAACACACATGTACATTGTTTTATAAAAAGATCTTTAATTACTATGACTAAGGTTGATTTTAGATAAATGTATACTTTTTTAAACTCAATTACTCGGCGACAGATTTTCGAGAGGTTTTGTATGGGATTGTGTATCTTGAATATTAGTGATAGAAGTATAATATGTAATTATAATATCTAGAACCAATAAACTAAAGTCTAAACTCTAAACCTTGGTCTAAACAAACTAATTTAAAAAAAATGTGTCTGTCTGCTGTCATTGTCACTTGTCAGACGTCAGTCATTGTCTTTTCGAATGTCAATGTCAAAACGGAAATTTCAGATTTCTTTATTTCTGTTTGTGTTTTTCTTTCTACATTTTTTGCATTATTTTAAAAAATACCTGTTAAATTACTTTAATTTATTAAATAGATGAAGAAAACAAGGAATGATGTTGTTAAGGCTGCGATTACTTCCTACTTAGAGAGACGAAATTATCCTGTAAGTACGCTGAAAGAATTGTGAACGTTTTTACCATGTCTATTTTTTAAATAAAATTAGTATTCCTTACACAATTTGTTCTTCCTAAATCCTGATATTAATATAAGGACAGCAATCAAAAGAATGTATTTAAGACAGAGCTCAACAAGTAGTAACCATACAACATTTAACTTTTTTTAGGACATTGATGTTTTTAATAACATGAATTCAACAAGCCGAAGTGCTGAAGAGATGGCAGTAGCAACTATAGTTCAATGTGAAGCTAGTCGGGCGAATTCTATTCTTTTTTCGTGTATAAATAATGATCCAGGACACTATGACACTCAATATACAAGGTAGTATTCATACTTTTAACATTATTCAATATTCATGTACCTTAAAACACTGCTTTTACCTTCATAGCATATTAATAACATGAATTCCATGTAACCTATAAAAGTTAAATTTAATTTTGAATGTAATTTTAACCTTTCAGGCTTGTAAGTTTTATAAAAGATATTAAAATAGACAAAGTGAAAAATGAGTTGCTAGGACTTTTGACTCCACTTCTATGTCATTTATATTTGGAGATGCTACGAGGTGGGCACGGAGGAGCAGCTCAAATGTTTCTGAAGAGACATTCTGCAACTTTACCACAAAAGGATTTATCCTACCACCAGCCAATTGATGGAAACTTACCATCAGCATTATACCGCCCAAACAGTCTTGAACAGCTATTCAATTCACTACAGAATGGTACAATAGACAATGAAACTCCAGAAAAAGACTACATGAATCAATTGTTAGATGATATAGGAACAATTTACACTCTACAAGAAGTTGAATCTCGACCATCCATTGCAGCATTTAGGTAAGGAATTGATCCTTCATTGCATGAATTACAATATCCCACTTTCGATCAAAATTTGTGTAATTATAAAAGTTGTAGTATGTAGCTCTGTATTCATTAATATTTAATAATTTATCTGAATTTTTTTGCAGGTCCAGTAAATATGACATATACTTATCTCAAGATGCTCTCAATATGTTAAAAGCTTATTTGGCCAGGCATGGTCATGTCCTCCTTATACAAGTCCTGCAAACATGGTTCCACATTGACTTGAATAATGACAGTAAAAAGTCATCAGTAAGTAGAAGACATTTAAATTACCCATAAGGGTCAATTCAGACCGCAACGCGACAAGGCGAGGCGCTGCGCGGCGCGGTATACATTTTTTGTGGATTTGCCAGATTTCAATAGTGCGTATAAATTTAGAAATGAATCTACGCATCGCGTTGCAGTCAGAATGAACCCAAATTTTCAGGATTGAATATATAAAAGATAAAATAGAATCCTATTAGAGACATTTCACTATCTATCTGTCCATTTATCAGCCTAACACCAGCCTATATATTTGATACTTTCTATATTTTCTATATATAGATATTTAAAGATAATACATTATTTTTCAGGAAGATGAAGAAGAGCCAATAGAAGATAATGGTTGTGACATCAAACTAGAAAATTGTTATGACAAAACGAATGAGAGAAATGGTATGTTTTAATATGTTGTGTACTCTAAAAAGTTTTAGTTCTTGAAAGATTTAATGGAAATGAGGTAGCCGTTATTAGAGCTATTTTTCTTGATGCCTTTCTTTGTGATGTCCTGTACTACTCAGCTACTTGCTGCACTTTAATTTAAAACAATAAATAGTATTCATCGCTCAACAGATGTTTTTGCAAAGTGCAATGGTCATGTAGAATACCAATCAGTGGACAAAGAAATGGCAGACCTGCAGGAAGCAATCAAAGGTGTTAGAGATTCTCTGCCACCTTTAAAATTATACAAAGTAGCTGCACCAGATTCATAGTGAGTGACAAAAATGTTTCATTATATTTGTTTTCTTTTTATATTCTTTTTCTAAAATCTTATTCATTTTTTAGCCTCGTTTCTGCAAAGACTGATCAATACTGTAATTTGTTATGTGGAGGATTCCAAAACTCAGAAATTCGCTTGTGGGATCTTGGACAAAATAATGTAAAAAGAAAAATAAACAAGAATATTTCTGAATTTGAGCTCACCTGCTGTGTGCCTCCTGAACCAGAAGTACTTCTCGATGATTCTTTGTAAGTTTTTTTTTCATTAAAGCTGACTTTCCTGCCACGCTGACCATCAGCGCGCGTAGCTCGTCAGCGCTGATCAATCAGCTTGGATCGTTTCAGTCTCGCGCTGATCACCGTGAAGTACAGACGCGAATAATGTCGATGTCAGTACTTAGTATGGTAGTACTTATAACTCAATGATGTTAGTGAAAATTGTTGGCGCGTACTATCTAGCAAAGAAAAAACGTCTGATAAAGAAACAGTACCTGGATGACTGAGATATTCGCTGGTGAATTATATACTTATTATGCTAGTTTTGTTACGCGCATGTTTGTTTCGATATAATGGCTCCGAAGCATCCCATAATTATTTTTTTATCGATATATCACGATTGACCATGATTGTATTCATCGGTATGTGCGTGCGTTCAGCGCGACATGAAAACGCTCCCTGAACGCGGCGGAGGCGCGTCGGCGCCTGTCGGCCGCGCGCTCCGACGCGCGGTGCGCATGCCCGCGTAGCGCTCAGCGCTGATGGCTGTCAGCGCTGTGTGATCTGCGCGACTCGAAAACGCTACATATAACTACATACATATGGACCCACCAGCGCCGACCGTCAGCGTGTGGTCAACGTGACAGGAAAATCAGCCTAAGTATTTATAGGTCATAACTCATAACTTTTAGGAGAACTAACTTATGACCTTATTTACAGACAAATTGGTACAGGTATACCTTTGAGAGGTCATTCTGGTCCTGTACAAGCAGTGAACATTCTCCCAAGGGAAGAAATTGTTTTGTCCGCATCACATGATAATACAATGAGGGCTTGGAAATTAACAGATTATTCTTGTGTTTCTATATACAGGTAAACAGTAGTTGAACCTTAAGACTGGCTAGAAAAGCTAAGACATGTTTTGTTATCGAATGTTGAGGGCTTTAAAATTGTAACTTTTTTTTTAAAGAGGACACAATTATCCAATCTGGTGTATGGATGTATCCAAAAGCGGACTGTTTATTGTGACTGGGTCACATGACAAGACGGCCAAGCTTTGGTCTTTAGACAGGACATTTGCTGTAAGAGTATTTGTGGGACATACCTCAGACGTAACTGTAAGTAGACACTTAGATGTACCATTAAGGGAATTGATATATAGGCAGATGGGGTCAGAGACTAGAGTCTAGAGTGCAGCACCAGCACAAACAGTAAACAAAAAGTTTTGTTCGATGTTTGACAATGTTTCTCCCAATATTCTGATATAACGAGTGCAACATGTCAGATTTAGATCTGACTGTATAAATAATAATAATATATAGCACATAAAGTAAACAAACCCTCTGCTGCGATTTTTGCGAATAGGGAATATTCGCAAAAATCGCAGCAGAGGGTTCTGAGTTAGGTCTGACTACCATCTAATAATTGACAACCCAACCAAATGAAGCAGGTCTGCCATATGCCTATGAAACAACTTCTCTGATAGTAAATATTTTATTGTATGGGGGCATATCTCCTGTTATAAGAATCACGCATGGGTACTTCGTGTGCCGCGTGGTAAATGGTAATACCTCGATCGTGGGAATCGCAGACACAATAAATTCAATTGTTATGCGGCAGCCTGGTGCGGCTTGGGGATTGATGAGTTTTAATATATTTAAAATTCGTGTATTTTAGTGTGTGAAGTTTCACCCGAATGAGGCGTACCTGGCAACGGGGTCTGCGGACCGCTCGGTGCGTCTGTGGAGCGTGTGCGACGCGCGGCTCGTACGCGTTCTCTCTGCGGCGCCGCACCGCACGCCCGTGCGCGCGCTGGCTTTCTCGCCGCACGGCAAGCACCTCGCTAGTGCAGGTATGTGCCAAGCAGGGAAGCAAAACTTGCTTACAACATCATCCTTCATCATAATACTTCGATCGCGGATTCTTGGAAATGCTATTGTATTCTATTGTTGTCGCGATTACCGGTGCCCTTATGGGGCTTAAAGGATTGAGGTCCATATTATTAATAAACCACTCTCAGGCCTCTCAGGGTCTCCCGTCTCTGCTGGCTGACGCAGACGCCTGTATGTGGCGTACACACGAGTGTATGAACACTGAACAGCGCTGAGGTCCTCATACTGTTCAGTGTTCAATATCAATCTTTGCTGATGCACTCTCAGCAAAGTTGGTGTTTATTTTGGTGCAACACACTCTTAAAATGATATTATTAATGGCTACACGATCTTCATATAAAACTACTACCTAACAGCCTCTCAGGACCTCAGGTGACAGTACAGCCAAATGCTCTGAACAGAAAGCGAGATAAAAACTTTCATTTAAATATATTCGCACTCATGAGTCATGACTCAGCTGATGTGCCATAAGATCTCATACAACTTGTTTGCAACTTTGACCTCCTTAACCAAACTGCAGAAATGTTAACAAACATAGTATCTTGTAGTCTTTTTACTTATTATTTTCAATTATTTGCAGGTGATGATAAGAAAATTAAAGTATGGGATTTAGCTGCTTGTACGTGTATACAAGAATTCCGTGGTCACCATGGAAAATTAACGTCATTGGATTGGTCCGCCGTGGGAAAACCAAGTTTAACTAGTAAGCTCTCAGCCGATCCAAATAATCCATCAACAGACAACGCAATTTTATGCTCAGCTGGTATGGATGGCATTGTCAAAGTTTTTTGGGATAATCAAACCAAGAATAGGTAAGAATTATTTATGGTACTATGCATCTTAAGGCGAGACATAGTGTCTGCAGCATTTCCATTACCATAGCATTGACTTTTTGTTGCGTAACTTCGCTGCGGCGTAGTGACTATAGTGCGGTCTCACCTTCATAGTTATTTAATATCATAGCTTGTAACTTGTAAGCATAGAAACTCTTTGCTTGTTATTAATTCTGTCAAATCTATAATGGTTGTTTTTATTACAGGCAAGGATCAAATCAAGAGGGTACATCAACCACATACAACACGAAATGCTCCTACTTAGTAGATGTCCAAGTACATCCAGACTGGCTGGTTGCTATTGGAACCAAAAGATAATTTGTAAATATGTATGATTTGAATAAACTAATTTAAGATTAAAATTGTTCTTCTTGCATATTATACACTTTAACCCATCGATGGTGGAAAAATGAGACACAATAGAATTTCTATTGTGTTACGGTCACCGATGACTGTATGGGGCTTGATGAATTAAAGTCTAAAGTACATACAAACTGTAATGGGTTATATCAGTACAATAATAATTATTTTCAGTAAGGTCTCAACTCTCAATACAGTCTACAATCTAAATTAACCATAATCATAATTTTATGCCAATGTCATCAAAAGATATTTGAAGTATTTTTGGGATAAGAATCATTTAATATGAGAATAATTTTTTAATTGTAAGAATATTAAGCAAAATTAAGCTACTGATTAGGACCATTTAATAAACAGCACAGTAAAAATAAGAACATAATTTATTTGTAAACACAACTAATACATTTCCTTTTTAAAGGGCATATCCATAATTTTAAATCGCTCGAACATTATTTTCTTTTAAAGAAGTTCATAAGTGTTGCTTGCTTTCCCTTCTGTGGTGAAGTAATTTTTTTCTTTGCACTTTTTGACTTTGCATTACTTTTAGGAGAAGTCTCTTTCTTTACCTCCTTTACTTTGGGTTCGGGTATAGTTTGGGCTTCTGGTACATTCTCCTCATCAGAACAGCTCTCGTAGACCTCAACTTTCTTTGTCAGAATGTAACCTTCGTCATCCTGGAATGTTTTGTCTATCACTTTTCTCTTCTTCTTGGGGTTAACCATACCAGAAGTTATCTTGATGTTGTTAGTCATAGGTGTTGGGGGAATTTCATCATCAGAGTCTTGAATCGGCTCTTGAATGTCTTTCTCTGTGTCACTTCTGTCTTCACTCTCACTATCAGATACATGTAATACTCTTTTACGTTTTTTGTCTACCCTTGATGATTTTTTAATTTCATTTAAAATTTTATTCTTGTCTTCCTTAGGAGAGGTCTTTTTGTCATCATTTTTACTCTCTAATTTTTTATTAGTTTTGTTTGTGTTTGTATAACATTTGGGTGCAGTTTCTGACTTAACTTGATCAACTTCCATTTTTTCAATTTTTACCTCGCTTTCACTAAGAAGTCCATTTTTAGACACTTCAGGAGTACTTTTCTTACTTGTATTAGATGGTTTGCCAAAAAATCCAGCAATGCCTTTTTGTGTTTTATTAATACCATTAATCTTTTGATTGCTCTGTTTTCTATTTTCTTTTCTTGGTGAGGGGCTCTCTTTTTTAGGGGATTGTTGTTCTTTTTTGATTTTCATGTCAGTATGTTTGACTGCATTATTTCCTTGATTGGAACTTTCGCCATTTGTTAACTTTTCTTGGACCTCTACTTTGACCTTCTTATGCGGAGGTATACTTTTATTGCTGGAAGTTTCAGAAACAACTAGGCTACTTGATTTCAAATTATTTATTTCGGATGAGCTGTGTTTTACGCAAAAGCTGTTCTTGATTGAGCCTGAGCACAAATTAAAATCGTCATAATTGTTATTAACTAGTAGTATGTTATCGATAGCACCTTTACTAATGCTATAAATGTGTTCAAAATGTACCACTTTAAATGTGCTTCGCAGGCCTACTAATTCGGATTCTGGACAGACAGTGACTCTAGCTACATTACTGTTCGTTAATCCTGATATTAAAAAGATCACATTTAAATTTAAATTAGGTTTATCTTGACGAATAGATTGAACGACTTTCTCCAATAACATTTTACTTGTGTTCACATGTATGCAAAGTTCTTTGCTTATGGAGATGTATGTAACTAATTTGTCTTCATCTAAAACCATTTCCTTTACTGCATTAAGATTATCCATTTCGTGTAACTTCTATAAAAACAAGTAACAATAATTCATAAACTTATCGTTTTAAGCGGTATTCGATATTCAAAACCCCACAAAAACCCATTTTGATTTTCTTACTATGACAATGACATTGACAAATAGTTTTTTTTAAGTAATAATTCCATAATAAGGGCATTAAATTTACGGACGTCGGACGCTATTCTAAAATCTTACCATGAAAATAAAAAAGAGAGCTGGGAATTGGGAAGTGGGAGTTGGGACTTGGGAGATGCGACGTTGTCAGTTGCCAGGTGCCACGTGCCAGCAGCTGGCGCCTGGCAAGTGGCAGTACTGCCTATAATATAGATCTAGTCTAGTTAATTAACATAAAAGTTGTAATAAAAGAACCATAGGCTTTATTAGGACGACAAAAAAAAACAAATGTCACAATTATCAATGTCAAATTATTTCTTGTTTCCTGTTGTCAAATTGACAAATTCTCATTTCTCAGTAATTTTCATAATTTTTTGTGAAATCTGGTTTTGTTTTGTCCTGTTTTAATCTGAAATTTCTCATAAATTTACTTTTGTAGTTCCCATTTCTTTTATATATTCTCAATATTCTAGTACATCTGTTCTAAATACCAAATCGAGGTCAGAATAATTTGCTAAGAAAAAAGTGAGTAATCTTCATAGTTCCATATTCTATTTTAAGAGAATTACATCATTTTATTTAAGGTATCGTGTTTATTATTATGATACACTTGTGAATTGTGGTTGTTTTTATCTTCTACAGAAATTATTTTGGCAAATCGTCCCACACTATACTGTATTTGATTTTGTCGTGAAAATGCCAGGGTAAGCAAGTGAAGTGGGCTGTGGGAGTGGCACTCGACCATGAGTATTTTCCATCCTACACAAACTTCTATACGACACAGGCACTTGCTATGACAAATAATATTCATATACATTACAACTAATGTTCATAATAATTAGCCATAATTTAACAATCCTTATTTGAGCACCAATCACTACTAGTACATAATGTTATAAAATGATGTTTCAATAATTATTACATAGAATGTCAGAGACATATTATAATAGATAAATTAATATAATACAAAAAAGTAATAGATCTGAACATTTCATAATATTATCTCCCTTTAGAGCCGCTACCGCCAACCCGTGGCCCGCCGGGACTTTATTTGTGGCCTGTATGATGTTAAAAAATTTTGAAATTCACGCCCACCGGCAAAATAACGTAAAGTGTATGTGGTATTTTTCGTTAAAATTTTCCACTTTTAAATTAATTAATTTCGAAGAATGTTTGTATTTTAACCCTAAAAAATTGTTGTTGCGGCCCGCGACACTAAGACCAAAAGATGTTTGTGGCCCGCATGAAAAAAAGGTTTGGGACCACTGCTTTAGAGGTATTCTAGTATCTCGTGTTATGGGTAGTTCATGAACTACCAGTCAGCACCATGGTACTGAACAAGTGCTCGGTGTGTGATAAGTTACATTACAACTTGTAACACTGGTCAGTAACTCAGTACCCACCTTATGATCTCTTTTATCAACAACATGCAAAATTCTATATTACATTATTTTAAATTATTACAGCTCTCCAAAAACAATAACATAGATCATTCATTTGTGGTTTTAATCTAAACATTACTACCATCACTTTTCCTCATGTTAGTAACATAGTAAGCTAATATTATTTACTAAGCTAAAGGGTAATGAATTATGTCCTCATATTATTATAATCATTCTAACAATGTAAATTGAAGAGTGAATGAAGTGGGTAGGTAACTAAAATTTTATAACATACTAGCTGTCCCGGTGAACTTCGTTTCACTTGAAAACCTTCCCTGGACTTCTACGAATATTTTAAGACTAAAATCAGCCCAATCTGTTCAGCCGTTTTCGAGTTTTCGCGCGACTAAAACATTTGGAAATCCATTTTTATATATAAGATGGACAATTATTACTCATTTTTCTCTTATTTTTTGAACAAACCTTGGAACTTACCTACTGCATCATCAAATCCACATTTTATTTTTATTTTCAAATTATTTTCTCGGTCCTAAAGCCTTCATTTATGCAAAAACTACAATTTTAAAATTTTAACCAACCCACTTCATGCACTCATGTCTTCGATTGTAAATTCCTGTAGTTGTAAATTCTAATCTTGTTTCTTCTTTCAGAATTGCAACAATGTCTTTGGATAATATGTTCTGTACTAGATGTGGTGATGGCTTTGAACCCAATGAGAAGATTGTAAACTCCAATGGGGAACTTTGGCACACCAACTGTTTCGTGTAAGTTTTTATCAATAAGAAAAAAATTTGAAAACTTTAAAATCAAGTGCATTGTGATTTTTCCATATTAATCAAAATCTAAAATCTCTTAACATTTTTTCACAGCAGTATACATTGTTTCTATCATGTATATTCTGATTTTTTATAGTTGTGCCCAGTGTTTCCGAGTATTTCCTGATGGAGTGTTTTACGAGTTTGAAGGGCGCAAGTATTGCGAAAGGGACTTCCAAGTCTTGTTTGCCCCTTGCTGCGGAAAATGCCGTAAGTATTTATTAAACAATTCATATAACATAACATTTGTTTCTTATAATGACATTATTGACAGTATGTTTGGTACATGATAATTAATAACTTTTGAGTAAAGTTTCCAGAACATTAAGTTTCATAATATCTTTTGCCTTCAAAAATTTTATTTTATTTCAGGTGAATTTATTATTGGTCGCGTCATTAAAGCCATGAACGCAAACTGGCATCCTGGGTGCTTCCGATGCGAGGAATGCCATGTGGAGTTAGCCGATGCTGGCTTCATCAAGCATGCTGGCCGAGCTCTCTGCCATACTTGCAATGCCCGCATCAAAGCTGACGGACTGCAAAATTACATCTGCCATAAATGCCAGTAGGTTTAATAATCCTTTTCAGGGAAAGTAGTGTAAGGGTAACAAATACTTGTGTGTGACTCCCACAGTAATAGAAATTCTTAGTGATGTGTCAATGTACTAATTTCAATATGTTCCTCGACAAGATTTTAATAACGAAAATTTTATTTTTTTCGCGCAACAGAAAATCCTGCAGAAACTGTTCATTTTGACGCGACTCAAAGTAGACTATGTTCATCACCATTGTCAACTATGTCTGTGCCAAATTTTATCAAAATTGGTCTAGACTAGTAGTGTTGAAACTTGATAGTATAGTTGGATAGTACATTATTAAATCAAACATACTGTTAAATATATTATAACATACATAACAATATTTTGACAGTGGCGTGATTGACGGTGAGCCGCTGCGTTACCGCGGGGAGGTGTACCATGGGTACCACTTCACGTGCGCGACCTGCGGCGTCGAGCTCGACCACACCGCCAGGGAGGTCAAGAACAGACCTGGATATGCTGCCAATGATGTGGTATGTGTAGAGAAGTAGATAAATAGGCAGATGGAGTACCTACGTTACTTATTTGGTTTCATTATGTAAGAATGCAATAGCAATATATTGGTTGTGACTAAAATAAATAGGTTACACAAATTTCAACATGTGACTTTAGATACTAAACATGGCTTCAAATATTTTGTGCTTACAAAATTTTATCATCAGTAAGAAAGTAAATGATTATGCTTTCAAAATGAAACAGTATTAACATGAAGTCTATTTCAGAACAACCTGTTCTGTCTGCGATGTCACGATAAGATGGGTATACCGATCTGCGGCGCGTGCCGGCGTCCCATAGAGGAGCGGATCGTCACGGCTTTGGGCAAACATTGGCATGTTGAGGTGAGGCCTTGGACATTTTTTTTAATATTAATTTTGCTTGATATTTTGTTTTTTTCTGCCAACAAACTTTATCATAGTGATTTGTATATTCCAATGGAATGTAAGGATTTTGATCCAAATTTCTCATAAATATTGAGTGTGTATAATTAGATACACTTAATATAGTCATGCAGTGGCGGCTTACACATAGCGAGGCCCCGGGCGGCCGCGGCAGGTCTTTGCGCGGCCCTTCGGCCGTTTGTCCACCGTCGACGTCACCGGGGTACTCGCCGCCAAAAATTAAAATAAAATGCCACTTTATGACCTTTTGCTTGGCGCGAGCACCCAGGTGATTGCCCTGTTCGCCACCCCCTAATACCACCACTGTAGCCATGCCCATGGTGTCTACAATTTCTATAGAAAATAAATTATTTTCTTACTATAACCTATTTATCTACTTCTCTACACATACAGCACTTCGTTTGCGCCAAATGCGAGAAGCCATTCCATGGACATCGCCATTACGAGAAGAAAGGCCTGGCGTACTGCGAACAACATTACCATCAACTGTTCGGCAACTTGTGTTATGTGTGTAACCAGGTTATTGCTGGTGATGGTAAGTCCATTTTATCACATATCATTTGTCATGTAACATTTTAAGAAATTAAAATTTGTTCGAGAATGCTGAGTAAATTCTCAAGCCATTATGATTGTGATGAACAATGTTAGTTGAATCTATGCAGTATGCAGCTATACATTTACCTTTTAAAAAAGTACTGTAGACAACTTAAAGGTTGCTGTCTTTGTACTATCGGAGTAATCGATTCATAGGCTATTCGTTGTTCCTTACCTAATTTGTTTGGGTTATCTCAAGCCCAACTGCCAGTCCGCCACTATCACGACTACTATTGACTTGATTATTACATAATATTCAAACTTCTTATCTAGTCAAATAAAAAAAAACTCGCTTAGCCGTCTATACTTACATAATACTGGGTGCAATTAAACCTTCATTCACGTATTTTTTGTTTAAAATCACTCAGTATTAAATTGTTGAGAAATATCTTCCGAAACTTTTTCTAAAAAACACCACAAGTAACGGACACTACGCGTCGTTGGCACGTGGCTCCCGCGCCTCCCTGGCGTCACCCCGCTCTACCCACCGCCGCGAAGTGACCGTTCCGCAACGATTTTAAGTGGGATAAAATATGTTATTGCAAAAAAAATAACATCCTATTTTTTTTTCGTAAAATGGACTCTCCTAATGATACATAAGCCCTAAAAAAATTTGGCCGGTAGGATTAATTGCACCCTGTAAATTATATATTTTGTATGTGCAGTGTTCACGGCGTTGAACAAGGCGTGGTGCGTGCACCACTTCGCGTGCTCCGTGTGCGACACCGCTCTGAGCACGCGCAGCAAGTTCTACGAGTACGACGAGCGGCCCGCCTGCCGCCGCTGCTACGAGCGCTTCCCGCAGGAGTTGCGTCGCCGCCTGCGCCGCGCGCATCACTACACCGTCCGCCGCAACTAATGACGTACCGGCGTACGTCACGTCATGTCGCGTAATGACGTTAGACGACACTACATCGTGCGCTGCAATTAGTGTAAAGACGGCTACATCTATTATTATCGAATTCAAATCACTAACAAAAAGTGCTTTTTGGAACAGAGTATATTATGACGTAAATACTACGAATAATAAAAACTAAGGAAACGTAACTCCCATACTTCAACCGTTTTAAATTTGGCTCCTTTTCGAACACTAAAATATGACAATTCAGATTTTCGCCAAGGTCGTATCCCAGGTAACATATTATAATATTGCGCGCCGGACGACAGCTTGCGCGGTTATTGTCATTGTCATAGTTATGAAACAAATAATTGTCAAAAGCGGATAGTATTATGCAGTATACACCAAGTACATCTACTATCAGAAGAAACGAGCACATAATTATTATTTTAAAATCAAACATTTTCCTCTGATGCTTAAGACATCGATAATAAATAATTATAATATACATGTAATAATTACTAGCGACCCGCCACGGCTTCGCACGGGTATAAAATATACAGGGTGTCAAAAGACCGCTTCCGATAACTTCGTGGGGTTATTATAGGGCATGAGATATATCCATTGGTGCAAGAAATTTTCATGTAATCGCCAGTTTTTAAAATAGTCAAAATTTTCAACACGCAATGTATAATGCGTGCAGTTAATGAGCGATAATATCGCCCGCCGCCAATGAATGAAACCCCGGGCCGAGCCGGCCCCCCCGCGCCGCCCGCGCCGAATACCGCGCGCGCGGCTCTGCGCTAGTCATGAGTTAAGACAAAACAGCTGATCGTGGTGTGCCCTATACCCTAGCCCGTAGGTAGTGAATAAACCACCAATATTGTAATGATTATTAAATTACAATAGTTTTCACGATTTAACAAAATGTTACAATTTATTAATTACCGTTTCTCAGGTTTTTACTCAAAAATACTCAGTTTTTACTTCCGGCCAAAAAGGAAAAGAAATCATAATTCACATCCGATCATCATCCGATTTACACATCTGTAAAAATACATACACAGTTACCTACTGCACCTATCAATACCTATCAATGGAAAACATACGTGATAACATGTTCACTGACCTGTGATCAGCTGTCTGCTTTTATGAAATGCAGTTCGAACTGTGCTCCATGATCCATCTAACTCGATGTAGATTGCAGAGTTATTCAACACTTAACAAAAGTAATTACAGGAGACATTCCAATTCTTTAAACACTTTTTATTGCACTGTTTAAACCGCACTATCGTCTATCGACGACGATGTTCACCTGTTCCCTAAAGCATCGCACATTCATCGGACGTATCTTGTCACGGCCCGTTATTAATTACAAACATAAAAAAAAATAGTTAACAATACACAAAACAAGCAATAATATGACAACATCTAAACGTAAAATTACAAAACTTAAACAAAAACGTCACAGTACCTACACCAGCACGGCGCGTGTTAGACAGCCGACTGAACAAAATTGAAGAAAAAACTTTGTAAAATAATAGGGATGTATCCCTGTTGCAATGTGAATATTTTGAGTAATCGATAATTTTTTTATCGATAAATCGTATTAATTGTTTTACATACGAGTACGTATTGATTACTGTCAAACTAAAAATAAACAAATATTTACTCAATATTAAGAAAAGCGACAATAATTAAAAGTTATTTAATTAATTAGGTATTAAAGTATTTTAGACGCGCATAACGCGTACCACGGTATAACAATCACTTTATGTATGTATTTTTAAAAAATGAGATGAGATCTACTAAATAATAGTTATAATTTTTATTATTTAATGGTAATTTAAATATCGACTAAATAGTATTGAATTTATAGGGTACAACACTTAGATTGTCCTTGAAATGGATTAGCGACACGTGCGTCGGCACCTGCAGAGCGGCGCGCTTTGTCGGCGCCGCGATCAAAGCAAGCCGCCTTTTGTCGGTGTCTTTTGACTACTTCCGAAAGTCGATACACGACGAACATTATTTCAAAAATTAAAATAGATGTTTTAATTGAGTAGCCATTTGAGCATTGAGGTAATAGGTTGTTAGAGTTGTTAGGAGATAAGTTTGATTTTTTAACAATTACTTCAAGTATCAAAACGTGGTAGTATTGTGTAAAGTGTTAATAATTGATTATTATTTCAGTTGTAATAAAATACTTTGTGGTGTGATACATTTCGTTAACGAGAAGTTTTTTTGACGTTCTTGGTGGTGACTGGTCTTATTGCTTGGTGTTAAGGACTATTTTCAAAATGCATAAAGAAGTAAGAACACTTGAACTCAACATTTTTCACGTAAGTTAATTGCCAGTTTTATGTATGAGGTTTTTTCGTGTATCATCTGTTATTTCGATTGATAAGTGACGATTGCGGATAAACAGTTCATCCGCATAGGTTTCGTTACTTACGATGAACTTTTTAACGAGTCTAATAATCTTAGAAGTTTGCCATACTGTCGTAAGTTGTTACACATGCACAGACAGTTACTTACATTTTTCTACATGAGCTACCATTAAACTCTTAACACTGCAAGTAGCTTAGATGAGAGGTCAGAGGTCAGAGTTCTAAGTTCCACGTCATGGTGACCTTCATGGGTTTGAAATTGAAAAGACATACATTAGGGTTTCTGTGTGTTCTGTCGTAAGTCGTAACTCGTAGTGTATCGTCATTCGTCGCATACGACCTTTCGACTTAGCGTGCGTAGGGCGGAGCTAACAGCTGATTAACGCGGTCAACGTTCTCGGGTTTGTACCTACTCGGAACACGAGAACGTTGACCGCGCGCTTGCAAATGCTTATTGGGGTAAAAATAATAAAATTTAAAAAAATATTTTAAAATATTTTTCTATGTGGTTTATTATCATGTTTAAAGGGTTTTAATTATAAAAAAATAAAGAATAAAAAATTTAAAAAATTAAAAAAAAAATTAAAAAAAAATACATATTCGTAATCAGAAAATGTAGTATAATCATACCCCAAAGTTATCGGAAGTGGTCTTATTACACCCTGTATAGCCACTGAAAAAATTTTGATTTATTATTCATTATTAATAGCGTGTAATATTCTAGCTCTGAAAAGAACTGTTGTTTAGCTCTAAAAAGAACTGTTGGTTAGCCCTGACAAAAAAATTTGCGTATGTGTAGTTTTAAGAACAAAATCTAAAAAAATCGAATGACAATTATTGTAAGACTTTGTACCTTACGTGTAACTTACTCATAGATATAAACTCCCCTCTCGCACACGCACTCCCGCGCCCGCCTTGATGACGCCTACTTCGCAACGGGCCGTGCAGTAGACATCGTAATATTTTAATTTCGCCATAACTTCAAAACCAAACGTCCAAGTTTAGTCATTCAAAGACCAAATATTATCTAAATAAACTGTACTTAGTGACGAAATAATTTATTTTCATAAGGATTAATAGCATGAGTAAAATAAACGCGTTTAAATGTAGTCCAAAAAATTTCAATTTTTTTTAAATAAAAAAATTGTTGTTGTGCCTCACCCGACATAGATAGGTATAGTGTGTCGCGGACTTTTTTGTAGATATTTATAAGACCTACAACTAATTGGAACATTTTATGGTTCTATCTTTTATAGTTTAGGCAGGCAACTTTTCTGGTTGATTTTTTACACCTTGTGTCCGAAAAACCCAAATATCTTACGAAAACCTATTTTTTCCAAAATAAAATTTAGCCTATGTTACTCGTGGATAATGTAGCTTTCGAATGCTGAAAGAATTTTTAAAATCGGTCCAGTAGTTTTTGAGCCTATTCATTACAATTATACAAACAAAGTTTTCCTCTTTATAATATTAGTATAGATGAACAAACCTTGTACGACTCGGGCGAATCTAAAACT
The DNA here is from genome assembly GCF_905147365.1 of Aricia agestis. Taxonomy (NCBI): domain Eukaryota; kingdom Metazoa; phylum Arthropoda; class Insecta; order Lepidoptera; family Lycaenidae; genus Aricia; species Aricia agestis. Next base: position 9,483,076 of record NC_056408.1, on the reverse strand, counting down.
GGCCGAGCACCTAGAGAAGACGTTTTCAGATTACAAAAATCTATGTTCTAAATTATTACAGAATTGAAATTAAAAACTTACGTAAATTTTGTTTACAGTTAATATAATATTTCAATAACAGTTAGCACTTTTTATTTTTGTTCATTTACAATATTAAAGGAAATACTTATTTGTTTTTGTCGATTGAACGTAATTTATTTCATTATGTTTTTTTTGTTTTGTTTTAAAAAAATCCGTAGCAAGAAATATGAGAATACCCATATCATCTTATAACGCATATTTTAGTATAATGTCAGCCAGACCCTAAAATTTCGTTTATGATTAAATTGTTACATCTTGCATGATGTCCATGGCGACTTTGTAAAAATTTTGTAATTATATTATTTTTTTATTATTGCACTTTTAGGATAACATGTAAATTTAATAAGACAAACACAAAGAGACCAGCTTCATACGTGGGAGAGCCATGCTTCGGCACGAATGGGCCGGCTCGACCGGAGAAATACCACGTTCTCACAGAAAACCGGCGTGAAACAGCGCTTCCGCTGTGAGGCCCGATTCCTTTCCCTATCCTCCCCTATTACCCTATTCCCTCTAAAAGGCCGGCAACGCACCTGCAGCTCTTCTGATGCTGCGAGTGTCCATGGGCGACGGAAGTTGGAAGGTGACCCGTTTGCTCGTTTGCGTTATTTCATAAAAAAAAAAATCACGGACGTAAAAAACATAATTTTAAACAATTCACTTACAGATGAAAGGTTATTCCTATATTAAAAGTCGTATCTGTATGACTTCTACACCATTTCACAGGGCATTTAGGCATTTTAACAACAAAAATATTGTAAAAAGCTACGTAAAAAGTAAGTAAACAAACCTATGTAAACAAATTGTAAAATGAGATGGTTGAATGTCACTCGAGTGTATATACACGAAAAATGTGTACCGAACACATGCATAAATATGCACGTATTCGTGTCACATTTTGTAGCCTTTTGGTGCACTTTGTTTTGACGGAGTTACTCTTCCTTAGTTTTTATTATTCGTAGCGTAAATATAACCAATGGCAATTCTGTCGGAATCGCGTGACACCATGCATGAGTGACAAATAAAATCACTGTAGTGTAACCACTCCAAAAGGTCATATCCTAATAGACTCCGAATCTGATAAAACAGTTGTCTCTACTGTGCATCGGCAACGCACTGCGCGCTCTGGCTATAGGCTTTAGCTCACTAGTGCCCCATAGACTAACTGAAAATCAAAAAGCTGTAGGGCGTTACATTATTTGTGACTAAAGGAATATGTATTTTTACTTAAATGCATTAGTATAAAAAAGATAACATTCTAATTTCTAACATGTTACATTATGTATACTGCCATGTTGTACTGAAAGATCTGATCTGTGTTGGGGGTATTTGCCTTAATACTATAGTAAATAGTTGTCATTATTGAATGAAGAAGAATGCCTTTGTTGTTGTCAATAATATTACGCACAAATGCAATATGTAAGTACTTTTATTATTATTGTGTTGGACTTACCTATAGCAAATGTTTTATGTCGAGATCATTTTTAATGTTATATTCCATGATAGATAGAACGACAATCGTTCTGTCTATTGTGCTATATATACCTATAAAAATACTAAAGAGTTATAAAAAATAGGTGATACTTGTTATTTTTATATAAAAGGTCTTTTTTTTACCCTTGCATTGTAATAAATAACTACAAATGGACTAATGCTTTTAACACCCACCTAGACTTAAATAAAATGTTATTAACTTGTAATTTTAAGTTTTAAGTGCTAAAACGTAAAACATGTGCCTTAATATTATTTAGGAAATAAGAAAGTATAAAAAGTATTTTTATTATAAATTAATTTCAATTAACAGTCTGGAACAAGGGGCTGTACCACGAAACCGTTTTGAGAATCAAACAATCGTACGAGAATGCCGCGTCCTACTCTAAAAAACGAGAAAATACGTTGTTAGAGCAGGACGCGGCATTCTCATCCGATTGTTTGAGTCTCAAAACAGTTTCGTAGTAGGCCTAAAGAATTCCGTTATTTTTGTTTCAAATAGTTATTATTTTTAAAAATATTTAATTTATGAATAGTATTTAATCCTTAGGTAGTATATTACGATAATGTAATTAATTAATTATATGTTTTAATTTTACTGTTATTTTTTATAATTATCTGATAACATCAATAAAAATTTAGTAGAAATATCTGTGCATTATTCAGAGTTTATAATCTTGTAGTTTATCTCATTGTCTACACTAATATTATAAAGAGGAAAGATTTGATTTTTTTTTAATTGAATTGTTTGTATTCAATTTTGTTTGAATTGAATAGGCTCCGAAACGACTGGACCGATATGAAAAATTCTTTCACCGTTTGAAAGCTACATTATCCACAAGTAACATATAAGGCTAAATTTTATTCTGGAAAACAATGAGGCTCCGTGACATTTGGGTTTTTCGGCCACAACTCACAAGGTGTAAAAACCGGCCAAGTGCGTGACGGGCCACGCGCAATATAGGGTTTCGTAGTACCGCTAGTTTTTTTTTAATTTTTGTATGGTCAATGAAAGCACATTTACTTATAACGTGTTTTAAACTAATCACGACATCATCTCAGTTACTTCGAATACAATTTTTTTAGTTGATCGACTATTACTCAATAACTTATGAAGTCTTCTTAGCCGTGATAGTTTTCCTTTTAAATTCAGCATATTTCCTACTCCCGTGAATTTTATCACATTTCCAGAAGCAACTGTTTAGCTGGTAGAAAGGGGGGGACACGATTTTTAATAATAATAATAATAGACATTTATTCAACAAAGTTCACAGTATACTACAATAAAACAAGAGACAGAGAAAAAAAAGATAAGCATACCTACTAAGCCTGGACGTAAGAAAATGCATGCCTAAGGTGGTTAGGCATACATTTTCCACTTTAAAACTTAATTTTTCACAAACGGATCCTAAATCGGAAAATGATCTAGGAACACTCATAATATTTTTACAAAACCTATCCAACGACACCCCACACGATGGGGTGGAGGCGAAAAAAAATTTCATCTCCACTTGATATGTAGGGAAGGTACTTACCATATTTTTTTTTCTTGTAGTGTGCGGCTCACCTCCCTGCTATTAGCTATATAAGATAATGTAATTAGTTCTTAAGTTGTTATTAAACATATTTCGCTCGTTTTCAATTAGTCTCCCAAGCCTGCACATTGCATGGCGACCCTGCCAGTGCTGCCTTGCGGCAGCGCTGAGCAGCGGATACAGGGACTGTAAAAGTGAATAAAAAACGGACTTAAAATTTTATGAAACTAAATAAGACTATCTATAATATTATGTTAAAAGTGAAATTTATAGTGACTGGAAATGTGGACAATAATTATAGTGGTAAATATGTGGATAACAATAATTATAGTAGTAAAAATATGAACTAAAAACGGCCGTTAGTGCGTAAAAATAAAATAAAATTAAGTAGGTTTAAAATAAATAAATAGTGTAGAGACTTAAAAAATAAATAAATACAAATCTGTTAAAAGTGCAAATAAAAACTCAGTGAAAAAAAAATGAAAATGTTTAAATGAGAACTTTAACTAAAATAAAAGAGTTGCAAGAATAATATCTATTAAAAAAAACAATATTGCTGAAAAATCAACATTTTGGAGTGGATATGTAAAGCAGGGTGAGCCGCACACTACACCTCCCCCGTTTTTTTGAAAAAAAAATTAAAATTAAGTAATATATTTTTTTAATTAACAACAAAAATCATTTTATAATAATTACGATATCAATAAAATAATAAAACTAAAATTAAACTACTTATCTTAATACCTAAACAACTTATTTAGTTTTTTATTTTATTTTTATTCTTACTTCTTTATTACAATAAATACAAATATGTATACTCTTATCTATGTAATCTGTTTATCAAAGAAAATATACTTATTTAATTAAAATTACAAACAATTTTTTTTACTTCAGAGATGGGTTGTTGACGATGTATTTTTTTTTAATTTTACACAAAGCTATTAAACATTACATATTTTTTAAGAAATTAACTGGATATGACTTACACGGATTTACTTAAATATATTTTCGTTCGGCGCGGAAAATGTCCACTTTCTTCCCGCTGCGCTTAGTGCTTACCGATGTTACTGTTATCCGCCTCCGTCGATTAGAAAAATAGTAGGTAAACGCACCATGGGCAGTAAACAAGAAAGCCTTAGATCACATGTTTGTTGACCTCGACTTCGCCTCGGCCATATGATCTGAGACATTTCTTATTTTCCTGCCCTACCATTCCGGTGTGAATCGGCCCTTAAACAGCTGAGGCTTGTAAGTAAAATAATCAAAACATCATGAAACTTTTTGGAACAATGTTTATTGAAACAATAATACTATTTTACACTTATCAAATAAGTTAGAATTGGATTTTCTACATCACTTATAATCTGTAGTGGAATAACGAAATTAAATACAAATGTTTAATGCACAATTTGTATTTCTAAGCACTATGCATGACTAGTATGCAGAGTGTTGTGCGAGATTTAATTATCTTTCTTCATACGGGTGTTGGTCATTCTGTAGATGATGGAATCCCTGCCTGGGTCCATATCCATAATGGCGTAAACAATGGCTACTAGGGCGAATGTGAAAATGACTCCGAACCAGAGAATAATGTTGAAGATGGCAGAGTAGTCAGCAGAGTAGTTATCATTCTGAAAACCAGATCATGTAAATGAATTCACTAACATATTCAGATATTTGGTGGTACATATAAATTTTAATAGTAAATAGCTGTCTTAGCACTATAAAAAAAAGCTGTATAATAGAGACCATACTAGATTGGAATAATTTAAAAGAGCCTAAGTGTGTGCACTTTTCTCAACAATCTCCCTATCAGAAAATAATTCGTAAAACAATGAGAGGAAAGAATGTCTCGACCATAAAGTTAATATACCTAGCGGAATAGAGCAACAATCTCGAGCTGTCATACGAAACCAAAATTGATTTCATCTGCGTGTAAAAATATGTGTATGTATACACTTACACAAGCATGATTGAACATGATTTCTATGATATTAAATTGTCAACGTGCGGCACATGCCGACTGGACATCAAAAAAAAGGGTGCTGCTGTCATGTATCACACGTCTCTTTTTACCATGCAGTGTTACTGATAGTGACATCTCTCTTGCTCAGGCCTTTGTTTCTCTATTCCACTAGGTATATTAACTTTATGGTCTCGACTGGCGAAAGAATAAAGTGGAGGCGCATCATCTCTTCATCATCATCAACCTTGTCAGGCATTCAGAAAATTAGCCTGCATTGTTGTAACGAAAGCTATATTTTTGTTCCAATATGTGAACTGCTACTCTTTCATCCATTGTCCCAATACTATACAATTACTACATTTAGTATAAGATATTTTTACCTGTATGTCCTCCATAACATCCCGAGGAGCAGCTCTCACTGTTCTGCGAGTGTGCACAAAGTCAGTGGTGACAACTGTGAATAGTACTGAACCATCATAAGCCTTGGAGAATGCTTTGCTCAAATCTCTCAAAGCCTCACCTGCAAAATAACACAAGTAAGTCTTTATCTGTTTCTAATTTTCTATGATTGATAGGTGTAGTTCATGAATCATGACAATTTCTAAAGCTGTTGCCTCTTCACCACTGACCTCCATTATTCACGCTGGACTGGACTGATACCCAGATGTATTTTGTGCCTATTTGAAGCGGAATCAGCTCCCCCAATATTCGGGAAGAGAACTAAATCTGACGTAACTTGCAAATGGCCGCTCAATCGCTATTGGTTGTAGAAACTTCTTTTTCAAACATCATTTTTACGTCAAATTTAGTTCCTAAATCCTATCCCTAACACTCGGAGAGCTGATTCCGCTTCAAATAGTCACAAAAAATAGCTGTCATTTCAAAGGGTATCATTAGTCCAGACTCCAGCGTACTTGTATAATGGTGGTCAGTGCTCTTCACGCTTAAACCACTGAACCAATTTAGTTGAATATTTGTATGAAAATACTTTGCGTTCTAGGAAAGACCATAGAACAGTGTTGCATTAAAATGTATGGTTGTTCTAGACGCAGTTTCATCATCTAGATTGTAGTTGTTTACTATCTTTTAGTAATGTGTGGTTTCAAAAAATATATATAATACGGTGTCATGCAAATTCCACAGTCTTTACTAGTGCTTTCTGTTTTATAAAAAATCTGTGGCAGATAATATGACATTATTTAACCATATAGCAATAATTATTGTATGTAAGATCATAATTATTCTTTAAAAATAAATACACAATACGGCCATAGTCGGCCGCCAGTAGTCACTTAAAAGTTCTATTTCTATATATAATAGTTATGCATAAAGTTGGGTAACAATTTTCACAATTTATTATCAATACTTACTTAATAATTTCTTAGCTTCCTTAGTTTGTAGAGAGTTAGGGCCATGGTAATCGGAGAGTGCATGCAGAGAAGTGAATTTAAAGTAATAGAAATCTATCACATTGTCAGCATTCAGTACTCCTGATTTAACCTAAAAAACATTAGTACTGTAATATTTTCTGTAAATGAACCATTATTCAAAAAATAACATTTAAACTGGAGATACCACACATTAATATGAAAAAAAAATTTGTATTCCATATTACCTTAGCAGTGATAGACTTTAGGACTTCCAACTCATACAGGAACAGATAATCTTCTTCATATGAATCAAGTTTGAGGTGTTGCAACGACTGCTTGCTCACTTTGGGAGGCACAATCTCTCCAAAGACACTCGACAAAGAAATCAGCTAAAAAAACACATTGCACAATAAAATTATTGAAAGATCTTGAAATCATTTATCACGTTGGAGCAGTAACACAACTTACATCCTCGGGATCAGAAAGCTTGGCATTAACCAATTTGTTTCCACGGTTGTTGAAACGTTGGTTTATTCTGTGCTCAAGAGCTTCATAGGTGTCAGGAACATATTCATCCACAACCAAGGGATAGTTTTTGGCTTTCATTCCATTCTGAAACCACAAGTTAGCACATCACATTGTGTAATGAGTGTAATAATGAGTTTAAAATATGTATTTTAAGTTTATTAAGTATAATAAAGCTTTACTGGGCATACAAATGATTATAAAACATAGATTTTGCTTGTGTTGTTGCTTGAAGCACAGAATATACTCAAAGTAAAATAATTGTATAGCTATAGAGTATAGACAAAGTTTTTGTCACATACATAACTTAATTTATTTGCCTTACATTACCTTTAATGGCAGATTGGCAATAATGGCAATAAAGATTTTCAAGATCGATTTAGAGAAGATTATGTATTCAATAATGATAATAATATCTATGGATAAGTACCTGAAGGACTTGTGTTACGGGTACCAGACAATGGAAATATATTTAATACTTTTATAAGTACTATACATATTATTATATTTAAGATTTTTATTATATGATACACATATTTAATACACATCCATGACCCAGGAACTTAGAAAACTTTTTCGGCGGGATCTGAACCCGCGACCCCCGGCTTGAGCTACCAACAGCCCACCAACTGAGCCATAGAGATCATCGTGAGATTCAATAGTACTGTTGTTTGGTTTAAGTTTCAACATTGTTGTTTGGTTTAAGATTCAAAGTGCTGTTGAGTAGTTTACTGTCAAAACACCTTAGGGTATAAGCTATGGATTATTTTCTTACATTTTCTCCCAGTGATGTAATACCATCGACATGCACCTCCACAACAGCTTCTGGGGTATTGAAGGGATCAACAAGAGACAGTCCATTCCAGTCAGAATTCTGTCAAATGTATATTAAGATTATTAGAATTTGCAAGATTTTACATTTCATACTAAAAATTAGTACACTTAGGGCCAACATAAGGCTTGACTATGATCTAAGCACCATTCCACTATCATAGTCAAGATTCAAATCAGGGCCTTATTCAAATTCTCTAATCTCTAGGACTGAATATAGATAATACACACAGTTTTCTACCGTTTCTTAGCCCTTAATCAATTGAGGCATATTATAAAACTCTGATCTTTAAAGTTCACGAACAAACCATCGACTAAAATATGGCAAAATGAAAGGCAAAAATTGAAATTAGGGTGTCATACGAATATACACTGTGTTTAATATGCGAGAATTAGTTACCTCCTCAACAGATAATCCCAAAGAAGCTGAAAAGACTTCTTTTAATAAGCTCTCTGGAACCTCACTGGAACCCGAAAACTTCAAGGATTGTGGGCTATGCAGTATACTTAGCTCGCCTGCAGCATGGGATCCTGTAAAAAAGGATTATAAGTACATGAAAGCGATACAAAATCATTAAAATGTAGGCAATTACTTACCAATTATGGATATAACAATTGTTATCCAAAAGAGAGCCATTTTCACACCCATAGTGAATGAAACTGAGTAGCTGACTGTCATATGATCAAAATTCAAGGTGTTACTAGTTTCAAAAAATCTAATTTGCGAAGGCGAGATAATTTATCATAATAATTATTATTAGTAGTATGGATTTTTGTAAGAAGTTTCGAGTTAAAAACTATGAACTATCAGGAAAAGTGAAATAAACTCGAAAGTAATGACACAAGTAATGAGTAATTTCGTACAGTTCTTCGCAGTTCGCGACAAATGACAATAGGTACCTACTCATTTATGCCTATATCCTATATAAAACTCTTTGGCCTTGATTAAAAAAAGTTACATTTTCACCATGGTGGATAGCAATTGACATTTGAATTTGACTGTTTTGACAGTGATTTGACAGTTAGAAAATGATGAAAAAGTAAACAACGAAGTCGTAGAAAATAAAAAAACAGATCTAAGTTAAATTAATTAAAGAAAACATATTATTAAAACATATTTTGAAGGGGAATACTAACATCACATAGAAAAATAAAGTGAAAGCTTAAATAACCAAACGCACTTGTAAAATCAGAATAAAATGTCACACAGGTCGACTTTTCAGCTCAACGACTTATTTCCAAGAGAAATTGATATCGAAGTGTGTTTAAAGACGTTAAAAATTTTCCAAAAACTTGAAGGTGACGTTAATTGTGTAGTTTGGGATGCATCTCTCGTTTTGGCTAAGTATCTCGAAACTATGTGCCAAAGCAAACCAGATTTTTTGAGTGGTGTAAGAGTTTTAGAATTAGGTTCAGGACTGGGAGTAGTGGGCTTAACCGCTGCTACTTTAGGGTATGTTTCTCACATAAGTGTGAATTACAACTATAGTCATAATATTATATAATTATTAGTTTGTTAGCACTTTTTATTTTATTTTTAATTTTTAGGGCCCAAGTTACTCTAACAGATCTACCGGAAGCCTTACCATTGCTACGGCTTAATATTGCTGAAAACAAGTCAAAAATTGGCAGCATGGGAGGTTACGCTATTGCAGAGTCCTTAGTATGGGGTGATACCAACTCTGAAATACAGAAGCAAGAATTTGATATGATTGTTATGGCTGATTGTGTTTATTATGAAGATGTTAGTATATCTTTTTCAATTTAAATGCACTTATATTTACCATTTACTTGAATTTTTTAGGTTAGTTAATATAGGAAGATATTACTGTAAATTTTTTTGTTTATAGATTAGTTTTTGCATAAAACTTAAACCTCCAAATGACAAGACAGTTTATTAGAGCGCTTACAGACGAACGGCACGTGTCGGCGGCACGCGTCGGCGTCGGCCGTCGAAAGTTTATCACGCCTGCAGTTGTGACGTAGAGCGTAAAGGTAAGCATCCACAGGTCAGTATCGTACGCAACGGACGTCTGTCCACTGTATCGGCAGCATACGGATTACTGACTAGCCAGTATGTTTATCTTCAAATTAGTCCAAACAAAGTTCCTAAGTCAAAATTTCTGATTTCGACTATTCCATCCACACCCCCCTATTGAGCATTCATTTACTAGGCTAGTCGGTAATCCGTACGCTGCCGATTCAGCGGACGAACTGTGAAAAAAATATCCGTTTGATGCGAGACGTCCATTGCGTATGATACCGACCTGTGGCCGCTTACCTTTAGGCGGTACGTCACAACTGGGGGCCTACCACCACCTCTACTAAGCGACACGACATTTGACAGATAAGCAATAATTACTTTAACGTTAAGCTAGCGATCTTAAAAAGTTGATATTTCACAGCGGATTTAACAATGTTTAACATTTTTAGTGTTTTTTTAGTAATATTATAATATTTAAAAAGTGAGTATGGTAATGTTATTGTAATCTTACAACAAAGTGTTCTGGAAACATGATTGTCTTAGGAAAGGTCATGGTAGGCCCCCTGCAAGCATCATAAACTGTCAACGACTGCCGTCGGCTGCCGTCAACTGCCGCCGACACGTGCCGTCAACTGCCGCCGACACGTGCCGTTCGTCTGTAAGAGCGCTTAGAAAATGTATTTAAAATCTCCAATGGATTAATATTTCAATTCATCATTTCAGGCTATAAATCCACTTATAGAAACACTCAAGTGTCTCAATAACACAATAAACAAGAAGCCGACTATATATTTAACTCAAGAATTAAGAGATTCTGACATACAAAAGAAACTATGGAGTGTTTTTTATGAAAAATTGTCAGAATTTTTCTTCATCGAAAAAATACCTGAGGAACAACAACATGTCAACTACAGAAGTTCTGATATATTACTACTAAAAATTATAAAAAAATGATATTTGTATAGTTATGACTTCTAAGCTTTTGGATGATAACAGATGCTTTAGATTAATTGATATAGATTAAAATATATGCATTTGTATCCACAAATGCTAATACATTCCTGTACTAATAAATTATTGTTACTATAATTAAATAGAAACTACTATAAATTCCTAAAATATTTTAAAATCATGATTGTATTTTTGTTGTAACTGGTAAAGTTTTAAATTATATTAGCACAAACCAGATGAAAAAAATTGCATGCTTAGAAGATAAAACAAACATAATACTTCCTTATAAGATAAAGTCCAGTCATGACTGTTATTCCAGATCTCAGATACTTAATAAAATATAGTTTAAATAAAAATTTATTACTATAATACTTTTTTCATTTATAGAAAGAGAAAATATGCAGTAAATGTGCAACTGTAAAGAACAAGGGGCATTTTTAGGATTCCGTAGCCAAATGGCAAAAAACTGACCCCTTATAGATTCTTCATGTCTGTCTGTCTGTCTGTCTGACCGTATGTCACAGTCACTTTTCTCTGAAACTATAAGAGCTATACTATACTATTATTACTTGGTAAGTAGGTGGATATTGTAGTCTGTGAACCGCGATTTTGATACAAAAATAGAAAAATTATTAAAAACTAGATGTTCCGCGTGGCTTCGCCCGCGTAATTTAGGAATGTCACGGAAACCGTACATTTTTCCGCAAAAAAAAGAAACCTTTGTCCTTCCACGTGGTCTATTCTTCATGTGTGCTAAATAACATAAAAATTGCTCCAGTAGTTTCATAAGATAATAAGCAATTTTAAATAATTTCCTCCGTTTTTTTTCACATTTTCCTCTATTTCTTCGCTCCTATTAGTCTTAGCGTGATAAAATATAGCCTATAGCCTTCCTCGATGAATGGGCTATCTAACACTGAAATAATTTTTCAAATTGGACCAGTAGTTCCTGAGATGAGCGCGTTCAAATAAGCCCTTTCAAATAATTTCCCCATTTTTTCCACACTTTCCTCTATTTCTTCGCTCTTATTAGTCTTAGCGTAATAAAATATAGCCTATAGCCTTCTCGATAAATGGCTATCTAGCATTGAAAGAATTTTTTAAATCGGATCAGTAGTTACTGAGATTAGCGCGTTCAAATAAGCCCTTTCAAATAATTTCCCCCGTTTTTTCCACATTTTCCTCTATTTCTTTTCTCCTATTAGTATTAGCGTGATAAAATATAGCCTATAGCCTTTCTTGGCCGGTTTCTAGAGACTGGTTGCTCTTCTAGAGCCTTTGTACTGATCGCATCCGCGTAATATTGGGTTGATTCGATCACATTATTCTGGTTTTGGACTGGTCTACAGGGAATTCTGACTAAATTCGATCTATTGTTATACTTACTAGAACAGGCAACGATGAAAACATTTAAGAGATAATTCTCCTCCATCTACACTCCATACCTCCTTGTGAGTACTATAGTATTCGTTGCTCCATACTCTGTATGTAAAAAGTGTCCGCTGAAATGCGTTAAATTAGGGTGGCGCTACAGTAGCAACAGGGTAAATTTTAAATCATTTAGCAGCTTTTATTTCAGCTATTTTAAGTTATATTTTTCAAAATATATTGGTATTAACCCAGGTCCCAGTGATTCTGTGTCTCGGCTATGGAGGATAGATGGAGGAGAACTATCTTATATCTATTACTATTAATATTATAATTCTGCAGTTTGTTACTTTGTTTGTTTGAACGCGCTAATCTCAGGAACTACTGGTCCGAATTAAAAATTCTTTCAGTGTTAGATAGCCCATTTATCGGGGAAGGCTATAGGCTATATTTATCACGCTAAGACTAATAGAAACGAAGAAATTGAGGAAAATGTGGAAAAAACGGGGGAAATTATATGAAAGGGCTTATTTGAACGCGCTAATCTCAGGAACTACTGGTCTGATTTGAAAAATTCTCTCAGTGTTAGATAGCCCATTGATTGAGGAAGGCTATGGCTATATTTTATCACGCTAAAACTAATAAGAGCGAAGAAATAGTGAAAAATGTGAAAAAAACGGGGGAAATTATATGAAAGGGCTTATTTGAACGCGCTAATCTCAGGAACTACTGGTCCGATTTAAAAAAATCTTTCAGTGTTAGATAGCCCATTTGTTGAGGAAGGTTATAGGCTATATTTTATCAAGCTAAGACTAATAAGAGCGAAGAAATAGAGGAAAGTGTAGAAAAAACGGGGGGAAATTATTTGAAAGGGCTTATTTGAACGCGCTAATCTCAGGAACTACTGGTCCGATTTGAAAAATTCTTTCAGTGTTAGATAGCCTATTTATCGAGGAAGGTCATAGGCTATATTTTATTATTCTACGACTAATAGAAGCTAAGAAATAGAGGAAAATGTGGAAAAACGGGGGAAATTATATGAAATTGCTTATTATCTTAAGATTCTTAAGAACTACTGGAGCAATTTTTATGTTATTTGGCTAACATGAAGAATAGACCACGTTAAGGGACATAGGCTATTTTTTTGCTTATAAATGTACGGTCGCGTGAAATTCCTAAATTACGCAAACGAAGCCGCGCGGAACATCTATTTAATATAATAAAATCGTAGGAAAGTCAATGCTGTACATTTAATATTTTTGTTCAATAAATAATACTTGGGACCGTAATCTACTATACTAGAGTCTGGCTAGCGAAAGATGAGACTGGCTTTTTATTCCAAAAATGGTTATGGTAACACTGTCACTAACGTCATTTTCACCTATAGCATCTGTTGTTTATGTGTTGGCTGTATGGGCAACGCTCCCTTTGCCTGTCCCGACCGGGACGAATTAACAAAAAAAAAAGTTTATGTGTCAAAGTGAAAAATATTTCTGTGGTTTACCGTTTACGTAATTTTCTAATATCCCCTATAGTGCGGCATTCCGCTCACTGGAATATGGGAAAAACCCCTGTCAGCGGCTGCCGCCCGTCACTGGAATGGCACCGGGTCAAATTACACGCTCAAATTGTATGGCTTCAAGGCATTTGCCCCTTAGTGCCGCATTGCAATTAAAAAGAAAAAGAAAGGAGCTTATCTGTGGTGTCTTTACCACGCTCGGCTTGGTACAAAATAAAAAAGTTAAATGTCAATGAAAAATGACTATTTACAGTGACTAACGTCATACATTTAGGTGAAAAATTTCGGCGTGTTCGCATTGATTTTTATAAACCAAGTGAAATAAACTATGGAAGCGTTAGTAATGATTTATTATTTATACTCATTATACCAGATTTTCATTAAAATTCGATAAAAATATGTATGTGACGGTAAAATTATCAACTGACAAACCGCGAACGTGATTTTATTGTCATCTTTACAACTAAGGTATTATTGAAAACATAAGTAAATGTTATATTCAAGACAAACAACTTATTAAGTTTTGGATAAATTCAGTGGGGGGATGTATTTCAATCATACAAGTTTATATTTCAATAAAATACGATCGCACTTCCTATTGTTGACACATAAAGGCGGCCATTATAAAGTCATTGACCTCCGTGTATGTCGTAATCTATCGATTTGTTTGAACGTATGTTCTATCTATATCTTAGAAAATATATAATATTTCTGGTAGTGTTGATAGGCACGCTAAAAATAATGTTTTAATAAAGATCTGATTTTCACACAAGTTTTTATGTTATTTTATTTCTATCCCCTACTCAAGATATATTTATTGTAGCTTTGTGATGCTTTTGTATTAAGTAAATAATATACTCAACTTACTATAAACAAAACATCTGTGTCCATAGAAGCATTAGTCATTTAGTTGTTTGTAGAAATGTGACACCCACTTTTGAGGGTTCATTCAAGTGGCTGACCTTTGTGATTATTTTAAAACATGTGTTGTGTAAATAAAATGTATGGTGGCATGTAAAGTTTTGTTTGTATATTATACCTAATGTGCTGAAGTGTAAATAAAATACAATTTGAGAATCCAATTTTGTTTTATTTAAATAAAAATCATAAAATTGTTTAGATTTTACATTAGCTTTTTTTTTAAAGTTCTTTGCTAGATTCATTTTTATATTTAGTCAGACACAAAGTTAGAAGAAAATAAAGACTATTTAATATACTTTATGATTGTTAATTTAAATTAACATCATTCCAATTAGAATCTGGGAAATCTAACTAGAACCAAATTCAAAAAAAAAAATACCCCCGTCTGCGGGTGAGACCAATATTGGTTTCGACAGATAGCAATAAAATATATATTTGACAGCCGCTGTATAGGGGAAACGTGACGAAAACTTTGAAAAGAGATTTGCAAAAACTGCTTTTAGCTATGATAAATACTAACAAAAAAGAAGTGAAAAGGATGCAATTTTTAAACAAGATTGTTTACATGAAATATTCCAGTGCATTGGTAAGTACAGGTAAAAGATTTTGATACTTTCAATTACAATTAATTAAAATCATTATTGTTTATCATGTTATTGAATTTATTGTTTTGCAGGTAATATGGATGATGCAAAGGATTCAGTTATGCAAGTTATAATATCAAGCATAAATAAATTATGAGAGTTCCAAGAAGAGTGTTTAAAGACAAAATCATTTCCTTGATGATATTTCCTCTTTGACCTGTAAGTCCCTAACGTTACAAAAAAAATACCTGAAAGCAACCTTGTTATTGAATGCTAACTTTATATTTTATGAACATATTTTCAGATGTCATTGTTTGTACCCTAAAAAATATTAGAAAGAAGGCAAAATAAATAAAGGCGTGTGGTTACGGGAGTTTAGCTGGGAGGTGTTAATGCAGTTCCCGTATAGTCCTGACCTGGCACCTTCAAATTTTCACCTGTTTCGGTCGCTGCAGAATTCCTTAGGCAGTGTGAGGTTGACATTACAAGAGGACTGCTAAAACCACTTATCGCAGTTTTTTCATCAGAAGCCCCAACATTTTTATAGCAATGGGATTGTGTCCCTAACAACAAGATGTCAAACAAAATGACACCTATATATTTTAGGCAATTGTAAATAAACTTTATAAAAAAAAAACCTTTCGAATGTTTATATAAAATGTTTATATAAAAATTCCGCAACCTTTGATTTTCTGTTGTTTTTCATCTCCCCTTAATCCTTGGTTTTTAATCAACTAGCAAAGGGGGGGTTATTAGTTTCATGCATGTACAAATATGTAATAAATAAACATATTTGAGTATAATTAATACAATCTATGAAGCTTGCGAGAATTTGTGCTAATACACTTAATTGCATAATAATAATATAATATAGGAAACTAGCTGTTGCCCGCGACTTCGTCCGCGTGGACTTTAGTTTATAGCGCGCGGTGTCAACAAAATTTGTGTCAAATTTAAAAACTTTTTAAAACCCTGGTAAGTGGTACCCCTCTTAGGGCCGCGCTACACCGGAATGGCAGCGCTGCAGAAAGTGCTCGCCTCGCCGCTGCCATTCCGGTGTAGCGCGGCCCTTAATTAATCAAAATACCCAAAAACAGCTGTGCAGTGTGCACATAATCTATACTAATATTATAAATGCGAAAGTATCTCTGTCTGTCTGTCAGTCTCGCTTTCACGCCAAACGCCAAAACTACCGAACCGATTGTAATGAAATTTTGTATACAGATAGTCTAAAGCCTGAGAAAGGACATAGGCTACTTTTTTACTGGAAAAAAGGGTTGTAAGGGGGTGAAAATGCGTAAATTTGTTCAAATTAAGTTAGTTCCAAAAATTCATAATAGATGGCGCCGTGCGTCTTCTATATCGCGCTGACGCTTGCTCTAAAGTCTTTCTATAAGAGGTGGTATCATCTTATATTTAAGTTTTATTCTACGGTATTAAATAACTCAGTACTTTATCTGTGCAGTGACGTAACCTTAAACCTATCAATGATAAATAGTTTATGGGTAAAGTTGTGTAATTGGGGGGCTAAATAAGCTTTAAAATTTGGCATAAAATATAAAGTTTAATCACGGACGTAAAATTGATGAAATACTTATTGTGTGCACACTGCACAGCTGTATTGATTTAAGGGGTACCAGGGTTTTTTTATAAAAGCTTTTGACACCAATTTTGTCAACAAAATTGGTGTCAAAAGTGGACTTCAGTTTATAAAGCGCGATGTCAACATCGCGCTTTATAAACTGAAGTCCACGCGGACGAAGTCGCGGGTAACAGCTAGTAACTAATAAGTATGATTAGTTCTATGTTACAATGAAGTAAAAAATAAAACGCCATCTGTTGAATCGTATTAGAACTAAAATGTTCATTGCATCGATATATTTCTGGATCTTTTATAATATTATACATAAAATTTATTTAAGAAAAAAATAAAACGCCATCTGTTTTCATATATTAGAATTAAAATGTTGATTGCATTGATATATTTTCTGTATGGAATATAGGCCAACACGGTACACTCGAACTCCTTTATTTTAGAGCGCCTTCTGTTGTCAATTTGTCACATATATTAGAAATGCAGTAGGAGTAAGATAAGATAGATTGATAATTATTATACCAAGTGATAATATTATTAAACATAATATTCTAACGTATTAAAAACTATAAACAAAAACATAATAACTAATAAGTATGATTAGTTCTATGTTACAATGAAGTAAAAAATAAAACGCCATCTGTTGAATCGTATTAGAACTAAAATGTTCATTGCATCGATATATTTCTGGATTTTTTATAATAATATATGATACTTACATTAAATATATTTAAGATTTTTGAAATATTATTTTAATACACATCCAAGACCCAGGTACATTGAAAACTTTTTGTTCCGCCTGCGGGACTCGAACCCTGGACCCCCGGGATGAGCGTTGGCCACGCGCAAATCGAATTCATTTTCATCGATATTTTCATGGAAATAAGATATTTTCCCACATCAAAATGTAGCCTATGTCCTTTCTCAGACTCTAGAATAACTGTTTACAAAATTTCATTGGAATCGGTTCAGGAGTTTTGGCGTGAAAGCGAGACAGACAGACAGACAGACAGAGATACTTTCGCATTTATAATATTAGTATGGATATTTAACATTTAAATTAAATTATATTTAAACTTAGACCCTATTTAAGCAAACGTCAAACGCAAACGTCAATAAACTTTCATGTTTGTAACTCAAGAAATGACGGACTTTCATTAAAACTTTCTACCCCAATTTCACCCCCTTGGGGGTGGAATTACCAGAAACACTTAAATACTTATCCATTCATTTTTAATCAGTAGCACAAAAATAAAGTTTCATGTTTCTTACTCAAGAAATGACGGACTTTCATTCAAACTTTCAACTCCAATTTCACCCAACAAACGACTAACAAACGATATACGAGTATAAAAATCAAAAAAATACAAAAAAAAAATTCTTGGGGGCTAACTTCCAGGACCCCGTGAATGGGCCTATGAAAAAAGGGATGACACTACGATGTTGCCTCTTTTTAATTTCTTCAATCTTCGCTTTCTTGACAGACTATACCTATTTTTGGTATGACGCGGATATTGACTTTTATAAGTGGATGCGGCATAATGGTGTCTACCAAATCAAAATACTGTGGCCGGTCCGCCATTTTATGTTCCGGTTCTCCGAGGTACATAAACTGTCAAAGTGTCGTATTATAGGGATGTAGAAATTGAAAGAAAATATCGATATATCGATACATCGATATTTCAAAAAATATCAATATCGGTCTCGATATATCGCGAAAAAAATATCGATATATCGGTCAAATTTTTCGACCAATTTGCTTTTTTTAAAATTAATTTATAGTCCGTCAAAAAAGTGAAGAAATTTAAAAAGTTTGTCCTTGGATCGGTACATTTATATTTTTACTAAAATTTTTGTTATTTTACCGATGGCTTGACTTCGCATGTGCTAATTTAGTTAATAATTAGATAGAATAGAATATAACATGGCTTGATTTTCGATATTTAATCAACATAGAAATTAGATTTGACGTTTAGTGATGTACTTTTTTATCGAATTTAAAAAATATAAGGTGAAGAATCTGATCATTTATTTACAATATTTTAACCTTAATAGCTCACTTATCACATCTTACTTATCGATCAACCGAGTGTCCCATCACTATAGACCGCCATGTTTAGTTCTTGGCAATATGTCGCCGGCCACATTTTTTTGTAGTCATGTCGCTTCCATCTGTTTCCTTATTCATTGGACGCGGACCGCGCGGACCATTGAGGTACCTACTATAGACTGGAGCCTTATATCTTTTTTTTTTTAATTATAAAATTGTGGCCGTCCTTTCTTTGTTATTTTATTATTTATTATTTAGATTTTTCGCACCAAGGATAATTGAAATAATATTATGAATTTTAATTAATTGTGGTCCATCACGCCATGGACACTTTATATTTATATATATATATATATATATATATATATATATATATATATATATATATATATATATATATATATATATATATATAAATTTATTGTTTTATAAATTACATAATAATAATATTAATGTTTTGAACGGTGAGGTCCTAGTCGGTGTGGCAGCCAGTAGGTCCGACATTTTCCGATTTCCTTAGATTTTATGCTGCTCCACCTTTTGCCTTTAGATATTGTGACATTGGCTTGGTGGAGAGGGGTCACTCAAGCTGGGTGGAGTTTCTAGGGTGTTAAAGAGATATCGTTCTGTGTCGAATCTACCCGCCATGTGGCATAAGACTTTATCGTTCCTGTCTTTTATAGCCATTTTTATGTTATAATCTTTTATGTGTTCGGTTGACACCTCCGTGGCTCTTTTTATGAAGCTTGCCACAGCGTCTCCATCAGTGTCAGTGTAATAGACACAGGTGTGCCGGGATATGGCTACAACTGCCTTATATCGAGCCTTATATCGGTGTATAAGCGTCAAAAGCATGCAATGTTATGTCCTACTTACTAGGACATAACATTGCATGCTTGTAATAAAAGTGTTAATAAAGGTTTTTAGTGAACATTTAATGCTAGATATTGTTGAGTTTTGTGGTTCCGCTAAATAATAAACCATAAGAATGGTCAAAGAATGCCTCAAACACGTGGATTTAACATTAAATACGTAAGATTTGAACAACGTTTTTTGGGCTTTTCAATCGGTATGTTTGTAAGCTAAAAAGATAATTTATAAGTTTATTAATTGCTTATTCGTGCTATATAAGGCATTAGTGCTAAAAATGTCACATCAATTAATAATTTGGCTATAAAAATTGCATAGCTTTCTACGTGTGTTTACGGATTCTCATCACTTGAACTACAGTTAATCGATATCATGAACTAATTGACTTTCTTTCCTGTATCATAATGTGCTTCGAAATAATCGACAAATAGAAATATTCAAGAAAATAAACGCACACTACTTGTATGAAAATAAGCACAAAATGGCCACGCGATGACGGGCTAAGACTACATCTATACTATAATACTTTATCTATGGCGCGGACGTCTACTGAGGACTGTTAATGCTACTGATTTTCTAAAATTCGGTGTGGCAACACCACAGATTACTAGTATATATTTGGGCAACACTGATTCTGTGCCATAAAGCATACGTAGTATCCCCTTAGTCTCAGACTACTAAGGGGATACTCAGACTACTAAGGGGATACTCAGACTACTAAGGGGATACTCAGACTACTAAGGGGATACTCAGACTACTAAGGGGATACTCAGACTACTAAGGGGATACTCAGACTACTAAGGGGATACTCAGACTACTAAGGGGATACTCAGACTACTAAGGGGATACTCAGACTACTAAGGGGATACTCAGACTACTAAGGGGATACTCAGACTACTAAGGGGATACTCAGACTACTAAGGGGATACTCAGATTACTAAGGGGATACTCAGACTACTAAGGGGAAACTCAGACTACTAAGGGGATACTCAGACTACTAAGGGGATACTCAGACTACTAAGGGGATACTCAGACTACTAAGGGGATTCTCAGACTACTAAGGGGATACTCAGACTCCCTTAGTAGTCTGAGCGTAAAGCCAGTATCAAATATATACTAGTAATCTGTGGCCAGTATCCCCTTAGTAGTCTGATGTCAAAGAGAATGTCATATACTACGTAACAAGAGGTCGGACTTAGAAGAAAAAAAAATTAACATTTATTATTTTTTTTAATTCAAACTAAAGTTAAAAATTTTAAGTGCAAAACCTTCCACTCTAAACATACCAAAAATTAAAAAAAAAAAGAAATGAGCTCAAATAAATGTTTTATTTCAATAAAAATTTAAAACAGATTTAATCCACAAGGTGTAGGCAACAAATCCGTCCGCTGCGTACGCTCCGATTCCGATCCAGTGGACGCGCATCTTTATACATACACATAAGTATTAAGTATTAAGTATAAGAAGTATACGAAAGCTGAAATCTATCGCGTGGGCTCAGGTCAGCTACATACCACCTCACTTGATCAGAGGATTTTCCCTTAGTGGCCGCACCTCTCATAATCCCATACCTTCCTTCTCCTCCTCCTTAAATCTCCTTAACAACCATTGCCTGCAGGCTAAAATGTTGCAAACTAGTACAGGGACCTAAAAATCTGAAATTAATGAAAAGTTTTTCATTTACTACATTTCCATACATAAATTATTATAGTTAATGACCTTAACGTGCAATTAATTACTACAATAAATCAATAGGCACATTTCAACATTTTCGAAATTAACTGCATACATATTGATACCTTATAATATTTTCCATGAAATAATAATCTATCTTTTTCATATTATTATAGTTTAAGTTGTAAATTATTATACAAATATGCAAATAATCACTATGACATACTTTGTATTAGAACACGGTATGACATAGTTATGTTTTGCTTCAATTTATCAATTTACGGTTATATTTACATTTTACAATGGCTTACCTTTTTTTCTTCAATAATTAATCCATTTTTTACAATTTTTGTAAGAGTTGCTACAAAATAATTTTCACTAACTGAAAATCGAATTTTGAGTTTTAAACTTCTTCTTCGTTTTTTTTATCAACCAATCACAGTCGATCTTGCTTAAAAATTGTACAGATTATCCAACTTAATTTAGTTGCTACGTTTAAATTTGGAACCCAATTTTTTTTTTGTTCGAAAGTTTCACCCACCTGTCTGATGTGTAGTCTGAGCATAAAGCCCTTAAATCAAATTTAACTAGTATCAGCGTTGCCAGAATGTTACTTTTGTAACATTTTACGTTACTTTTGACCCTTGCATGTTACATTCATGTGACATGACTACAGATGTTACTTTTACGTTACTTTTGATAATTGAAAAAAAAAAAGATATTTGAAACCAAAAATGCGAAAACGAAACCATAACGAAACGCACTAAGTTTTATTGAGTTTTGTTGTTACAGCTGACAAAGCTTTAAATGAACGTGGCGAAAAAAGGAACTAATGCTGCCATCATACAAAAACGCCCCCGCCCACGGTCATAAAATTAAAGCCTTGTCGCACCTTAGTTTAAAGTTTTAATGACGGTCCTATTGGTAGACTTGGAGCTAAACAAAATGAAATGCCTTCGTAAAAATAAAATATAATCGGCCAAGTGTGAGTCTGACTCGCTCATAAAGGGTTCCATACCGTGATAGAGCATAAATAGGTCAAAAATTGTGTTTTTTTGTATAAGAGCTTATTTTATTATAATATGTTAATTTGAATATTGTTTTATTTAAGTATAAATAAAGTACACATGGGATTTTGTGGAAATATCAAGTGCCTACCTATTATTTATATCCAGTAAAAAATGCCAAGAAATCAAGTTTGTTGTATAGGAGCCCCCTTTAACTATAATATTTTGTTTTTAGTATTTGTTGTTATAGCGGGAACAGAAATACATACATACATTAAAGTCTTAGTAATAACTTCATCTCTATATGTATAGTATTTTTCGTGCATTCTGGATCCTACCTGTTATGAAATTAAAGACAAAACCAAGGAATATTTGGTTTTATTCCAAATAAATTATTGTACATATTTGTCAGTATGAAAAGGTATGACAATAATAGTTGTTGACATTAATAGACAATTCGAGAGGTGCCGAAGAAGGTCTTAATGTACACTACATTCATCCGGCCTTTAGAATTAACGAGGAACATAGTGCTTGAGATAATCTGGAGTTTTTCTTTGTCTTCCAGATCTTCTTGTCCGATCTCTCTCCTCATTGCCAGTTATAGTTTCCTCTGAGCTAATTCCCGGGTGTGAAGAAGGAGCTTCTTGAAGTACTTCTTCATCTTGGCGTGGTGAATCAGAATCAAAATCCTCCGTGTTCTGGTGTGATGAATCTGCTTCCATCCGTACTTCGTCAACTTCGGCATTACCATTTGAACTCAATGGTCTCGTCTCCGTTTCTAGTTGTGGTTCCAGGACGGTTATTGGAGTTTGAGGAAGTGGTGCTAAATGTTTGTTAGATATAGTAGCCTCCCGCCCGTCTGCTAGTCTTACGTAAGAATACTGAGGATTAGCTTCGATCAATTCCACTTCTTCTACGTCTGGGTCATATTTAGAGTGTTTTGTATAATTCTTCTTTAAAACAGGGCCAGGGTTTAGGAGCCACGTTGGAAGAGATTCACCGTTAGCACTCCGCCGAGGGTGTTTAAAGAACCTCTCGTGGGGGGTCATGTTTGTGGACGTACACAGTAGTGATCGAATGGAATGTAAAGCGTTAGGAAGAACGTGTTCCCAATGGCCAATATCCATTTGTTTCGACTTCAGGATCAGTCTTATCGTCTTCCATAATGTTCCATTTAACCGCTCGACTTGTCCATTCCCTTGAGGATTGTATGGAGTAGAACGACTACACGCTACACCATTCATCACTAAGAAATCTCTCAGTTCTTTCGACATAAACGCTGCACCTCTATCCGAATGGATATAATGTGGTGTCCCATACATCTGAAATAAATCCTTAAAACATCCTATTACAGTCGTAGCGGATACGTCTTTAGTGATGTATGCAAAAGGAAATCTTGAGTACTCATCAATAATAGTCAAAATAAAACGATTTTTACTATGAGTAGGTAAAGGGCCTTTAAAATCAACATTGAGTCTTTCGAAAGGTGCAGTAGCCTTAATAAGATTTCCATTTATTCTTGCAAAGCGGGGCTTGATCTCAGCACAAATGCGGCATCCCGCAGTCATATTCTTAACATCTTCGGAAGTATAAGGCAAGTTCTTTGACCGAATCCAGTGAGTCATGCGTACAATACCAGGATGACCCATTGTATTATGCAATTCATAAAGTTTGTTAGTCGTGACGCTTGAGCACACCCGAGATAGAGTGTCAGCTATAACGTTCTCCCTACCTGGACGATAGACTATATCGTATTTATAATTAGATAACTCCAGACGCCATCTTTCTATTTTTTCGTTCTTTATCTTACTCTTATGTGATTGATTGAACATAAACGACACAGATCGCTGATCGGTGATGAGTCTAAAGTGTCGCCCAGTTAAATAATGTCGCCACTTTCTTAAGGATTCAACAATGGCACAAGCTTCTTTTTCGACAGAAGAATGGCGTCGTTCAGAATCATTTAAAGACCTCGAAAAGAAAGCTACTGGTCGACCATCCTGCGAAAGAGAAGCAGCAAGAGAATGTTCAGAGGCATCCGTTTCAACAGTAAATTTTGCATTTGGATCTACGGCATTGAGAATTGATTTCCGTATATCTGCTTTAATCCTTTGAAAAGATTCAATTTGTTCTTTACTAAGTGGAAACTGTTTAGTTCTAGCGAGTGAGTGGATCTTCTCGGAAAAGTTTCTTATCCACTTAGCATAGTGAGCAAACATTCCAAGAGCTCTTTTTAGAGATGGAGAATCATTTGGAACAGGTAAGTTCATTAAAGGACCGACACGATCCTCGTCCGGTTGAATTGAGTTATTTTTAATTTTGTATCCTAGTAGTTTAATAGATGATTGTCTATATACACACTTTTCTTCGTTTAACGTCAGGTTGTATTTATGGACGGCGTCTCTAAATCGTTTAAGATTTGTATCGTGTTCTTCAATTGTTTTGCCACAGATAGTTACGTCATCAAGATATGCATACGTACCCATTAGCTTTTCTTCGGTGATGATAAAATTTAGTGTTCTCTGAAAAGCTGCAACTCCATTAGTAACGCCAAACGGTATACGAGTAAATTGATAAAGGTTCCCGCATGCCTCAAATGCAGTATATAATCTCTCTGTTTTTAATATAGGAACTTGATGGTAAGCACTTTTTAGATCGATCTGACTAAAAACTTTGTGTTGAGCAACTTTAGATACGATCAATTCTATATTAGGTAGAGGATACGCATCTAATTCAGTGAATCGATTAATCGTCAGTGAATAGTCTATCACGAGACGTTTACGATGAGTAGTACTTGTAGTAACCAACACTTGTGCTCGCCAAGGAGAATTAGTTGGCTCGATCACGCCATCCTTCAAAAGTTTCTCGATTTCATTTTCAATAAATATCGTATCAGCTTCTGAGTGTTTCCTAGATTTAATTGCTATGGGCTTTACATTTTCAGAGAGGTTAGCAAAAAGTGAGACTTCAGGAACAGAAGCTGCTATGACATTGCATATTTTAAGAGGTTTCTTTGTACCTCCAAAGGTAAGTTCGACTGACGAGTGGTCGCTTAAGATATCATGTCCAATTATAATATCAGAGCAAAGTGAGTTAAGAATATAAAGAGGTTTACGTCTGTAGAAATGTTCATTCATTTTAAGATCTACGAAGCACATCCCCTTTACACACGAAGTGTTATTTTTGGAGGCTAAAGTTACATTTTCGTTCCAGGGAATGCGTTTTAATTTCAGTTCTTGAACGAGGTTCTCGTCTATAAAGCTAGTAGAGCTTCCGCTATCTATGAGAGCATCGGCTCTGTGATTATTGATAGAAACAACTATAGTAGTCTTTTTCAAGCTCATAGGAGAGGCGGCAGATATAGCTCCTAGTAGTTCATTTTCCGATACGGCATTAGACGAAGTCCCGACTCTTTCACCCTTGCATACTTTGGCATAATGGCCCTTCTTGTTGCAATTGGTGCATGTGACATTTAATGCGGGGCATTTTATGCGTTGATGGACATGGCCACCGCAAAAAAAACATTTCTTTTGGTGAAAGGTAGTCGTCGTTCTCTCAATATTATTGAAATCCATACTAGTAATTTTGTAGTCTTTAGAGTTATTGTTTGCCAGTTCAATGGAAAGGGCTTTATTAACGGCCTGATCTAAATTTATATCTAAACTTTGCAATAATTATTGTCTGATCTCATTTGAATTAATCCCAGCAATAAATGCGTCACGTATGTATTCACTTTTGTGAGTTTGAGCATCTACAGCTTTAAAACAGCAACTTTGGGCGCGTTGCTGGAGCGTGCGCAAGAAATCTGAAATGCTCTCATCTGGTTTTTGTACAGATCTTAACAGTATATATCTGGCATGAACCTTATTCTTTTCTTTAATATAAAGTTTGTCTAATAGTTCAATGGCCGAAACATAATCTTTCGCTTCACGAACGTGAATATAAACATTGTAAGATAAATTGTTTAATAGTAACCTTAGCTTGGTTTCTTCCGAAAAAGTTTCTTTTCCCATGCCTTCGCTAAGATAGTTTGAGAATGTCGTTTTCCAGTGTTCATACTTTAATTCAGCATCCGGAGTGCCGGGTTCGACTTCGAACTTATCTGGCTTTAGTAGTTGCGCAATTGTAGACATCGCAGATGATATTTTTTATTTGGAATAAATTGTTATGAAATTAAAGACAAAACCAAGGAATATTTGGTTTTATTCCAAATAAATTATTGTACATATTTGTCAGTATGAAAAGGTATGACAATAATAGTTGTTGACATTAATAGACAATTCGAGAGGTGCCGAAGAAGGTCTTAATGTACACTACACTCCCCCCCCCCCCCCGGCATTTAAAATATTAATTTATTATTAATTTATACGAAATGCTCTTCCCCACAAAATGTTACTTTTTGCATGACATAAGTAACTTTGGAACATACAGCACTGGCAACACTGACTAGTATACTGGTAATCTCATAATCTGTGCACGGACTTCGGTATTTATTTGGTAATAATTCATAATTTATTGCAATTTGGAAAGCATACTTAAATCATTGCAATATTTATTAATACATTTTAGGAATATACTTTTAAATTATGGCTCAAATGATTATGAATCTCGAATTTCTTTAAAATGAACTTAACAATCAACATTTGGGTTGGTACAAAATGTCGAAATGTGCTCTGAGTGAAACGGTGGAAACTCTGGGTGCTTGGATAATTTGTAGGTCAAAAACTTACACAAATCGACCATATTATTTTAACACATTGACTGGCCAAGCAGTATGGAATTTAAGCAAAGCTGAGGCAAGTATTTTTAATAAAACAAAAATGTTATTTCATAGATGTACATTGAAAGTATACAAAAAAAGAGTCTATGCTTTGCGTGAAACTCTTTTAATTTCTAGTATTTATTACTTTGAACATCCATAAGGATGATAGGATTTTAATTACATAAGCTATTACAAATTTCCAGATCGAAAAGGCGAGAAGGGCTGAAAGGAATAGTTTAAAAACAAATTTTTCCGTTGAAGACTGTCCAGAGCCTGAAGGTTCACCGGAATATTATTTTCCCAACACAATGAATCCTAACAATAACAGAATGAGAAATGAGAGGCTAAGGCCCAAAGTGTATAATAAACAAGTTATCAATAATAGGTTTACTAGGACATCTGGTTATTCTCCAATGAATACAATTCCAATGGGTATACCTGTTGCAGCCGCTTTGTATAACCCACTCATGTGGAATGTACCCCCTCAACAGGTATTTCTTGGTCCTTATTCAACTAGCCCAAATGTTAATTCGCAACTACCAGTGTCTGAAACGAGTGTGCCTTTATCAAGAAGATTTTCAAGCTACAATGATACTAGAAATATTCAGCCGACTTCATACATGAAAACACCAAGAAGCCAATTTGCCAAGCCATTCTCAGTTGAGGGAGTCTCTTTAGATTCTATCAATAGAATTAGAGATAATACTGATTTAAGACAAAAACTTTTAGCCAGAAGAACTTCTAAAAGTATTGAAACATGTCAAGGCAGAGGCAAGTTATTAAAACAATTAAGTTCATTATCATGTTATTGTTGATTTGTTGATAAAAAATGCATCTCAATTTAAAATTTTAAAATTATTTCAGATGAAGAAGCTTATGTTCCTCCAATGCAGCAAAATGAAGAAACATTATTAAATATGAAAGATGAAAATTGGCTAGCGGTAATTAGTATTTTTATTATTCAAATTATGTATATTATTATTGTAATGTTTAGTGATGAATCTACAATATTAGTATAATATTCTAAAAGCACAACATCATAGCTTTTTAATTTAATCAATTTAATTATTTTGTTGTAGAAAAATTTACAAAAAAATCCATATTCTATAGACACTCATTCAATAAAGGAACTTTTTAATGTGGAAGATAATGGATTTTGGTACATTGTGACTGATACAGTTGTCCTTTTGAGTAATACAAATTTTATGAGGGTGTTACTCAATCATGGTAAGTATATACTTTTTTATTCTTTTATAATTAACAGCATAATATTCTCTTGTCCTGGGGTAAAGAGAACTCATAAAAATGTCTGCTAGGAGTTGAAAACCCTCTCACAAACCACTTGATGTGTGGTGGTTTGTGAGTTGATGTGTGGTAGTTTTTTTTTTATTCAAATTTTTTGACGAGGCTTAAAATTGCACTTGGCATCTATGCCAGCCTCATAGTATTATTCAAATTAAATTTAATACATTTAGAGACTCCAAACATTAGAAAAACATATAATCAGAACAGGAGGGGTGAGCTTAAGGAACTCAAAGGACACACTAAAGAGTGGATACCCAAACATACAAGTACCAGCACAAACAGAAAAGACATCAGCAAAATAGCTACAACTTTTTATAGAAATCTGTATGCAAACCTACAAAAGCAAAAACCTACAGTAAAGAAAGAAAGCATACCCAAACGTAGCTACGAAGCTAGTCAAGTGCCGGAAATTCTGCCATACGAAGTGGAAAAAGCCATTCGCAGTCTAAAAATGGAGAGAGCCCCAGGCAAAGTACCAAACGAAATCCTAAAAGGCACCATCAGTGAACTCGTACCTGTTCTTACCACAATATTTTAACAACATACTAAAGACCTGCACAATACCGAAGCAATGGATAACATCGCATATCATCTTAATACACAAGAAAGGTTCTAAAGAAGACTTAGGGAACTACAGACCAATAAGTCTCTTGTCAAACATCTACAAGGTCTTCTCCAAAGTTATCTTAGAGAGAATCAACAAACAGCTGGATGAAAACCAACCGAAAGAGCAAGCAGGATTCAGGAAAAACTTTTCTACGTTAGACCACATACACACAGTAAAGCAGATAATAGAGAAGTACAATGAATACAAGAAGGAACTGTATATGGCATTACTCAAAAGCCTTCGACAGCATAAGTCATGAAGCTATCTGGAAAAGCCTAGACCACCAAGGCATACCCGTAACTTATATTGATATCATCAAAAACATATACCTAAATAGTGAAGCCAGAATAAGACTTGAAAAAATAGGAAACAAATTTCAGATCGAAAGAGGGGCAAAACAGGGCGACCCCCTCTCTCCAAAACTATTTTCAGCTGTACTGGAAACCATCTTTCGAGAACTAGACTAGGAGAAGTATGGCCTTAACGTGAACGGAGAAAAGCTAAACCATTTAAGATTTGATGACAATATAATTATCTTTGAAGAAAACCCAAACAACCTTGAAACAATGATAAAAGCTCTTGATACAGAAAGCAAAAAAGTAGGCCTCAGCATGAATAAGGACAAAACCAAAGTACTTACAAACTCCAAGCAAATCACCATAAAAGTTGACGATCAACCTCTCGAATACGTAAAAGATTACAATATCTACCTTGGACAACTAATCTCCATGAAAACCAGACCACAAAAAGAAGTCAACAATAGAATTGCAAATGGTTGGAAAAAGTACTGGTCGCTCAAAGAAATATTTAAATCTGACATGAGTTTAACTGTAAAAAAGAAAGCATTTAACACCTGTGTCCTACCCGTTATAATATATAGCTGTGAAACCTGTTCCCTCACAAAACAACACAGAGAAAAGTTGGAACAATGCCAGAGATCCATGGAGGGAAGCATGCTAGGTATAAAGAGACAAGACAGGATCAGAAACACTACAATAAGAGAAAAAACAAAAGTAATAGACATACTTACTCAAATAGACTAAAGAAAGTGGAGATGGGCCGGACACATGCTAAGAGACAAACAAAATAAATGGAGCACAGCTATCACTCACTGGTACCCAAGAGATGGTAAACGGTGTAGAGGTCGGTAACAAACTAGATGGGGAGATGATCTAGCATTAACAGCTGGACGCCACTGGAGAAGAGTAGCATTAGACAGAACTGAGTGGAAAAGGCTGGAGGAGGCCTATGCCGAGATAGTGGAGTCACTGAAGGTTTTCACCTCCGATTTCGTTGAACCTCCATCGATTTTCATGAAAATTGGTGAGTAGGTGGGGGATACCCTAAGAAACAAAAGTGACTTAGTGTCAACTTGTGCTTTTGCCCTGGGGGTGATTGCCAACCCTTCTCGGGGGTGAAATATTTTTAAATAAAAAAAAAAACGCAAAAATCGATAAACAGACAAATTTTAAGCAAAATTTGTTTTATAAAGTTTTTGGAATAAATCAATACTTTCTTAGTAATTAAAGATCGAAGATTGTGATTTTTCGAGATAAAACTACATGTTTTAAAACGGTTTTTCATAAATAACTCAAAAACTATACGTTTTTACGAAAAATGTCTTATAACCTAAATTAAAGTCAATAAAATAACAAATAAATGCCTAATTTTAATAACCTTCTAATTTTAATTTAAAGTGAAATATAGGTGATTATATGTATACTTTTTTTCGGCGAGTATTTTAATCTAAACATTCATACACAAGTAACGGAAAATTGATGCATTATATGACATATACTTCCTGAATACTTTTTAAATTACTTAAAATTATCTTTCTATTGAATACTGTAAAAAGTTAATAGCATTAAAATTGAGCAAGTTATGATAAATATAAGATGACACTTTCGAATTTTTTTGGAAAAAAACGAAAAATAAAACATTCACCATTTCTACAATATCTCAAATTTATGGTTATCCCTAAAGGATTTTCTTTATTTTAGCATAAGTTATGACCTCAAAAAATTAGAATGCTTACTTTTGAAAAAAAGATGATTTCATAAAATTAAAATTTTTAAAATTTTCGTAAATTTCATTTTCTTTTGGATATAACTTTTAAAATATTGGATATCCGTAAAAAAAACATAAAGAATAAAATTTGAGTTCGTTTTCTAAAAAAGCTTTTGGTTTCCTTTTTATTTTTGTGGGATGAAAAATAGCCAACATAGAGACGTATAAAGCTAACTTTTACTGCGATAACCACGTAACCAGCACTTATTAACCCTTTTTATTTTAAAAATTAAGGGCTTTAAAAAGGGTTTCTTAGCATGATCTCAACCCTCTTGAAATTACCTTTAAAATGTTTTTAAATGAACCTGATAACTAAAAAATTAAGGGAGCTATGGTAATAAAACAAATAAATTATTTTTTGAAAAAAATTTGAAGCAGAGATTTGGTATTCTTAAATTGTAGGAAAACGTGTCAATAGGTACTAAACTAAATAAACGTCATGTATGGTTGCGTGTATGTGTTTTTTTTATGACGGAAGAAGTGAAAGAAATGGTAAACATTTACTGGAAAAAGTATTGGGGCTTGAATATTTTAGTATATTTTCTAAATTATAACAATTAAAATACCTCCACACCAGTTTTGGTGATAGGCAGGAATAATTTTACAGTGCTCAAGTGTGTGCGCAGTACACTAGAGCCTTCTCTCTTCCTTTACTCTCAAAATCCCCCCTAGGTTAGTGAGATTCGATAGAAAGGGGATAACCTGCTATTAATTTCAGATCAATGGGAAAACAATAGACAATCCAAAAATAAAAAATCGGCAAAGTGCAAGTTAGACTCGCGCTCAATGGGTTCCGTACCACAATAGAGCAAAAAATAGGCTGAAAATTGTGGTATTTTGTATGGGAGCCCCCCTTAATTATTTAATTAATTAAAATTTTATTATTAATTATTAAAGTTCCAATACAACTGAGTATGTCGTGAATATTTCAAGTGCCTATGTGTTGCCTTTGATTGATATCGAGCAAAAGTTGCAAAAAAATAACGTTGGTTGTATGGGAGCCCCCTTAAATTTTGTTACGTGCTAGGGTTCGAAGGAAATGGAGAGAAAGACCTGCTGTCTCTCTTGAAGACTTTATTCACTAAGTCCAGGTCACACAAGCACACACTAGGTCACAACACTTAGCGCTAAGTCCAAATACTAATCACTAGGTCCAATCACTAAGCACTATCACTGTCCTAGGT
The DNA here is from genome assembly GCF_905147365.1 of Aricia agestis. Classification (NCBI taxonomy): domain Eukaryota; kingdom Metazoa; phylum Arthropoda; class Insecta; order Lepidoptera; family Lycaenidae; genus Aricia; species Aricia agestis. Next base: position 9,450,830 of record NC_056408.1, on the reverse strand, counting down.
CATAGCCAAGTCGCAGGTTTCACTGGTTCACTCACTATTGTTCACTTGTTGTCACTCCGAAATCGCCTTGATGATAGCTCGAAACGAACTGAATTGCCGGGCCGTCTACCTGCGGCTTTTTATATGGCGCCGAGCTTGCGGTCTTGGGCCTCCATCATTGCCTTCATTTCAGCTCTTTGCAGCTCCATTAATTCAATTAAACTTTCTAAATGAAGAGCCATTTGAGGGGCTGTAGAAGCTACAGGCGAGGCATGGTGGCTGGAGCCAGTAGGTAGGGCTTGAGCAGGCAGGGCCCGGTGGGCGGGGCCAGTGGGCGTGGCCTGAGTGGGCGTGGCCTGAGTGGGCGTGGCCTGGTGGGTGGGGCCAGTAGGCGGGGCCACGCCCAAAGTGGGCGGAGCCTGAGGTGCGTGGCCAGTAGGCGTGTCCCGGTGGGCGAAGCCAGTGGGCGTGGCTTCACACAAAGTGGGCGGAGCCTGGTGGGCGTGGTCAGTGGGCGGAGCCAGGTGGGCGGGGCCAGTGAGTGGGGCCTGTCCCTCAGTGGGCGGAGCTTGGTCCCCAGTGGGTATGGCCTCCGCAACTCCTCTCTCGGAGTCAATGGCAGCAGCTCGCTGCGCCCTTGTCCTGACACTTCCCTTGAAGTCCTCTCTCGGAGTCAATGGCATCTCCAAATCTCACTTCCGACACCAGTTGTTACGTGCTAGGGTTCGAGGATTTGGAGAAAAAGACCTGGTGACTCTCTTGAAGACTTTATTAACACTGCACTAAACACTAGGTCACAACACTTAGCACTAAGTCCAAACACAAATCACTAGGTCCAATCACTAAGCACCATCACTGTCCTAGGTTGTAGCCAAGTCGCAGGTTTCACTGGTTCACTCACTATTGATCACTCGTGTTCACTCCGAAATCGCCTTGATGATCGCTCGAATCGAACTAACTTCCCGAGCCTGCCTGCGGCTCTTTTTATATGGCGAGACGAATTCCAGAAATTTCCCGATTCACGTAAACAAGTAAACAACCGTGGGAAAATTCTAGGAGGCTCGGGAATGTACCACAATAAAACTGCCGTCCTTGCGATAAGTGCAGTAAGTTGAATTTAATTTAGACCTTATGGACTCAGTCATAAGGTCTAAATTCAAACACGCTAACAAATAAAGGGTAAACACACAAACATTAGACCTTTCTAGAAGGTTCGAGTATGTACTTGCGCACCACGTGTCCGTATACCATGTACCGTAACAGTATCATATATTATTATAAAAAATCCAGAAATATATCGATGCAATGAACATTTTAGTTCTAATACGATTAAACAGATGGCGTTTTATTTTTTACTTCATTGTAACATAGAACTAATCATACTTATTAGTTATTATGTTTTTGTTTATAGTTTTTAATACGTTAGAATATTATGTTTAATAATATTATCACTTGGTATAATAATTATCAATCTATCTTATCTTACTCCTACTGCATTTCTAATATATGTGACAAATTGACAACAGAAGGCGCTCTAAAATAAAGGAGTTCGAGTGTACCGTGTTGGCCTATATTCCATACAGAAAATATATCAATGCAATCAACATTTTAATTCTAATATATGAAAACAGATGGCGTTTTATTTTTTACTGCATTATTGTAACAGAACTAATCATACCTACTTTATTAGTTTTTATTCATAACTAGCTGTTGCCCGCAACTTCGTCCGCGTGGACTTTAGTTTATAGCGCGCGGTGTCAACAAAATTTGTGTCAATTTTAAAAACTTTTTAAAACCCTGGTAACCCTCTTAGACCGCGCTACACCGGAATGGCAGCGCTGAAAGTGCTCGCCTCGCCGCTGCCATTCCGGTGTAGCGCGGCCCTTAATTAATCAAAATACCCAAAAACAGCTGTGCAGTGTGCACATAATCTATACTAATATTATAAATGCGAAAGTATCTCTGTCTGTCTCTCAGTCTCGCTTTCACGCCAAACGCCAAAACTACCGATCCGATTGTAATGAAATTTTGTATACAGATAGTCTAAACCCTGAGAAAGGACATAGGCTACTTTTTTACTGAAAAAAGGGTTGTTAAGGGGTGAAAATGCGAAAATTTGTTCAAATTAAGTTAGTTCCAAAAATTCATAGATGGCGCCGTGCGTCTTCTACATCGCGCTGACGCTTGCTCAAAAGTCCCTCTATAAGACGTGGTATCATCTTACATTTTTAAGTTTCGATTATTTTCGATTGTTATATCTATTCTCTGGTATTAAATAACTCAGTACTTTATCTGTGCAGTGACGTAACCTTAAACCTATCAATGATAAATAGTTTATGGGTAAAGTTGTGTAATTGGGGGGCTAAATAAGCTTTAAAATTTGGCATAAAATATAAAGTTTAATATAAAAAAATGAAATACTTATTGTGTGCACACTGCACAGCTGTATTGATATAAGGGGTACCAGGGTTTTTTTATAAAAGCTTTTGACACCAATTTTATTGACATCGCGCGCTATAAACTGAAGTCCACGCGGACGAAGTCGCGGGCAACAGCTAGTCAATAAATAATTTCCTCCACCTATCAATACAAATTTGCTTAGCTATAAGTATAAAAGAATTCTGTGTAGTATGGCTGTATATGAGAAGACATATCCCGACCATCACAGATAGCCTCTTTTGCCAGTTGGTCAGCCATCTCGTTGCTGGCCTATCCTAATAATAATATCTAAGTAATGAGAATACGACATATTATGATTTATGACATACATCTATACGTGAGCCAAAAACTTTGTATCCCTTTTGACGAAAAATGGGGAAACGTAGGTGAATGAAATTTTGCACAGTTATAGTTTATAGAAGGAGTGCAACAAGCTAATATTATTTTGAAATTATGCTTTTATCATACATTTTTTTAACAAATAAAAAATTACACACACACTAGGAAAAATGACAGATTTTTGAGTGAAAAGCCTATACTTACGAATTATACTCTTTTATTTATGGTTGAAGTCTGTTGACAACGAGGTGACAAATTGGAAATGGATTATAGTTTTTTTATTGAATCTTATAGTTGGGGAGGGGAAGTGGGGATTTCGGGAGTAGCTCGAGCGTGTCAGATTTAGCTTGCATAGGCTTCCGACATGTGTCTAGTTAACATGGTATAGAAATAATTTACCTAAATAAGCAATTTTCTGAATATATTTTCTTTTTCAAAACTTTAAAATGGCTGCAGTTTCTGAACCCACCTCTAAAATAAAAAAAAACCCTCTTACTATTTTTTTAACAGCTTTACCTAATGTACTATCAGAGAAGTTGATTCCTATGCAAATCGGGGACCTAAGTAGTTTGGTTGCGTTACGTCAAACCCAGCTGACAGATCACAATTAACATTGAATTGACATATTCGACCAAATAACGTTGGTCTGTCAATTGCATAGGAATCAACTTCCTCGATGGTACAAAACCTACTAGGTCTCCATAACGCTGCGGACGGAAGCCACGGAAAACATGTAATAGGCCCTCGCGTCTCCGTCCTGCGCGGAAGTAGGAACACGGTCGGGTTTTAGTGGGTACAGCTGCGGCCACTTACCATCTCTTCGGCCGTAGCAAGTCCCACATACCCCGGTGGTCCTTCCCCAACGCTACCGGGGATACGTGATAGCATTTCCCGACCAAAAAAAAAAAGAAAAAGGTCTCCATAACGCTCGAGTGACTACGAAAAAAGCACCCTCCCCTCCTCTACTATTAGATACTATTAGACAATGCTTACACAGCCAGTCACAGCCACAGAGATCAGCTGAGTTGAAAAAAATATGATAGTCAATATTTTATTTACAAAATATGGGTAGTAGTCCTAATGTCGTTGAAACTAAGGTCGAATTTCGACCATTGGGCGATCTCTAGTAATAGGAAATACCATGGGCGTGCACTCCTTGAAGGCAGAAATGCTGTGCATTACTTGCCATTTACAGATATTTTAATTTAACTTTCGTACGTTTTAGATGACTCATGACGTTAATTATTAAATATTAATAGTAAAAAAAAATAGTAGGAAAAAATAAAAATGAATACATTTAAAACGCCTTAATTTATAAAATAGCAACGAAGGTGCGAAGTGCAAACGGGACGGTATGGGTCAAGGCATGCAGTCCGCGCGCGGCAGTCCCTAGGCTTATGTATGCGTTAAGATTTTCGTGTCCGTACACAGTTCGTCAACGCACACAAACATGAATATTTGTACTGAAAGTCCTGCGGCGGAGCCCAGCAGTGTTGCCAACTATAGGGATTTCCCACTTTTAGTAGGAAAAAAATAAATATACAGTGAGTATTTTAGGGAGTAAACATATTTAGCGATATTCTTGGGCGTAAAATTTTTGAAGCATATTTATTTCGTTTTTAGTACTATTTTTATATAAAATTGACGCCATGAGTGACGTTTTCGCCGCGACCACAACAATTACGGTCGCCTGAAGTAGTATTTTCGGCGTTTTGATCTCTTAGTGGAAAGCACCCCAAGTGATAAATTATATTTGAATTCTAGTTGGGGAGTTCTGATTGAAATTCACTGGGTTTTCAAGTTGCTTTAGGGGGAAATTTTTTGAAGTGTTGGCATCACTGGAGGTGCGCCGACGGCTTGGCCGGCGCGGCGCCGGCGCGCGGCGCCCGGGAGTTATCGGATAATGTTCGTTGCCTATAATCCGAGTAAAAATAATATACGGAAATCTAATTAATTAATTATTACGTATGCACATTATGCATTCTTGTTTAGTAAGGTTATCATTTGTTTACATAGCAGAAATGTTTTGTGTTTTGGGAGGCCATTTAAGGCCATTTGCTTTTTTCATGTGATTGAGCACTGTTGTCTGTTACAACTTACATATTAGTATTTTTGGTTGCGCCAGTATATTTACTAGAGAGTTTTCTAAGAAGATTTTTTCATTTTAATATTAATTTAAAAGTTTCAAATACATAAGTAAGTACATTTAACAGTTTAATATTAAGAAGTGCGTTTTTTGATTTCTATAAGATATTTGAGGTGGCAGAAATCTTCCATCTACATAATTATGATATTTATATCGGAACGTTCTGTTGGCTATGCTAAAAATTTATATAAAAGAAAAAGTTTTAGTGACTCTTAAAAGTAATAATTAAGTTCACAATGTTATCAATAGATGTCGCTAGCTGTGTTGTCGGCGTAAGCTAGATCGCGCTATTAAGATTTTTTTCTGACCATATATTATATAGGTCGTGATAACAATCTGGAAATTAGTCTTTGTAGTTTGACGCCTGGATTCATTATGCAGTAAGCAGTTAGTAATACCATTAAAGATTAGACTTTGTTCAGTGACCGAGTACCGACTACTGACACTGCTTACTCTGTGTCAGATTCCTGTGCACGCCGCTGGGAAATACTCATTGAATGCTTGATTTCATACAAGTTTTTTTTTACAGATAAACAATGCAACTTGATATTGCCTAAAGCCGTGTTTGAGGAAATTGAGGGTATATCAAAGTCAAATCTAAACCCTCCAGCTAATCAAGCCTTGGCCTTTATTTCTCAAGAAATTATTCTAAATCAAGCTATAATTGGTAAATATATATTTTTTGTTAATTACATTTGTATTAATATAAGTGTAAATCTTCATAATAGGATATATTTTTGCAATGTTCTTTTAAGTCAGAGGCAGCACCAGCCACCAGTATAGACAGTAAACAAAAAGTTTTATTTGATGTTTGACAATGTTTCTGTGACTATTATTATCTATATATTCAAATATTATTATTATGATATTATTTTTATTATTTCCGCTCGTGTGTATTAACACTTTGGAACCCTTTTTACGAAAAATGCGGAGACACGAAATTTTGAGGAAGCATGAAATTTCGCACAGTTGTAGTTTATATGGTGAAGGCGTGCATCGAGCTAATATTATTTTGAAATTATGCTTTTATCATAAAAAAAATTAACAAATAAAATATTACACACATACAAAAGCTACAACACACACTAGGAGGTTTTGATTGACAAGCCTATACACACGAATTGTACTCTTTTATATTTGGTTGAAGTATGTTGTCAAATTGAAAAAAATACAGCGCAACAAGGCTTTATATGAATGTGGGGGAGCGCTGCTGGTAAAGGAGAAGTTCCTTTTTTCGCCACGTTCATTTATGCGATCCTTGTCGAGCTGTAGATTTGGTTTTTTTATTGAATCTTAAATACTGTTAGACAATTATTACACGGCCAATGATGACATCATTTGACTTTATTAATCTGAGACTGTCGCAGCAATCATGTCTAAAAAATAATAAAGTCAATATTTTGACAATAGAAAAGCTTTTAAATTTGAAACTTATAATCAATAATGTTTTTATAATAACTAGCTATTTGACCGAGCTTTGCTCGGTATTCGATAAAACACGAATAAAATGACATTTTCTAAAAATGATTCTTACCTAGATCGATTTATCGCCCCCGAAACCCCCTATATACGAATAATAAACCTATAATCGAAATAATATTAGTTCGATGCACTCCTTCACCATATAAACGATTTTCATGAACTTTAGTTCATGAAAATCGTTGGAGCCGATTCCGAGATTCCAATTGTATATATATCGCAGCCCCTTTAACTGAACAACGCCATTCAATCACACGTCTAGCTTTTTCATTGAATATTTCAGTCGCTGAAAACGTTCAACACTACAGCTGATTCAAAAGTAGCCGTTTGATTGAATTAGTTCAGCGCTCACCACCTCGGCGCTAGGTGCGTTTTGTTTATAATATGGCGTCAACTAGCCGGTATTTTGTGATTGTATTGAGATATCTATATATTAATACGCAAGCGAAAAACTTTGTAACCCTTTTTACGAAAAATGGGGAAACGTACGTGCATGAAATTTTGCACAGTTATAGTTTATATGGTGAAGGAGTGCATCGAACTAATATTATTTCGAAATTATGCTTTTATCATACATTTTTTTAACAAAGAAAACATTACACACACTACAGCACACACACATGAGAAATGACAGATTTTTGACTGACAAGCCTATACATACGAATTATACTCTTTTATTTATGGTTGAAGTCTGTTGACAACAAGTTGACAAATTGAAAATGGATTATAGTTTTTTTTGTTGAATCTAAGATACTATTAGACAATGCTTACACGGCCGGTCTGAGATCAGCTAAGTCGCAAAGACAAGAGTTGAAAAAAATTATAAAGTCAATATTTTTTTAGAAAATATAGATAGTAGTCCTAATGTCGTTGAAACTAAGGTCGAATTTCGACCATTGGGCGATCTCTAGTTTTGCGTATACATACGTTACAAGTGTTATTAAAATAATTAAAGTGACAGATATTATGGAGTGAATACGGGTGAATCAAAATTTAAACAAATATTCGAGGAGAAATAATGCATCACCAAGGTATTTATTACAATTTCATAAATTAAACTTAATTCAAGAATAATCTTCCAAGAAATTACAAAAAGTTTCCTATTCTCTCAAATTACATACAAAACTAATAGTCACCTTAGTTAATTTGCCATTTAACCAGTAGGCTAAGCGTCGTCTAGCTGTAATTTTGAGCGTTGCAGTCAACTAGTCGGCTAAACGACGTATACCCGTGTGATTGAATGGCGTTGTTCAGTCAAAGGGCTAGCTGTATGATTGAACGGCTAGTTTAACCAGTTGGCTGTGACATATACATATACAAGAATTGCTCGTTTAAAGATATAAGATATAAATATCACTGCTTATAATTTAATTTTAAGTGATTATTTACGTGTACAAACAGAAATGGAAGGTAAGTAACTTATTTTTATCAGGTGTTGTAAACCTTTGGCTATATTGATCAATTTATTTTCGTTTTATTGTAGAACGGGATATTACATGCTAGTCATGTATAACGCCAAAAAATGTATCGACTTTTTATAGCATTTTATAAACAAATAAACGTTGTTTAAATCTTCCTGGTCGTTAATTTCGTTGCGGAGATTGGTCATACAAAAAGGATTCGAAGAAAAAATATGCACGTGCAAGCCGTACAAAGGCGATATGTGAACTAGGAGCTCAGTTCAGCACTGTAAAAACTGTGCTGCTGGGCTAAAATGGTCACATTTAGCAATTTCTCTCAATCAATTCAGCAAATGAATTGCCAAAACTGTCACACTGACAAATGTCAATTCAGTACAAAAATACAGATGAGATGAGAGAATGAATTGCAAGCAGAGTTGCATTTTGCGACTTTAGAAAAATGAATCATATTATGATTCATATCATGATTCTTCAAAGCGACCATTTTAGCCCCGCAGAACTGAGCTCCAGTTCCTAAGATGTTCCTAAATATTTTTGTTATTTTTTCTTGGTTTATATGGTTACTTATATCGTGTTGCAAAATAGTTTAATTGTTTTTTTTTTCATAAGAACCAGTTTTTTTTTAGTATTTTTTTTATTTATTTGAGTGGAAATTTTTATAAAAAAAATTTAGTCTTCTTATAATAAAAGATAATGAATTTAGCGCTCTTTCTTAAAAATCCGGTTTTACAGCAAATATTGTAAGCGGGTATGTCATACCCTGCCACATACTCCTTGTTACATTTTTTCATCACACTCTCGCCGGGTTAATAACACCATCAACTTTAGAAATGTTTGTTTCATACCTGTGCGAAGCAGGGTCAGGCTGCTAATTAGTTATAAGAATAAATTATGTTGATGTGAGATTTTGCTGGTGTTGGCGTTAAATATTTATAAAATGTTTAGGACTCCTGAAGTGTAAGTTTTTATGCAATATCCTAAAACTAACACTGTACACGTAAAATACGTGACAAATAAAGCCACTTTCATTGAGGGGAAACCTCTGAAAAATGTAATTTCATCATAGTTTTACAGGTAAACATTTTATCTCCTCTCGGGCGTCACCCGCCATACAGAAAAGCTACCCATGATGCCTATCGGTGACATCCGCACGGAAACGGTTAAATATATGAAGTGTGCAACATGTCAGATCTTGGTTTGATTATTTTCTGCACGTACTAGTAGCGCCCTCTGCTCCGACCATTACGTAATATAACCTGTTATCATAATTTTCAAACTTTTTTTAATGAAATATAATAATATACAGGGTGCAATTAAACCTTCCTGCCAAATTTTATCACTTACTAGTGATAAAATTCCATTTAACCAAAAAAAATTGAGTGTTTTTTTTTCAATGACATATTTTATCCTATTTAAAATCATTGCAGAACGGTCACTTGCGGCGCGGGGAAATGAGAGCGGGTAACGCGGGGGGAGGCGCGCGCGCAGTGTCACATCACGCGCGGGTGACGCGTCGTGTCCATTAATTGTAGTGTTTTTAGGATAACTTTCGGAAGCTATTTCTTAACATTTTAGTACTGAGTGATTATGAAAGAAAAAATACGTATATTTTTATTTTTAACAAGGATCAACATATCAAAATTTGGCAGGAAGGTTTATTTTCACCCTGTATTATTTAAAGTTTTACATTAAAATTTTAAAGTATCTGCAGCAGTCCTAATCTTTTTTAGAGTTCCAAAAATATATATTTTTTTCATTTAACCTATGCGTGTGGGGTATTTATGGATAGGTCTTCAAAAATCATAATATTGAGGTTTCTAATATAATTTTTTTCTAACCTGAATAGGTAGTTTGCGAGAAAGTCTCTTTCAAAGTGGTAAAATGTGTGTCCTCCCACTAACTTCTAAAGAAGGGGCATGATAATTCTAAAAAAATATATTATGATGTACATTACTATAAAAACTACCAACTAAAATCGGTTTGACCGAGATCTAGCAAGTAGTTTTTTTATACGTCATAAATGGTAAACCTTTATTTAACTTTCATTAAATCAACTGAAATAAAAAATACATCAAAAACCTTTTAATTTCATAGATATAATCTTATTGCTGCTGAGAAACCCTCCCTTCATGGGAGAGTCCAACTCGCACTTGGCCGGTTTTTTTAGCTTGCGGCGCAATTACACGTCACAATACTTTGTCACGCCGCCCTTTTTATACCTAAATACCTACCTATTACTAAAATATACATAAATTTAATTACTTACACACCTTTAATTATTATAGTTAGGTTAAAAGCAGGTAAATAATAAAAAAGAAATATATTTTATTCACCTGCCTGCTTAACATAATTAATATTATATTTTATAATATTTATGGTTTCATAATATGATGGAGGATAGACTCACGGCGCCCCTCTTACCTTTCCACTGTGCACCAGGGCACCGCGGCGCACACTAGCGGAACCTCTGGTCTAAAGTATTATAAATCTTACAGACTGCATATTATTTTAATATAAAAAATAATTTATTTTGTGATTCAGATGAGGAGACTCTCAGTGACACAGGACTTTACGTCCAAGACGAAATATTAGGCTGCTGTTCGAGATTATCTGAGCAAGGATTTCCAGTGGTAAGTCCTAGCTATTGAATGCTTATCTTGTTATATTATGCAGCCAGTTTTCTTCCAATTGCATCACATCCATACTAATATTATAAATGCGAAAGTGTGTCTGTCTGTCTGTCTGTCCGTCTGTCTGTTACCTCTTCACGCCTAAATCACTGAACCGATTTTGCTGAAATTTGGTATGGGGATACTTTGAGTACCGAGAGAGGACATAGGATACTTTTTATCCCGGAAAATGTACGGTTCCCGCGCGATAAACGAATTTTGGCGCAACGGAGTTGCGGGCGTCATCTAGTCTCTAAAATAAACTTTTCTTGTATATATTTGCAGATCTTATTAACTAATAACGTCGAAATACTCGATTTGAAAGACTCTGTGACATACCAAATATTAACAATGAAAGAATTTAAAACACAAGTTTGTCGTCCAACAGAAAGTGTAAAGAAATATTTACCATTGAATGATACAGAGCGTAATATTAAAATAACAATTCCAAACGAACTAAATGAGACTTCTTTAAAACAACAAACCGAAGATGCTATGAATGACAATGAAATTGTTGAGCCCACCACCATATCTAGAGTGGTCTTAGAGAAAGAAACAAACAATACTGATGTGCCGGTGCCATGTGAGCGAGAGAATGAAGCGCAGAATCATGCTCAATACAATACTATTACCAATGTCGAAAACGATACTCGATTGTCTAGAAGAAAGATATTAAATCGACAAAGGTCACAAGATAGTACAAAAAGTACTTGTAGTACCACAAACAATTTTAAATGGCGGAGAAAATCGAATGCAAATGGGAATGTAGATGAATTTAATAAACCAGAAGAAAGAAACATTAAAGAAATTTCTAGTCAACCCAGTGGTTCTGATATGAAGAAAACAAAAAACTCAGAAATTCCTTGCCAACCTGATAGCCCCGACATAAACAAAACAAATAGTCCAAAAAAAGTTACTATAAATGATTCCCCTCGTGTTGCAAATGAAGATGAAGATAATGATGTAATATTAATAAAAACTGAACCATTATCACCTAAATGTAATGTCTCTAAAGACGACAAAAACGTCATGTTCGAAATAACTAGTCAAAGCATGGAGGATAACTTAAAATTGAAATGTGACGAATGGGTATCTCGATTTATTCAAATAATGGAAGAAGTGCTGACACAAGTATTGCACAGGGAGCCAAAATTTGTGTGTGACGCTATGCCTCCCCCGTGGACACTGTATGAAGCAACTGAGTGCACAAGGAAGAAATTTCACAATGACGGTGATATTGTAGACGCAGCAAATAAACTTCGAAACATATTATTTGATATTGGCGGATCGAGAGGCGAGTGATTGTTGGAAATTAATATGCATATACATACATCTATTGTCAATCCTTGAAACCATCAAATGAGCCCGTCAAAGTGAACAACTTTTTCTATGAGAACAATGTTGGGAACTCAAAAAATTCCGTCTTCATACCCATACAACTTGCCGATCCGGGCATCCGTATGGGTATGAAAACGGAATTTTTTTTAATTGAATTAAATTCCCAGCATTGTTCTCATAGAAAAAGTTGCTCATTTTGACGGGCTCATTTGATGCTTTCAAGGATAACAGTGTTTACACTAACACACTGTTTAATATTATGTACAAAATATTATGTAGTATCCATACCAATGCAAACATTTTTTTTAATATTGTTTATTTTTTCTAGGTAAAGTGAAATTAAATATTAGTCCGATGCAATATATGGAAATGTACAGCTATGGTGTATATCTAACAGATGCATTGCAGGTTAGTTATATTCTTTTCACTTGTAGAGGTTAACAAGATTCTCAAGTGTATATTAATAATTATGTTAAAGTCTAGTCACAAAGCATACATGGATATTTGTATAATGACTTATAACTACTTGTCTCTTTCGATAGCTCACAAAACGAATACAACAACGTTCTTTCAAATAAGCTGTGTAATAATCGTAATAGGTAATTTAAACAGAGAGTGAGTGAGAGAGAAGAAAAGCTTAGACAAAAAAATAATAGATCGTAATATTCTTAAAGTTTATGTATTGATTATATATTATGTACTATCTGTTCGCGTCCGCGTGGACTTCAGCTTATAGCGTGCGGTAGTTCTCGACTCTCGTCATAAAATAACTTATATTATATAGTAGGTAGTTCCCGTTGAACTGAAAAAAGTACTTCCGCGGTACGCTTACTTCAAACTTCAATGTTCACACTTTATGACTTTACAGACAGACAGACACCTCACACATAAATCGCCCTTAGGCCCTATTCATGTGTAGGGGGTCAATAACTGAGGACTGCCGAGTGGGGTCGAAGTCGAACTTCAACTCTTCTTAATACTTAAAAAAAAACGTTAAAGGAAACCTCATCCTTAGACCTTACCACCTCTTATAGAAACACGTTTGAGTAAGCGCTTGTGCGATGTAGGAGACGACACGGCGCCATCTATTATGCATTTTTTGGAACTAACTTAATTTGAACAAATTTACGCATTTTCACCCCCTTACAACCCTTTTTTCCAATTAAAAAGTAGCCTATGTCCTTTATTAGGTTTTAGACTATCTGTGTACAAAATTTCATTACAATCGGTTCGGTAGTTTTGGCTTGAAAGCGAGACAGACAGAGATACTTTCGCATTTATAATATTAGTATAGATTATGATTTTCTATGATACAGAGCGCAATAACTAAATGTGAAGATCTACAAATTGCGGCCGAGTCGCTGTACAAGTTGCTCAGTGATATTCAAGATACCAATGCAGATATTAACCATGATTCCTTGTGTAATATCACCAACGAAGAAATAGAAAAAGTAGCTGATCAAGGCATGTTACTTTCTATTTATAAGTACATACCAAAATATACATCATAATTCATAATATTATACATTTTTTATCTTGAATCATATCAATTGATAAATAATAATCGGTAACGTAAAATTAATGATTTTATTTACAGATGTTGAAAATAATATAAACCAAAGTAATGATAAACAAAACATTGAAAAAAGTAATGTTAAGGCTTATCAACTTAAAGAAGTACCTGATGTTATAGTAAGGAAAAAAAATCCACAAACTACAAAGAACACGACTGAGAGGTCGCCAGCTAAGAGCAATTCAAGTATATTAAGTAATGAAATAACCTCACCATCAAAATACTTTCTTAGATCAACTAGAAAGAGCACTCCTCAGGTAAGTGCATAATTTTATGTTAAGAGAGCGAGCAGAGAAGTTGATTCCTAGGCAGATAGCGGACCAAGTAATTTGGTTGCGTTAAGTCAAACCCATCCGACCGATCACAGCTAACATTGAATTGACATATAAGCCGACCACATGTAGGTCCATTATCTGCCTAGGAATCAATTTCCTCGGTGGTACTACAAAATATTGCAAATAAAAAAATGTTATTCGGTTTTTCTTATTCATATAGCAAATACCATAATAATTCTTATTAGCAACAATATTGCTGACTTTGTGTGTTGAATATAAGTTTTTATTGACTGTTGGGAGTTTTGAATAAACATAATATCCTAATCCAGATAATGCATTTTAAATTTTTAACCAATACTTGCTACTAATAATAAAAACTAAGGAAAAGTAACTCCGTCAAAAAACATGTTCTACAATTATTATATTTGCAATATTTAGGTGGCCTTGAGCGGTATCAAGCTGACGTTACATGACAATTCGAAAGGGACCAAATGTAATACGGTAATAGTATGGGAGTTACGTTTCCTTAGTTTTTATTATTCGTAGCTTGTTTGTATATTAATTACGATTATTATAAAGAAATGCAGTTTGTTACTTTCTGTTTCTATAATTATTCTCGGCTCTACTTCATTAATTAACTGCTTCAAATATTTTAGAGAGAGCGTACTACATACACTTCTAAATGGGACTTTTTGAACAAACTGGATTTAACTAGGACGTCGTCATTAGAGGATTTTGAGCCCTCCTTAGACCAGGAAGTAAGAGATTCGAATACCGCCAGTGCTGGATGCCGCGAGCCCTGTCAAGATAACCAAAGGCTAATTCAGGGACCCATTTTGAGCAACCAAGAGCCTTCAGACGATAACCAGGAACACTTTTTGGACAATCAGGGGCCAAATACAAATAGCCAGGATCGGCTAGCGAATAATCAAGGACAATGCCAAGAAAACGACTCGAAAAGTAATAATTTCTCTAACAGTGAACTTGCCCAAAGTAATGAAAACATTGATAACACGCAAAGTAACAATGTGTCTGAAGAAAAAGTTATGCATCCTAAAATTATTAGAAACTTTGTTAGATGTATAGAATTCGAAGAAAAAATAAAAAAGAACACCGATTTCACGCAAGATTTTGATTTTTCGTTTAATGAAGATTTCGATTTGCAATGCGAGGTTGGGTATTATAATGCATTTGATTACGACGACAGTCAAAACGACGATTATGGTTATGAGTTCGATGGTGACTATGGATATGACGAAGAAGAAAAACAGTTTTTTGAAGAAGAAGTAAATAACATGAATTGTTTAATAAAAGAAGTGGTTACAGAGACGAAAACCGTTTTTACTTTGGTTAAAAATTTCTGGTAGGTACTTTGGATCCTTTTTGCTCGCCTAGACACACAAAGAATTATAATAACTGTAATCATATCCTTCCTCTTTTAGTGAAAAATGTTGCGAACTGCTAAGTTCGTCCACTACTTTCGATGAGACAGATACACTTCAGGAGGCCGAAAATGCTTCCAAAAGTCTCGATAGTATTTGTGAAACATTAGACAGGTATGTTTGCACTAAGCTTCTTAAAATTTTCTCTGAATTAAACAGACACCCAACAGTTTTGTAATAAATCAATGTGTTTTCAGTATATTAAAACGGGAAGCTGGTACTTCAAAGAATTCTATAAAGGCAGTGTCCATTAATCCAGAATTAAATTGCATTGAGATGAGTGACGAAGAAGTTAATAAATACAGGTACTTAAACAAAATACGTGTGGCACTCGAGAATTGCCGCGGTAAAGCTATTGCATAGCATTTTTATCAACTTAACTTACTTTTAAGAAAAAAAAATTTTTTTTTCTTATTGCTAATTGAAGGACCCTTAAAAAATAGAAACGTCCGTGAAAGAATGACTCTGATAGCTTAGAAATTCACCGAGATATGACAATTCAAACATCTCATAAAATGGACCTGTCCGAAATGCTCCATACAAAATGCTACTCGATTATGACGTCACCTTAGAGTTGCTTGTAGGCATCGCGGGAGATTTTGGTTCGGTAGCTATATTAATTATTGCGTCTATGAAAGTGTTTCACAACAAAAGTTGATTTAAATTACATAAGTTATCGAATGGTATACAAATATTAAGAAAAATTGAAAAAAAAAATCGACTTGAATATCCAACTTTGAAGGCGCATAACAAAAAAAAAATACAAAAGCTATCAAGCTGAAATTTTGGAAACATTTATTTTTTACCGTTATTTCTTTATTTTAATAACAAAATTCGCCAATCTTTGACCTTGTCATCATCCCGGCTAAAGTACCGAAGTCTGCCAAACTGAAACGACACACTGCACTGACCGGCACAGCCGGTGCCGTTCGGAGTGGGGCCTGGGGGTTTTTTTCGTTATTGAATTTATTGATTCGGTCGCCGTGCTCAAAGCCCGCGATAAAAACTATGCAGTACGTAGCTTAATAATGATGTGAGTGGAAGAACCAGGTAAGTAACAGTTACAAAATTGCGGTTTTTTTGCAAATTTTTTTTTATGAAATAAGGGGGCCAACGAGCAAACGGGTCACCTGATGGAAAGCAACTTCCGTCGCCCATGGACACTCGCAGCATCAGAAGAGCTGCAAGTGCGTTGCCGGCCTTTTAAGAGGGAATATGGTAATAGGGGAGGGTAGGGAAGCGAAGAGAAGGGAATAGGATAGGGGATTGGGCCTCCGGTAAACTCACTCACTCGGCGAAACACAGCGCAAGCGCTGTTTCACGCCGGTTTTCTGTGAGAACGTGGCATTTCTCCGGTCGAGCCGGCCCATTCGTGCCGAAGCATGGCACTTATAAAATGGAGGCTTTAAGGCCGAGAAAATTATTAGAAATCAAATGAATGTGGATTTTGTGTATAGTCAGATGATGAAGTAGGTAACTTACAAGATTTGTTCAAATTTAAGTTAAATAAGTTAAAAATGAGTAATTGTCTTTTTGTTATTAAATGTTGGTTAGCTGGTTCTTCCACTCGCGTCTTTATTATTGTAATGTGATACATTTAAATTTTTCTGTATTATTTTTATCAAGGTGTTTTTCTTGTTTTAAATGTCACTTCATGTTCCAGGGAAGTCATCTCCAAAAGCTTAGAACAAGGAAAATTGTTAAAAGAAACAGTCATTATGTTAATAAAAGCAATAAAATCTAAAACATAGCAGTGTGTGTAGGTGCATTGTTATAGTCATCTGTGTGCTTGAGTAAGTAATTTCATTATTCACTATTGAGCTGTAATTTCATTATTCATTATTGAGCTAAGTAATTTCATTATTCATTATTTTTGGGCTAGCCATTGCTACAAGTGATCATTTAACTCTTCTTACTGATAAGTGATAACAATATTTACACAGTAAATAACTATTTAGGTCTGTTTGTACTTGTCTGGCATATTTTAAAATGCCGCGTTAGTTAAAAACATCACATTATGAACTAGACAGCATTTCATACAAAGTAACAAATAAAACAATACAGTTAGTTTTTGTGGTGATTCTGATAGGTAGTTTTCTTTTTTAAACGTTTGGCATTTTCGACAGACGTTTAACTATAACAACGTGTAATGTCGTGTAATGAATGAGTTAAGTAAAATTTCACCCATTAATATTTTGTGCTACACCATGTAAATATTAAATTATTTTGTGTCTATTTTTAAGTTGTACCTTTATGTCTTTTGTATGAATATTAACTACAGCGCTTTAAATATTCATTTAATTTTATGGCTGTGGCCGAATTGAATGAAAATGTTGTTCTGTAATTTAAGTACTTAAGATTGCATGTAAAATTTCCATTAAAACTTTGTTTTTAGTACAGTCTTGGATTGTTGTTGCAAAATATTCTATCACCTGCATGCTTAGCTTAGCTTAACTACTTAAGAAATATTTTGTTAAAATATTATATATTTTCACCGTGGCGATATTGTTGTGCCTTATACAGTACAATTACACCTAAACCTAAATTATTGAATAAGGAATTCAGATTATTTCTCCTGTACTCAATTTAAGGTTAATTAACAACTTTCCAAATATTATGTATACTTAGGTTAAACATTCGAACTATATTTTAACTTTTAAGTGCTTTTGCAATTTTATGTGTAAATACATTTTAAAAGAAGTGAGTTTATTACTAAATATAATATTTGTACACAATTTATTATCTTTTATTAATTATTAAGGATCTATTAGTTATATTTTTATTTATTATATTTCCTTAGGGACCCGAATCATGTTAAAAAAAACGTTGCGGTCTGCGGATCCGTAGCGTGTATGTTGTGCGGTGCGCCTGCTGCACTCCGCATCCGCTTACAAATGATAAGGCTCTTAAGAGGATACACCAGGGGCGAAATTGAAAATAGGTATTTGAAAATGTATTGCTGTCTCACCAAACTCAAGTCTCCCACCGCAGAGCGCGATAGAGACAACACGACAAAAGTTCTAATAAAACAACAGAAATCTTCGATTCGTTGTCCGCTGATTCCTTCTCCAAAACTTAACCGATTTATGTACTTTTTTCATTAAGAATTAAAGCAAGGCTTGAGCTATGTTCCTATGTTTTACTTTTTTTGTATATTTTAGCCAGTTTTGTTTTCTGGGTGTTTGAACACAGAGGAAAATCTGGCCATTTTTTTTGGGTTTTTGGACGTTCTCATCTTTTTTAATAATAAAATTATGAAAAACAAGAAAACATAGGGACATGCTAATAGTGGCCATAGATATTCAGGAAAAAAATCATAACTCTAGCGGCATTATCCAGGGAGGAAACAGGGGACAACGTTTGTATGGAAAATCGGTGGTGTGGACTCCTCTTAACTACTGTAGCCTAGATATTTTTTTAAAGATGAAAACTTGTAAAAAATATGTAATATAGAAACAAAAATGATTCAAATAACGCAATTAATAAAGATACTTTATTAGTAAAATATTTAAAAATTAAATTAATTCTATGTAGTAAGGACTAGACGAGCAGTTTATCCAAATCCCCTTCCGTCCATCATGGCCTGTGCGCAGTATTTCGGGAACTGCAGCACTTTCAACAAAAAGTCGGTTAGACCCTGAAATTAAATGGGATAAAATTAATATGGATTTCATTTTCCAGCTACTTTCCAATAGCCCGTGGAGCAGTGACCACGGTAGAATAATTGAATAATTAATTCTGTAAAAGATTGATAAAACGTAGCCCCAACTATAATGTAGTTGCATACTTTTATCGATCTTGCCTCAAATTATATTAAGGCACTGTGACTTTTAGGTATGTTTTAAAGGATTTTCTGGAAAGATAAAAATTTTATACTCGGAAGTTTTTTAAAGATAAGTGATACCATATCGCGGCATTGCCTAATGTAATATTTAACTTTAGTACTGACGTTACGGACTGCATGAAATGGGCTGATTTTCCGTTTTAAACACAGATTATTATTTTTAACAAAAAATTAAAACCGACTTCCAGGGTTAAAACAATAATAATTTTTTAATGAACAAAAAAAAGTAAAATAATTCTTACTCTTTAATGTGTCTTATGCATAACTCTCCTAAACCTCGACTATATAAATAGTTGAGGTTTAGGAGAGTTATGCATAAGGCACATTAAAGAGTAAGAATTATTTAACACTTGCATAGTAGCATAATATGCTTTCAGTTCTTAAACCAACTCCGAAACCCCCAAACTTGTATTTATAAGGAATCCGGAGTTCTCTTAGCACCTTCGGAACCATGGTATATCTTATTGCAAAATCTTGCTTTTTGGTAGCATATCCTTAGGATACGTCTTAAAAAATTGAAATCACTATATGATTCCATATAAATTTTGAGGAGTTCCCTCGATTACTCATGGATGTATACTGGAATGGTGGTGATGATGATGATTAATGAAATTCGCATAGTAGTATATTGTTACGTGCTAGGGTTCGAGGATTTGGAGAGAAAGACCTGGTGACTCTCTTGAAGACTTTATTAACACTGCACTAAGCTTCTAAGCCACAACACTTAGCACTAAGTCCAAACACTAATAACTAGGTCCCTGAAGAAGTCAAGGAAGTTAAGGCTTCTACGAGGAAAAGATTTGAAGCCATGTGCTATAAGTGTGGTGAGAGGGGCCATCTTCAGCTAAACTGTCCGCAGAAGAAGACCCAGATGGCAAGGATAAAAAGGATCGAGGAACAAATGGAGGAGTTGAAGAAGCAAGCGGTTTCGTCCCCTACCCGGAATCACGGGGAACGAATAGAATCCAGAACTAAGGGGCGAGTACTGGATGACGCGGGGAAAGCCCCGGTAACTGTTACCTCCCAGGCACGGAGCGGAACAAAGAGAACAAATAATTTGGGGCACATGGAGAATGAAGCTATGAGAAAGGCTCAAGAAAGAGATGACGACCTTCGGCACATCATCACATGGAAGAAACGGGGTGACGTAAAACCAATCTGGAGTGAGCATGCACCCACTGGCGCTGTCACTAAGGCGTACTGGGAGCAATGGGACAGTCTGATACTTCAGGACGGACTACTCTACCGGAAATGGCAGAAGGCTAACGGCAGAGAGTTCTATTTTCAGATAATTGTCCCAAGGGCAAGAGTACCAGATGTTCTCCGCGAGATACATGAGGGCGTATCAGGGAGTCATCTAGGCGTCAAGAGGATGCTAAGGAAAGTGCGAGAACAATTCTTCTGGTTGCATTGGAGAGATGATGTGCAGGATTGGTGCCACAGATGTATTACTTGCGCTGCTGTAAAGGGACCATAGACCAGGAGAAGTCGTAGGAACAGCGTGGCGCGTTACCATGGCAGTAACAATGATGCTCGGGACGAGCATCTCTAAGAGGGGAGTAGTGTTACGGTACGGCATCAGGTGCGCAAGTACATACTCGAACCTTCTAGAAAGGTCTAATGTTTGTTTACGTGTTTACCCTTTATTTGTTAGCGTGTTTGAATTTAGACCTTATGACTGAGTCCATAAGGTCTAAATTAAATTCAACTTACTGCACTTATCGCAAGGACGGCAGTTTTATTGTGGTACATGCCCGAGCCTCCTAGAAATTTCCCACGGTTGTTTACTTGTTTACGTGAATCGGGAAATTTCTGGAATTCGTCTCGCCATATAAAAAGAGCCGCAGGCAGGCCCGGCAAGTTCAGTTCAATCTGAGCGATCTTCAAGGCGACATCAAGTGATCAATAGTGAGTGAACCAGTGAAACCTGCGACTTGGCTACGACCTAGGACAGTGATAGTGCTTAGTGATTGGACCTAGTGATTTGTGTTTGGACTTAGTGCTAAGTGTTGTGACCTAGTGTTTAGTGCAGTGTTAATAAAGTCTTCAAGAGAGTCACCAGGTCTTTCTCTCCAAATCCTCGAACCCTAGCACGTAACAATATGCTTTCAGTTCTTAAGACAACGCCGAAACCCCCAAACATGTATCTATAAGGAGTAAGGAGTTCTGTTCACCACCTTCGAACCATGGTATATCCTGGTGCAAAATCTTAATTTTTGGTAACATATGCTTGGAATACTTCATATGAAACCAAAAAAATCATATGTTTCCATTTGAATTTTGAGGAGTTCCCTCGATTACTCATGGATCCCATCATCAGGTCACCGCTTTTCTGAACATGGTACCAAATTGGAGTAATACCATATACAACAAAACAAAAATTTTGAAAATCGGTTCACAAACGGCGGAGTAATCGTTGAACATACATAAAAAAAAATATCCACAGCCGAACGTATAAGCTCCTCGTTTTTGGAAGTCGGTTAAAAATAATATGCGTTGAAATATCGCTCTACCGTTCTCGCCGTCAGTGTACTAATGACAGTAAAACGCTAACTTACCGATAAAGGTTCAATGCAAACTGTGAATGGAATCAACAGAATGTAGAACCCGGCTGCGATACCGGCTATCCAAAAACCGATGAATATTAAAATGATTAGCCATATGATAGAGAATAGTATGTTGCCCATTGTCTGAAAAGAAAGAATAATTAGATACAAAGATAAATAATTTTAATTAATGATTTGTAATTAAAATACAATATAAGATTATATTTTAATGTTTTGTCATATAAGACTAACATAAAATTAACGACAGTCGTTACTACCAATAGAAATATCTCGTTAGAGACAAAATTCCTCAGTTTTAGAGTCTAATAAAAAAAGTATATTATCGGCCCAGCAAAGCAGCAACAGTTTTTTGATAAGACAAACTAGCCTCTAACCATTATTTCATAAATCCCCTATCCTTCTAATCTATTAGCTTAGATAAGATGGATAATGCGCCATGGTAAGTGATAAGTTGATAACAGAGACAGGTACGTCATAAATAAGCAACTCGGGATCGATCATCTATTAGACATTAGTGCATTCTTCATTTGAAGACTAGGAAATTACAACAAATCCTATGACCTAGCCCTCAATTACCTAATTACTTGGGCTTCCTCAATTCTGTTGGGTTCAAGGTTCATTCGTTCAGTTAATTTTAAGCCCCTGAGTTGAAGTTAAGCTTTGTTAAATATCATGTTTCCTTCCTCGTTCTTTCTATACAGGATGGAAAAAAACAAAAGATAATACTTTAGGGTGTGTATGTGTCTCTTATATGAGTATACCTACACTGTGAAAGTAGCAGTGCAGCGCTAATAGAGTATCTTTTTTAGGATTCCGTACCCAAAGGGTAAAAACGGGACCCCTATTACTAAGACTTCGATGTCTCTCCGTCTGTCTGTCTCCAGGCTGTCTCTCAAGAACGGCAATAGCTAGAGAGTAGAAATTTTTACAGATTATTAATTTCTGTTGCCGCTATAGCGACAAATTATACTAAAAACAAAATAAATTCAATATTTAAGGGGGCTCCCAATTCCCATACAAGAAACGTGATTTTTTTTTACATTTTTTGCTCGGTATCAATGATGACAACAGGTAGCCTGAAATGTTCACAAAATAGGTACTCAGTTTTATTTATACTTTAATAATTCATTCATAATAAATTTTAAATAAAATTAATAATTAAGGGGGCTCTCATACGAGAAACACATTTTTTCCTATTTTTGCTCTATAGTGGTACGGAACCCTTCGTGCGCGAGTCTAACTCGCACTTGGCGGATTTATTTGTATAGGCAAATTCATGTCGTCGTTGCAACATTTTGCATTGAAAAATATACCTAAGTCAAAACTCAAAAGTTAAAATTTCAGCAATCAAATATGTACAAATATTTTATTGAGCATAATAATGTATACAAAAAAGTTTTTAATTTCGGTCCCCCAAAGGGCAAGGCCTGTCCTATGAGTTGCCACTTTCACAGTTAACTCTTTACCATGGACATACACATCCTAAAGTATTATCACTTTGTTTTTTCGAGAGTTCGGTTTCAGAGTTCGGCACCAGGCCCTATATGTTTTAAAATCCTCTACCATAAGCATAACTAGCATTTATGTTATGACCATAAAGTTAATATACCTAGCGGAATAGAGAAACAAAAGCCTGAGCAAGAGAGATGTCACTATCAGTAACACTGCGTGGTAAAAAGAGACGTGTGATACATGACAGCAGCACTCTTTTTTGACGCCCAGTCGGCACGTGCCGCACGTTGACAATTTAATCTCATAGAAATCATGTTCAATCATGCAATCATAACTTTATAAGTGTATACGACTGACGACACATATTTTTACACACAGATGAAACCAATTTCGGTTTCGTTTGACAGCTCGAGATTGTTGCTCTATTCCGCTAGGTATATTAACTTTATGGTTATGAGTTATGACTCACCAGTCATCCTTCGTATTGTGAAAAACGAGCTAATTGTCTCATACCTACTTGGCCCTTGAGTTTATTTTAAATGAACAAGTTATGGTATGCCGTGAAGTTTTAAGGTAAACAATTATTTTTTATCACTCCCTAGTTGTGAATTGTGACTTGTTATGTTATTTTTGTACATATTTCGTATTTCTTAAAAAAACCGGCCAAGTGCGAGTCGGACTCGCGCACGAAGGGTATATAGAGTACCTGTATATAGAGCGAAAGTAGACAAAAAATTGTGTTTTTTGTATGGGAATATCCCTTCCCTTCAATATTTAGGTACTTTATTTTAATTTTATTATTAATTATTAAAGTACAAATACAACTGAGTATTTCGTGACTATTTCAAGTGCCTATGTGTTGCCGTTATTGTAATCGAGCAAAAAATAGCAAAATAATCACATTACAATATTAATATAGTTAGGGATTTTGTCAAAATTTCAAGTGCCTATACCTACCTTCCTATATGATTACAAGCAAAGAAGGCCAAAAAAAAATACGTTTCTTGTATGGGAGCCCCGACTTAAATATTAACTTTATTTTTTTTTCGTATTTGTTGTTATAGCGGCACCAGAAATATACACAATCTGTGAAAATTTCAGAAGTCTAGCTATAGCGGTTCTTGAGATACAGCTTGGAGACAGACAAACAGACAGACGGATAGACAACGAGGTCTTAGTAATAGGGTCCCGTTTTTACCCTTTGGAGTTTGGGTACGGAACCCTAAAAAAAATAAATTGTCTGTTAAATTCAGAATTGTGAATTTCTTTGAAAATAAATGCTGTATAATAATATATTTAATTTTATTAACACACATACTTATTAAATATTGTGTTAAATTCTGAGTAAAACATCCCACGATTATAATTTTTACAATCAGTAAATTTTCTGGAAATTTTTATTCAAGTGGGTCATGCAATTATCTAGATTCTAGTAAATATTATATCGAGCATATCGTGACGATAGGTAAATTCAAAGAAATGTACACTAAACTCAGAACACAGAACCAGAGTAGACAGAATGATAGAGTATGCCGACTTAGAACTGATGTTGAAATTTTTAAATTTGACGTATTATGACGATAATCGTCGCTAGGGTTGTTAACTGTTACCTACGAATTTAAAAATATGACATATTCGATGGACGTGTTCCTCTTTGGTCGTATTGTTGTTTGTGTTTTGGCACATGATGCTATTAAAATTGTCAGAATCCAATTTTGAAATCTTTATTTTAAATATTTAAAAAGAAATTATATCAGCCAGCGCGAGGCACAATCCGTTCATAATCCTAGTGAAACCCGACGAATTTGACAGATATTGAAACCTGTCCGTTTCTTTGCAGTCGAAGTACTGGTAGTTATGTCTATTGTGACAGAACCTTTGGTACCTTTTTAAGGTTCCATACGTCATAATATACCCAATCCATACACAATATGTATAATTACAGTAGGCAGTGTAATTATACATATTGTGTATGGATTGGGTATATTATGCAGCAGGCAGTGTGTAAATTTTCAAATTACAAAGAACAATTAATGAAAAATTAATGAACAGTTATTACAAAAAAAAACTTGCAAAACAATACAGTATCACATTCACGTCGCACCGTAAAACTTGTCTGATGTTGAGCGACTTTGATTTCATGTCTGCCTGTCTGTTACCAGTTACCACTTAACGCTTGAACCGCTAAACCGATTTTGATGAAATTTGGTATTAAAATAGTTTGATTTCCGGTAAAGGACATGTAATACTTCATATCCCGGAAAAATGTATGTGTGATATAAGTAACAAATCCAAATCCGACGGTTGCGTTAGCCGCCATAAAATGATAAGATTGTTGCAAAGCTTGTAGAGAATTAATTCTCTACAAGTTTTATTCTTTAAATACATTTTTACGGAAGTACTAATTTGCAAAAAACAAGTCAAAGTATAATTTCGCCTGTATGACCTGTATCTCGAATATTATCAAAAGAAAAAGATGCAAAATCATTATCATTCAATTTCCTCCAACTTTCATTCTTATGATTTTTTTCAGTAATCAATATTTAAGCCCCTTTTTCGCACTGACGCTGGGTTACACCTCCAGGTGCCTTTCGCTCACGTGGTAGCCCCAGTTATAGATCTGAGTAGCGCCTCCTTCATTATAATAATTGTGTATAACTCTGGAAGTTAGATTTTTTTTCGCGAGAGTGACCTACAATTTTGACAAATAATAGAAATTTTTAAATAAAATAAATATTTAGGGGGATTTTGTTAGCTCCCATACAAAAAGCACTTGCCTATCTTTGCTTTATAATGGTACCGAACCCTTCGTGAGCGAGTCCGACTCGCACTTGGCCAGTTTTTTGAATAATAATAATAATAATAATAATTATTATTATTATTATTATTATTTATTATTATTGTTAAAGGGTCTAAACTCTAATCCATGATCAGACATATCCAGTGGCTCGGGTCCCGGACTCCCGGTACATTTACCATAGACGTAGAAAAACTGATAAGGATCAAATTTGTAGGAAATTTAATAATCTATCTACAACTATATATAAACTAATATATAATATCTACAACTTTGTTTCTTCAATTACTTGCGCTAAATTTCATTTTTAATTATTGAGATACAGGCGAAATTATACTTTGACTTGTTTTTTGCAAATAACTGCAAAAAACAAGTCAAAGTATAATTTCGCCTAAATATATATGACGTACGGTATAAAAAAGTGGCTGTGACATACGGACGGACAGACAGACAGACAGACATGACGAATCTATAAGGGTTCCGTTTTTTGCCATTTGGCTACGGAACCCTAAAAAGGAGATATTAAGGCTAAAAAAAGATATTGTGTTTTTTAAACAACAAAACAACACCTAAAGTCAATCAAGCCTTTGAATTTAAACTTAATATTGACCATATTTGATATTTAATTTTATTTTTACTATTTACTATTTCATTTGATATGACGACCTCTGTGGCTCAGCGGTGAGCGCGTCGGTAGCTCAAGCCGGGGGTCGCGGGTTCGAATCCCGCCGACGGAACAAAAAGTTTTCAATGTTCCCGGGTCTGGATGTGTATTAAATATATTATGTATGATATAATATTCTTAAATATATGTATAGTATAAAAGTATTAAATATATTTCCGTTGTCTGGTACCAGTAACACAAGTCCTTTAGGTACTTAGCACGGGGCCAGACTGACGTGGTGTGAAGCGTCCATAGATATTATATTATATTATTTAAACAAATAATTTCAATAAAAAAATATTTTTCCATTATTTTTCCAATTTTTCAAAAAAATATATTGAAAAATCTCCGAGCTTTGAAATTTTTCGGAAAATTACCCATCACTAGGCTTATACATACGAAACTCTTTTATTTAGGTATGGTTGAAGTCTGTTGACAACAAGGTGACAAATTGAAAATGGATTAAGTATAGTTTTTTTTATTGAATCTTAGATACTATTAGAAAATGCTTACAAGGCCAGTCTGAGATCAGCTGAGTCCCAGAGACAAGAATTGAAAAAAATATGATAAAGTCAATATTATTTTACAAAATATAGGTAGTAGTCCGAATGTCGTTGAAACTAAGGTCGAATTTAGACCATTGGACGATCTCTAGAATTCATAAAGGGCCTAAGACCTAACTAGTAGTAAGGCCTTTTAGGAATATCCTTCTAATTAGCACATTCATTCGCTTGGCTATGACTTATGAGGCTGTGCGCTTCACTGAATCTAAAGTAGACCTATCACGTTCGCTAGTAGGTCATGCTACTTGTAGAAGTTAAGGATTGTAGGTGTCGCTAGACGTAATGCATTACTAACTACACTAACTATTGGTTTTTCCCAAGGTCGAACAGATGATAATACTATTGTTTTGGTTATGTCATGTGTTATAACTTATGACACAAATGTAAAATGAATGAATGAGAAAACGATGACTACGGTTTTTTTCTCTATTTTATGTTTGTGTAGAACAATTATTATTGGTTTGATATAAATTCTTATTGACATCAATGCAAAAGCCGAAGCTAAATTAAATAATAATAATAATAAAGGACGATAGTTACAACTTACAAGGTTAGTACCATCTACCAAAATAATATTTACTGTTTAGTAAGGCGTGGGCTATGATGTTCGTTTTATTTAGGACGGGACGGTGAAAGTAAAAATTCGTTTCTAACTAGTTCCCGTTTCGGGTCAACGAATGCGAGGGCGTTCTATGAATGTAAACAAGCCAGGCAGCGCCCGCGCAGGCTATAAGTATCAGCAGTGCAGTTACTCTGCTGTGTCCTTGAAATAAAACTAACTCAATATAGACAAGACTCTGCTTTGGCTGCTACTTAAAATATCTGAAAATATGCAAATGTGTGCGTGCCGTGCGTCTGATTTTGGCGGTCTGGTATGGAGATGGACTACTATATAAACTTATATTGTGCGCGAAGCGTACGCGTAGGCTATCAAAAGACAAAATATTCGAGAAGAAACGTAGGAGGGAACGATTAATGATTTATTAAAAAGTGTTTGAAATAAAATTCGTAGAGATAATCTCTACGAATTTTATTTCAAACACATTATTTATTTAAACTAATGAATTTTGCAAAAAAGTTTGAATTTTGAGTAAAAAAGTCTGTATTTTAGTTAGACCCACGTTAGACTGTATACTATAAGTACGTTGTTGATGGCCGTTGAAGATTTTACGATTTACGTTAATTAGGTATATAGGCATAGACTTAATATATACTGTCGTAGCATTATAATTATGTGTGTAGAATTATATGTTTATGTATATAGGTATAGGTGTGTTTGATTGACCTTTTTTTATACAATAAGGGGGTAAACGACCAAACGGGTCACCTGATGGAAAGCAACTACCGTCGCCCATGGCCACTCGCTACATTAGACGAGCTGCAGGTGCGTTGTCTTTAAAATTGGAGCAAAACTCTTATAAAGGCTAATGCCATACAGTTTTAATCTCGCAGAACATAAGTACTTAATTATTATAATTGTTCCGGGGGGGGACTAAAATATAATTATAATGCTTCTTATAAGGTGTAGACTGTAGAGTGTAGACCAGGGGTTCCTAATCTTTTTCAGCCTGCGGCGCACTTACAAGTCAATATTTTGTCACGGCGCCCTTCTCTACCTAGCTATAATAAACACCTTCTTTAATGATTATTGTTAGGTTAAGCAAATAAATAATAATAAACAAATATTTAATCTGCCTGCTTTGTATAATTCATAATATTATAATTTTATTTCATAATATATTTTGTGGTTATGGAAATTGGAATATGGATAGTGGAGGAACGACTCATGGCGCCCCTATTGCCTTTCCACGGCGCACCAGGGCGCCGCGGTGCACAGTTTGGGAACCCCTGGTGTAGACGTTGCCTAATGCCTGCAGGCTGCAAGTTGCAACCTAACAGTTCTTTCCGCCACAAATGACAAAATTATTTGTAAGTAAGTATGTAGGTATGTGTTTTCCTAGGACTCAATTCTTATGGTAGGTATCCTATACTCATCATTTAAATAAGTACAAGGAAGAGTGGATTAAATTAATTTAACACCTTCGCTGCGGGACTAAAAGAGACGGTTTTTTATATGGTGCGTTAAAGGGCCGATTAGCCTTACACTTAAACTCTCCGTCGCTGCGGTATAAGGCTTATTGGCCTGGTAAGGTATCGACCAATATAAATGACTGTAACTATGCGAAAACTTAAAAATTTGGAAATCCACCAATCAATATCGATCGTAGAAGAGTTCATGGTGCTAACTGCGCCCTGGATTTCTACTATTTACTTAAGAGATACATGAAAAAATATATGTAAGGTCTTATAACCCGATACCGCACTGAATAGGTTTATTTAAGGGAGATTTAGTGATGGGAAATAATGTTATCGACATATAATTTTTGGTATCATTTGTTGAAGAAGCAATAAGATATTTTTTATTTTGTAAAAATAACAGGCCAGTAAGGATTTGGCTGTGACATATTATTTTTTATGTAATTTTTCGAATAATCTATAGGCATCAAAACGTTCACTTTCACGATTTCATCCTTGCTGAAACGATTATTCAAGCATTTTTCTACAGTGTTTATTTGGCCTAGGCATTATTAATGATTTAAGACTAATAACAAAATCTCAAAACGTAAATAAACGACTGTGTAAATGCACTATCGTACCGCTCCTGCTAATTACGTCACAACACTAATATGAAGTAAGCAATTCAATTACCTAAACCAGTGCGGGAAGGGGTGGAATGACCCTGTGACCTCTGAAAAGGCCCTTACCCGCAAGGAATGGAAAAAAATATCAATCAGTGCGTTATCAGGTCGAAAGACCTTAGCACGATTTTAATGCTTTATCGAGTAGCCCTTAAAGTCCTAAACTCAAACCTATACTTGTCTCCTTTTAACATACAAAAATACTCATTATACAGCCCCCGCACCAGGGGACGTTCGCTGTTTCTCGCCTCCGCACAGAGCGCGAGTACATGCATCGGGCGTTTAGACCTTATAACGCAGCGAACGTGTTAAACTTGATTTTAACCTGTTGGCTGTTACCATTTTCTTTTAGTTACCACAAGTACAAAGTAGGTAGGTATATTTTGAATTTTTTTAATCATATTTTTACTTTTGTGATGTTTTGCTATCTTATCACAATATATTATTTACAAATACGTGATATTTGGTAAGAGTTGTTATCGAATGTCGTGCCCTTTACTTGTTTAAAAACATTCAGGTTATAGAGAGTATAGCATTCTGCGATGTTCTAGATAAGGACAGCTACTAAAGTCCTTAATTTATTTTGTCACTACATTCCATGACATCATCTCTTAGCTAACGTTAATTAAGTCTTATGCAAATAAAGCCTTAAACACGGTT
Source organism: Aricia agestis (assembly GCF_905147365.1). Taxonomy (NCBI): domain Eukaryota; kingdom Metazoa; phylum Arthropoda; class Insecta; order Lepidoptera; family Lycaenidae; genus Aricia; species Aricia agestis. Next base: position 9,420,484 of record NC_056408.1, on the reverse strand, counting down.
ACATAATATTTATAATGGGAGGTATAGAAGTCGTTAGTTCGTTACTAATAGGATACAAACAACGCCATAACTTTTAAAAATAGGCGCGTAAATGAGGTCTTACCGGATTCCGGCCGGAGTTTAAATATCACAACACAAACAACTTGTCCGCTGGCTAAACTGGTCGAGACTGCATCGTTGAATGGTGAACGCTACGACTTACGTACGAGATGGTACGAGCGACACTCCACAGCTCGTAGTATAGTGACTAATGTTTACGATAAGATAAGCAATTTCTTGTTTATCAAAAATTCCGGTATAAAATAACAGGTTTTTTTAATTTTTTATATGTGAGTCAATAAATTAGTTACAACTTACAGCAGATTATTATACTTATATGAAAATAGTAGTCTGAGCGATAAATTGAGAATGGCGAAATATATATTATTGCATTTTTTAGGAGTTTCAGAAAAAGAATATAAGAAAGTTCCGAATTTTTTATAACAAATTGTTAAGTTAATAAGCAATGAAATTGTTGATATTTTTTTTTGTAACCATGTTGAGGACGATAATTGACATTATGATTTTTAAGAGGAAAATTTTTTCTTATATATCTAATAATCTAAACAATATAAATATAAAAAGAACGATTATAAACAATTAAAATATATTGTTATTAGGAAAAAAAATCATAATATTTTCAAGAAAATAAAATTAAGAAAAAAAAATTTAAAGCATCGAAATAGTCCATTTTTTTATAAACATATGGCGGAAAAATTTTTTTTTAGTCAATACATGACTTTCATTGATATAATGAGGTTTAGGTTCAGGTTCATTAAGGTTCAGCGGTTTGGGCGTGTAGAGGTAACAGACGGACAGACAGACACACTTTCGCATTTATAATATTAATAGTATGGATTTTCGAGCCACAAGCAAAAACCTTGAAAAAGAGACCTTTCCCCCCCTCCCCCACCGCCGCGCCAGTTCGTGTCCCACCCTCGGGGACTTTTAGTAAGTATACTCATCTGGACACCTTTAGGAACAAATTTACTGTACTTACCAACTTTCAAAAATACATGAATTATTAGGTCTGAATTCCTTAATTCTCCCAGGCTATATACAGTACAATGAGGACGAAAGTTCGAAAAAATTTCGTTAGTTAACATTATTGTCTAATTTGTTGAAAAATTAACTTTAAGTTAAATTTCCAACGGGAGCAAATTCTTTGAAGTGTTCGGAATACACCATAAGTTTTTAATTTTTTTAATGTATATTACCTTAAAAAATTGTGTGACGTGCTCGGTTTTGAATCCGCGCGTGCTACCTAAAAATGCCGCGCGGAGGCCTACTTCCAGAGTTAAATTAAAATTATAAATAATAGAGATAGAATTCCGGGAGTCGAGTTTTTTTTAAGAAATTTCCTCCTCTTTTTTTTAAATTTCTTAAATGATAAAAATTCTTGCAAAAAAAAAGGTACCTATGTTTTTTGTTTAAAACTCCGAAACTATTAATAGTTTCGGAGTTTTATTTTTAACAAAAAACGTAGGTACCTAATACCTTTTTTTGTAACCTAATTTGCTTATAACTTTTGAAATTTTTTGTGTGACACGCTTCCGATACATTTTTCTAGACGTCTTCCCGAATCTAATGAGCTATCGCACGTATTTTTAAGACCCTTATTTACATATATTACACATTATAGTGAACAAAAACACCATACTAGATGTTGCTAAACTAACTGTTTTTAAAGTAAATAAAAGACGCCTGATTTTAAAGAAAAACAGGTAGTTTCCAAAGCAACCTTAATAAATATAGTGTTTTTGTCAGCGACCACATAGCCTCTAGACGCCTAATGCAAGGCGAATACTTTCAGACAATATGTAAGACTTATAGGTCTTACTTTAGATAATGATAGCGAAATCTGTCTTAATATCGACCACATCCGTGACCCATGTACATCTCGTGCGTTTCATACAAAATATTTTTTTTACTGTCAAGAATCAATTTATTCAGAGCTCAAAATTACACTGGTCTGAATCCATGACGAAAGCATTTGACATAAGTCATATCCTTTTCTATCAAATACAAATTAGTAATGCTTATCCTTTCTTCCGTTATCGTCATTCGTCACGCGTCACTAGTGATGTGATACCAACTATCTTTCAGAGGTATATTTTTTTAATCGAAAATCGAAACAAAGCGTGATAAGCGCAAGTCATTTTGAGTAGAACTGTTGTTAAACAACTGATTAATGATTATAATTTATAGCGTATAGCTATACGTGGGTGAGCCATGCTTCGGCACGAATGGGCCGGCTCGACCGGAGAAATACCACGTTCTCACAGAAAACCGGCGTGAAACAGCGCTTGCGCTGTGTTTCGCCGAGTGAGTGAGTTTACCGGAGGCCCAATCCCCTATTCCCATCCCTACCCTTCCCTATTCCCATCCCTACCCTTCCCTATTCCCTCTTAAAAGGCCGGCAACGCACCTGCAGCTCTTCTAATGCTGCGAGTGTCCATGGGCGACGGAAGTTGCTTTCCATCAAGTGACCCGTATCTCATTAAAAAAAAATAGCAATAAAAATTGTCGACGATTACTGAGCTCTGCAGTACCAACACTGTTTTTACCAATTTTAGTGAGAGAAATATGGATAAACCATCCATCTACTAGTACTACTACTATCTACCCATCACAAAGCGTTGTTTTTTGTCGGCGTTGCGAAGTAATCATGAAATCTTATCTTGAAAGCGTAAAGAAAGTAACCAAGTAAAGATTTTTAGTCACTAAAACTTCAAACAGTTTTATTGGCGAACAACTATTTTTAGAAATAAATTTCCATCAATTTTATTGTGACTTAGAAATCATGTGGCGGAATTAGCAAGTCAAATAATCTATACTAATAATAAATATAAAGCTGAAGTGTTTGTTTGTTGTTTGAACGCGCTGATCTCAGAAACTACTGGACCCATTTAAATTTTTTCTCAGTATTCATCAAGGAAGGCTTTATTATATATCCTATGTAGCCTTTATTATATTATCACGCTAAGACCAATAGGAGCGGAGCACCAATGAAGAATGTTTCAAAATCGGGTGATTTTTCCTATTGTGCTGCGTAAACGATAAAAGTTTCGCAAAAATCATATAACTTAACATGGGAGAGCCATGCTTCGGCACGAATGGGCCGGCTCGACCGGAGAAATACCACGTTCTCACAGAAAACCGGCGTGAAACAGCGCTTGCGCTGTGTTTCGCCGAGTGAGTGAGTTTACCGGAGGCCCAATCCCCTACCCTATTTCCTTCCCTACCTCCCCTATTCCCTTCTCTTCCCATCCCTACCCTCCTCTATTACCCTATTACCTCTTAAAAGGCCGGCAACGCACGCGCAGCTCTTTTGATGCTGCGAGTGTCCATGGGCGACGGAAGTTGCTTTTGCCGACACCGTTTCCGAGCCCCACACCAGCCTGGATGTGGCCAGGCATCCCCTTAGTATAGTAATAACTATTAGTAGAAAACATCCCAAGTAATTTTAAATATTTTGATTTAATTATTATTGGGGTTTCGAGTTTTCTAGTACCTGGGTTTTGGATGTGTATCTTCTAATAAAAATCTTAAATCTATACTAATATTATAAATGCGAAAGTATCTCTGTCTGTCTGTCTGTCTGTCTGTCTGTCTGTCTGTCTGTCTCGCTTTCACGTCAAAACTACTGAACCGATTGCAATGAAATTTTGTACACAGTTATTCTAGAGTCTGAGAAAGGACATAGGCTACATTTTGATGTGGGAAAATATCTTATTTCCATGAAAATATCGATGAAAATTACTTCGCATTGCGCGTGGCCAGCGCTCATCCCGGGGGTCCTGGGTTCGAGTCCCGCAGGCGGAACAAAAAGTTTTCAATGTTCCTGGGTCTTGGATGTGTATTAAAATAATATTTCAAAAATCTTAAATATATTTTATGTATAATATTATAAAAAATCCAGAAATATATCGACGCGATGCAATGAACATTTTAGTTCTAATACGATTCAACAGATGGCGCTTTTTTTTTACTTCGTTGTAACATAGAACTAATCATACTTATTAGTTATTATGTTTTTGTTTATAGTTTTTAATACGTTAGAATATATATGTTTAATAATATTATCACTTGCTATAATAATAATCAATCTATCTGATCTTATAGAACTCCTACTGCATTTCTAAGGAGTTCGAGTGCGTTGTGTTGGCCTATATTCCATCCAGAAAATATTTTTACATTTTAATTCTAATATATGAAAACAGATGGCGCTTTAATTTTTACTTCATTATTATAACAGAACTAATCATACCTACTTTATTATATATTATTGTTTTTATTCATAACTAGCTCTTGCCCGCGACTTCGTCCGCGTGGACTTTAGTTTATAGTGCGCGGTGTCAACAAAATTTGTGTCAAATTTAAAAACTTTTTAAAACCCTGGTAAGTGGTACCCCTCTTAGGGCCGCGCAGCGCGCTACACCGGAATGGCAGCGCTGAAAGTGCTCGCCTCGCCGCTGCCATTCCGGTGTAGCGCGGCCCTTAATTAATCAAAATACCCAAAAACAGCTGTGCAGTGTGCACATAATCTGTACTAATATTATGAATGCGAAAGTATCTCTGTCTGTCTGTCTGTCTGTCAGTCTCGCTTTCACGCCAAACGCCAAAACTACCGAACCGATTGTAATGAAATTTTGTATACTGATAGTCTAAAGCCTGAGAAAGGACACATGCTACTTTTTTACTGGAAAAAAGGGTTGTAAGGGTCGTAAATTTGTTCAAAAAATTCATAATGGCGTTCATATGGCGCCGTGCGTCTTCTACATGGCGCTGACGCTTGCTCAAAAGTCTTTCTATAAGAGGTGGTATCATCTTACATTTAAGTCTCGATTTTTTTCGATTGTTATATCTATTCTACGGTATTAAATAACTCAGTACTTTATCTGTGCAGGCAGTGACGTAACCTTAAGACCAAATTTCACCAACGACTGTTAAAGTTAATGCTCGAATTAGTATCACGTTAGCTGTTTCGTTTTTCATATGAATGAAAGAGAAGACAGGATATTTTAACAAGCTGTTAACACTAACAGACGTTGGTGAAATTGGGGCTAAACCTATCAATGATAAATAGTTTATGGGTAAAGTTGTGTAATTGGGGGGCTAAATAAGCTTTAAAATTTGGCATAATATATAAAGTTTAACATACAAAAATGAAGTACTTATTGTTTGCACACTGCACAGCTGTATTGATTTAAGGGGTACCAGGGTTTTTTTATAAAAGCTTTTGACACCAATTTTGTTGACATCGCGCGCTATAAACTGAAGTCCACGCGGACGAAGTCGCGGGCAACAGCTAGTACATAATATAATATATTATAATTATGTAGGTACTTATAGTAAAAAATTATAGCACGCGGACTTAGGGGAGTTTATTGAAATATATAAAGAAAATCGCTGTTTGGGAGACCAAAAATCCCCAACGTATAGTAATAACTATTAGTAGAAAACATCCCTAGTAATTTTAAATATCTTGATTTAATTATTATTGGGGTTTCGGTTGAAATTTAGTGAGTTTTGAACAAGAAACTGTTTTGAAGCTGTTGATTTAGGAGGAAAATGTTTTGAAGAGTTGACAACACTGCTACAATTTATACTACGTCCGTATAAAATTTTGGCAGATATTTTTATCTATACATATCAATAAAATTGGAGTGTCTGTTTGTAATATTGAAAGAATAATATATTATATACGCTACATACACCAAAACAACATTTTTTACAATTTTTGTCTGTATGTCTGTCTGTTTGTTCCGACTAATCTCTGAAACAGCTGGAGTATATTTTGACGGGACTTTTTTTGGTAGATAGCTGATGTAGTAAGGAGTAACTTAGGCTACTTTTCAACCGACTTCCAAAAAGAAGGAGGATATATTTTACTTTGACGCGGGCGAAGTCGCGGGCAACAGCTAGTTATAAATATAAGAAAACGAGTGTAAAAAAAACGACACATACGGCTATAATTTAATACGTTTTCATTTGACCACCAGTCATTCATTTTTCGAAAGCACACACAGACTACTAAGGGGATACTACGTACGTATAGCACGTCTGTTCGCTTACAGAGCATCGACAAGAATGAACGCGCACAAACGTGTGGACGAGTGGCAAACGCTTGCGGCAAATTCCCTTTGATTTGTATCAAAAAAACCGACACTGGGTCGGATCGGCTACAAGTCTTTGCAAGCCCAAACAAACCAAGCCAAACACCCTATCCGCACGTTTGTATTTGTGACTATTTGTGACCATTTGTTGAGGTTTGGCAAACGTGCGGACGGGCCATTAAAGTTTGTGTTTACAAACAGTGTAGCCAACCCCTCAGTTTTAGCTGTAGATCTACAGTTTTTCGGGAATCCTCTCAATTTTCAGTTTAGGCCTCGAAATCTACAGTTTTTATGAGCTAGCTGGCGTCATCTATTTTTTGATATTAAACTTAATATAAAGTGTGACAAGGCTTTAAATGAACGTGGGCGAGGGCGCTGCTGGTAAAGGAGAACTGTCAAAACTGGCGTTTTTGTATGATGACAGCGTTAGTTCCTTTTTTCGCCACGTTCACTTAAAGCCTAGTCGAGCCTTCTCTAATCGAAACAGAGGTAATGGTCATCAATCGATTTAATAGATGGGCATTTTCAAAAAAACGTGTACCCTTGCAAAAATATGTCTATATTTTTTAAGGTCATTTATTTACCTTTTTTTGAATGTCATATACAAGGAAAAATATTGAACTAATGGAATAAGTTAAAAAGAACGCTGAAAACGTTATATTATTCTGATATTATTGAAACAAAATCGAATTTTCGACGAAACAGATTCCGTTGTGCGACTAAATGTAAAATATAATTTTATACAAAAAAATACAGCAATAAATGGATTTCTTCGTTAATTTAATCTAGTGAAATGCATATTTAATTGTTTATTAAAAAAAAATTAGATAATTTCAAGGATCAACAAGAGTAGCAATTATTTTTAATCCATAGTGTGACTATGTGACCCAACCACTAGGTTATTTTTCATTTTTTTACATGAGTAAGTAATATTTAACATATTTAAAGGAGTTTTTATAACACAAAAACCTTTTATTTAAACATTTTTATTGTTGCACTACTTATAAAAGTAAAAAATTCTTTGATTTCATAGATTTAACTTCAATAATTAGAGGGACGAACATCTCATAATCATAAAGATGTGTTCACATGTCTACGAATTCCTAAGTTATTAATGACATCGGATTATATGCACGATCAAAGTGCCGAAATATCCATGCAAATATGCACGAAAAATGGTCGAAATATGCACAATCAAAAGTCACTTAATATTAAAATTTATTATTTTTTTTAAGACTTTTCCGGTAGTGACATTAATAAAAGCGCCAATTTTTATAATTTCATAAAATCCAGGATTTTTAATTTCTTGAAATAAAGACTTTTTATTTATTTATTATACGCCAATAATAATTTTCTACCAACATTTTCCGATTGCAATCTTAATGCCCATGGAAGTTAAACTACCGAAATATGCACTATCAACGAAAAATTGCCAAAATATGCACTATCGCCTAAAAAGTGACATTATATGCATTTGCATATGCAAGTATGCAAATGCATATAATCTGATGTCTAGTTATTATAAATCTGCAAATATCAACGACACAAAATGATTTTCAACTTTACTGATAGAAAAGTAGTGGAAATAAAATCAAAATTTTTAAAAAACATAAAACTTTTAGGTACTTAAATTTTAAATAGTATATTTGTTATTGTTAAGTAAAGTCGACGCCTTTATGATTTGGCTGTAGCGATATCGATTTTTCTCAGCAATAACTAAAGCTAAGAAATTAAAGTTCATTGTCAGTATTTATCATGTCTTTGTCTTTGATTTACCCATAGCATAACACGATTGGTCAACTTTTATAACACAGAATAATCAATCAAATAGACCTGTGTAAAAAAAAAGGATTCCTATTTTTCCCTACAGAGAAGAGTGATTTAAGCTTCCAAAAATGTACATGGATTGGTTCAAGCATACACTTTAATTTGCCCATAGCTTATATGAAATGTATTTATGGTTTTTAAATTACGCGACAAAACTATTTTGTCACTTACGCCCTTTCCATTTTTTGCTGTTCCATTGCTTGTTTTCTGTGAGAGGCCGGGCCGGCCTTTCATAGAAAACTAGCAATCTAAAACATATCCAAAACGGTTTTTTACTTTAACGCGGCGTCACCTTAACACATAAGTAATAAAAAATATATTTGTACGTTAATCGTACCAGTTTAAAAATCTCCAATTTTCATAATAAAACCGTGAATAAAAAAATAATTTATTTAAAATGTGAACTAAGCCTTATGCTTTCCGCCTGTTGTGACTTGTCCGTTCCATTATATGTGACCATACGAAAAGTCACAAGTCGGAAGTCACGTAATATTACTTTCTTTTACTTTTAAAGTGTTTGTAAATAACCGATAAGAGTTATCACAATTTCATTTTTTATACTAAATACTAAACTAATTTTGCAACGTGTCAACAGTAAAAACAGTTGGAGAAAGTATAATAATGCTTACAAAATATGGTCACTTATCTGAACAAATAAACCGTTCCTGAAGAACCATCCAACCTGCGTCCGCGTCTTGTAGCAGATTTTTAACTACTAAATTTAAATTGAAGTTTCTCGATGTACAATGAAATATAGTGCTATCATTTAGTGCCGAAAATATTTTTGTAGTATGTTTATAAAACTAAAAAAAACGGTCACTAAACCGAACATTCCGGCCGGGTTGTTTTTTCATGATTATAATTTTAATTAATTTGTAGTTAAATTATGTTAGATTTTTCAATAACAAGACATTCAATTGATACATTAAGTATTTAAGAATCTAACATAAGTTTTTTAAGTAACTTACTTTAAGAAAAAAAATAGTTATTAAAGATTTTGTTACAACTTCTGGGAAGGGGACAGGTGAATTTAATAGGTTTCGGTACTTAAAAACCCTTATAAATCTCATACTAAATAAAATTATATACAAACGTGAATGTATTTTAATAAAAGAAAACTTGTTTATGCTCCTACATTAAAATTACAAAATGTTAGTATGTAATTTTTTACAAATAATCTGTAGCGAAGTCAAGGGACAAGGTAAAAACCAGGGGTACACATTTTTTTGAAAATGCCCAGATGGCGTTAATTGCAGACAGTCGTAGAAAGTTAGGATCCTAATTAGCGTACTAAATCAGAAGAATAGGGGCTTTTGATTGGTGCAATTGCTACGTAGTTTGTATTATTTCTTTAGGTACAATCAGAAGTCTAAAATTATTAGTAAGGTGGAATTAATAAGCCCCTTACCGATCGATCGATCGCTCAGTCGATTAAACATACATAATGTAAAACAAACATACTTCATGATATTTCTGGTTTTTAATTTCCGGCTTCCTAAAACATATTATTCTATTTATTACCATAATAATTGATAAAAAATCATAAAGGATAAAACTGTAGATTTACTGTTTTTCAATTTGAGATTTACAGTTTTCTACAGTTTTTTTGTAGCATATCTACAGCTTAGCGCTGTAAGGTGGTTGGCAACACTCTTTACAAACTACAAGAGTCAAGACCAATTAAATAATAGTAATCTGTGGTCAAGACAAGTTTATTTAGATTTAATTACGGTACATATAAATTATACTTAATATTAATTAAAATAATGTCTAGTTCTAACCGACTTCATATGTTGTTGTAAACATGTGTACCTAGTACCTACTAGATACTACTAATATAAAAAAATTTATAGTATGTCTCAGTCTGCAATTATTAGAAACTTTAAAATAGAATCTAAATTCTAGAATATAATATACCTCATTATATTACAGTGTACTTTAGTTAGAAAACACGTTTTTTTCAACGTTAGTGTAATTATAATATACTATAAACAAGAAATAAACTATGTTCATGTCTTGTTACTTACCTTCATCACAATATTTTCTTCTATTCTCATCCAACACTGTGTCATCTTGTAAGTTGTAACAAATTTTTAGTGCCTGGAAAACGTTCAATAGAGAATTGGTCATTACAATATTAGTAGAAAAATGCATGCATAAAGTGCTGGGTTTGTAAGTAAGTATATACTATACTTGGATGGATGTAAATAAAGTGAACTTACATTTGGATTTATCAAATGGCAGAAAATAATTTTGCTCATTCATAACATTATTGTGGTTGGTGGCTCTGGAGATTTCATTAGTGTCTGTAAAATTCAAATATAATCTTTTAATATTTTATTGGATACTTCTAAATACTTGCTTAAACTGTTGTGTTTGTAAGTTATACCTACTTGGATGTAAATTTAATCTGAACTTACATTTGGATTCATAAAATCTTTTAAAATTGATTCTCATATTACTGGTAATCTGTTCTATTGTAATTTTAAAAGCTAAGTAGGTACATAAACACAATTGCACTTTCATTCAATGATACACATAATATTACAGTTTGATTACAGTGGTAAACTATTCAGGTTATAGAAAGAGAGAAGATATTATTGAACCACTTTTTAATCATGTGTGGTGCATGTGTGCAATGTTTTTGAAAATATTCTATCATGCATTTTCTTGGCAAGGTACCTGTGCTAAAGTAATTAATGTATGATTGCTGTATTGTCAAACCTAGCTAGCTAGACAATCACAATACTATATAAAAAAGACTGAACACGCTATAGTTAGCATTTCAATCTCAGTCATATCAATCAACTCAGCATCCTTACAAGATTTTTGTTTAAAAAGATGAAATCATACAACATGCAAATTGCCAGGATGAAATTCTAGATGGAGCCCAAGCCACAAAAGCTGGACTACCTTAAATTTTGGCCTGATTTACAATCATAAACCTAGTTTTATCGAAATGCCTGGCAATTATTATTAGTCTTAATGCTATACCTACTAATGTTTGTGTTGAAACAAAATATTATAATTATACAAACTTACCTCGGATTGTTACTGTTTTGTGTAAAAATATTGCATTTACAGGTATTGGTGACATAAGCTTAAGCAGTTGCAGTTAGTCGTGTTCCTTTGTTACGGAAGTTGCAGTTAGTGGTGTTCCTTTGTTACGGAAGTTATTAACAGGAAAGTGTTTACCACATAAGAAATGAGAATAATGTAACTGACCAATAGTTAAGCTAGCTAATGCTGGTTTCCCAGTGGCTTGAACCCATTTCTTACAACTGAAAGAATAATAATATTATGTAAAACGAAAGTTGCAGTTGCATAATCATGTAAGTAGTAAGTATGTGGACTATCCATACGTTTTAATATATACTTTACTTATATTACTTATTAGTTATTACCTACTACCTATATAAATGTGAAAGTGTCCGTCTATCTGTCTGTTACCTCTTCACGCCTAAACCACTGAACCGATTTTGCTGAAAAGCATGGAGATACTTTTGAGTAAGTAGGTAAGTATAGGGAATGGACATAGGATACTTTTTGTCCCGGAAAAATGTACGGTTCCCGCGCGATAAACGAGTTTTGACGCGCATCGTTTTATTTAAATATATTTTGCTTTAAATTTTAAAATACATCTTACACAATATTAATACTAAAATTTTACTTACCGTTCCTTGTTGGTGGGAAATCTTGCTATTATGTAGTTTTCTTATCGATATTACGTCCCATGCAGATTTCATACTTTTTGTACTTTTTCTGACTCATTTTATCAATTTTTTTTGGGTTTATTTTAATATAAAAGCGAGTTTAACAATTGTTCAAACACGGAAAAAAAATTTCTGAATCTATCCAAATTCAAATCGGCGGACATTGGCGGGAAACGCTTACTTAATGTTAGAAAGAGTACACACTATTTATGAGCGAGACAAATATATTTGAATCGCACAGATTATCCAACTTAATTTAGTTGCTACGTTTTTTGGAACCCAATTTTTTTTTTCGGAAGTTTCGTCCACCTGGCACCTGGTCAAGTCAACCGTCATCGTCAAAGATTTTCTAATGTTTTGGTTTTTCAAATATCTACAATAATTCTTGTTTATTATCAAATTAATGAGAAGTTTATAAATTAATACAATTTGCAAGAAAGTGTAGTGTCTGTCAATATATAAACATAAAGCGGTCGACTAACTAATAAGTTCTTCAAATCAGTAAGTGACTGGCAAATTTGTGTTTGGATCCCGTTTCCGATGAAGTAAAGAATACTGTACTGAATCGGGAAGCATTATGGCTGACTATTTCCAAGAAATGGGTTGGAATGAGCTTGGTGAAGGAGAGCAACCAAATCACTTGCTTCACATGGCAAGGTTTTTGATTGATTTTGGTATATACGGAGACAACTTTACAGGAGAGTGGCCCAGGTAATTGTTAAATTTATCTGTTTGCCACAGTTTTGCTTTGATTATGACAGCTAAATAAGCATGGGCGTACCCAGGTTCTGGGCCAGGGGGGGGGGGGCAAATCAGATTTTTTATAAGCTAGGTGTTTAAATAGAATAAAAAAATATTAATTTTTAGTTGTAAAAATATTGTATTTCAAACAAATGGCAAAAATTAGTTTTCTTAATTTTTAATTTTTATAGATAAAAGTACTAGATAATATACTTATCTATACGTGGGAGAGCCATGCTTCGGCACGAATGGGCCGGCTCGACCGGAGAAATACCACGTTCTCACAGAAAACCGGCGTGAAACAGCGCTTGCGCTGTGTTTCGCCGAGTGAGTGAGTTTACCGGAGGCCCAATCCCCTACCCTATTCCCTTCCCTACCCTCCCCTATTCCCTTCCCTTCCCATCCCTACCCTCCCCTATTCCCTTCCCTTCCCATCCCTACCCTCCTCTATTACCCTATTCCCTCTTAAAAGGCCGGCAACGCACCTGCAGCTCTTCTGATGCTGCGAGTGTCCATGGGCGACGGAAGTTGCTTTCCATCAGGTGACATTTTTGCTCGTTTGCCCCTTATTTCATTAAAAAAAAAAAAAAACAAGGGTTGTCAACATGATCCAGGGGGGGGCAGCTGGATCATGTTGACGACCGAATGCCCCCCTGCCCCCCCTCGGTACGCCCATGTAAATAAGTCATATGAACATAGCAAAATAAACTTTTAAGTTTTAAAGTCTTTACACACAGGACTTAAAATTTACTAAGTTCAAATAAATTATGCTGATTATTTCTATAATGTTCCTTTTGTAAAATATTACCTGTTACAATGCTGATGGAATTCTGATTGAGATTTAGCAACAAAAATTGCTACATTACAAGCGACTGTAGTCTATAACATTGTTTTATTTTTAACAGCTTACCTCCACCAGCTTCAAAAGAGGCTGTAAAGAACCTCCCGGAAATTGTGATAGAATCTATGGGCAAGAGCTGTCCTATATGCCTAAAAAAATTTCAAGTAAACGAAAAAGCTAAACAGATGCCATGTGAGCATCAGTTCCATGGAAAATGCATCATGACTTGGCTAGAACGGGTATTAAAAACATATTTTTAAATTTTCAATTTTAATAGGTTGGAGTAAAAGTCTTTTCGCATTATAGTATGTATGAACTTGTCATAAAATCTCTTGGGCTTATACCAATTATTGTATCTGGCTGATTTTGGTATCATTAAAAAGTTTTGCCATTTGACCACAAAACGGTTTTGGCACATTTGAAAAAAGCCGGGGACACAAAATAGCTAGATATTTGGGTGCCTCATGAGGTCACTGAAAGAAACCTACTTATTTGTGATTCTTTATTACGCCGTAATGAAACCGAACTATTTCTGAAGAAGCTGATAACTGGTGATGAAAAGTGGATCACGTATGACAAGAATGTGCGAAAAAGATTGAGGTCAAAGGCCGGCCACTGGTGAAACCCGGGTTAACTCACAACAAGGTGATGCTGTGTGTGTGGTGGGATTGGAAGGTCCTTATTTATTATGAGCTGTTACTGCCAGGCAGGACCATCAATTCTGATCTGTACTGCGAACAACTAATGAGATTAAAGCAAGAAGTTGAGAGAAAGTGACCGGAATTAATCAACAGAAAGGGTGTGGTTTTTCACCATGATAACGCTAGACTTCACACATCTTTAGCCACTCAGCACAAAATACAGGAGTTTGGCTGGGAGGTGTTAATGCATCCGACGTATAGTCCTGTCCTTGCACCTTCAGATTTCCACCTGTTTCTGTCGCTGCAGAATTCCTTAGGCAGTGTCAGGTTGACATCACAAGAGGGCTGCCAAAACCACTTGTCGCAGTTTTTTCATCAGAAGCCCGAAATTTTTTAAAGCAATGGGGTCATGTCCCTACCAACATAACAAGATGGCAAAATGTTATCGAACAAAATGGCACCTATATACATTAGTCAATTGTAAAACCTTTTGAATTTTTATATAAAAAGCGAAAAAACTTTTTCCCCAACCTAATATGACCTAATATTTGAATTTAACACTTGTCAGTTGTCATCTTTCTTTTTTGTTTCTAGACTAATTCCTGCCCTTTTTGCCGATATGAATTGCCTACTGATGATGAGGGATATGAAGCATTTAAAAAAGAGAAGAAAAGAGCTGAACAGAGGAAAGAAGAATTGGAGAATTTACACAACTCTATGTTTAGTTGATCTTTGTCATTCCATGTTCATTAAAATATTATTATTATTGTTGTAAATATTGTGTTTATAATCTTGTTATTCTAATTTTATTGGAATTCTTTATGGAAATGGTTATTTCTTTTTAATTTCAATTATTATTATTGAATTAAATTTTTAAAAACATTTTATTTTTATTTTGGTAGAATGAAGGTTCATTTATTTGATAAAAAAGTTATACTGACAAATTAAGTTGACATTGGATAGTGTAAATAAAATAAATTACCTACCTATAGTAATGCAAATATAAATTTAGAAGTGAAATATGAATAAGAAAAAACGGTAAGTACATTTTTTAGCTGACTTTGTTCTCAAATTAAAAGTGTGGACTATACTTTTGTAATTATGAACATGACAAAACTGTTTTATTTTTATGTGGCATATTTTTAGTATACTTAAATATTTATTTTTTCCAGTACTTGTAAATGCCACAAATTGCAGCATGTGTGTAAGAAACTCAACATCAAAGATATTAGAGATGTCATCGAAAATATAGCCTACTGTTCTAAAAGTGAGTACTTAATGTATTGGTTATTCTATGAAACATGTATAGACAATCTAAAGTTTAAAAAATATGTAAAATGTTTAGTGGGATATTGAACAATATTATACCCACATCTTGGCTATACAGTGTGCAGTCTTAGGGTCAATTACACTGAAATGGCAGTGCAGCGGTGAGCATTTCACTGTCATATTATGGTTTTAAACTTTATCTTTATTGTAATACATATCGCTTGAGAATTCACGGCCGCCGGCGGCCGCGAGACTTTCCAAGTTTCTCAAGCGATACTGAATTACAATAATGAAGATAAAGTTTAAAATCATATGGCACTGAAAATTCTCTCCGCTGCGCTGCCATTTCGGTGTGAATTGACCCTTACCCCTTACTTACAAATACACAGTAAGTACCTATGTATGTAATATTATATTATATGACGTAATAGTCTCTATCAAGACAGTTTTCTAACATCAAGGACAAAACTTTGTAGGTACTTATAGCTATACAAGGTGTAACCAAACTAAGTGATAATACTTTAGGGTTTGTACTATCAGAGAAGTTGATTCCTATGCAAATCGGGGACCTAAGTAGTTTGGTTGCGTTACGTCAAACCGAGCTGACAGATCACAATTAACATTGAATTGACATATTCGACCAAATAACGTTGGTCTGCCAATTGCATATTAATCAACTTCCTCGATGGTACATACAAACTACTACAACAGTGAAAATAGCAACGCTGAAAAAGAAATTTTCTGCTATTTGTATGGGCAATTATGGGCAATTGGGCAAAGCCCCAGGCAGTAGCGTAACTATAGCATCCGGGGCCCGTGGCAAATTGATGGGGCCCTATCAGTAAAAATCGTCACGTTAAAGGGCCCTTTTGGGTAGGGGCTCGTGACATTTTGCCAGCCCTGCCACCTTATAGTTACGCCACTGGCCCTAGGTGTCATGAATTTTCCCATTCAAAAGATAAAGTAATTTCAGAGCTGCTACTTTTACAGCGAACTCAATAGAAGGTACCCATACACATCCTAAAGTATTATCACTTAGTTTTGTTACAGCCTGTATAATGTCTGAAATCTGAATATGAATACATGAAAACATTATCAATAATTTAATTAGTAAGGGTTTATAAAGAATTAATTATTGTGAATAATTACAGAATTAAAACCAAGTCGACCTCCTGTATATAAGACCAGACAGTTTAAGTCTCGTCACCCTAAGGAACCATGTATCCCCATGACACCATCCGTGCATACGAGGTATGTATAGTTTACAGCCTCAGAATAAATATAATATGCTAGAGTAAATTAGCCGTAATTTTAACAACAAACTCAGTAAACATTCATATAAGTTAAACACTTGTGATACTGAATTGTATTTTGCTAATGATAACAATTACTTTTTATAGACTAAGATATATTGGACATTGCGATACAGAACCACAAAAGATCCCTGCATCGAGAGCAAGGTAAAACTTACTATTTTCCAATGATCCTTACTAGTAACTACAATCCAGTCAAAATATCTTGAGACTCGACTGGTATGATATAACACGGCCGCAACGTATTGACGTCTTCAAATGTACTCGTAGTCTCAAGATTTGATCGGGTTGATGTTCTTTATGTTAATAAATTATAATAATACAACTTGTATTGATGATCTTATAAAATTTGTCTGTAATTTTCAGCCAACCATATGTGGGTTTGGATTTCGAGACAATATCTGAAGACAGCAGCAAACCCTGTAGACATAGGGGACCCTGCTCCTGTGGAAAAAAGTGTGTGCGGTATTCCGATTTGATTTCTGGGGACATCACTTTGCCACCGGTTGAACGAACTATAAAACACACACCTGATGATACAGAGATACTTAAGGTATGTGTCTGATATACTTCTTATCATCATTTTTGTTCTATTAGTTTAAAAGTTGTACTATGTAATATCGGGTTTCTCAGTCTTTTCATACTACTCGATTGATTGGCTAACATCAGACATGTAACTAATCAACATAGGTGTATTAAATATATCAAAGATCCTGTCAACAATCTCACAAACTTTTAGTGATTTTCTATAAACCGTCTAAATAAAATAGCAAAAGAAAAAGCTAATTTTCAGGTTCCGAGTCCAACGACCAGTGGAGAAGTTATAAGCGCAGAAAAAGTGAAGTACACAAAAGATCCTGATTATGTGCCGCCTCTACCATCACAAAGTGAACACCAGTAAGTTTTTTATTGAAACTCTGTCCGGGTTATACTATAAGATGATTTAGCAGGGACAGTTAACACCGGTGTTAACTGTCCCTGTCCACAACTCACAAATTACGCTCGTTTGGCTTCACCCTTAATTCCTATATGACGCCTGCAACTCCGTTGCGCCAAAATTTGTTTATAGCACGGGAACCGTAATTTTTCCGGGAAAAAAATACTCCTATATATTTTCCCAGGACTCAAAGTATCTCTGTATCAAATTTCAGCAAAATCGGTTCAGAGGTTTGGCTGTGACGAGGTAACAGACACACTTTTGCATTTATAATATTACTATGGATTGCGGCGTCTGTTACCATCTCGTAGCATTGCATTTCGTTGTGAACTGCAAACTGACCCTTAGTTTTTGCAAAAGATTACCTAACAACTAAACACTGTTTTAGGCTATATCGGCCGCACAGTGGTATCATAGTGAACAGAGACAAATACTTTGTACCGTCTGTAATACACTTTTCGGCTCCTACAAGAGTGCCACAGGGGAAACCAACTAAAGCCAGGTAATAAAATACAGTATAGCCATGAATGTATCAATGGGCGCTGCTGGTAGGAGAACTGTCAAAAATGACGTTTTTGTATGATAGAAGCGTTAATTCCTTTTCTCGCCACGTTCATAAACATCCTTGTTGAACTGTATTTGTAAAGGTAAAGTAACAGCGCCATCTGTTATTGTTGACATGAAGTATCCGTAAAATATAATAATAAAATAGGCTGTGTCTTTGTATAATATCTTTCTTTACTTTTATTTTAGGCGCCGTACACGATGTCACAGAAAAACCTGCCCGTAAGATAATTTTAATTTATTATGGTGTACAATATGCTAATTAAATTGGAGACACTCAATAAAATTACCGGAAACAGTTATAACTGATGCTATAGCATCGATCAATGCAGATAGCTCGTAGGCAAATTAAATTAGCAGATAATAGATGGCAGATATTTTTTTAAGAAAACAAAACACTTATATTTTGGTTCATATAATATAATACATATTTTAATGCAATTATTACTTTTAAAGGCTTTTCCAAGAACAAAAAAAGAAAAGAAAATCGAAGCGTAAACGGAGGTAATATTATGTTTTAACTTAACGTAACCTTAAAAGTTAAGGGTAAAGTTATGTCGCATATTTTGTACAATATCTTCCAATGTCAATCGCAAGATACTAGTGTACACCCACCTCGCTCGCTCCTCGCTTCACCAAAGTGCCTTAGATATCAAACGCAGCGACCCTACCATCAAGCGATCTTAAAATTGTTTTTTTTTTTTTTTTTTTTTTTATGAAATAAGGGGGCAAACGAGCAAACGGGTCACCTGATGGAAAGCAACTTCCGTCGCCCATGGACACTCGCAGCATCAGAAGAGCTGCAAGTGCGTTGCCGGCCTTTTTAGAGGGAATAGGGTAATAGGGGAGGGTAGGGAAGGGAAGGGAAGGGAATAGTTGAGGGTAGGGAAGGGAATAGGGTAGGGGTTAGGGGATTGGGCCTCCGGTAAACTCACTCACTCGGCGAAACACAGCGCAAGCGCTGTTTCACGACGGTTTTCTGTGAGAACATGGTATTTATCCGGTCGAGCCGGCCCATTCGTGCCGAAGCATGGCTCTCCCACGTATAAACGTGTGTAGCCTATTAAGGCGCTGTGGTTTTGCAACTACGTAAAATGGGTTTTTTAAAACACGTTTTTAGTAAAGGAAATGTCATTATTTAAGTATAAAATAAGTACCGTTTTAAAATTGAGAAAATTTCCTATACGCAAAGGTATATATCAGTACACAATTTGAAAAATTCTGCTCGATAGAAAAAAATCCCAAAGATGACTGTTATAACGCTGTTTTTCATAATTAAATCATTTTATGGCTAAATTACACATTTTCTAGAAAAAACAAAAAATGTAGTATATGTGTCGTAACTCGTAACCTAACGTAAACGATTTGATATATTTGATTTGTGTAATACTAAAAACAAAAGGTTTTTACTCCTATTTTCTATTATTAAGGCACGCGGCGAGCGCGTAACAGCCACTGTACAAGGCGCGCTGATATGAATGTTATTTTAATGTTCTTAACGTCGATATTCGTACTGACAGACATCGACCTGCTTATTTTAGGGACTACTGGGCCTTAACTACTTAAGAGTTAGGGCACATTCAGACGCGAATTCAGCTCACGTGTTTTCTTTGGGAGAACAACAACGCTACAGCAGAAAACGCGCACGTCTGAATGCGCTGTTACCATCATGTTACAGATTGCGTTTAGGTGGCAAGCTGAGAGGAAAAGAGGCGGCTCGCGTACATGGCAGAGACGATGATTCTGTGTGTGGCGTTGATGAAATACCCAAACCAGAACATGTGAGTATTTTATGCATATTATAATACACAAATATTCTCATTCACTGTCTGTCTGAACTCTGATCTGTCGTTACTCTCCGACTAAAACAGCTATATCGATTTTGATTTGTTTGTATGGATAGGTATACTTTGAATCCCAGGGATGGACAAAGGATAAATAACAAATTACATAACCAAGATATTTTATTAGATAACATACAACATGTAGTCGGCTCTAGTTTTACCTTAATGAGTGTATTTTAGGTTCATATTCCTACGTACCTCAAGCGCGGCTCGCTCAAGACGCACTCAATGACGGTTGTGGCGTGCGTGCCGCAGCGGCGAGCGGACACGCACTACGGCATACTCACTGGATCATACAATATGTTCGACTCCAAGTTCGGTAAGCGAGTTTGCGCTTTTATTATTCAATATTGTTGCATTGGAAGTTTTCCTATGTCTCAACATGAATATCTGAGCTTTTGGGCTTTGCTTTATTTTAGATTTTCTTATAGATGTAAATGTTATTCTACTGTGGTTTGCGACGGGACGAGTCATACAATTTATAATATTAAATGTTGTATTATTTTTGTGACTGTAGCCTCATGGTTTGGAGTTTGTATCATAGTTACTTCAGTCATACTGATGATTCATAGAATTAAAAATAAGCCTTTACCTGCCAACATAATATTATTACACAGCTTAATAAAAAAGAACTCGATGCGGGCACAACTGAAATGAATCGCGTGTAGGATTTTGTGTAATGGGCTCTATTACCTACCATCTATTATTCTTTGCAGGCAAGTCTCGCGGCAAACAAGCTGTTACAATGAGCGTGATGGCATACTGTCTGGCGTTCCACTACCACCCCAAACAGTGGACGACCCGCTTGATAGACAGCGTCATGGAGGTCGGGGATAAATGGTGCGTTATGTGATATTAACCTCTGGTGTTTTAACTCCCCGTATTCAAAACGATTAGGAGCCTGCTAATTTTATACCTCCTAATAGGAGGTATAAAATTTAGAGATCAAACACAAAATTAAATGTAATTAGTTATTACAATATTATGTATTACGATTACGACGGGAAGACATTGTGTTATTTTATATTAAGTTTTGTGCCTCGATACGCTGTTTGGACTTTAATATTAATAACAAATAATATGTAACAGGTACCTTCAATGCCTTGAGAATTTGCACGACCATTCCTCAGTGATGGGTATGTGTGAAGTGTTGCCATTTAACAAGAAACAGACGTTGGTGTTGAACGGGAAGCGAATGCGAGTGCTACTTGGCGAGCCCGATATAGTCGGGTACACTCTGTCCAAGGATCCGACAGTTTACAATCTATGTAAAGGACTCAAAGCCTTCTTTAATGAAAATCGCGCTGGAGTATTTCTTTCGAGGTATATTTTGAATTTGTTTTATTACCATTGCCTAGAATACGCAAGTAACCGAAAAAGGCAGAAGCTTTTAGTGTCTAAACACACTAGGCCGAAGTTACGCGGCGTAAATTCCGCATGATTACGTCCGCAATGTCAAACGCATACAAAAAAAAATACGGACGGAACGCGACGCAATAGTGTGTCATCGGTAATTTAAAATACATTGCGGGCGTGATCATGCGGAATTTACGCCGCGTAAATTCGGCCTAGTGTGTTTAGACACTAAAAGCTTCTGCCTTTTTCGGTTACTTGCGTATTCTAGGCAATGGTAATAAAACAAATTCAAAATTTAAAATACATTGCGGGCGTGATCATGCGGAATTTACGCCGCGTAAATTCGGCCTAGTGTATTTAGACACTTAGAAAGACAATATTGTGTCTCTTACTTGTGCGCAGAAACATTCCTATCTATGGCTTTACGCAAATTTGTGGAAACAAGATCTTTTCAAATTTTTTTTCTGTTCGGTGATTCCTTTTTGACCTCAGTAGTTACTTGTATAGTAAACTAGGTTAAAGTGTGTAAACTAGGTTACTAAAATAATTTTCATTCCTACTTTGACGTCTCTTTGATTTGCATTTGTTTCAGAGTGCTCAAGGTTATGATATGGAAAGACAGTATCTGCTACTATATTTTCGACCCGGCCGGAAGAGATAATAGAGCAGTCTCAGATTTTACTAACGGATTCGCCGCGCTCATGAACGTTAAAGACTTGAAGGCCGTAGCCGATTTACTCTTAGCTCGGACCATACTCGACGACCAAAAGTACGTGCTAGCACCCGTTAAAATTCTCAAAATGGCGGACGAAAAGGCGAAAGAAGGTTTTGAGTCCGATCCGGAGTTAACTCAGGCGGATAAAGTTATTATGGGGTATCGAATCCTTGCGGACAACACTGGTATTGTCAACGGTAGTATGCACGCAGGAGACAAATCTTTCGACGACGCTAAGTTTCGTCAAGCGTTACCGATTTCAATCGTCGCAATGACGTACGCTAAAATCTCTCCACCTAACACGTGGTTTTCGAAAACCATAGACAAGATTTTACGGTTGGGCACCAAACTGTACAGAGACTGCTCGCATCCGAGAGTAATCATAGATTTAACCATAGACAATATACCGAACGAAATCACGATTGGGCCTTTCGCGTGCGAAATAATTATATACAGAGATAGAGTTAAGGGGCAGCTGTTTACTACGAAGGAGTGCGTTTTGAATATCAAAACGGGATTGGATGAGTTCTTTAGTCACGGATACAACAGCGGTATTATAGAGTTCGCTAACTATTCGTTAGCTGTGTGGCGTCAGAGAGAAATGTTCTACCTTTTCGATCCCTACCCTCGCTCGCAAGATGGCCTAAGAACATTCGACTCGGGTCACGCTTGCTGTTTCATGCTGCTCGATACGGAGGCAACCGCTGAAGTCTTCACTAAGATATGGGACTATTTACCGCCGACTACACAATTCTATATACACGCCTTCAAAGTTTTAAGACTGAAGAAAAAGGAACTAAAGGTGACATGTTTTTTCTACAAATAAAAATTGCTTTAAATAATTTGGTTACAAAGTTTCGTTTTTAAAGATATTAATGTAATCTGTCTACTTGTTAGTTCTCTTACTAATCAATAATCATAATAGTACATCTTACTAGTTAGAATAGTATGCCGTATTATTATTGTTTCTCTCTATTCGTCACCTGTATTTATAAACAAATTAATAATTATAATTTTGTTTGTAGATGCGTATAACATGCACACTGAGTGATACAAAGTTGCACGGACACAAGAAAGTCAGGCGTCAAGTCTTGCACGTCAGTCACGCGAAGGGCGACAGCCAGATTCTATGCTACACATACCCAGACATTGAAAATAACAAAGATAAAGTTGGGGTTTGTATTAACTGCCAAATTCATAATTGTAATTTCTGATAAATTGGTGTACAATATTGTTCTTAGGTCTATAAGTTTTACAATTTCTCCCTTATAGTTTCATAATTTTACTTGTAGAACTGTTCCGCAGTTCTTATCGCTTCTTGTCTCTTTTACTCTCGTACGGATGTATTGGTATTCGTGTGCGAGTGAAAATTAACACAAACAATGGACCAACGTACCAACTTCTACCTGTTCTGCGGCCGGACTATAAAATTTAATTAAAAAATTTGGTTGTGTTTTAATCTCGACAAGTAACATGTACTGTTTACAATTATTTTCGTCTCTGAGGAGTGATGATTATTATTTTAGATAAATGATTGGTCTCGCACGTGCGCTACGACGCGCGCGCGAGACCAATTCATTCATCTAAGAGAATATGTGATTCTAGCAACAGACAGATACAATATATTTCTTCAGATCCCGACTTTGTGTGATCCAAAATAAGTAAGATTAGCAGAATTTAAAGCCTTGTTACTCTGCTTTAGAGTAAAAAGTAATATTATTACAAAATCATTTTACTCAATAAAGTACATTTTATCTGTCGTCTTTTAGGAACAAGTAGACGAAGAGAAGCTAGGTGATATAATGTCGCTAATAGACAGCGTGCAAGATGATTATCTGCCGCCGATATCGCCACAATATAAAAATACGGCACCCGGGCCCCTGGAAGAGAAAATAAGTGAGTACTCTTACTAATGACACGTTTCAGAATTATCTAAAATCTAGGGAATAGTTTTTATCTGCTATCGAGAAGTTTGGTCGCGACCATTATAGATGAGTATAGAGATTTTTGTGAGTTTTGTATGAACAAATATATCGGCCAAAACGTTACGCACATCTGCGGTCAGTCTTTCTGTCTGTCTGTAAACTAGCTCACTACAAATTCCCGATCTAGAGCGTATACCAACTACCAAAACCCTTTGATATTATGATCTCAGGGGTGCCTGAGGAAAATCCTAAAACGGACTTGGGCAAGTCGTAACAAAATAAATCAAAAGAAAGGTAGGTGGAGTAGGAAGGTATGTTTGGCGCTATGTAGCCGTCGGGTCTATCGTGTTTGTCGTGTCAAACAGCCGTGAAATTTCACGAAATAGCTACCATCTCCGCGTTCCATTTATAGTTTGTGCGTTTTAAGATGATATGGGTGACAGTTTTCATATTTCTTGCTGCGGGTTTTTTTTTACAAGAAAACCAAAAAATCTAAATGTAATAAATTATGTTCTATCTACAAAAACAAATGTTTCATATAACTGTAAATGAAAAAAAATAAAAAGTTGCTAAATGCTAACTTATTAATATAAAATTATAAATATTAACTGTGAAATAGGAGTATAAAATTATTGTTACGAAAACATTTGAAAAATGTCATATGCATGAAACGGAACTTATGGCAATAGAGATTGACTCTGTTGAATCGAAATCAAATCGATAAAAAAGGGCGGCCATCTTAAATCGCCGGCACCACTGAAATGTCAGTACGAAATCGATAATTTCGATTGCAATTCCTTTACGAAGTGATTCTATATTTTTAAATTATCGCTTAATTTTTGTTAGGTAACTTCCCTACTATTGTCAATTTTAATGTGTCACGGATATCATCATAAAACGCACAAACTATAATGTTAAAAACGATCAAAACGCTCAAAATAGGAGGCATTTGGAGCGTTTTGATAGTTTTTAACATAAACACATGTCACGATATAGTTGTCATATATTGTGTCTGTCTGACACGACATTTGACACAAAAGATCCTACCGTCCTTCTGTAGCCCTAGCACGGCCACAAGTAGAAATGCGAAAGTATAGACAAACTGTGGACATAAACTAAAGGTGCCGTTCCGATCTTTACCGCGACAAAAATTCAATAAAATGCCACTTTATGACTATAGTCATATGTCAAACAGTAGGATATTATTTGAATTTTTAGGACTATAGTCTGTCATAGAGTGGCATTTTCATTGAATTTTTGGGAACGAAAAAAGATCGGAACGCTACCTTAAGTTTATCTCCACAGTTTGTCCATACATTTCGCATTTCGCATACTGGTGGCCGTGCTAGGGCTACTGGTAGCAAATGATATATCGACAAACCTCATTCCATATGCAGTCGACCTGTGCTCGCCGTCGGTGTCGGCGACGCAGGTGGTGTCGGCGTGGCCGAAGCCCCGCGACAAGACGGCGGAGCCCCCCGAGCCCGACCCCAGCCCGGACCCCACGCCGCCCTCCACGCCCAGTGTGGTTAGTTCTTCGCCCTCAGTAGAGTTATACAATAGAGAGAGCGCTAAAGGCTAACTAACCTTTAGGCGCTGAGTAAAACGACACGCGATTAGTTTTATCCTTTACGGCTATAACTCATCGGGACGCCATCGCGACATAGCCAGTGACGTTACCATGTCTGCACCTCTACGTCGCCACAAAGCGGTGCTTTTAAACTTAACTTTAAGAAAAACAGCGCTTTGCGGCGACGTAGAGACGCCAGACGTTGTTTGGACGTTGCCATGGTAACGTCGCAGTGGCGTCCCAGTGAGTTATAGCTCTTAGACCCAGTTTCATCAAGCAATGTTAAATAAATAATGGCTTGTTAAATCAGTTAATGTTCTGTTAGAGCTATCGAGCGTTCCACCATGCCCTAATGTCATGTTAAATCACCTAACACGCTGTTAAATTTAATTCCTGCTATGGAGGTCCGTTAGATATTTAACAGGCTGTTATATGAGTCAAAATAACAACTTTGAAAGACAATAATATGCAATATCAATAAAAGAATCTGTTTTGACTTTTGACTCTTTCCGCCATGTTTCCGCTACGTCCTTATTATTAATGATTTTCATAGTTATGAATAATTATTTATTTTCACTTTGCCAAAAATTCAGCCTTCGGATTTTCCTTGACATTGCAAATATACTAACTTGTATCAAAATTACCAAACCGAAATATGTAAATAAAATTTGTATTATGATTCATGTTTTCAGCTTTGACAGATAATAATTATTAACTTGGTAAATTAAGAAGAACTATTATAGCGTAACAAATGTATGCGATCAGTGATATTTTAATTTGGTCGCATTATCTACTATTATACTACTATGGAAGAAAGTGACACATTGCAGCAAACATATCGTATTAATCTTGTACATTGCAATTTCGTCGCCTTATAACAAGAATGAACGAATTGATAATAATTGTTCACTCGTTGTTCACTTAACATTGCATTTACTAATCCGCTGTTAAATTTTTACTGTGGGACATAAGTATTTTAACAGTCTGTTTAATTTTCTAAGCTCCGTTAAGTAATGCCTCGTTAGGATTTAACAAACATAGGTTGGTGAAATTGGGTCTTAGGGTAGTAAAATAACAAAAAATATGTTTCGCCATCTAAGGGCCTTTTCACACTTAAAATCAATTTCTCATTTCTCTGATAGCATGATATTATAATATTATGAATATTGCGAAATAAAATATTATGTTAATACTAATGATGAATTTTGGTTTCAGGCACCAGAGGAAGAAGTAAGTGTATTTTTTTTACATACATTACATAATATTCATTTTATAAGAACAATCTTTAATAAAATCTAATATATAAAGTTCTCGTGTCACGGCCCACGGAGTGCGTAGTTGAACTCCTCAGAAACGGCTCGACCGATTTTCGTGAATCTTAGCGAGCATCGGCTAGGGTTGAGAATCGGCCCTAATAGAGGCAATCCGGTCACTATTTAAAGAGTGGGTGAACCGGAAACACGGGGCACTCTCCTTTCATCTGACGCAGATGCTCACCGGGCACGGCTGCTTCGGTCAGTATTTGTGTCAGATAGCTAGGAGAGAAAGGGACACAAGGTGTCACCATTGCCTTGATGAAAGGGACAGGGCCGAGCACACAATGACGATGTGCCCTTCCTGGATGGAGCAACGTACGGCCCTTACGGCCGTAATTGGAATGGACCTCTCGCTGCCAGCGATAATCCGGGCAATGCTGAGCAGTGAGATCGCATGGCAGGCAGTAGATAACTTTGCCCAAGAAGTCATCACCGCAAAAGAGGAGGAAGAGCGCAGGAGAGAACGGGAGGCGCTTGACCCTTTGAGACGGCCTAGGAGAAGACGCACGCGACGTGGCCGCGGCGACTTACATTAGCCGGGTACTCGGGGCGGTGGTGTGGGGACACCGCCGCCCATTGCACCGAGAGAGAGAGAGCCGTGATGTGCAAGGTGTTCATGCGCATCGCGGCCCCCCGAGTAGAGGGGTGGTGTCGGGTCTGTAGATGATCGCTGGTAGAGTTACGGTAGGTTCTATCGTACCCGCAACTCTGCCTTAAGCGATGAGTGGAACACCATGGGGTTTTAGTGGGTAGCAGGAGTCCCACGTACACAGGCCGATATCCCCAATTTGCCGGGGATGCGTAAAGCATTTCCACATGTTAAAAAAAAAAGGTTGAGAATCGGACAACATCTACTATTTATATTGATAAGTGTATTTATTGAATAAATAATAGTAAATTATTACAACTCGAGACTGACGGCGACCATTGTTTGTGCGACGGGATAGCGATGGACGTTGCCATGGTGACATACTTATTTGGTCACTTCAATAAAATAATTTGGGCGAAAATCGAAATACTTTGTACAGCAAAACAACGTTTGCCGGGACAGGTAGTAGATTATAAAATGCTTTTAAACACCTTTTATTAAAGTATTGGATTAACACAGGAAGGAGAGGAAGAAGAGGAGGGAGAAGAGGAGAAGATGAAAGAAGAGAAGAAGAAGGAGCTCCCGCCGCCGCTGCCGCCGCCGCCGCCCTCGCCGCAGTCAGACTCCGACCACGAACTTGCCGTAAGTGTCAACGACTGGGTGTTTTACCTTACTCATACAACGTGACATTGTGGTTGTTTACCCACAGCAGAACGATTTACTTATAGTAGTACTATCGAATTAAGGGGGCGACTAACCCTAAATTGTCGTTTTTATAATTCATTTTTATACTTGAAAATAAGCCCCGAGTTGTTTCATTTTCTAAAATTAGATATTACATTATGTTTCCGAGAAATCGATCTGAGCAAAAACACGATATCTTAAAATTTTCTCGTTAGAAAAAAAATCACAAAGATGCATCTAATTTTCACAAATTTTTCATTTATTGCCATGACCGTGCATTGAACTAAGTTAATATTTTAACACATTGTATAAAATTCTATCATTGAGAGATCGACCTAGCGGATTTTTTTAAATGTTGTATATTTATCGAGTTATTGAGAAAAAACTAATTTGGCGATGAATCCGCGTCGTTCTTTTTCACCTGGCATATGAAAGACGGGCGTGAGTGTGAAGAGAGAAGGAAATTAAAATATTTTGTATGGCGTACTATGACAACTTTATGCCGATAGGCGTGAGCAGCTATGACGAAAACATGACCTACATAAAAGGGTACAAAATTAAAAGATCATGTTTTTCTTGATAAAATGTGATTCAGACTCTACGGACCTGCGTATTGGATGTGGGTAGCGTTCATGTACTATCAGAGAAGTTGATTCCTAGGCAGATGGGGGATCTACGTAGTTTGGTCGCGTTGTGTCAAACCCAGCAGACAGATCACAATTACCATTTAAGACGAATATCTAAGCAAATGACCTTGGACGTTTGACGCGGAGCGCCATCTGTTTAGCTTTAGTTTGCTTTAGTTGCCAAGCTACGGTAAGTTACATAATATTTCCGCTAGATGTAGCATTTAGCAATTTATTTTGCAGAGGTGGGCAGAGTAATAATAAACAGAGACTACTTGTTTTTTTTTTTTCGAATTAATTAAATAAAATAAATATGTACATAGAATACTTTTTTATTTTATCCCCTTTTAACCCGTATTTTATGTATGTCCCGTATTATATGTATCTCGAATACGGCTCAAACGATTTTCATGATATTTGGAGTGGGGGAGGTTTCAGGGGAGAAGACGCGGAGATGAATGTTTCATTTTTTGCCACTGATATAGAAGTCTTTCGGCTTTTTCTACATTTTTGTTTCCCAGAATTCCTCATCAGGATGGATTATTTCCGTTTTAACTGGAAAGTTTTTGCCAGACTATATACCAAAAATGCATTTTTTGCTTCTGGTTACATGAAGCTGGCCCTTTATTTGGTAGAACCATGCGTGGTTTTTATTTATTACAAAAAAATAAAAACCATATAGAAGTGCAATCCATATAGAAGTCTTTCAGCATTTTCTCCATTTTTGTTTCCAAGAATTCCTCATCACGATAGATTATTTCCATTTTAACTGGAATGTTTTTGGAAGACCATATACCAAAAATGCATTTTTTGCTTCTAGTTACATGAAGCTGGCCCTTTATTTGGTAGAACCATGCGTGGTTTTTATTTGTTACAAAAAAATAAAAACCATATAGAAGTGCAATCCATATAGAAGTCTTTCAGCTTTTTCTCCATTTTTGTTTCCCAGAATTCCTCATCACGATAGATTATTTCCGTTTTAACTGGAATGTTTTTGGAAGACCATATACCAAAAATGCATTTTTTGCTTCTGGTTACATGAAGCTGGCCCTGTATTTGGTAGAACCATGCGTGGTTTTTATTTATTTGTAACCCGCCTTTGGTTTTTTTTTATAAAACGTTAATTGTTTATCATTTATGGCTTTTTCTACACCAACATTGTAACAACATTTTGGGCACTTTATTTCTACTATAGTGTCGTCATCTACAGTGCCATCTGGGGTTGCTCCAAAATATTGGACTTCCGGATATTGGACAGGACAGGAATTTTTGTATTCGAGTAAATTTGAGAATTATTAAGTTATTTTTTTTTCCTTTTGGGCAATGGGGCTTGTTGGCTTGAATGGTGGGGGACTAATTTTCTTTTTTCTGACTTTTTTTCATTTTTTCTTGTAACAGTCTCTGTTATATACTGTGGGTCCCTAATAGGTATTTTTCTCGGATATCTAGGATCCACTAATTCTGGCAGCTGATTGTGCTGACAAAAAAAAATACTACTACTCCCTCCAGTCTGGCTTTTTGTTTTTAATATAATCAATAATTAATATTTACGTTAAAAGATAATAATAATATTTCTTACTGGACATTTGAATCCGTGTTATCATTAATCTGATGTAATGACTCTTCTAAATTTTGTCCTTCGGTTGCATCAATTTCAACTATCCTACCTTGGATCCTACAGGATTACAAAAATAAAAATTTTGTGAATAAAAACAATTTGAAAATCAATGCATTGTCTGATGCGTATACACATGAAGGTATATTAAATGATGATGAAATGTATTTTGCGCTGTAGCTAATAGTGAACAATATCGCGTAACAACGGTCCGGCGCATTATAGCACGAAAGTAAATTTCGCTAGTCCCAAAAATGTTTTTGATGATTATTGATTACTTAAAAATTAAATACAATTCTAATATTTCCTTTAGTTAATCTTTTATATAGTGTGTGATTGTAGTAGTGCAAGTTATTGAATGATAGTAACTCAATAAGTGTAACAGATATTTGTTGAAAAACCCAAAAAAAATCATAATTTCGAAAAATGAAACTATAGAGTCAAAATAAGTGAATCGTGTTTTCCGTTAGGCAAGTATCAGATAAATATACAATCATTAAATAAATCTCAATTTCATTTGTGTTTCATCGTCTTCCGGGATCGTAATACTTATTAGAAAACACAGCAAAAAAAGGGAGCTCGGTCTTAATGCCAAATTACAGCTTTGTAAGTCCTATAGTCTTTGAGCAAGACTGCGGACAGACAGACAGACAGACGGACAGACCGAAATTATAAGGGTTCCTTGTTGACTACAGAACCCTAAAAAGTTCATTAAAAGTATTTTTTTTAAATTTTACGGCTTCCTTTAACAATACTGAACCTTCCCTGAAGCTATGGCATATTATCTCCATGTATGGCAAACATTTTTTAAACATCCTATAGTTATGTAGGTATAATAGTGTAACAGTAAAAAATAATTGTTTGAAGTCTCTGTGATAAACTATTCTGTATGCTATACATTTACGTAACAATTTACATTACAATGTCCGATAAATAATAGACTGTTGTAAATGCATCTGATGATCACATGATCATAATATTATTTTTCACTTTTTTCAAAATCGAAAAGTGCAAACTGTTAAAACTTAAAGCCGGTAAATTGTCAAAGTGAGACTAATCAAAAGAAGAGCACGCACTGCTTGTGCCGTGTGCGCGGAACGGCAACGCCGCGCTCCGTTGTACATATCTCGAGTTGACAACGACGCATTCTGTAACTAATTTACGCCTGTTAAATTTTATGAGCAAATGCTTTACTACATTTACTAGTGGAGTTTGATTTACAGTAGGCACTAAAGAGTTTGATGATAAAACTTCTAATTTACAATACTGTTTATCGCAAATGGTTCGCGATCAACAAGATAAAAAATAAAGAAACATGTATGCAAAGATTCATTATAAACGGATTAGCTAAACCAAAAAAAAAACCCATCCTAAAATATACATCTTACGCGATTTAAAAATATATTTTCTGATAACTGAATAAAGATCACCAAAAATATCGTTCACGACAATACATTTCAAGATACACTTTCTAATTACACAAAACTTCTGTATTTCCCGATCTGTAATTTAGCTGTAAAACATCGCCAAAAAGACGTCTAAAACGCATTTTGCTTTACTATTCACCTTAATTGACATGATCCGACCAAATGACGTTGGTCTGTCAACTGCCTAGGAATCAATTTCCTCGATGGTACATTATAGAAAAAATGTAGCTTTTTCCCGACTAACAAAAATATTGGATATCAAATTCAATATCTTTTTTATAGTTTTATAAATTTGTCATTTTCTGTTATAGCCGGCTCCACCAATACAAACTGTGGAAGAAGTCGAAGCTGTCCCTCTAGAACCACCGGTCAAAGTAGACCGGGAGATACTACCCAACGAGGACACTCAATACAGAACCAAACTGAGAAAGTTGCGAAGGAAAGTTACTGATCCACTCACCGAGGACCAAGTCCGGTCGAGCGCAGTAGAGGATTTGGCAAAACCGAGTAATTTCAAGGAGTTACCGGATAAGTCGCACATTATACGCGGATCGACGGCCATTTTGGACCCACGCGCGACGGACATACTACCTTTCGTCGCCATCTTGGCTATAGTGACGTCATACAAGTATACCGTCAGTACGTGGACGCCCGGAATTGTAGATTTCATAGTGAAGACCGGCAAGATGCTGTATGACAAGAAAAATGCGAGATTCCAACTCGCGCCCGCACATATTATACCGCAGATTACTATTGGCAAAGAGGTAACTTAACATACATTAATTTTAATAAATGTAATAATAGTAATTATTTTATTTGAGTCCGCGACCAAGCGACTCTAAATCTAAATATTATGTCTATATTTAGGAGTCGCTTGGCAAAAGGGACGAGGAATGCAAAAGGCATGCTATTTATAGTTATTATGTATAAGTTAATGGTAGATATTGTACACTTACGCCGATTGCCTCCTTGAGTACCGCCAAGCGAATCTAAAGTTATCTGTGGTCTATACCTTTTGAATTAATCTTTAATTTAATCTAATATTAATTTTGAATAGACTACGTAACATAATTTTTTTATATTGTTTGCAGACTTACTACGCCAACATCGATGTCGTGACAGAAGGTGTAACGTGGCAGCTGGAAGACATATTGTTGTGTAAATTCTTCAACAAACACGACAGAGGCCTGCTAACTACATCTACGTACAGTTGTGCGATTTTCCAACGAAATAACCTGTTTTACTTGTACGATGGCACCCCCTGTAACCCAATGGGACTGCGACAAGACGATAAGGGAAAAGCTTGCTTGCTGCGGTATAGGAATCTACACGATCTTGTTACGAGGTGATTGTTTTATTCAAATATTGTTGGTTATCATAAGTAAATCTAAAATTATAATATTATATTATCGTTTATTATAACAGAACCAATAGAACTAAAAAAATTATTCCGTTTACAGGATTGCAAACAACAAGGGCGGAACTACTAATGACCAGCAATTCATACTCAGTCGCGTTATTGTGAGAAGACTCATAAAACAGTCTAAATCGAACTACTCCAGAGATGTCTCTCCTAAATCGCGAAAATCTAGGTCCTCGGCTCACGGAAGCGCGACTCACATCACTGAAGCTCGCAGGAGTTCATCCCTGCACGTCACCTTATCCGACCCTAAAAGTCAAACGGTCTTAGGTTACCAGCAGGTGAACGACGAAGTTAAAATCCAGGGCACGACGGCTCTGAAAGACTACTGCATCAAAAGTTCGGACGTGAAAGCCTGCCACTTCGTCAGCCTGATCGCCATGCTCATGGCTACCATGCATCCCCTCCACACGTGGGACCACACGATGGTCGATATTTGCATCGAAAAGGGCCTGGAAATATACGAGAAAGCGGCCAATCTGAGCCCGTGCGAGAAAAGAATAATCAAAAATATTATACTCGACGGAAAAATTATAAACTTAAACTTGAAGAGGATCGTTGTGATCAATGAAAATCCTGAAAAACTTTTGGAACACTATTTAAATGGCGTTCTGAGTAGAATGAAATACGTCATGGTCAGATTCGATACGGGCACGTTGGTCGTGTGTAAAATCGACGGTCGCTACCATGTCTTCGACCCGTACCCCTCGCCTTCAAAAAAAAGGAATTGGAAGCAGTCTTCAGATTCGAGTGTATCGAGTAGGAGGGGGGTCTCGCGCAAATCGAGTATTCCCAAGGCAGCAGTCCAAGACCAAACCGGAAATTTTGCTGGCTGGATTTTATACGAAACTCTGGATCCGTTGATCGACAGAATCAAGAGAGCCACCAAGGAGACCGACTCCCCGGAATTTTACACCTTCGAGTTGACGTCGGTGAAAGCGGCTCCCAGACATGCAGCTCTAAATTATAGGCTCAGTCCCCTATTTAAGCCCGACGAGAGTCCGAACGTATCGTATCTGAAACCGCGAAAAGTTAAACCCGTAGTAAACGAGAAGATGTATTGGTTGAAAATTAAAACGGTGCCCTGGTCTAGGGTAAATCCGTGCAACGACCTGGGAATTCCCCGAAGAATTGCGAAATCGCTCTGGAACGATTGGGATATTGAATTTGCGGGAGATCTCTACTCGCTGTGGGGGACGATACATCCTAGGGATTCGAAATTTGACGAAAGTCATCGCGGCAAGCAGTACCTGGCGGTATCCGTCGTCGCGATAGTCATGACGAAGGCTTGCAAACTGAGCGCCTGGACGAGCAGCCTCCTGGATGGAATCGTGGAGATCGGTGACAAATATCACAAAAAATGTTCATCAAAACTGGGAAAAAACCATGAATTGAAACTGGACGATTTGAATGCCAATTTCGACGAAATGTATCCATATTCTTTTACTGTAAAATTTGACGAAATAATTTTTGGATTCATTTACAACATATACCCGGACCGATTCAATTTGAGCCGAGCTCTAGTTTATTTTTTCGAAAAGAACATGTTGGGCATTTTAATAAGCCCAGCAAAAAATCTGGCATTTGGTAAAGTAGGCAACTCATATTTTATGTTTGATTGTCAAAGTTTTGGAACTCCCATTTTTAGTCCTGGACAAGGAGCATCCTACATTTTGAAATGTGAGAGTCTCAATCGACTTGTGTATTGTATGACAGTCACTTTAAACATCAAGCGCCATGAGCAACAGTTCCACTTGTTTAGCGTCTCTGTTACACTTAATGAGAGAAATAAATAAATACCGTTATAATATACTGATGTTTTTTATTCTTAATAATTATTATAATGTTCCAGTCTGGCTTGTGAGCCTCTAGAGCAGTGGTCCCCAACCTTTTTTTCATGCGGGCCACAAACATGATTTGGTCTTGGTGTCGTCGGCCGCAACAAACTTTTTTTAGGGAAAAAAATAACTTCATTTAATTTTAAAAGTGGATTAATTTAAAAAGTGGCAAAATTTCACGACTATCACGACAACTTTACATTATTTTGTCGGTGGGCGTGAATTTCAAAATGGTTGACGCGGGTCACGAATAAAATCCCGGCGGGCCGCATGCGGCCCGCATGTTGGGGATAGCGGCTCTAGAGTTTAGACAAGCAATGCTAATTGTTGGTCTTTAATCAACATAGTTATGGTCTGCTTATTTTTACTAAAGCAAGTTTTTGCTACCATTACACTAAATACAGTTATTGATTGATAAGTTTCTTTAATAAGTTATACCTGGGTTGCAAGTTGCAACATATGAATTTCGTTTCATTACTTATTTGGGACAAGGGTTTGAAATAATAAAATGGTGTATAAATTTTATAAAGTTTTTCTTATTTATTTTTGTTATTTCATAATATTATGTTTTGCACAATGTTTATAACAGCAAATTCCCTCTATTGTAACATAAACATAATTAAATGTCTCTGAGTATGGCGGTAAGTCTGTATGGTAAAGTAATAATTACCGTACATCCTTTATTCTATGTAAATACAGATATTAAGCATCTTTAACAAAACACTTTATATTTGATTTCTATTATGAAAGCATGTTTGCATCTGAAGCATATCTGAAGTACTATAATAGTGGAACCCATATTAGTGTTATCTGTTAACCTAACAGATTCTAAAATTATATTAAAATTAAGGTTATGTTATTGCAATACTTGATTTCACATACATAATATCACCACTAGTCCACAATTAATTCCTTAAATAATTATGAATAATATACAAAAAATAAAAAATTAGTTGGTGTATAATATTTTATTTTAACTGTAAAAACCTTAATATACAAAATGTATTGAATTTAAACAAGCAAATACACTACAAGGTTCCTATTCCAGATCAGGCAAATTTTCATCATCTGAATCGCTCTCGAGGTCATCAAATGAGGGTTTCTCTCCCTTATCACCACCACCGCCGGGGCCCATGGCCCGCAGCATTTGTTCGATGTCATAGTTGTCGCCACCGCCATCAGCATCTTCATCGTCCTCGTCTTTCCATTTATTAAAGTCTACTTTAAGGTAATGTGGCTTCTTTTTGTCCTTTGTGAGGGATGGCCAATAGGGCGCATTTTTCTTTTCCTTTCGGAGAACCATTTCTATACAACGACCTTTATTAATGTAGGCACTATTTTCTGGAACTACTGTGTCATATAATTCGATTGTTACTTCATGATTTCTTTTATCTTGCACGTTCACACCCTTAAAATATACGGAATCTTTTTCTATTTTAATAATTGGATCTTTGGATTCAACGCTAAATGTGAGAAGAACGTCATCTTTCCGCTGTGCCCATAGTACTGGTGGAGGTACTGATGCTTCTGCAGACATTTTCCTTGCACGGTAAAAGCAAAATAAATTTAATTTTAATCACCACGTGAAATAATTGATCAAACGTGAACTTTTCTAGAAACGCTTTTCGATTTACGATGACTGAAGTTTGGAATCCATTTCGGCGAAGCGGTGAGTTGTCTATGGTTTTCTGTGCTGCCAGTTACAAAAATATTTTTTCTATTGTCTAATGTCTTTCACTCCGTAGTCCGTACGATATCGGATATCGCAACGTGAGCGGTGGCCGGTGAGCCGAGGACTAGGGAGTAGGGACACCGGACAAGTCACAAGAACAAATATTCGGTGCAACGTTCAGAAGAACGTAATAACTGATAATTTTCTGGGTATTGGAAAACTCTCTTTTGCTCAGCTTAATAATTATCGTCAGACATTTTCATAGGTATTGATATTTTCCTGTTCTGAGGTATTAATATACCTCAAACGGTATTTATATTAATATAAGCTTTTAAACTGCTCTTTAACGGATATCGCACCGATAAAATACAGTTGTGTGAGAGAGAACAACAACAAAACAACAACAACTATGATAGTTACCTGTGAAAGGTAGGTAATCCCTGAAGATTTATTTATATATTTTATACAAAATCTTTTTATTTTTACACAAGATAGCATTTTGCCCTTTGATTACATTAATTAGTAGCTGAAAATAAAACTAAGTTTGTTTTAAAAAATTATTTGCTAACCGTACACACTCGCATACGACCGTCGCGTCGCGTACAGCGCGCCGGTGAAGACTGACTGCAACGGTGTGAAATTTTGTTAATAAAATAAAGAAATCACGGTAACAAATACCGAAGAAAGCGTCGAAAAATAGAATATTGGGTGCATCCACTATGGAGCGATCGGCTGACTCTCGGGAAATTTTATACTAGTTTTATGAAATTGAAAGCATACCCAAAAAAAAAATTTTGTTACTTTAGAATGAGTGTCGAAAGTACTCTAGTATTTTAGAAACTCATTGCTGCAAGTACACACAAACTCACGCAGCGGCGGTCGAGTGGCAACTGGCCGGTCGGCAACTTTTTTGTTGCCCGTGCGCGCACTTGCATAGAAACCAATAGGGAAGGAGACAGTTGCGTCGCGGGCTCTGGGCAACGAAAAAGTTGCCCAGAGTTGCGTCGCTACATGCGCGCACTTTCATACTAGCTCCTAGACTTCATCAAGAGACAAATAAATCGCTGAGCAACTAAGTTGCCCGTGCGCGCATACCCTAAGTGTTCCCAAAATTTCAGCTTGCTAGCATTTGTATTTTTTTTGTTAAGCGCCTTCAAAATTGGATATTCAAGTCGATTTTTTTTTTCAATTAAATTTCTTAATATTTGTATACAATTCGATAACTTATGCATTTAAAAGCAACTTTTGATAAGGAACCACTTTCATAAACACAATATCGTCTATAATTATCAGAAACAACAGCATACCAATAATAAATACTAAATAGTTTATGGGTAAGGCTAAAGTTTTGTAATGCAGGCTCTAAGTTGTGTAAAGCTAAATAAGCTTTAAAATTTGGTATAAAAAAGTTTAATTAAAAAAAAAAATTATGTGCACACTACACGGCTGTTTTGGGTATTTTGATTTAAGGGGTACCAGGGTTTTAAAAAGCTTTCGACACCAATTTTGTTGACACCGCGCGCTATAAACTGAAGTCCACGCGGACGAAGTCGCGGGCAACAGCTAGGGCTCTATATCCATATTTCTATACTTATATTATACTAGCTGTTGCCCGCGACTTCGTCCGCGTGGACTTCAGTTTATAGCGCGCGATGTCAAGAAAATTGGTGCCAAAAGCTTTTATAAAAAGACCCTGGTACCCCTTAAATCAATACAGCTGTGCAGTGTGCACACAATAAGAATTTCATTTTTTTATATTAAACTTTATATTTTATGCCAAATTTTAAAGCTTATTTAGCCCCCCAATTACACTACTTTAGGCTGCGTTTCCACTGAAGCGGAGCGGAGCTTAGCGGTGCCCGAATTGACCAATCGTGCTATTCCAGCGGAATGACAGCAAAGATTTCGAGTATTTTCGAGCATGGTGATTGGTCAATTCGGCACCGCTATTCTTCGCTCCGCTTCAGTGGAAACGCAGCCTTACCCATAAACTATTTATCATTGATAGGTTTAAGGTTACGTCACTGCACAGATAAAGTACAGAGTTATTTAATACCGTAGAATAGATGATACCACGTCTTAAAGAAAGACTTTTGAGCAAGCGTCAGCGCGATGCCGCACGAGAGACGCACGGCGCTATCTATTATGAATTTTTGGAACTAACTTAATTTGAACAAATTTACGCATTTTCACGCCCTTACAACCCTTTTTTTCAGTAAAAAAGTAGCCTATGTCCTTTCTCAGGCTTTAGACTATCTGTATACAAAATTTCATTACAATCGGTTCGGTAGTTTTGGCGTTTGGCGTGAAAGCGAGACTGACAGACAGACAGACAGACAGAGATACTTTCGCATTTATAATATTAGTATAGATTATGTGCACACTGCACAGCTGGTTTTGGGTATTTTGATTAATTAAGGGCCGCCTACACCGGAATGGCAGCGGCGAGGCGAGCACTTTCAGCGCTGCCATTCCGGTGTAGCGTGGCCCTAAGAGGGGTACCACTTACCAGGGTTTTAAAAAGTTTTTAAATTTGACACAAATTTTGTTGACACCGCGCGCTATAAACTAAAGTCCACGCGGACGAAGTCGCGGGCAACAGCTAGTTATGAATAAAAACAATATATAATAAAGTAGGTACATGATTAGTTCTGTTACAATAATGAAGTAAAAATTAAAACGCCATCTGTTTTCATATATTAGAATTAAAATGTTGATTGCATTGATATAATATTTTCTGGTTGGAATATAGGCCAACACGGTACACTCGAACTCCTTGCGCCTTCTGCTGTCAACTTGTCACATATATTAGAAATGCAGTAGGAGTTCTATAAGATAAGATAGATTAATTATTATTATACCAAGTTATAATATTATTAAACATAATATTCTAACGTATTAAAAACTATAAACAAAAACATAATAACTAATAAGTATGATTAGTTTTATGTTACAATGAAGTAAAATATAAAACGCCATCTGTTGAATCGTATTAGAACTAAAATGTTCATTGCATCGATATATTTCTGGATTTTTTATAATATATACATAAAATATATTAATAATTTTTGAAATATTATTTTCGTATATATTATGTCTATGATTTTAATCATAGACATAATATATACCTAAAGACCAACAAAGAGTGCGAGAGAGAAGAAAATCCTTTATGGAATTATAACAAGATGAAAAAAGAGAGGCAGTCTAATGAAAATTGTAACAACTTTTATTTGACAGGTCGTCAAAAGTCGTCAATCGTTTTTATGCCCTTTCGGTATTTGCAATTTATTATTTAAATCGTATGTTATTTTCAACAAATACTAATATATATAACAATAATAACTTGTGCTGTGAGTGATTGCAGTGTAAATCATAGGAATAATCCTGAAAAATATACATTTCACCCGCAATTAATCTTCATGTCCTAATTGCTACGATGTGTTTATTTTTGCTATATTCTGGTCTTTAGTTCTCTATTTCAAATAAAATATTGTGAATCCTTCCTTTTACTTTCATATTTTGCGTAACTAAAGGTACTATTGTTCCTATATTACACAAATTTTGAAGAAAAATTTTTCATCAAAATTTCTTACATATACGCTAGTGCTTGAATCAAATTTATCAATATGCTTATCGATATTTTACAATAACATAAATCTAAAATAAAAATCATTTACCTTTATTATTATCACCTTAAGCCCGGCCGCACATTATCCGAAATTTCTGATCAGAAAAATTCGGACGCCCGGCGGAACGCACTCTGTTCATACATTTTGTTGTAGACCCATTATACTAAAAGAATTTCTGACGTGTCAAAATGTATGAGCGTGGCGGGGCGTCCGAATTTTAATGATCACAAATTCGGATAATGTGCGGCCGGACTAAAAGGACATATTATCTTATTTTAACTAATAGTATATTATAATATAGCTAATATAATATAACTACTATAATATAGAGTGACTCTAAAACTAGAGGAAGGTTTATATTTATATATCATAATCATTTGTTTTACAGATTCCCTCAAGATCCTCTAATAAGAGGAAAATGGCTGAAAATAATTGGGCGTGTTGGTTGGAATCCCAAGAAAAATTCAACAATATGTAGCAAACATTTCATTGAAAATTTTTAAAGAAAAATTAGAATAAATACTATTTTGGTAAAGGAGCTATCCCAACTTAATTTGTGCCAGTAAGTTTGACATACTGTTGCACTTGTTACTGAAGCAATTATTAAAAATAAGCAATTAATGCTTTTTAGTTCATTTAAGATTATACTTATATGAACTAAAAAGTATTAAATAATCCTTATTCTGTACTCAATCTTCATAATTTTGAAGTCGGTACCAGTCCTAAGTAACTGGCGATTAGGTTAGCTGGTACCGATTGCAAAATAATGAAGATTGAGAACAGAATTATACTGAGTACAGAATAAGAATTATTTAATACTTTTTAGTTCATTTAAGTATAATATTACTATTGTCATTGCCTTGGAAGTCGGTTTTAATTTTTTGTTTAAAAATAATAATTTTACTCATTTTAGCTGTCCTTAACGTTTTCTATACTTACAGTTGGTGTTTTAAAAAATCAAAATCAAAATTGCTTTATTTCTGAACAAATCTAAAATAAAATATATTTTCAGAATACATGGTGCCTACCACCGGTTCGGTAACTAAGCCGACGAGAAGAACCGGCGTAAGAAACTCGCACGCCCACTTTTTACCAAAAAAAGTGAGAAAAAAAATAATCTTTTAAAACAAAATTTACAATGCTGTAACTAAAAATGATACCTACTCGGAACAATACAATGTACAGCAAAAGAAAAAATTTGAAAATCGGTTCATAAACGGCGGAGTAATCGTTGAACATACATAAAAATATATCCACAGGCGAACGTCTAGACTCCTCCTGTTTGGAAGTCGGTTCAAAATAATTGTATTTAATTTAAGAATAAAATCAAATATACTATGTGTGTTGTTTACTTTCAACGTTTACTTTCAATGTAAGGACTGATTTACCAGATAGATTTTACCTGAGTAATAAATAAGTAACTTTATAATGTATACAATGTAAACATAGATAGATACATAATAATTGTAAGTCATGTAGAAGTAGCCTTGCAAGCAGTCATTCAGCATTCTACTCCCAAGATGTGCCATCAATTATGAAATCATTTTGGCTTTGGCACAAAACGTT
Source organism: Aricia agestis (assembly GCF_905147365.1). Classification (NCBI taxonomy): domain Eukaryota; kingdom Metazoa; phylum Arthropoda; class Insecta; order Lepidoptera; family Lycaenidae; genus Aricia; species Aricia agestis. Next base: position 9,378,688 of record NC_056408.1, on the reverse strand, counting down.
CTTTGACTACTTTTTTAAATTTATTAATCGAAAGATTTTGAACGTTTTCTGGAACCATATGTTCCCATTTGAATATTAAGGAGTCACTTCGATTTCTCATTGTTTCCATCACCAGACCACCACTTTTGTGAACATGATACCTACTCGGAACAATACAATGTACAGCAAAAGAAAAAATTTGAAAATCGGTTCATAAACGGCGGAGTAATCGTTGAACATACATAAAAATATATCCACAGGCGAACGTCTAGACTCCTCCTGTTTGGAAGTCGGTTCAAAATAATTGTATTTAATTTAAGAATAAAATAAAATATACTATGTGTGTTGTTTACTTTCAACGTTTACTTTCAATGTAAGGACTGATTTACCAGATAGATTTTACCTGAGTAATAAATAAGTAACTTTATAATGTGTTAAGTGTAAATTATTTACCCCTATAAGAACCTCATGTCATAACATATCCGACGATTGAAAAATCATTCCAAAAGAAAATGTGTATCTACTTTTCAATCGTCACCTTTTTTTGCCAATTAAAATTTATGATACCTAATTTGAAATACAAATCTATCAAAGTTGCATATTATTTATTTCTTATAGAAACTCAGGTAAAATAACTCGAACGGACTAAACTATCGATAGCAAAATACTATACTATCGATAGTAAAATATACATCACTAGCACACGCACACATTGACAGATCAAAAATGGTCACGCATTTTCGAGTTGTCAGGTGGTCTTTACGACAGTATATATTATGTCTATGATTTTAATACACGTCCAAGACCCAGGAACATTGAAAACTTTTTGTTCCGCTTGTGGGACTCGAACCCAGGACTCCCGGGATGAGCGCTGGCCACGCGCAATGCGAATTAATTTTCATCGATATTTTCATGGAAATAAGATATTTTCCCACATCAAAATGTAGCCTATGTCCTTTCTCAGACTCTAGAATAACTGTGTACAAAATTTCATTGCAATTGGTTCAGTAGTTTTGGCGTGAAAGCGAGACAGACAGACAGACAGACAGATAGAGATACTTTCGCATTTATAATATTAGTATGGATATATTATATTATTATCTATACATATTAATAAAATTGAGGTGTCTGTTTGTAATATTGAAAGAACCGTTTCTTACTACATGTATATGAATGTACTTACGATACATATACCAAAATAGCATTTTTTACAATTTTTGTCCGTCTGTTTGTTCCGGCTAATCTCCGCCCCGTCAAAATAGTAACTTAGGCTACTTTTTAACTGACTTTCAATAAAGGAGGAGGATATATTTTATTTTTTTATGTATTCTGTTCGGAAAAATTCTCTTTTTTATTATCTTCGTCATCACATTTTGCTGACGCGGACGAAGTCGCGGGCAACAGCTAGTACTTATAATAAAATCGTAGAAGTAAAATTTTTGTACCTTAAAAATAAACTTGAAAGAACGAGTCAGGGGCATGTTAGAAGAGTAGTAGAACACATTTTAACTGTTTTTGAAAAATATGTTTCTCTGTCTGTTTGTCTGTAGACTGTATGTCTGTTTGTACAGGCTAATCTCTGAATCCGCTGGTCCGATTTCAATGAAATTTGGCATGGTGTTACCTTACATCCCTGGTCAACATCTTAGATACTTTTTTTAACCGACTTCCAAAAAAGGAAGAGTTAATGTTTACTTTGCTGTTTGTGGTCAGATTACATATTTTCAAAATTCTTTTTTTGTTGTATCTAAGATTGTTAACCCGAATTTGATCTCATGTTTACAAAAACGGTGACTTGATAATGATTTTTTTGGGATCGGGAGGTTGGATCGACGGAACTCCTTTACAACAAAAACTAATTTTCACTTTTTTTTAAGTAAAATTAACATAACATGCCACCAAAAAGTAAGATTTGCACCAACACATATCCCACGGTATACTTACTTACTTCTTTCCTCACTATAAAGTAAACTCCTCCTTATAAGAAGATAATATATTATTATCTGTAATATCTTCGAAAAGGACCATGCGGGATTTTGTATGGACCCCGTCCCCACCCTTCAACAGTGATGGGTTGCGTCTCGATTTGTTCACTGGGACCCAGAAAAGTCTTAAGTACCTGTGTCAGTTTCAAAATCAATTGGGTTTATTTGAAAAATAAACTTTTCTCCAAAAATAAGGTGTTTATTTTTGAACAAGAAATCACTTTTTTTCTACAAACAAAAAGCTTAACAGGGTTCCGTAGTCCACAAGGAACCCTAATAGTTTCGGTCTGCCCGTCCGTCTGTGTGTCTGTCTGTCTGTCCGCGGTTTTTCTCAGAGACTACTACAAATCTGTAATTCGGCATGTATGCATATTATCTGTGATGCCGACAAAATGGTATATAAAATCTTTAATTTTTTTTTGGTACCTCCCCATACACATCAAGCGGGGGTGATTTTTTTTCCACGTCCATCCCATCGTGTGGGGTGTCGTTGGGTACGTTTTTAAAAAATATTATTCAGAGTATTCAAAGGTCATTTTTCGATTTAGGGATCCACTTGTGAAATGTGAAGTTTAAAAGTGGAAAAAAGTTAGAGTCCAGTGTCCCCCCTTCCACTAGCTCAAATTGTTTTAGCTCAGGTTTCAGACTCAGGTTTAGCTGTTTAGTTTAGGTTGCTTCTGGAAATCTGGAAAAATTAGCGGGATTAGGAGATATTATGCTGACTTTAAAGGAAAACTATCACGGCTAAAAAAACTTCATAAGTAAGTAATTGAGTAATAGTCGATCAACTAAAAAAATGGATTCGAAGAAGTATAAAGTCTAAAGAAAAGAAGGATTATGCCGTATTGGTTAAAATCGCTTCGAAAATTAGCCATTATTTGTAGTTAAAAGTAAATGACAAAAAAATGTTATTATCCATAAGATATAGACATATACCATCGCGAAGTTTTCTGTAGACCTTTTCATAGTGTACAATACTTGGTACATTATTTTGATAAATCTCGTAGGGTTCAGCCTGCGTTTGCAATGTAAGCGGAAAAAATTTAATTATTTACGACATACTGGGGGACACTGGACTCTAACTTTTTTCCAATTTTAAACTTCACATTTCACAAGTGGATCCCTAAATCGAAAAATGACCTTTGAATACTCTGAATATTTTTTAAAAACGTACCCAACGACACCCCACACGATGGGATGAACGTGGAAAAAAAATCACCCCCGCTTGATGTGTATGGGGAGGTACCAAAAAAAAAATTAAAGATTTTATATACCATTTTGTCGGCATCACAGATAATATGCATACATGCCGAATTACAGATTTGTAGTAGTCTCTGAGAAAAACCGCGGACAGACAGACAGACACACAGACGGACGGGCAGACCGAAACTATTAGGGTTCCTTGTGGACTACGGAACCCTGTTAAGCTTTTTGTTTGTAGAAAAAAAGTGATTTCTTGTTCAAAAATAAACACCTTTTTTTTGGAGAAAAGTTTATTTTTTAAAATAAACCCAATTGATTTTGAAACTGACACAGGTATTTAAGATTTTTCTGGGTCCCAGCGAACAAATCGAGACGCAACCCATCACTGTTGAAGGGTGGGGACGGGGTCCATACAAAATCCCGCATGGTCCTTTTCGAAGATATTACAGATTTAAAAAATGGGGGACGTAGCTTTTGCGGCGGTATCGGCCAATGCGAGCCACGGGTAGTAATGAATATAA